>NC_140305.1:17975637-18653902 GCF_964211825.1 Aythya ferina | reverse complement strand
AAGAAAGTAAATCCCAGCCATCTACTTATTCCTACCCATCTTTCTTCATCAACTTTAGTATCTAAAAGGTCATCACATACATTTACTGACGGGCAACACTCCTGAAACTAGGGACAGGAAAGCAGACACCCAAGGAACTCTACTTTTGGGGCCAAGAGAGGTGGACTTTTCTTATAGCTTGCAGCTGCTCTTTTTGAGGTCAAAATCCTGTTGGTACCAGGGCTGCATCTAATGCTCAGAGGTCTCCGTCAGCAGTGAGGGCTCCCTGTGACAAACCCCTCTGCTCAGAAAGGACTACCCGTATCCACAAAAGCCTCCTGGCTCAGTTGTGAAGTTACTGCCCAGAGACCTCAGTCTCAACTGAAGTATCATGACAGAGAAGCTGCCACAAGTCTGCCACCTGAGTCTCCTAGAAGCGGTCTGAAAGTGCCTCTCCTTCGCTGCACATCTGCCTGATCCTCAGTGAAGCTGGAATTTGATGTGTAGGGGGGTGCAGAGTCGAGGTGGCAGGGCCCCTGCAGATGCCGGTGGTCTAGAAGATCTGAGCTGGAAGACACAAACATCTCCCACAATGGGCAGAGCCACGCAGGCAGTCCTGAAGGAGAGCTGACTTGAGAGAGGAGCAGGGTTTTGAGCAGGGGAGGTGGGAAGAAACTCCTTGCATTACGCCAAACTAAAAATGAATTATTCTGACCCCTTTACCGTAGTGGTTATCCAATGACCATTCAATATTTCCACCCTGGGCAAAGACATGTTTTCTGAGAAAGATTTACTATGTTAGCTTGGGCAATACTTCATAAGCTTATCTTACAGTGAAAACACTTCAGCAACTAGGATCCAGTGAAACTGCATTATAATCTCAGTGTTTTCCTTTCAGCGATTATCTGACAAACCAAAACGGTAATAGTCTTACTTTCAAAAAAAAAAAAAATAGGCACTAGATACAAAAAGTAACTCAAATTAGTTATGTTATTACCAACAAAGTAGATCCAGAACATTGTGGAATTTGCCTCCCTCTGTAAGAGATCAGTTGAGGCAGCTTCAACACAGTTACATTTTCTGACAGGCTTTCCTAGTCAAACTTTTTTTTTCTAAAGCCCCCCAAATTTCGTTTTACAATTAAATTACCGTGACATTAAAAGGTGACCAAAAGTCAAACTAGAATTCTGATTACTTGTGACAGATGCAAAATTATTTTCACTGGGTTTGCATTGGTCACTGTGGAAATCTGCAATTCTGTCCAAAAAGAATATAATTAAAGATGCAATATCCACTTGAAAATGAAAATATATCACAGTTTCAGATCTCAAAAACAACTCACTGGAAAAAAATCTTCTCTCCCTGGATGGAAAGAAACAATTTAAAAAAAAAAAAAAAAAAGTTCAAAGCTTGCTACTTCAGCTAGAAAAAAATCTACTTGAGAAGTTAGTTGGCTTACTCTACATGGGCATTTCTGAAAAAAAAAAAAAATCAGGCAATGTTAGTGGTATGAAGCTTTTTAAAAAAAATAAAATGCTACTTTTCAGTTTAGTGCTCAAGTACCAGAACAACTGTAAACCTTTGAAGAGCAAAGCCTATTCCTAGCCAAGCAACAACACCTAGGTTGTCTTCAATAAGCAGTTTTCAGCAGATTATGTTTTAGTACCAAGCATGCAGAAAACAATGTAAAACAATTAAATTGATTAAAAATATCGTCTCAAAGGTTGTGTGTCACACTCAACAGGGTGTGTTCTTGGAACTTCTCTATACCAACAAAGGAGACGTATGGAAATGAAAACTCCCTTAAACCAAAAAGCAACACATTCAAACACCCGCACGTGTTTACCCTACATGCACAGAGCTATTGTGGCATGATCTTCATTTGAGCAATAACAAGAATAAAACATGTTGCTCCTGAAGATGGTACGTGGGCTCTTTGCATTGTGTCACTGATTATTTATTGGCTCAGAACAGGTTCTTCCTCCAGAATGCAAAATTACTGGTACTAACTAATGGTTCACATGCATACTCCATCACCAGATAAACCAAAATGTAATTTTCTGAGAGACAAGCAAAAGAATCCAGTTTCTTAAAAACACCTGTCCCTGGTCAGATGACTTTAGCTCCTAAAAAGTTATTTCAGTACCTACAGAGGTAGGAGCTCTGAGCTCCTCCTGATCCCGGCAGATTTCTCCTGCGTGAAGCCTGCAGCCCACAGGTACGAGACCTCTCTGAAGTCTTGCCCAGCAGACTGCAAAGCCTCTTCACCCTCCCAACCACCCGCTGCCCCTTCTCTGAGGCTGCTTCTCTTCTACACAATTTGAATTTCAATTTAAAAGCAATAACGGGTTCAGAAGTTGAGAGAGAGGGCCAGCCAGCATTATCACACAAGCCACGTGTACTTTAGGTGACAAGGTGCCCTCTTCAGCTGTAACTCCTCTGTTTGAGGTTAGAGGTGTGCTCGGCGTTAGCAGCTCAGCAGGAACAGCACCAGCACAGCACTGTTTGACCTGAAACCCTCTTACTACTCGGGCAGTGAAAGGGCCATTTCACTTGGCACCCGACACTATCCAGAACTAGAACTTGCTTTAAATAGGCTGGGAAAATACCACACACGAAGCGGTATCCTGTGAGCATTACACACACAGAGCTTTCCACCTGTGCTGGAGGGAGCACAGTTGACTGTGACACGCCTGGTAAGCCAACAGCTTTGGAATTCAACAAGTGCAGCCTGTCCAAAATCAGCCTAGCAGCTCCCGTGTGCAATGCAAGAAGGCTCCGCAGGTATAAGAGCGGAGCAGCTCCAAACCACGCGGCACGGCCGAGCAGTCTCATCACAGAACTGCGTGACAAAGGAACAAGAGTAACTTCTCGGAGATGTTTTGAGTAAGACGACTCACCCTGCCACAGCTGTTCATGTCTAAACACCTGAACTCACACATCTGCACGCCCAATGGCTCACTGAAGGCAAAGACCGGGAGACTCAGATGATTAGCAGGGAGATTTTTGAAGACGCACAGATGGGAGGAGACCCTCAGAGAGGGAAAGGAAAGGCACAATAACAGATGTGTACAACAAAAACACAAGCATCTGCAATAACACAGAGCAAAGGCAATGCAAAGAAGTGAGTGTAGCTGGCTTCCTTACACATGCAATGCAGCCAAGCACGTAACTCTTTACTTGTATTTAGCCACCTCCACAAGGGAGGATGGAGGAGGTGGCAGAATGATGAGACAGAATTATCACTGTTCCTCAGAACCCTCCAAGCCTGACCAACAAAGACAGCATCATTTTGGGAAGCTGCCATCTACCCCCAACAGATCAAATCGTATCTGTCTCTGCAGCCGTGAAACATTCCTACAACCACAGCACTGCTGTTCAGACCTCTGACCCCCTTCCATCCTTGAGAAGCTGCCAGTCAACAAGGGGGCTGAAAGCTTTATTGCAACAGAAATAAATATCCAAAAAATCAGGTAGTGTTGCAGTCTACACAAATGCGGTTTTATTATATTATTAAAAGTAAAATTAAAAAGTTACAAAAACATTTCCATTAACCGTTTTGCCTACTTAATGTTCTTCCTTCCTGCATGTGCATTTGTTCCTAAAGTGTGTGTGTCCAATTTTACTATTGCATGGAAAATATGTTAGCTGAATGAATCCTAATCTGATTCATCCTGGAAATCTTGCTGCTAACAATGACCATACTCCAATATGTTTATCTTCACACCCACCATTCATTCTCAGTATCATGCCCTCTCACTTTACTTGACCTAAACTTGTAACTCAAAGGAGAAACACAGGTGAATTCAGGAACATATGGTAATATGCTGAACTTAATCTAATTCAGCTTACGCAATTGCATAAGTGTTGTGGTTTTGTGTTTTTTTGTTTTTTTTTTTCTTTTCCTTGCTTAAGAAGTCATTTGGGGGTCAAGATAACTTACTAGGAAAGAACAGCATACGAAGCTTTCACAACATTAACTTCCATTGCAGGCTTCAGCTGTGCAACAAAAGAATAACTGAGGCTTAGTCAGGCTGTATCGTTTAATCAATGCTACCATAAAGCCCAATTTGTTCAACACCGATTGAACACTTTTCTGAAGTCGTACTGTTTATTCTTCAAGAAATCTATGCTCTCATTTACAAAAAGTTATAGATCCAGAGACCCACAAACGTGAACTTAGGGTAAACGAATACAGAGCTGTCTTGAGCAGCTGAAACAGCTCCAGCTTCTCTGCTGGTTTTCCAGGCTTCAGCAGAGTGAAACTGATCTGATTTTTGACAGTTCCACCTCAAGGATTTCTATTAAAAGCCGTGTAACTGAGAAGATTTCCTGGTGAGCTTTCACTCTGCTGTGGCCTAGAAATGTTGAGAGCTATGCAGTGGAGACGATCCGTCTCCAGAAAGCTGCAGGCTAGGAAAGAAGCATGAAGTCTCCTCAAGAGCGCTCAGAGTAAACAGGAGCCTCTGAAGAGGAGGGAGGACATTTATTCCTTCTAGCAGCCAGTGAGGTTGGGAGGCTCCAAGTCTGTCACAAAATTCATGGCAGCAAAACTGAAAGAAGGGGGACCCGAGCAGAGTGGCAGGACAAGCAGACTGTCCAGATTCTCGTCACCATCATCCAGTCCTTACCATCAGGCTTGGCCAAGTAAAGAAATAGCAATATCACCTAAACTCCTACACCAACAGGAGACAGAATTAACTGCACAAAGGCTCCAGGCTGCAAGAGGAAGGCACAATTTTAGGTTATGTCTAACCTTACCAAGCTTACCAGTGACTGATCAGTCACATTTGACTTGAAAAGGGACTGACCAGAGCTCACCTGGCCAGCGCTGAACACGCAGGGAGCCAGGACTGGGCTGTGTAGCAGCTACAACCCAAATTCTGTTGACCCTACTTATTAGCCACCAGCTATTTGATTCCATTTTCCATCGCACAATTGGTCGAGTCAGCTGTCAGTTCACTCTGCCCATAAACGAGCTCTTTCTATTCAAGCTTCGTTACGTCAAGGCAGCGAGCGAGCCTCGGACATTCACACATTCAAACCCTGATCTGCAGAAGTGTAGCTGCGAGGGGAAATCCTGAACAAACACAGCTCGCTGATTACTGCCAGGGCAGCCAGTCCCCCAACCTGATTACCGCTGCGAGCCACCCCGTGGGAAGCAGGATATTCTGTGTATCTGGTAAAGTAAGATCTCTCATGAGAAGAGCTGAAAAAAAAAAAAAAAGCTAAGCAAACTAGTTTGACAAAGATAGCTTTTGGCACAGTGACACAGTTTTACAAACTTTTATTTGAATATCCTTTCAGAAAGAAAGGCTGAAGCGCTTTTATGAGCACAGCTGCCATTCTCCAGAGGACGAGTAGTTGCTACTGTTCAGTTGCTGATTCCTCTTTATCAGAGTGAACCGATTCCAATATTTAACAAGAGACAGCTCACGTTTGTACGAAACTCATGTGACACAGGTCTGTATAGGGATACACCATCGTAAAGTATTCTGTACAGAACATCTTGCACTTTTCCTGGGCTGGGAGGATACAGAAAAGTTTCTATTTTTTATTACGTATTGACATGCAGCACAAGGAAAATCCTTTTACAGCGGTGAAAAGTCATAGAAATAACCTATCATTTAGCACCGGGCTGGAATAAAAGTTACACTACCTCTGTTCCAGTAGGGAATGAGAATGACGATTAAGGAAAAGAATTACAGATCTGGCAGAGGCTGTGCCCGCTGGTGGCCGACTTCTTTGGATAGCAGCGACACAGAACAAGCTGAGGTCTCAGGATAAAACACAAAGGACTCGCATGTCAAGAGATACCAAGCAGCACGGAGAATTAATGTTTTCTCTGTATACAGCATTGTTCAGACTCGTGCCAGGATATTATGCCTTGCTCTTTGCCTGCATTTCAAGAGGACACGGGAACTCCAGAGAGGGTTTAAAGGATACTAGTGAGTGAGCTGAGAATCCTTCTTCAGATTTGACACTCAGGGTGCTCATTCTTGCTGTCTTTGTAAGGAAAGAACAAAGAGAACTCTTTTTTTCAGCATGTAAAAGTATTATTGCTGTGGAAATACAGTTGAAATTGTAATGTGCTAGAGGAAAGGGATTTCCATCTTTGCTAAAAAAGATCTACATCCAACTACCAGAACTTAACATTAAGAAAATCTAACTTTGGAACAAAGTAATATTGCTTTTTGTGTGGAACAGCTTGCAGGAGAGGAAAAGGGCTCATCACTTCCCCGATCAGAGACCTTTCTGAAGATAACCTTTAACCCAACTTCTCAGCAAGAAAGGTTCAGAAAAGCAGCGTGAACTAGTTTAACCAGGACAGCTTCTGGCACAGCGACACCGGTTATGAACTTTTATTTAAAGATCCTTGAGCGAGGCAATACCGAGACGCTTTTACGAGCATGAGAACATTCAGAAATTAGGCAGGCTGACAGGCTGAATGCGATCATCTCTTCAGTCCTGTGCACTTCCCTATTGTTCATCCCATCCCTTCTTGAGTCTTCGGGTGGGAAGGGCAGCAAGCACAGCCCTGCAGCACTCCAGGGAGACAGACCCAACACCCGGCTCTCAGCCTGCAGCACACCATGCCTAACCCTTCCTACCAGCTTGGGGTAAGTCCCGTGGAAGCGCAGTAAGCCCCAAGCACAACACCTTCAAGGAATTCAGCCCACTCAGACCTGGGCCACAATCAACGCACGTAAAGCTTCACGCTTCAGAGCTTCTGACAGCAAGGGCCAAGCCAAAATTCTTTACCCCAGCGTGTAATTAGTGATGGTAATTAGAGATGGACAGGGGACTGAGCTCTGAAGAAGAGCAGAGCCACAGTAAGGGATGGGACCCAGGCCAGTGAAGAAGAGATATCAAAACTAGCCCGCACTTCCAGCATGACCCAGAGTGCTCTAATTTGAACGACTCGTCTACTTCTATTCTTCATGGTTCATTCTGATCAGCAGCAGCAGAGTAAGTGAGCCAACAGAGATGTTGTGTAATTCTACTCTGCCGTCAGAAAGGAAGAAAGATGTCTTGCAACTGAGAAGCAGCAATCTGCAGAGCTTCTGTGTGTGCACGGAGAGCTGAGCAATCACTAGTAACGTGCAGAGCTACTGTGGCTTTGCCATTTCCCACCAGACCTTCCTCCCTCCCTGCCCCAGGCGATTAAAAAGTGTTTTTTATTGTATTAAGGTAGTTCTGGTTATATTTCACTTCTAGAAATCTGTGGGTTTGTTTGGTTTGGATTTTTTGTTTATTTTTTTTTATTTACATTTAAGTCCCATAGATAAATGGGACTTTTTATGTATGTATATATACACACATACATAGAAGTACACATGAGAACACAGTGGAATATTTCTTGATTTTATTACACAGTATCTTTGATGGCATCTTTGTTCAGCTTGAAGCCTTCCGACTTCCCTGTGTTAGCGGAAAAGAGGAAAGCCTGTAAGTGTTCGTTTCAAAGTTGCACTGGCCACAAATTATTTCTCCTGCTCCCTTCTTCAGATGAGGCCATGCAACGACTGCGTAATAAATCCTACAGTTTAATAAATCCTACAATGCAACATTCTCATAGAAAGTAAATAAAGCACCGGTTTTGGTGTGTCAGCAAGAAATTCCCCCAGTGTAGGGTCTCATCCTCCATCCACCTCTGTTTTGCTGCGGCAGCTGTTTCCAGCAGAAGGGATGTAACCTAAAGGCTCTCAGACATTTAGCTTGAAACAAGCACAGCGGGCAGCAGCAGCCAAGCAGTGCTGCCAGGGGAGGCCCACATCATGCAGGGAAGGCCACTTCCACCCGCTGCCAAGCACTCTGCCTCCTGATGTCCTGTTCCAGTGGATGCCCTAGGAAGTGCAGCGGGTATTACCCCCTGAGGCTGAATTCTGTGAAAAAGTGCACATTTGGTCCTTTCAAAAAGCATTTTGAGCCACACCTGGCTGTCCTGAGGGCAGAATTTGGCAGGATCTCTTCTTTTTTCATGACAGTTATCACTGATGCTAGAGCAACTATTGCTATTTTCCAGGCAAGTCTTAAAAATCTGGATAAGCGATGATATGAGAAATGGTATGAAAGACAGGAAACAAGCCAAAGCAATCATCAGCTGCTCAAAAACACCTTAAGAAAATGCAGCATCATAAAGTTTATATGTGTAAAGAAAGGAGGGCATTAAGCAGCAGAGCAAGAAGAAACTGGAGAAAAATCCATGTGAATTGTATAGCCAAAGAAGCTGAAGCAGCTATTGAAAGAGTTGATAGCAAAATACAAACTCAGCAGAAATCTAACTGGCACAATCACACCAGCCACAAGGCCGGTGCAGGATGAACAAGGAAAGGCCTCGGAAATAAAAGAAAACAGTTGGCTAACACAACTGCAATGGAGAAATAAGTTGGATTTCCACCATGTAGACAGCAAGCTGGTCTAACATTTGCCATACAAGTATTCTCCAAAGACAGAGCTAAATGGCAAAAACCACTCAGATGGCACAGATTTTAAGAGATGATTTGAGAGCCTCCAACACAGGTCACTCCAGAGCATCTTGAGGAACTGATATACCAAGAGAAGTAACTCCCATCAAGCCTTCACACGAAAGCACAGTTATACAGATCTGTATTTATTTTAACTGCTGGTGTCAAACTAGAGTGTATTCCTCTGACTTTTAATTTGCCATTGCTATGAGAAGCAGAAAATAGAGATGCTACAGACACGTGACTCAGGAGCACATCAGGAGATTCAGAATTGCCAAGCCAAAGCAGCAGCTTGACAGCATGCAGCTATAACATGGTGTCCAAGACCGAAAAAAAAAAAAAAAAAAAAAGATGGGGTTAATTACTAGCTACATAAAACATCTGTGGGCAACACAACTAACTCCCAACATTTCCTTACATTGGAAAGTAACAGAACAAGATGGAAGTTGGTTCATGTACCTTGGCAGTAACTCAAAGACAGTGGAGGTACCAGAAGGAAATAGCATCATGAACTGGTGAGGTGGCGAATCCATTCGTGAACTGAAACCAACGTTTTGTCATAAAAGCTACAACACTTCTACACAAGTGCTATTTCCATTTTTATTAACAGATGGGTGTGAAAAATGGAAATCTACCAACAGTATAGGCAGAGGTCTGTACATCCTCAAAAGCAATCCCTCAGGAAAATACGAGGTATTAAACAGAGCAACTTTATAACCACCACCACGATTCGTCAGAGACCAACAACTACTTATATCCTAAGTTGCTGCTGTCTTTTCTGGATGACTGGGACATGCATCAGGAATGCACCAGAATATCTGTACTGGCAAATCTTTCACCAGCAGCTGAAGGCACACGTTAAATGCTCCAATTGTCAGAATCCTTTCAACGCACGGTTCTTCAGGAGAGGAAATCTTAGGAGATTTAGTACCAGAAAGGACATGTGAAGAGCAGCATAGTATAGTCTGGAACAGGGGAGCCTATTTTATTTTGCTTTAAGCAACACTTGATGGTTTGGATGGAATTCAGATTCGGAATGAAATAGGTTTGCCTTCAAAACAGATCACATAATTGGCTTTAGGTTTTAGAGCAATTTTCTTTTTAAATGGACCAAATCTTTAAGTTGCTCATAACTCAACTGTTTGAAAACAGCAACAAACCTAACTGCCCCCAAGGAAATATATTCCTATCCCCAAACTGAGACGCATAGATTGGCCAGCCAAGCTGCGATGAAGGAAACTGCTACAGCAGCATTTTGAAGAAAACAGCAACCAGCAGTCCCCAGACAGCCCTGAGAATTGCAAATCTAAAAGGTGTGACTCCTGTTTCACAGATTTACTTTGCATCAATCAAAACTACATAAAACCCAGTCCTTAATATCCATTCAGAACTACGAAGGCAGTTTAGCAGAAAGGGATAGAAGCGATAAGGCATTAAGCTTTTATGCTTGTATTTTATATCTTGCAGCAAAGCAAGGCAACAAAGTAATACTTCGATGGTTTGCTCAAATAAAGGTTTAAAATCAACACTCTGATCTACTCACCCTTTTCGCCAGCATCCAAGGAAAGTTTCTTAATGTCATCAGCCAACATATCCTGCAAGTGGTCTTGTCCATGCTCTGCCTCATTATCATCAAACTGAGCTTCTATAATGACATCCGGACTTTTAGCATCGTCTTTTGCCGTCTCTCGAGGAATGCAAGTCCCCAGCATATCCTCAGGGACATCTGATTCACGCGTGGCTTCTGTTTCTTTGTCACTACCATCTGGCTTTATTACCTGAAGGAGCAAGGGATTAAAAAAAAAGAGGCAAGCTAAATCGCTGGACTGAAGAATGAAAACATTATCTTTCTGTTTTCATCTGCATCCCCCAGGAGCTGACAATGAATTGTGGGTGGCTGGTGGCACACTTCAATTGCCATGTAATTAGCCACAGATATTGCACAATCAAAAGAAGTACCTCGCTAGGATAACGACGGGAACGGCATGGCTTTTGCAGTACCTCAACTGTGACAATAAATGTATCCAAAGCGTATCTAGAGCATAACCAGACCGCTCCTGCCAAGCCTCTAATCAGCTCTCCAGAAGTTGGGAGTAAGCAGAGGGATGGAGGAGGACACCCCACAGCCTAGCGAGCTGCCGAGGCCGTTGTTTGCTGCCATGCACTGAGCCATCCTGGGGAGTCCCGAACTCCAGGAGTCCCAGTGAATGCCAAGATCATCTCAAAGCACATCTCATTCCCAACATCACTGTTGGGAATGGACTGAACAAGTTCAGACCAGAGAACACTCTACTCTGTGATCCGAGGAGGAACCGGACTGGGGCAGCTTGGTAAGGCACTGATGTCTACATTTATTTTAGGCTTCTGTTTGTTAAAGGCACACAGTTATTGCTGCTACCTACGTAAACCTCCCAAATGAGTTACTGAGAAGTAGAAACTCCGTACATAAACACCAGTTCAGACAAGCACCTCGGACCATTGCTGCAGACTCGTCCCCGTTTTAGTGCAGCAATGGGGCACGAGGAGGAGGAACCACACACACAATCACGTCAAATGCAATCACACACAAGCCCTGTCCAAATAAAGCAGAGCCCAGACCTGGATGGCATCCCTCTTCGCGCATGACAGACGCGGGAACGGCTCCATCTCAGGCTGTATCGATCACAATGGCTCACACCTTGGATAAACACACTTTTACAAGCATCCTCCATGCAACCAAGAGCAAGCTGCAAGCACCCTCGAGGTCCTGGAACCTAGGTCCAGGTTTTGGTTTCTAAAGCAGTGCTTAAGTTTCCTCCAAGCTGCAGTACTTTGGTGTGAGACACTGATCAGCATGGGTTAAGGTGATAAGATCACCAGCTACTATAACCACAAAGAAGTGGGGTGACCCCATTCCAACGCCCTCCTGGTGACTGAGCTCCTCTCCAGCTGGCGTTCACCGCTCGAGATGCTCCCCTGTGGTTCCCAGCATCACTACCCCAGTACATGACCACTGCAACTCCCACCACCAGAAAGGCAAGCAAAGGGACCTTAAAAAAAAAAAAAAAAGAAAGAAAAAAAAAATCCTTTCCAGTACTGCATTTCAAATGATTGGTGGAGTCATTAGAAATAAGCATAAGTAGCTGTGACAGGTCCTCACTGAAGACAACCATTCCAAAGGAGGAAAAACACAATTCAAAAGGCTCCATAATTTATTTTTTTTTTTTGTAAATAAAAAGCAAATCAGACCTGTACAGGCAAGAATTTCACAACTTGAAGCATACAAAGCTACATCAGTGCTTTCAAGCAGTACCCGCTTCTTTGTAATCTCTTCTCAATACGCAGCAAAATCAGTTTTAACACCGGGTTGAATTCAAGCCTTTAAAAAAAGCCCTGAGATGACATTATTCTGAACTCTTGTTACCTTTTGTGACTCTGCTTTCCATCTTTTCCTTTTAATATGTATATAATTTGTTACCATAGCAGATTTTGAGTCAAACATTAAATTGTGAAGAAAAAAAAAAAAAGGGAAAAGTTTGGCAGAAGGTGGGAAAATGGCCAATTATTAAAGCTGGCTACATTCAGTACATAAAATACTGACACACGATGGTCTGGGCAAGAACAGTCTATTAGATTAGAGAGCTGACAAGGCTCCACATGCTAGCGACTCTGCCAGTGTGCCTATCCAAAAAAGCAAACTAGTGTCAACAGTAATGCTTGGACCCTCCCATGGTCAGATATGGATGTATTCAGCTCTTAAATTTCAGTTGCACCAGATGTGTGCAAGTGTGCAACTGCAGCAGGAGTTCATTTTCTCCAATCCCTTCAGGCTTTGCCTGATTTTTTTTTTTTTTCTTTTCAAGTCGTTCTTTGGAAGCGTGGGATGTGTTTCTGGTGCTAAATCGCAAATCTTTCTATATCTAATGCAGCTAACAACATCAAATATATTTGAATGATAGGAAGCGCTTCTCCAAAGACGCAGCACTGAAAAGCTTATGCTTGAAGAGTTTATGTTGCATTAAGGAAGGCAGCAAATACTCATTTCTTTTTAAATGCCATGCAATAAAATTAGCATGCTTCCCCCAAGCTAGGATACACCCTGCTGCCACTAGCTAGCACGATACGCCAGCTGGGACTACCTAAGCCCCCAGTCACACGTTTCCTTACAGATTTGCAAATGGATTTTTAAGTAAAGTTTTCCAGAGTCCACGAAATCACGACCTCCACACACAGCAGAGCTACAAGATGTCCAGATGCTGTCAAGCATGGGTGATAGGATTTGTCTTTTTTCTCAAGGCCAAGACCGATCAGTTAGGCTGACCTCATCCATACCAGAGCAGGGAATTTCACCCAAAAATGCTTACATCACACCAGGAATCTAGGGAAGCTGTACATCACAGGACTGGAAAGCTGCGTAAGGCTTCACGAAATCAGGAGCTCAATGGATACAATTATTCCCGTTAAGATGATCTCCTTGGTGCTGGCCAACATGAGCTCACCACACAGATTCCAAACGCAGGATGCTGCTGTATCAAACAGCAGGGTATTGGATCATCAGATTAACCTTTTCTTACACACAGCATTTTGGAAAACGTAAATTTACGATATTGTACTCTATTTCTTATTGTGCAATTGAAGCTCATACATGAAATGATGCATACAGACAGAATAAATATATCAGAATTTAATCAGAAAAGCAGAGCAAATCAAATACACAATTATGTAATTTTGTTACAGTCATGTGTGGTGCAGAGCACAGCTCTTTGCCAGTGCAGCTCACCAAGGAGGGCATTCCCCATCGCTGCACATGGATGACGTGTGCGACCCTGCTATCGTGCAAACGTTCCCGGGTGCATGGTCAAAGCCCACTGAAGAACCTTAGCTTCCTGACCTGGGAAGTCAAATGTCAGCCCCACGGTTATATTATTTTCATATGCTCCTTAATCAAAAAAATACCTCGTAAGAAGCATTTTCTTGAAAGTCGATTGCTTATTTGAATGTCTGATCCTCAAGATAGCGGCTGAATAAATTTTCTTCCAACTTTAAACAAACATCCATAGCTGAACAAGCATCAAGTTTCTGCCCCACAGTGATTGGTTTGTAAAGTCACAGCTGACTGAACACAAGATCTTTGAATGAAAATCCCATCTCAACCATAAACGTAATAAAAAACAGCTAGTGGGCAAGTGCATCCTGGCACGAATCTGCACAATCTGGACAGCGGAGCGATTACCTCGCTGCATTCAGCCCAGCCTTGAAGTAGCCATCAAATGAACGATTGTCCTTACTTGGGAGGAATTTGTTCCAACAGAAAACTGAACCGGGAAGCCGTGCATCTGAAAGCACCACGGGTTACCTTCAGAGCTACAGGAGAAACTGCTTTCTCTGCCAGAAGCAATCTTCTCTCCGCCCTGTTAGTTCCAGGCTTTTCACAGACTTTCCACTTAAGCCTCCCATCCACCCTAGGACAAACCCCAGGCCTGTTTATTCTCACATCAGGTATGTTTTTTCTGATGTTAACTGTTGCCATTGAGGAAGCAGCCACTCATACAAGGCTTTCATCTCTCTCAAACTACTGAACTAGACCATGGCCTTGCAATCTCCTTTGAGCTGTTAACCCCCAGGCTTTTTCCAATAGATGTACCAAACCCTCGAAGTTTATAACCCCAATCCTAATAGATTTGTTTTAATTCCTCACCCAACTGTGATCCTTACAAGCCACACATGGATCCACACTGACCAGGAGATGTGGGTGACTGCTAGACTAGACACAGCTGGATGTACACACCTTGCATGCCTAAAAGCTTTCCACATAGGGCCATTGGTTTCAACAGAGGCTCATGCAAAAAGTTCCCCTTCGCTGATAGGGTCTTGCAGGTAAGGAAGAAGGAAAATCTTCACTACAGGTATTTTGGACACAGAATCGAAGACTGAAATTTCTCTCAACGTGCTCGTATTAAAATGAGGGACTATGATATCAAGTTTTAGACATTTCAACCAGAGCACCCTATTGTTGAGATTTTTCAGGTAAAACTTGTCCACCAGGCTCTGGGACATCACTGTTACTTCAAGCAGAGAACACCTTAAATTGTTCTTTAAACATCTAATTGTGCTCGGTTTTCTAAAATCGCTGTCCTTTTCCACAGCCGAACTGTTTCAAAAACTCAAAGACAGCATTTGCTTTCACTTAAAAAAGCAACAACAAATAGATACATGACTCATTCGTAAAGTGTTTAACTGTGTTTAGATTTGACAGCGAAGGAGGACGCTTATGGCATTTATCATATTAGCTCAAGTAGGTCATTTAGAAGCCCTGGGAGGCAGCTTTCTGCCACTCCAGAATTCACCAAAGTCCCCCAAAGGCCTTGCTGCGAACGTGCAGTAGGAAACCCACAAGTACACAAAACATCCCACTGGGATTTCGGTTTCTGGTGGGATTCCACAGAGGCCTGCAGTAGGCCAAGCCTTCAAAACAATCGGAAACTAAATATTAAGTCACTGGTAATAAAACTCACGGATGACAAAGACTGGCGGAGCAGTCAAGTCCAATTGGTGAACGAGGCTGATCTGAATCCAGGACGCTTGAGAATAGCCAAAAGTAAACTCAAATATCTAAGAATATGCAACACATGCCTGCAAATGGGCCTGCCTTGGAAATCACTGACTGAAGGGAATGTGAAAGGCTTCTAATGAACAAAAATCTCATCAGGAGGATCCCCTTTGTTATAAAGAGTACTATTATACACAGTAAAAGTAATCTTGGGTTTGTAACGCTGCACCAGTGGGAGACACTAGGCTTGTGCAGTGCATATTTTCATAAAGACATTGTAGAAAGGTCGGAAGCGATATAGTACAGCTTTCTACACTAAGTCAGTCAAAACCTGGCAAAACGCCTCATGAGTAATCAAACCCCAAATGTGCAACTTATCCAAAAGATTTCCGACGTGACGAGTCATTTGTGGTAACTACCTCCAGTGGGGCAAACGGGTCCAAAGGGGCTCCTCAAGGTGCTGCAGATCCAGCAGCAAGCAGGAGCTGAGGACAGACTCATGGCAGGCAGGAAACACCTTGAGCAGGGAGGATGAAACATGGGGACAGCTACAAGGAAAATAAGGTCTTCAGCCCCAACCTATCTCCTGAGGTCTGCAAATCAAGGCAAGATGCCTTTCTTCCAAAAAATAAAGACTTGTTAAACACAAGTTCTGCTTTAGCTGTAGACAAGTTATGAGCAATGCTGGGTAGGGAGGCAAAGTTGAGGTCAGAGCCCTTGGTCTTCTCTGGTGCTGAGCCTTGGTTAAGCAATAAGTTTGAGAAATAGAAACAGGTTGAAAGGGGTTATTTTGAAAGGGAGACAGCTGAAAACAGGCGCTTTGGACCAAATTGCAATCTCACACTTAAAAAGACCGTTGCCACCACAACACTAATACAAACTCCTCATTTCATACCAATTCTGCGAACACCTGCATCTGTTCGCCTCCCAGCTTTTGCCATATTAAACAGGCTTCACTTAAACCTGGTTCCCTAATGTTCGCTCACAAGGGAGTAGGAATGGAGCCTGGCTAGCACGAGGATGCTGTCACAGCTCATACATACATGCTAGAGCCAAGATACCATAAATATTAACAAGGAAGACCTTTGCTTTTCTGAAAAGGGCAACCCAACAAAGGCTGGCTCACTCTAGCTCCTTCTTGGCTAAAGAAAGGATGGTACTTCCAATAAGAGAAAAACCACCTGTCCCAGCCACCTCTCCTGCTCTTTGTAATCTCACACACATCAAACAGCTCTGGCAAAGACAACTCGGTAGGAGCAATCATGGCATTACTTTTAAAATAGCGATAATGCTAGCGTTCAGGTTGCTTTTTTATGTGTTTTTGCTGTGCGTGTTTTCAGTTTTTTTTTTTTTTTTTTAAAAACAATCTTAAATTCTAAGTGACTGGAAACACTTGCTAACAGCCAGCAGGATAGCTATTTTATATTATACAGCACGTTATAGTTTACATTCCAGACACATCACATTGGACGCAATAATCGTACAAACATCCAAACCAAAACCTCTCCTCCTGCCTAGCAGAAGGCTACTCGCTGCCCAGTGGGCTCCGTTGTTACCAGGTGTCCCCCAGAAGCCATCCAGCTTGTGGATTCAAAGGGGCAAACTATCCGAGTACGCAGAGGCTTTTTAGAAGCAGCCGACACCAGCTGCGGAGGGGAGACAGCACGATTAATTACCGAGCGTTTTCAGAGCTCTTCACTGACTTGTTCCCACTGCAGGAGGTGGGAGAGAAACAAATGCAATACAGCACATGCATTTTCAAAACAAAATGCAGAGACGGCTCTGCAACACGCTCATCTCCTCCCATCCTCCCCAGCATCCTGCATCCTCTCCTCTCAGACTAACCCTCAGCAAAGCCAGTGCTTGCTGCAGAGTTAATTGAGGAAATCAGACGGTGTGCAGGGTTCGTCCAGCCCCAAAAGAGAGCCCCGCTGTACAGTTCAAGCAGGGCTTGTCTATCCTGAGCATGGCTCGCACAGCACAGGGGATTTGAGCCTACGCACCGTGGGAGGTGGCAGGCCAGCAGTGCTACAAGGCACCTCCACATCGCCTCCAGCACCCCAGGAAGCTTGTCAGCCCTGCCTGAAACAAGCACTGAATCTGGCCAGGGGAAGCGACTGATAACCTAAGGAGCAGAATTAACTGCAAAGAACATTATCTCCAAATGGCCACCTTTCCTCACTGCTTATCCTGTTTCCATTAGTAACCCTTATTCCTAAGCTGGTCTCCCGTCTTTTCTCTGTGCTTCGGTCTGTACTTAGACATCACAGGTTAGCATGTCCTCCCCAAGTCCTTCTCCTACCCCCTCGCACAAATAACTAGTGCCAAGTGGAAAAGCATCAACAGGGAAAATTCTCAAGCCTGACCTTTCTGAATCCCCGAGCCAAAACAAGAGCTGCCTCCTCACCAGGCGTCCCCACTCCCCGCCTGGTCTCCGACCTATCATTTGCCTCAGAGCTCCGCACTCACAGTGCCCTGGCCCTTGTCCCACACCTCTGCTGTGCTTCCACACGTGTTCAGCAACACTTCATTATCACCAAGCAGGAGACACTTGCCTCTCCTGAAGCTACTCCTGCCCTTCAGCCCCTTCCTGTGGCATCTCTGGTCTCCCCTGGCCCACCTCACCCAGCTCTGGCTCTTGTGTCCCTGCCAGTAGGATGCAGGGTCCAACGATCAGAACACGTTTCCCAAGTTCACTTCATCTGGTTGTCCTATAACGCAAAATTAGACAGCCCTGTCTGTATGCTCCTGCCTTTTGTATCCTCTAACACTTGCTTAAAAAGGCAGGGAAGTCAGAACAGTCTCTCCCTGCACAGCACAGGCACCCCATGCTGCCACAGCACCGGCGCCTGGGATCACAGCACTCCAAAACTCCAAGAAAAAAAACTCATCTGTGGACTTCAGAGGAAATATCCAAGCTCATATCAGGCCCCTTACCCACAAACTGCTTTAAAAACAAAGCTGCTGAAGATCCTGGGGACCCCATGATACATCTTGTGCTACCTTCCCCAAGGATTAGTCGGGAATACCTGTGACGGAGACCTCCGGGCATGAGGGGATTCACATGTCACAGCTGCTGTGTGATATTTAGACCTCTCGAGGTGAGAGTGTTAAGAAGAGAGACGACGTGGGGAAGCAAAGCGTCCCTGTGCCTGCTCGCAGGGAACACTACGATCCCCTCGGTAGACAAGCCAACCTGTGAAGGATTCCCAACAGCATTACAAAGAGCTGTGTATTATTATAGCCGGATCAACAAACTTGTTCCACACTTTCCACTCCAGCTACCGCCCCCAGGATTTGATTTGGTGCTAGGCTTAAAGCTAAGCCTCTATTTTCAGAATACCTATGGCTATTGCTCTGACCTTCCCACACACATTCCCCAAAACACAGGAGTCCCTGGAGCAGAAGAGATACAGCAGACACCTCATATCCCAGCCGCGGGCTCCCAACCCACACACCGCTCTCCTGGACAGCTGTGTATTGTCACATTTTAAACAGGGATGAATATTTAGCAATATCCCATCATCTCATCTGTATGGCAAACCTCCCTGGTGAGAAAAGTTTGACCCCGGGGAGGTGCAGAAGATCTGGTTCAGCATCCAACCTTTAGCACACGCAGGACTCAACCTTCTCCTACACGCTCATCCCACAGTCAGGCTCACAAAATCCAACCAGGCACACACAGTTCCTCCATCTCCTACAAACAAACTCTTTTCATAAAAGAGGCCCTTCACGCTGGCAGCCTCCCTGCTGGACCCCAGCGAAATGTTCCTTGTACCTTGGGTCTTTGTATTGCCTGCTCCTCGCAAGACCTCCCACTTTGGTGCATCTCATGAGCTGTGTGTTGCACTCCAGGCCACAGCGAACTGGAAACGAGAGTGTAATGCACAGGGCCCAGCTATGAGGTTGCCAGAACATATTGGTTTGAAACATCACAGAAAATATTCGGCTCCATATTTTCAACAGTAGCCAGGAAGAAAATGCATGGAACAATTTTGAGAACTGTTTTTCAAAAGTCATTTAAATCAAATTATGCCCCATCCACACTGGCAGCAAAACCCTCTCTGCTAACTGGAACTGGTTTTCTTTTCTTTGTGTGTGTGTTCTTTTCTTTTTGGTTTAACTTCTTTTTTAAAAACTGTCTCCCAGCCATCTTTTTCTGGTAATGTGGACAGGCACTGCAACACTACAGGAATGGGTGCCAGGACAAAACCTATGATGCACAGTCCCTTGAATAAATCACTCAAGAGGGGTGGATTAGAGAAAGAGAGCAACGTAAGGTTACATCTTCAACGATACGATTCTCTGAAATCACTGCATTTTCAGCAAACTGTTGCAGAAAGACATCCAGCTTGCAGCTGATGTAAAGAAGCAGACAGGCTTTTGGATCATTTGCAGCTTCAAAACAACAATACCCTGAATCAATATATTTTAAAAGATGTAATTATTACATAGTGCTCGCATGTAATCAGAAAAGAATCTACTTGTGCCGAGTGTATCGTTTGAGAGCTTCCATGCCAAGCAAATCCACACCACTGGCTCACACAAACCCAAAGTATTATCCACTGCTGCCTTTTTTCTTTTTTTTTCTTTTTTTTTAAGTATGTATGAAAAACATATTTCCTGGAAACAATGATACCCTTTGAAGGCACATTCAACATTTCAAACCGAACAAGCCTGCACCCGCACGTGCCCGTAAGAGGAAAGTAGGTTGACAATGCAAACCAATCGAAATGTACCGCAAGGGCTATCCAAGATATTTGCATATCTATACCTCCCAAGGCTATATAGGTTTGAAACTTCTCTCCAAATTCTGTAAAAATGATTTCTTACGCGTCTAAGAAAATCTCTTAGTGATGATCAGCACTTTAACTTATCAAGGCAGGAAACAAATCAACCGAGAGTTAACACGTCAGAGCTTGTGCCTTAAGCCCCTCACTTTCTTGTTTCACTCCTTTTGATTGGGTTCCGAGTGCCAGTTCCCAGGGGTCTCAGCCCTGCACATGTTTTGACACACTTTCAAAGCCCAGAATGGTACACCTGGGACAAAGCACACACTGTTCAGGAAGCACGCCGGGGCCAAGAAAAGCAATAGAAATTTCCACAGCTAACTCGCATTACTGTTTGCCAATAAGCCTCTTATTATGAAAACCCATAATTGGAAACTGTCATATTACAGAACAATTTATGGAAGTTTTCAGAGTATATATGTCCCAGTGGGAGCCTTCTTTGATGTGTTCCATCGGCCCAGGTCTGCTTATTTATTCATGCAGTGGAAGAAGAGCATCAGGAACCTAAACAAGTCATCACTGAAGCGTCACCGAGACTCCCACTCTAGGAGTGCTTCAAATAGTTCTTCGCTTCTTCGTCTTCTCAGTCATTCATCTTTATGGCTGCATTCAGTCAACAGCTTGGCTGCCCCATCTTTGTTTCATTTCATTTTCTGCAGAAACATTCCTGCATATACATTGTCATCAGCCGCTCCTCTGAGGACAAGGAAGGCAAAACACAGCTGCTTGGGGCTGCCTGCATCCTGCCATGCTTGCCTCAATCCCATCAGACGAGCGTGGCAAAATTAAATCCTACTCCCACAGCCTCTACCCTGTCTCACCAAGGAAACTGGCACCTACATCGATTCCTAAATCAGATTTCAATCACATCAAAACAGGGCTCCAACCAAGAACAACAGTCTCATCTGGAGCCAGTATGATACTATTAAACTGCACGCATGCAGCCAGTACTTCCTATGAAGATACCCACTCTTTGGTGTGAAGATAAAAGCATTTCAGAACAGGTGCTGAAGGGGCATCCCAAGAAACTTAGAGACTTTTAGCAAAAAAAGATTGAAAGTCTACTTTAACTTTGTTTTCTACACAGGAGTCAGCAGGTACCATCTACCAGAGTGGCTTCTCACTGAGCAGCTCCAGCCTCTAGGGAATGGGTTGAGACATCAACAAAGCCCCAGGTCAGTTGTTTCTGCGTGCTGCACTGGTGTGCGTGACTGGAAATGGCAGCAAGATCACTGTGGATCCAGTACGCTTCCCATCACCCTCAGACAGGCACTGAACAGGCTCAGAGGCAGCTGTGGCAGAACAGGAACAGCCCTGGCTGAAGAGGAGAACCACCTGCAGAGGAAATGAGTTGAAAGAGGTAATTCCTGTGGGCATGGTAAGAAGGGAGGGGGGAAATTCAGATGATTAAATGAGGATAAAAAGATAACAGCCTCCTCTAATGTTGAGAGCTTTCTGCGTCCAGAAGACAAGCTGTGAGCCAAACATACTCTTTCACACCTGATACCAGCAAATTGTGACTCTGGACAGCATCTCACTGCGACACAAAGCACCAAGTGCCTGCGGACAAGGGGAGGATGATGACAGCAGCACAGATTCCTGCAAATACACAGGGTTGGTTTTCAGACTGTGACCTAAACCTACTACAAATCCATTTCTTTGGGCTTCCTGACTTAGAGACCATTTCACCCAAGCACACAGATGACTGAACTTTTCAATGCCTAGTTCAAAAGTGCAGACAGGACTGACTGCGCTCACATTAAATCATTACTGCAGCCAGGAAAGCCCTGACCTCTGTATCTATCTTACACTTACAACAGGTTCCTTACTGAAGTGCACAAGGAAAGCAATCCTGCTCTCAATTACCCATGTCTTTTGGGTAAGTCATTCAAACCATTTTACCCATTTCGCACTGCTTGCCACTGTGCTGGGCAGATCTGCATATTCTGTCCCAAAGACATTAGAGCTGAATTTCACACTGCTAGTAAGGCAGAGTCCAAGTGCAAAAAGAAGGTTGAAAATAGCAAAGCAGCGGCACGGATACGTGGGAAAGCCACAAATATAAATACTCGATCAGTTTTCATAAATTAAATATCCTGGGTTGTTCTGCTTCATGGGCAAAGCAAGAACAAGTCAGAGAAAAGCATTTAAGCCAGCTGGGTAGGGCAGGTGTCACAAGATAAAACAAGAAGGGTATTTCTCCACTCAGAAAATGGGGATGAAATTTGGTTTACATGCAAGCATGAGGATTAACGTTTCCAAATACTTCACCTAGGTTCAAAGCATTATGTTATGCTTAGGGCTTATCAGAAACTCTAACACACCAGTTGGCTTTCTGTTAACTGAGGGAGGCTTCCAGGGACTAAGGCTTAACCCCACAGAAGGCATCCAGGTGTTCACAGCTACAGAGCAGACTTTCATAGTAGGTACTCACATGATTGAAGGACAGTGTCAGTTTTTTTTACAGCTGCTAGTAGAGATTAGTAAACCAGGATGGAACGAAATGTCCCACAGTTCCAAAAAAAGAAGCACCTCTTGTATTTGGGAGAATGCAGATCCTTACTTCCACACACAGAGCGAACAGGCTCGTGCTCTGAGGCTTAACACTCAGAGCAATTATTGAATTTCTATTTAAAGCTGACCTGAGACATCCTCCTATTGTATCACATTTGGGAGTATCATTAGAATAGCAAAACAGAAGCAAAATTATGAATGACTACAGTTATAACCACGGCACAGCTACCTGTTCATAAGTGTCCGGCATTTACTAAAAAGAATTTTTCACAATTTGTTTCTCCACACCTATCCAAAACCAATTCATACCTTGGTCACAATATTTAAAACTGAAACTTCAACTAGTTTAGAACCAAATCCGATTCTGAAATTTCTTACAATGTGAGAATGCCTATACAAGAGAACTGAAGTTGCAACACCTTCACCAAACATACAGCAACAAAACCAGTTCACCAAGGTGCTCTCCAGATATTCAGTTCTGCTGTGGCTTTTCCTTATTACGTAGCTTCACCTATACACACACAAGAGCAGAAGTACCAAAGAACTAACCTCTCGAAGAAGGGAGACAAAAGCCTGCCACAACAGGAGACGTGAAACAAGGAGTGGCACAACAGCACAGTAACTGGTATGTCTCCAAGGAACAGGTACACCTTTCTTTTCCTTTTGGAAGGAAAGGAACTGTCCATTAAAAGCATGGGTTTCTCACTATTCCTTGGCAAAATGCATCCTTCCCAGGGGTATTTGTTTTCTAGCTGTGCTCAGTTGCCCCAGGCAGAACCAGGGACACAACGTACTGGGTCCTGTACCAAAACACATCCAACATTGCCACATAAAACTTTTAGGAAGTTTTTATTAAAGATAAAACACATGAACAGGAGGGAATAGATGAGAACAATAAGGCTAGGCGCAGACTGCCTTGGAAAGGAGCCCACCTTAACAGGAGCTGAAGCAAACTCACTTCAGTTTGCGCTTGCAACCAGGGGCCCAAGGTACAGCAAAGACACTTCTCGACTCAGATGGGTGATGCTCAGCATTTTTGTTCAGATGGGTGATGCTCAGCATTTTGCTGAGGACCTGTCTTGCTGCAGTGTTTTCTCTCCGTCTAGTGCAAACAATCAGTATCACCAGGTTTCCTCTTGAAATGGAGACAGGGAAACGACTGCTGGCATTTGCGTCATATGGATCTGCTCAAATTACGGAGTGATGAATCTTATTAAAAAGCAAGCACTTCAGGCTAAATGCCCACAGCCAGTTTGCTTGCATTTACCTTTAGCAATATGGTATGCTTCATTAAATTTCGAAACAGTGTTTATTAGAAGAGTAAAATGCATCAGCATCCTCCACCAGGCTCCTCGGCTAATTTTCATGACATCAGCATCCAGGTTTATTTAACCCAGTGAAAATATACATTGACTGAACGTGGTCTCAGAGCAACTCCCACAGCACTGAAAAATTTGGTAAATAGGAAAAGCCTAGTTCTGCTTCTTTCCTTCAAAACAAGATTTACCATGAACAAGATATATCCCATCCCACCTTCAGGACCAGCAATTCATATAGCTTTTCCCTACAGCGAGCATGAAGAAGCCACCACAGAGTTCACTTTTTTAATGCCAGGCACCTTCTGGTGTGATTTTCCTGCGTGGCAGTGGATGCTGTTCTAGCAAACTCTTCCACAGAATGAACCAGAAGTTAAGCCCAGTTGTTATAATTCAAATTAAAACTGAATGAAGGGCAAGGGACAAATGCTGGAGGGTTTCTCTTCTACTTCTCTACAAATGACCTCTAACATGAGATTTCTGTGCATGTTTCTTTTCTGTAACCTCAACTTACAGAGAAGTCCAGGTTTTCTTTCTCTCCCAAAATTCATTAAAAAGCCTTATTCAAGCTGAGATCTTGTATACAAGTTCTCTGCCAAGAACAAATTTTTACAACTGAGTTTTAAGCTCCTTTTAAAAAAAATCCAGAAATTTATAATGGAAATAGTGACAGTGCCCATGATCACAAGTACAGAAACATTATTGTGGTAGGTAGCTCCTACCCCATCCAAAAGGAAAAGTTGGTCTCTCAATCAAATTCCACTTCTGTTACAATGGCCAGTTATGAGATCAGGAAAAAAAAAAAAACAGGTGCAAACAAAAAAAGCCTGCAGATTTAAACATTGCTGATGGCAGCACAAAGCCATTACACCTTGGTCATTAAAGTCTGCTTGTGCATGTGGGTTTTTTTATTATTATTACTTTTAAGAGCATCCTGAATTACTTTATAACTCATTCCTCCTGGGCAAACTCTTCTCCTAGTGATCATCACAGGCTATCTTGGCAAATCTTTGAATTATGCTTCCAAATTCCAATACCTTAGCCATTCCCAGAAATGATTAATACACTGATCTATATTCAGCTGCGTCTGTTTTACCTTTTGGCTCAGTCTGACAAAGCCCACCACCAGGCAGATACAGCTCATACGGTCACACCAGCTCCTTCTTGCTGACAGCCTACACCTCTGTACTGCAACTTGCCATGAAATTCCCCCTCGAGATAAACTTGGCTTTCCACTAAGAAATGCATGGCTGCATCCTGTAACAAAGCAAATCTCGCAGGCTGTATAAAAGTGGTGATGAGCTGTGTGGCTACAGTCGCTGGAAGAGATTTACCTCAAACAACAGAGCAGTGCCCACCTGTAGCAATGCACTCCTCTTAATATTCTGAACACCCCTCCACCTCTCTTAACGCATACACAGGAAACGCTGCAACAAAATGCAAAGGGAAGTAGAAATACAAGAAAAAAATATGCGCTTGGTTGTGTTAAGAGCTACAAAGCCAAGCTGCTAACAGGCCATGTGGGAAAAGTGCCACAGCCTGAGCTCTGCAATGTCAAGTGTTAACCCCATTTGACACTCCTACTCCTGCAAAATTGATCAGCGAATGACAAAATTCAGAAGCATGGCTCAAAGACATGTGACTGTGAACCAGCCTTGACACCTGCTTATGTCATTAATGAAATATTTAATATATTAAGAACACTCGGTCTTCAAAAGCACTGACCGCTGTTGAAATGCGTTAGCCATCCAACAAGAGCTCGCACTTCAACGCTGGAAATCACAGAACAAGGACACCAAATCAGACCTTTGCAAGGTAGCCAGCTCAAACAGGACATCTGGGCCGTGCTACCTGCAAACATTCATTATTAAAGATTACAGCCTGCCAGGCCTTTTTACCAGAAAGGAAGGAAATATTTCTCTCTTCTACTACATTGCATGGAATTGCTTTGAGTCAGAGAGGCAACCACATTGGTCTTTCAACACACTAGTTAAACAAGCTGGGTAAATTCAAAGCTGCTTCGTACGGTTCTGCTGAACTCAAAGCATCCTTCACTGGATTGATTTTCTTCTCTGGGTAAAAGTCACTATGGGATAACACCTTAACAACTTTCAGAAGAAATTACTTCAAGAATATCCACCACAGGGAAACTGTATTATAGAAAATGTGTTACTGATCTAATATTTAAGCAACTTAAAAAAAAAAAAAATCAAAGATCTGAACCCAGCAAAAAGTCAAGGCTTTCCATCTTTCCATAGAACTAGGGAGAAACTAAATTTGTGTTCATTACTATTATCTATATCAATTAAATAGGCTGTTTCCATATAAACTTCCATTGTACAAGCTAAGAGGTCTCAAGGAATATTTTTCTTGAAACTCTACAAATGGTAGGACTAAATCTCAGCTTCGTTGCAGGAAAGTTTGGATAACAGCCTCTAGAAACAGCACCAGAAGTCTGCAACTCACCGAGTGAGTTTATGTTTATGTTGTAAAAAAGCAAAAAAATGTTAGCCCTTTTATATATACTCACTCCTAAGATACCAGGATTTTCTTCACAGCTTAAGTTAGGCACAAGAGCCCTTTGTTATGATTAGTTTTATCACACTGAATCCAAACGCTCTGGGTTATTAATCAAATCTTCTGACAGGTCTCCAATAACGAAACATAACTTGTAGCTAACAATGATTCAACATTCATCTTGAGCTGATAACACAGGAAAGGAAGAAGGACAAAGTTCTCAGATCCTACCCAGGCAGCTCACAGCTTTAGGAAACCCCTTCCATTTGCTTTCTCACCAGTAAAACCAGTGTATTTGCTGGCTCTGACAAGGCAATTTTTCCACTTGCCTGCTCCCATACTATCACTATCAGATAGCCATCCCAAAGACTGTTAGTGCCCTAAGTATCTACATTGTCTGGAAAGCAAGGGACATGTGAAAAGCCATACCCTCAGAAGTGAAACATGAAGTCCTCCACTTTTTTTTTTTTTTTTTTAATTAAATGCCTCCATAAATATTCCAACATGTTTTGAAAGCTGGACGTGATGATCTCGAAAGTCTCTTCCAACCTAAATAATTATATATAATTCTGTGATTCAATGCAGTGGCTATTCACCCTTCGAGCTAATGTGTTATTTTACCAACCACAGCTTTATCTGAGGAAAACACTTCACACAGCAGTTTGTTCTTGGGCTGCTGGGAATCCGAATCCAAGTCCCTCTTCTTCATTTGTCACCCAAAGTCACCATTTCTACCTCCACAGCTGGGCTTTGTTGGGCCCAGGCACTGCGGGGACAGAGTGTGCATAGGGAGAAGGGAAATGACAAAGGTGGCTTTGGGGCAGAGAGGGGCACTGCTACGTGTTGAAGCACGCACACACTCTCCTGTTCTATTCTACCCCCAGACTGCTAAATAAAGAATCTTTATGGCCCCTAGTCCCCCAAATCGTACAGCACCAGGGGATGGCAAATGACACCAGGAGGTTGCACACTAGGCACTGGGAGCAGCTACGATTCTTGCTTAAGAATTGGAACAAGCTGGGGGATGCTTGCTCCGTGCCCTGTGACACCCTCCTGCACACACACACCTTTCGGTGGCATCCACAGCTCCATGGGCACACTGCTGGGGCAGCACGCCTCGAACCCCCGCTCCCTGCCCTGCCATTTTTACAAGTTAATGCTTTTGCTGCCTGTTTGCAGATGATTAAATGACTTCTGCAGTCCCCGATCCAAAACAAATTAAAAGGGATACAAGTCCAAAAACATCCGGTGATAAGCGTGTGCTCACAGTGAAACAATTGCCCGGAAGGATTTGTCTTGTTGAACATACAAAAGGTTATCGATAACCTACCGGTTCACACCACTTCTTCCAGCTCCGTGGAAGGACCGTTCCCCACTCCACACCAATGCACCTGTGCAGCTTGCCATGAGCAAATACAGCCAGTCACCTCCCCCAAAGGCATCCTTCCTTTCAGGAGCACAGTCATACCAAGTGAGAAAGGCTCCTGAAGAACAAAGATTATGTGCAACGCAAACTTGACTTCAAACCAAGTATGCAATCAAACCTGCTTCCTCTTAAAATCTTTATAAGGCTCCATCATAATAAAACTTCAGTTACTGAATTCTTAGCTAATAATTTTCTTTCTAATTTGACCACTTTGTAAAGTTGTCTTAAAGCCTCCCAGAAGTTATTTCACTGCATTATGCACAGTCCTGCAAGTACCATTAAAATGTTCTACCCAAACTTTACCATATGGATGGTTTTCATAATGTCTTAAAACAGTTTTGCTTTCCTTGCCCAGAACAATTTGTACACCCACAGTTTTTTAAAGCCTTACTCTAGACAAATTAAAAATAAGGCTAATACTTCAAAAACTGGATGAAAACCAGTTTCAGTTCTTACACATTCAGCCATGTATCTCTTATTCTGTCTTCTCATCATGGCTCTAGTAGCTGCTCACATCAAATTCCCCTTCAAATGATACTGGAGAAAGTTTGAATTTGTAAATTGCCAACGCTATAAAAGAATGAGCTAGGATCAGCAAGACCTACAAGCACTCAGAATCAACCAGATCTCTAAAGGAAAAACAAAGTTGCCATGATTGTTTGAAATTAGGAATCAAGGTAAATTAATATACAAATCAGTCTCACTACAGACACTGTTCTCACCTGTATAAATATTTTGCATCGAGTCACATGAAACATATGGATATGACAGCTACAGTGAAACAAGCATGCTGCAGCCCTCCGATACAAAAAGTACTCTGTCTTATTTTTCTTTAATGATAAAATACAGAACTTTTACAAGTCTAAGTTACTCAAACTTATTAGCTGGAAACTTCGCAGGCTACAGTTCGTGTAACTACGTATTACTTGGGAATTTAAAGCACTCTTGTTCCTTTTGAACAGTCTAAAATTGCCACACAAGTACTACTGTACTCATGACCTCCACAGGGAGCGGCTCATTCCTGTCCAACGAGCCAACAACTACTGAAGATGAAGTTTCCCCATCAGTGGCCTAACGTGCTCATCTATCACATCAGAAGAGCCACGTGCACTTGTATGATTTACTAGATTCTAGAGGTATTCACTTTTAATGAATAGTTAGCTTTTCCAAAGAAAACCCCAAACTACCAAAAGCTCAAACGTATCCTGAAAACGCTGGGTCTTTCCTATTTTTCCTCTCCCCTCCTTTTGTATCCAAATGGCAGCAAACATATTGAGTTGTTATCCTGGAGTCACCAGTTACCCAGCTCCATTCTAGAAGAAAATACTTTTAGTTAAGTCCTTCCACAGGTACAAAGTGATATGAAACCACTTCGACACGCACATTTTACTTTAATTTGGAAAAAATCACTAAACAGACTTACCAAATTTTGTCCATAAAGCATTGGCTTCAAAACAAACCTCTAAAGCTAGTTTTCTGCCCAGATCAAGTTTTACTGTAGAGTTGCACTCAATTTTCTAAGCTTGTAACACAGAAAGGTTGACTAACCTCAACTTTAACTACAGTGTTTACAAAAGTGTAAATATAACGTAATGTGCAATATATTAAGGCACAATTTAAGCACTTTTTCAGAGAAAGCTTTAAAAAGTCCTCCTTGTCTGTATTCACTGTCATTTATCAAAGACACATGAACTGGGCTTTTCATTTTAAACTCACTCCATTATATTTGCTTCGTCACGGTCATAATATCAGGAAGATTGGAGTAGAAAAATCCCACTGTTCTGGGGTAGATTTTTTTTTCACAACATGCATCAAAGATAATTCATTCTGTTTGGAGATAGGGGCTTTTTTATTCTGAAAAAAAGGTTATGTATACATTGCTAAAGACCTAAAGCTTCCCTGGCTTTGGCCTGGAAAAGAATGGAGTTTTTGATAAGCCTGCATTGTTTTACATTTCAGAGCTGAAGGGATGCAAAGCAGGCAGGAAGACATTTATTCTGATGTCCTTCTTTCTGAAAAAGACTTGAAAATTTTGAAAAGGTGGTAGCAATTAATAAAGCAGAACAAAGCAAATATAAAATACCACATTGATGTTTCATTGCTTTTTTATATCATAATCCTATACTGTACAGCACATCCAACTATGGATGCAGCTAGAAAAACACTTGACCCTAAAAATGGTTAATGCAATCTAAACAAAGAGCATTTCCTAAGGTTTCTTGCCAGCCACAACTCAGGAACCACTCTCTATACCTCCTTCACACTGCTTCTACAAAGGGAAGAGAATTTCTTTAACAGACACTAGAACGCAGAGCTGCTCAGTAGAGGCCAAGCGTTTATTCTCATCCTGGTCCCTCATCTCCCTCAAGCGACACAGACCCACCATACAATCAGCTGCTTCTGTATGAAGCCAGGGCTACGAAGAAGAGGTACACAATATGACCCTTAATCCCTGAGATGGGGCAGGAGGGAACAATCCCTGCCTGCTGAGCAACAGAGGTGTTGAGGCAAGTCCACAAAGACAAAAAGAACAGGATGTGAAATTTTTGAATGAAGAATATTTGACAAATACTTCTGGCTTTCTACAGTGATCGATCCCTGGCCGGGGAAACCACAGTGTTTAATCAGCGAGGCTGATACACAAGCTCCGTTTCCTACTACCACAAAAGCCCAGCACAGAGTTATGTATATTTTGTTGTCTTCTGTTTTGTACAATGCCCTTCCCTCAAGCACTGATCCTCAGAATACATTATACATTGTTAGAGGAGATTAGTTTAACTGCAGATTATTTTTCTTTTTGCTCTCACAAAGCACTTAACAGAAATCAGTGCTTGGAAACTGGAGCTCTGAAGCACAGTATAATAGTTTATTTACGATCATAGCAGCTGATTTCTCAAAGACAACCCTCAGGCCCCGGGACCATTCCCATGTCAATAAAGTTGGCTGTTTTAGTGATCTGCCACTCAGTCCCAAGCACCCCATGTCATTAACCTGCTCAAGTGGCTTCGCTGGAGCAGAAGGGCGGTCAGCTAATAACTGCCTACTGGACAACGTCAACCACTTCAATGACAAAAAACAATAGGGGAAAAAAAAAAAAAAATCAATTTTGATGCATGCTCTTGGTTTTGTTAGCACTAGCGAAAAGTCTGCCCAAGGTCTCAGGCAGCTCATAGGAAATTACTGTACAGATGGAGACACTGCCCTGACAAGGCCAGCCTTCCCCTCCCAGTCTTTCCTTTATTTGACAGTTACGGCTGCCACCACACCTAGTCTTTGGGCTCCGTTATATCTTAGCCACTGATACGAGTTCCCCCATGGGAAAGAAGGACGGTGGGACTAAAATGATGTCAGGTACCATGAAGAACATTTTCCCTTTTTGCTTCACAAACTTTTGAACCTTACAGAAGTGTAGCCATCCGCTTCTACAGTTATTTTTTTTTGTTCCTCTGCTAACAAATTTTAACAATGCATATCCTGCCAGGAAACATTACCATGCATTAGTGATAAAGCATTACATAAAAAGGTAAACTAAGTTTCCAAGACGTGAATCTAAGCTGATAAACACATTACACCCATAGTTCAACAACTGTGCAAAAACTAAAAAGGATAAACAGCTTTAGAGAAATCTTCAAGAATATGGGGGGAAAAAACAGGAAGGGTAGATAATGTAATGCCACGCTGTCAAAACACTGCCCTGGCTATGTATGAAGCACAACGACTGAACTAAATCAGATTAAACTAATGGCCATGCGTTTAACTTGGGTATGTCTGCATGGTGCAGCACAGGCCCGAAGAGGTGAGCTCAAGTACCAGATGGCTTGCCAACACAGCACTCACCCATGGCATTAGAGCCCCTTCTGGGCTGGATAAACAAACTAGAGCCAGGCACGAGCACTATTCTGCTTGCCCAGGAGGCAGGGGTGGTGATGCTGTGCAGCTCGTCAGTGGCTGAGGCACGCTGCCGGGTGACGCAGCAGGGCACACTCACTGCAACGGATCGCTGCTACGCCGCCTGGGCGCTGCTCGAATATGGAGAGGCTGAAAGAAATTAGCAGGGAGGCCCTACACTGCCTCTCTAAACACAGCCACCAATTAGGCATTTAAGGGACAAAGACATTCAAGGCGCAGCCGCGAGGCGATGGCTGAGCTGAAAGGCCTTCACCAAGCTCCGCCATTGTTGGGCCACTCCGCCAAGGCCGCGAGCCTGAAGATGAGGGGATGTCACTTGGTTAGAAAGACATCAAGCTGTTCCCGAGGCAGTCAGACTATGAAGGCCATGGGTCCCATGGGATTGCCACACAGGGCTGGGCTCTGCCCTGGTTTGTTGTGGATGGGAGCCCTTGGAGAATATGCCTGTCAATGAAAAACCTCTCGTCTTCGTGCCTGAGGGGAAAAGAGTTGAGCCTGAAGCTAAGCCAGCTGTAGTTACTACAAGAGAGACGTGGTCAGCACAGAAAAAAAAGAGACAGTCAGGCAATCTGACCTCAAAAGAAGTGATAAAGCCTTGGAGGAAACTCACTTTAAAGAAAATAAATAAATTGAGGAAAACTGAGAGGTGGGCATGCAGCCACTGTACTATAATGCAGAACCCCCCACGCCATCCTACTCCCCTGGTGCCAGTATTTCAGGAATTGGGAAAAGCTGCTGACACGGCCTTCCCACTGCACACAGCTCCTTTCCCCAGCCAGGCACAACCCAGTGAACACAATGCCACGAGGGATTTAGAGACCATAGTGAAAGATGCCAATTTCTACACAGGGTACAAACAAAGCGGTCAACGCTCGTTCCAACAACTGAGCAAAAAGCAAGGAGAACACCACAAGAAGGATGTCCTGACAGCAAGCTAATTAGTCAAAACATCGCAGTTGGGATTTCCAAGCACCAACAAGCACTATGCAGGATATACACCTTTATGTGAGAACACAGAAGAGGATATTTCCAGACAGAACCGAGAATGACGTCTGGGGAATTCTTCAGTCACTTTTGTAACCAAAATACACAAGTGCTAGCTAGATCGTGCCAAGTCTTCATTCTCACACTTCCAAAGCTGCTCAATTAAGCAGTATGTATTTTGGCACTGCTTTGTGTTTTAAAATAATATAGACAAAGCTAAAAAACAAAGAAATGCTTCGGCCCCAGGAGACAATAAAACCAAATATGGCTGAACCATTAGCATACCGGAAACCTTAAAAAAAAATAAATCAAAACAAGACAGACCGGCTTTTATGAACCATTTATTGCCTTACCTGAGAGAAAACAAAAATAAACCTATAGAAACAATGAGAAAGCCAGGAAACAAAAGTGATGCCTTTTCCAGCATAGTTAGAAGATGAGCAGTCTGTCCTGCCATATTTTCCTAGAGTCATTACCAAATTTTTAATGCCTCCATGTAGTTGAGGCTGGAACAAAAACTGCAAAGCTCAGATAGAATCTGGGACCTTCAAAAATGCACACCAGCTGTCTTATCAGTGAGCACATGCTGAGAAATGATGTCAAGTGCACAACTACTGCAGCAGTGAGGAATTTGTTAGGAGAGATAATCAGGAAGCATTTTAATTTATCTTTCAGTGTTTTGAGTGGCACCTCCAACAAGAAATTTGATTAAAAGAATCACTTGCAATTCTTCAAAGGTGTTGCAGAAAGATGCTGCCAGATACAGACTCCAGGGCATTGATTTGTATGTTAATTGGATTAAGGATAATCCCAAGTAGCTGCTGAAATAAGACTTCTTGCATTAGCAGAAACTCTTAAGAAAACTGCTGTTGATGCATGAGCCTTAGTGGCCACCTCCTACTGTTTGGTAGCGCACCAAGAACAGACTCATTCCCTGTTCTTGTGACGTGCCTACAGTTAGGGCATTACTTTCAAACTCTGAGCAGAAGGGAATCCCCCCAACAGCAAATGATGTCAGGGAGGTAGCAGAGCAGTGGGAGGCCAGGAGTTCTCCTCAGCCTGGCTGCACTTTGTCTCACCTGGAAGAAAACAGGAATGGTGTTTTGGGGAAGGCACAACCGTCCTGGCCCTCTGCAGCTAGCAGCATGCCGATTCTAAACCTATTAGACTAGAAATAACTTCATCCTAGCAAGTTACAAATTTCTTTCTGTCAACAAATTTAAGGCATTCCATTCCTGATGACAAATATCTTCCTTATCTCCAAGAACCACTTGGTTATAAACAAGGTCCCACATCTTGCCCACATAACCTGTTGTAGAAAAATCCCTCTCTCCCATACCGGCGGCTGCTGCAATTCTTCATTTACATAAATCGTCTCTATTTTAGATCCCCTGTCCCTCTGATTTATGGCTTTAAAGAAAAACAAACACAAGTTAAGGAAATCAGAGAAAAGAGTTAATGAGCCAACCTTAACAGCTTTGACCACATGCAAATACTGCAGCCAGATGCCTTTTTTCTGCCAGCCAGTAACAAGAACAAACATGCAGATAGATACATAGCACTCTTCCTTCTCTTCAGAGCCTAGGATACTGTCCAAAGCACCTCATCTAGGGACTTTAAAAAAATCAACATATTTTAAGTGCCATAGAAGTTCTTCATTTCTCCAGCTACCAAATTAAATTGGGGATGCAATCTCCCTAAAAAAAGGAAAAAAAAAAATCTTGTTTGCTCAAGGCCTTTCTTCATAGAAAAAATTTCTTCATTGTACAAACTTTAGGCCAGATAGGACTTTTATCATCATTATGCTTTATTTAAACTTAAGTCTTTTTATGTGGAACTGAAAGAAACCCAGACTACTGCAAATCTGGACAGTCTTTCAAGAGAACGTTTATAAAAAAGTTAAGTGAGTTTAACGTGCGTGACGTTCCCAAAACCAACACCATCACAACAACAGGTATCCTGACATTCTTATAAGGTGCGGGCTCCAAATACTCATGTGATATCAAATACGTCTCCAAACTGGCAAAAAGCAAACAGTTCTAAGAAATACTAATTCCACAGGAACCAAGGACTAAGAAAAATCCAAAATGATAGTAGTTATATAAGAGATTGGATTAAGAATAATCTACAGTGATGTGTGGATATTTACAGAAGACTTGGAAGAATAGAGTTTAAAACAATCATTTGAAGAAAAGTTAGTTGTTAAAGGAAACAATTTGCTGTACTAGATTATATTCATGTGACCAAGAGAAAAAAAAAATAGAGCAGTAAAAGAGATCAGGTATTAAACGTTGGCTCGACTCCTGTTCTAAAGATCGGATGCTCCCACGAGCCCTTCCCCCCATTCAAGATGCAGCTCCTCCAGGAGCACAGTGCAATTTTGTGGTGTCTAATTCAGCTTGAAATCACCCCTATCACTTGGGGCTTACCTGCCTTTATTCCACTGGGAATATAGCAACTGTCTGCATGCGAGGTGAATAATTATTTAATGCTTGACTGTTCACCTAAAGGTAACATTTTTGTCCTGTTATATGCATCTATGCAGCCAAACCACATCTGTGATGTAATTCTGTGCTGGTAAAACAGGATGTAGTTAATAACAAGAAGCCTGCCTTCTTCCCTACCTAAACATTTTGCCTTCTAATATCATTCTCATCCAGCACAGAAAGAGGAAGGATTAAAAGGACACTAGGGTGTTCAAAACTGTACGTGTGATTTCATTATTTGGGGTCCTGGTTTTGGCTTTCCCATCAGACAGAGGCAGGTATTGACAGGAAAAGTCTTTCTCAGGAAGGTAAGGTTGCTTGCAACATCCCAAAAGCTGGCATTTCTGCCTCCTTGTTTTACAGGTTTGGGGGAGGCAAGGGAATAAAATCAGCACTTGGTCACAGCAATCTCATTCAACCCATATCAATTTAGTAACTCTATCGTTATACGCCATAAAAAGCATGCCAGATCTTGCTATTAAAACTCACTGCATTAAGACTTTGATTCACCTCGAGTGGTATTTGATTAAGAAATTGTGAAAGCAACATCTGGAAGATCAACAAATTTAATGCTGCGTATCTCTCAGTGAGCAACACTTCCTATTTTCTCAGTATTTTTGCTGTCAGTCTACAATATTATTGTTCCATACCCAGCCTAAACAAAGCCTGGAAAGAGCCATGCCAGCTCAGTGAAGGTCTACCAGCCCCAGCACTGTGGAACAAAGCGTGGTCATCCAACAAATGGCACAATCATAAACTATGTAATAAAGCTTCTCCAGCGTCCTCCAGTTTTCCAGGGAGGTGGGTGCACATTCACAGGTACAGCCATCAGCTTATAGCCCTCTCCGCAAAGTCTACAGCAAAACAAAAAAACAGCTGCCCTTTCTCCCTACAGCATCCATCAACCTTTCAGATTTGTTAAAGCTCTGCTTTTCTGGACATCTTCCTAGCTGGCTTCTTAAGCTTCCCACTCTACTCCTGGATATCATGAATTCCACTTGAACGCTTTTAACGTGCCAGAACACTTACTATTTCAATAATGACTTCTCCAGAACTTTTTTTTTTATTATTATGAATGTAATGTTTCCAAACAACATACTTTGAGACTCAAACAGTATTGCTGTGATAACCCTGTAAGAACCCTATCTCCTCCTGAGTTACTGTTATCCTTATATTAGCTGGGAGATTTTGAGAAGAAACTGACTCTCAGAAGAATTTGGTTGAAACAAATCATTATTCACTAGGGCAAATTCAAAGCTAGCATCCCCTCTCAACAACTGATGGTTCATAGGTTTACACCAACAGTTGGAGGTGGTGGCTTGCCAGGATACGTAGCTCTGTTCAAGTTATACACGGTGATATTTGTGACTTGTTTGAATCAAATTGTTCCTTCTCCATTTGTTTGTAATTATGCCAACAACAGTCGCAGCTGGGAGAAACGAATTGTAGCATATATCTTCTCTACAGAAGGTGTTTAAATATTTATCAGATGTACGGCCTTAAAAGAGGCAGTTCTAAGATCTCCTGCTGCGTTGAATTTCATCTGACACTTCCGTCGAACAGAATATACTCCCCTGAACTACAAAGAATGACTACTGCCATCCCTCAGACACTTCATGACTAAAACACGGGACCTACCACCCAGCAGCACACACCTTATGTAAACCAGCAGTCCTACGGCCCTGGCCGTGGAGACCTTCTGACAGGACCAAATGCACCACCTGAAAATACCACAAAGTAACACAAAGCCAAGGAGGAAATAATTCACGAAACAACAGCAACAAAAGATACCATGTGCAGGCACTGATTTTTGGAGAAATTGGTAGATTAATCTCTTAGTATACTATTTTATACACATTTCTATATATGTAATATGTATTATCATTTGAATATACCACTGCTGCAAGAGGATGTAGAACCAGAGACCTCTCCTGTGTGTTGTAGCAAGCGATAGGAGGAAGCAAGAGGAGGCTGGCCCCCAAGATTCCTTTCAGATAGTCTTGAGCAGAACAAGTCAAATATGCAGCATAAAGTCCTTATGAGTGCTATTTTCAGACTAAGACTCTAAAAGTTCACCCATAGCATGCAATGCGTGAGACGGTTGTCATGAAAAACATTCCACATTATAAACTACTATTCTAAAAGCACCAGAGATTGGGCCAGGAATCCAAGCCCCAAGTGATATCAAGTGACTTATTATGCTATTTCCTTCTACCAAAGAAATTACATCTCGCAAGAAAAACCAAAACAGATATCTGAAATAGAACAAATTCTCTCTGGCAATTAAGCAGAAGGTAAAAGAGCAAAAAGAGGCTGTGAGGAAAGATGGGTTAGGTTTATCCTTTATACTGACACTTTGCTTCCCTCCTTGATGAGCTTGAGAAATATTGCTGTAATCATCATATCAACATTTTTTGCCTTCCAGTAATTATGTCACTGTATAATTGAAGCTCCTGAAATTGATGTAAGCACAAGCCTATAAAACATAATAAAAACCCACAGGTGGAACTTAAAGTAGTGAAAATCAGTCAAGAAATAAAAGCACTGTTTTTCTTCTTTATCAGAGCAATTGACAAGGTCTGAGGTAAGTTCTCCATCACTGGCTATCTTTTATCACGACGTTCTTCCACAAACTGAAGGCGCAGATTCAGGGAAGCCCTACAGCCTGAATTAAGAGGGGGACAGGCTAGCTGACTGCAATGATACTCTGACTTCATTTGCTAAGAGTAGGTTAAGTACCTGGAAAAACAGTCTAAGTCAAATACCTTACTTTGCAACAGCTAAATATTTGAAAGTTACCATAGCACCTCGATATTCCCAAGATGTAACACAAGAGGACAAGAGAGGAACTTCTGAAATACCGCCCCCAAATGTGGTCACTGCAGCACACGCCGCTCTAGCCTGGTACGGAGCCAACGGCTACCTTCTTTTCTGGAGCACAAGATAACCAAAATTCTGAGACAAAACATCTCTCCCCCAACAAGCGGTGCCCCACTGAAATTGTTGGCTCTTGGTCCAAACTCATAGCGAGCACAGAAATATGAACTGACAAACGGATCATCACCGAACACCACGCAGCCCTCCCGGGGGACGTATGAAGAAAAGGAGCTTTCAGACCAGACAAATTAAGCACGGGGGAGGACCACGGTAGCTCATCCAACCACTTGATACACGCGCTGGGAAGGACACGATGTTGAGAAATTCAAGCCTGATAAATTTCCCACCACCGAGCCAGGAAGCGGAGGGCTGGAGGAAGAAAATACCGCTTGCCACTCAAGAAGGTATTGCATAAAGTATAACCACACGTCTAGAATACTTCAGCATTCCCTTGCATTTCTCAGTGGCACCACCCATTACGGGCTCAGAAGAACACAATACATCCCTAGAGACACTTACCTCCTGAGTTTTTCCTCCCACTGGCACTTGACCCACAAAAACTGACTCACTGGGTACAGGGCAGCTCCCAGCTTTCTCAGCTCTTCAAGCAAACACGCAGATTTCCCCAGCCAAAACCTGCCACTTTACCAGCCCACAAGGTTTTCCCCCTTTTTCGAGGTTACACATAAGCTGAACTGAGGTTCTTGGTAAGGCAAGCCCTGCCTTTACTGAGAGACAGCATCACACCAACTTTGCACTCAGAAGATCTGAGCTGCACTAGTTAAGGGAAAATCTCCCCCAGAGCATCCAAGGGCCATCCAGGGTGCTTAAAACATGAGAGGCACAGACCTGTCAGGCTTACAGCCTGTAATTTTGTGCAAGACACAGGTTTACCAGCAAAAAAGGCAGCTCAGTTCTCAGTGGAGTACAGACTAATGGGATGGGAATAGCAAACCATAAAAACGATCAGCACGCACATCTCAATCCTAACAAGCCTATGTGTACAGAGTCTATAAAGGCTCTTCAGAGAGCATCAGTTATACCATACAGCTGATTTACATTTTTCAAGGAAATAATTGAAGCTGTTCAGCTTGCTCCAAAGGCCCAATGGGAAGGAGAAAACCCTCAAGATACCTATGTGGCAGCTTTGCAGCAGCATGAGACTAAACAAATGGAAAAACCTAAAATAGCTTGCGACGGTTTATCATTAATCAGTATGAATTACTTGGCAGAATGCAGTATCTTTCAGTGCAACTTTGTGGCACCTTTCCCAAAGAACTAATACAAACAGGAGTGCATAGCGAGAGATTCAGGGAACAGGGGAAAAGGGATGTCATCGCTGATTAAGTTGCTGATGGCAAGAAACAAAAAAATAACACTGCATAGGGTAGCACCTGTGTGGCTGAAAAACATGACTGGCATGTTCCAGCTACTTCATTTGGCAAGGTTAAATTCACCACAGAAGAATCACAACCATACTACAAAACACTGAAGTCTTCTGAATTGCCTCCTCGCACCATTCTCCAGACACCATTTCTCCAGAAGTTTTATTTCAGCATTTGCCCAGAACGGATAGAATATTCTGAACTCTTCCTCTTATAAAAATCACTCACCTATTCACAAAAGAGTATTACTGTTCAACATATGAGGGTACGAGGATATAAGAGAGGGGCATTATCTTTCTTCAGAGCCAGTGATATAACTCTACAACTGCAGAAAAAGCTTCCAGTCCAGGCAACCTGTATCAAGACTACAAAGAAACCCTTGTGCTGGCAGATCCTGGCAGAGGATCTAAGTACTCAAGCTATTCCACTTTTGCAACTATATGACACGATCTAAAACTAAATATAATTTATATATAGGCATTCGGTGCTCCAAATTTACGGTAATCATCGCAGCCTTTCTGAACTCTGATTTGGACTCTTGAATAGATATCAAAGAACTTTCGCTTTGATCCTCAGTGTTGGTTTTCAGAGGTTGCACAGATAGCAGCAGACCTCTTTTCTATGTTTACAGGTATATTCATATGCAATGGTTTAGTTCCCACTTAGGATCACCTTTTGCAGAAGGTAGTTTTACAGTTACATGTCAATATATAATACATCATTAACAGATTGTGTGCACCTTTAAAAAGAACAGAAAAGTTTCAAAGGGTTTCCAAACATCACTCCAATTGCTAGTAGATTTAAACAGAGAAGGTAAGTTCCATGAACGACCAGATTGCAGACCTTGCATTTGCAAGCCTAAAAATCATAACTCAGCTTCAAACAGGCAGAGAAGCTAGCTAGAATGAGCAAAAAGCACCAGCCCAAAATAGTTCAGACTAGTCTCCACCCTGCTGGATCACCCTCATTATTACTTTTGTCCAAACAATATACAGTAGTCTTTACATTCAAAGAATTTGAAAACGTGTGTCTGGAAAGCAATTTGACAGTTAGGTCATGCTCACTTGTAAAAACCCAAATTACAAGTGCTGACAGTATCTTACACATCCCAGAGCCTACATCTCTAGAAAAGTATGAACTTTCCTTACATAAAGGTGTTATAAAACCTACCTGCAAACAAAATAAGATCATTTAGATGTTTGAAAGGACTTTCACTGTAATCATTGAAAGAAAAAAAAAAAATACAAAGAGAGCATAGAGAAATTCTGAAACATTAAAATGAAAAACGATCTTCCCATATTTGAATTGCTCCAGCTATTTTACACCCTAAGTCACGCAAAGATAGGTATTGCCACAAAATCTGGAGCTGTATCAAGATGAGCTCTCCATGGACTGAGGACCCACAGAGTAGAGAGAGGTCATCATTACTAAAGCTTTGTGAATAGTACTTGTAAAATACATGAACAATTGCAAATACCTAATCAGAGCTATCCAGCACTATGGCATGAAGACAGCTAAATAGCAGATATCAAGAGTTACCTCTAACATCATGCTTTGAAACAGCCTTGTCATTAAGCTTCATGCATTGATAAAGGACAATCCATGCAAAGAGCGAGGCTTCACCATTTTAGGTGTTGCTTCTTCCAAGCATTGTAATACAATATTTTATTCTATAGCAGCATAAACCACAATATAGCTAACCTGATTTATAGGAAGTTCTCTAGTCTTAGGCCTTAATTTTAGTGAAAACAGCTTTTTCCATCAAATCACAAAAATATACTGGACTGACCTTCCATTGCTCCTTGGGCAGCAGTCTCACTACCACGATGTCACCATTCAGGGCTCTGTTGCGAGCAACCACTCCATCAATAAAGATATCACGAGTCCCGTCCTAGTCAAAGAGGAAGAAAAATGCCACAGCAAAACATGAGTTGGTATGAGGTTTAAAATACTATCATCCAAAAAAAAAAAAAAAAAGACACCTTGGTGAGACAAACATCCTGCAGTGGTGCACAAAAATGAAATGGATTCACCAGATGCTCTTCAATATGCAATATCTTTCAGCAAATAAGTTCCTTCGTAAGTATGTGCCAGCACAGTAGTTGCACAGTATTTACACAAGACAGAGCCAAGCCCTCAAAATGTATTGTCTGCAAATTCTGTTTAGTTCCTCTACAATTACTCTTGGGAACGGGTAGAGAGTTTTCTGCAGTCGCAGTTCTTCAAGTATTAAGTTCCCAGTTCAAGCACTGCAAAAGCTATTGCACAGAACATGCTTACAAGGCAGTCCCTGCAATGTGCCCCGTGCAGAGCTGCCTGCTGCTCTCCTGGGTGAGATGGGAAAGCAAGGGAGGAAGGACAAGCAGTGCAGGACAAGCAAAACAGTCTGTGAAGGTGGCACGGACAGAGGCTGAGGATGTAGTTTATTCTTTAAATGAACTAACACCATATATTCCACATATATTATTTGGTGTAACTAATGTTAGAACAGATTCAAAAAAATTACGACTACAGATGCCAAGTGCAAGCCAGAAGATCATTTACTGTAACAGGCATGTTAGGACACCTTCTCACAAAACTCTTTGTTAACATCCTTGCACAAGAGCCTCTACTAATTGTAGACACTGATTACCCATGCCAGACATGTTTGGCATTCTGCTCATCTAGATTTGGATTGGAAGATTTTCCTCATGGGGTGAATAAAGATGAAGTTTTCCAAAGATGCTAACGTGGAGGTTTTAATTTTTAAAGGTTTGCTGATTTTGTCTTTTTTGATTTATTACCTATAGCATTCTTGCTGCTCTCATTCCTATTCCCCCATAATTCAGTATATGAAGAAATCCGTGCATCTGCTTACAGTACCATGAACGTGTCAAACAATGTGAGCATTTAGTTTCAACGTGGGCAGTCACCACAGTTTTTCTACAGAGAAAACTTTTCATCATTTTGAAGTACAAAAAAGAGGATGCGTTTCTTCAGATTAGAACTTCATTGTCCTTCAATGAAAAAACAGCCTCACAGGAATTAAAATCTCCATCACAACTTCACTGCCTTCTCAGATACACGCTCCTGAATCTCAAATGCTCAAGTAAATCCAATCAGACCTACGAGTATATTCAGTCTCCAAGAAAAACTTCTTTTATAACCTGAAAACATGAAGCCTTAATATCACAAATATCTTACTCTGCTTAGATACCAAAACAATAAAACGGCAGAAACCTGCCATGATGTGAAACTAAGGCCGTCCTCCAAGAGACCAAATTACTCTTAGAAAGAAAAGCAGCAGCAGCTCAACAGCTGTGCGAAAGCTGCCTCCCATGACAAGATGCAGAAAAATTGCAAAGCCTCTTGGACCAACATAATTCAAATTGGAAACCGTTCTTTTCAAAAAAGCCAGATTTTTTACACATGGTCTTATTCGTCATTTCTCCCCACCCCCTTCTTTCTGCCCAAGCTCCTTACCTAAATCCACTACACGTATAAAAAGAAAAGTTCAAAGTCACTTTTTAAGGAAAATGCCTTTTTTTTTTTGTCTGTACAAGCAGCTGCTCTATACTACAAACACAAGCTGGTATTCATGATGATTGTTCTACACTTTTTTCCTGTTTTCTTTCTCCTGTGTCCAAGAAAACGGAAGGCAGAGCCTTTCCTCTACTCTGTATAAAAGTGCCTGATGTGTCACACCACTTAAAGCTTCATCTCCATACTGTGCAGGAGCCTGATCTTGAATTACAGCCACTCTCAGTTAATATACATATATACACATACATACACACACCTGTTTTACAGCAGTCAATTTCAGTGCCTACACCAACAGGTGTATTTAGATTTGCCATCAGCTTTGTTTCTTGCCTTGGGGCAAAACCATTCCTGTAGCTCCAGGCCCATGACTCGGATGAACTTCCATACCTCCAAGAACCTTGCATATCCCACTTTTTCCTTTACTGTCTTGAGCTCCACACAGCTGGCATTTCCGATCACTAACAAAGTTAAGATGGAACCACACTACATCAGAACACAACCCCTTGCAAAAATCTCAACCGCCCTCCAGGTGCAGTGGAGCAGGGCACTGGCACTACTCAGTGGCCACCTGTGAGTATCAGTGGCAGGTGCCACTGCCTCCATCAGACAAGAGGAAGATCTGCTACCCTTCCATCTGCTCTAGAAATGTTCCACAAACACAGCCCAGCCAAAGATACACTCCACCACTCGTGCTCAGAAGTACCGTTCTTTGGCTTGACAGTGTCATCATTTCAGACATCACACCATGGCACAAGATAGGAGGCAGAGATTTAAATGCTCATGCCCATTCTCCAGGAGGTTTTTTTTAAAGAGAAAGGCTCTGGACCTACGCCTCAACTCTTCACACAACAATGAGACGGACAGAGCACATTTGCAGCAAGAAATACCCTGGGACTTTTGCTGTTAAAAGGTGAACAGCTGTTGCATTTGAACTCCATGAAGCCGTAGCCAAATGAGAGCTGAAGGGAAAGGGGTACAGTGCCCGAGTCAACAGCAGGAGAGAAAGGGTGATTTTTCACAGCTGTAGCTCTTGCAGCATCTGGCAACGATGGGAAGTCCTGCAGAATGCTAAGGCTGCAAACCCTCCTGCTACCCTCCCTGGCCACTGCTGTTATATGACCGATAAGCTTCCTAAAGCATCCGCTGAAGAGAGGACCATGCCCACGCCAGCCAGTCAACTCTATCTGGGTGTGATTCTGCTTGTTAGCAGGACAAGGCAGATTCTAGGATCCAGGTCCACAAAGAGAAATAAAGTAGAAAGAGAAGTGAGATAACCTCAGCTAACCTTCCCCTGCAGAACAGCGGGCAATCTTACTGCACAAGGCACCAGGGGCAATTAAGGGTAAAGCTTCACATGCAATTAAACTCACAGGAGTAGCTGGATTTCACACTGAACCAAGTATTTTGTAATTTCAGAGAATATATTTAACAGCTTACACTTATCACACCTCTGAGGCCACCCATAAAGAAAGTATCACAGTTCCTTGCTCACTTACACACTCAGTCCTGCTTTACTGATGTACTAGAGAGCTGCTCCGTACTTCCTCTAGGTCACGTTAATCTACTTCATGCACCCCTGACCTTTCTCCACCTCTGTAACACCACTCTTCTCTAACACAGGGGGCTCCAAAACATTATCTCCAATGAATAAAGTGAACGGACACTGCCACAAATTTCAAGGCTTTGAGTACAAGCTCCAGCACAATAGTGCTGTCAGTAGCAGGGGCAAAAACAGGGTCAGTGTCTCACTGCCTTGGTGCAGGCCCTGCCTTCTCTCCCCCACACCAACAAAACATTTTAATATGAAATTCTCTCTCTCGTTGATAGTAACACTTTGACCAAGTCAGTTCCAGATAAAAAGCTTTTTGACTGTGCCAGCTGTGATGTCACCTTCCTTACTGGAAGTCCTTGAAATTGCGAGAGCCCCTCTTTTCTGTCAAAAATAAAAAAACAAAAATAAAAGAAAGAAGAGAGAAGAGGCACAAACCAGTCCCGTGTGACAGAAGTACATCCTAAGCCAACCAATATACAGTTAGTGCAAAAGCGTGCACATGAAAGAGAATCACGCATATTATTTCTGGAATGACTTTTCAAATTAGCTCATGCAGCAGATCGAAAATGGAGAGCATATTTGTTTAGGGAAGATTAACTTAAATCAGTGGAAAGACTATAAAACTTCTGTAGCCATAAAGTGAGGGTTTACAATTACGCTATGTGGTGGTCCTCAAATCTGAGTTCAGCTGGTGTCTGTGGGACCCGGTGGTATCCCCAGTTTCGGCACAAGTAAGTAGTTCTTTGAGGTACGAAAAAACAAAATTTGTTTGGGAATATCTGATTTAAAAGAAAATCCAGATCATGTTCATTTATTCCAACACATTCACCTCCGAGTGACCTTTCATACACAGCATAACTCCTGTATTAATGCACCTTTACTTATGAACTTTAAAGCGTTATAAAATTACACTTACTGGAGATGGAATGAAGGCTTCATGGTACTTCTTAGGATTTATTCTCAAGGGTCCCTTAAAAAAAAAAAAAAGAGAAGGAGAAAGATTATGCCTGAATCTTATTAATTTTATATAAGATCAGTTAAATTAGAGAGCTGTGGGTAATACATCTACTGAGAAACACGAGAGATACATCTAAATTTCCATTATACATTTCAGGTCTTGACAACTTAGCATCCAAGCAATTTCTAGCCAAAAGGCAGTTTCATGATAGGCTTAAGCTGATCTACTACAGTCTGTCATGGAAGAGATGTTGAATCATTAGCTGTTGCTGCTACTGGATGAACTCAGGATCCAAGCCCTCCTGCTCCCTTCACATATTTTCTGCCAAGCATCCACCAACTTCATTTAAAATCAGACAATCGAAACCATTTGTTTTGCCCTGCTTTGGAAAAGGAGAGCGTTGGCTTTGCTTTTTTTTGGAGAATAGGAGGTAAAGGGAAAAGCTGACCTGCTGAGGTTGCATGGCAGCAGGTGCAAGCCTTCTGAGGCTCTGGCTGTTTAGGCAGTTCCTGCAGACAGACACTAGCAATAACTCCATGATAAAGAACATTTTCATAGATGAATCAAAATAATTTTCTAAAACCAAACATTTCAGGTCTAGAGCATTAAATTCTGCTTAAACGCTTTCAAAGTCAGTCTATCTTAAACACATTTGAAACTCTCATCTGTCCATTTTGTCTTTATTACCTTCCAGCTCAAAGTTCAAATCACCTGCAACAAATTCATATCATCCCTCCAAAGTAAACCAAGCAGTTCCTCGCAGTCAGGCCCATCCAAGAGAAAGGGAGAGCCAAACAAGGAGTCACAAGCTATGCAAGTGTGATTCCCATCCTAAGAGGGTCCTGGGAGCTGAGATTCAGGTGGCTGCAGTTAAAACTGACGGTATTTAATTCTTATGGAAATAGAGCTTTGTTAACTAGATAGCTGCCTTCATGCAGGTGTTTGCTTTGTGATGAAAAGTTAAAACTTTCTCCATCTGTGTATTTGAAATAACACCAGCCAATTTGTTGTATGAGCAGTTTCCATCCATTTGTGCTTCTGAGTTAAGCAATCATAGGAACCTCTCCCAGGAATTATTTTTTTTTTATTCTGGGAAACACTCAGACAACAGGAAAATAAAACTGATTACATGTGAAAGTTTTGCTGCCTTGAAAAGGAATTTGCAGATTTAGGAAGATTTTCATTGTTTTTATTTGCTTAAGTTTGGTTAAATTGTTTTTATTTGCTTAAGTTTGCTTAAGTTTTAATGCTAGCACTGTATATTCTATATTCTTGAGGCATTATTTGAGTACTTTGCTGTGATGTTTTAATTTTTGCCTTATGTAACTAATACTAATGAGCACACTAGCCACATGGCAAGCACAACCCAGAACAAGAAACAACCAACCAACCAAAAAAAAAAAACACATTAGGAGCAACCATGGGGATACTTGATGCCTCATGATACTTTACAAAAATCTCCCCATGGTCTTTTCCCCCATTATTTCCCACAATCAGCTATCAAAACCAACACTCTCTTAGTAACAGAAGCTGTTATGGAGAGAAAGGAGAAAATGAACACGGGTGGTTGCTCTGCTTGACAGTGAGTCAAATAATTCCCATCGCCAGCATCTACCCAACAGCACAAAGCAGACGAGGGGATATCTTGTGTTACTCTGGAGAACCCAGCTGAATAGTTTGGGACAGCTGTCAATCAGCCAGGTGCAAATGCCCACTATGCCCGTGAAAAATCACATTTTGTGCCCGTGGCCCAGAAGGCACCAAAGGAGCTACATGAACACGGACGCACAGCTCAGGCAAACACACACAAAAATGTGTTACCGTGCTTACAGCTTAGTGGGTTTCTCTGTATTTTATATGCACCACTGCCTAATTATGATCAGCATTAGAATTCTTACGTCATGTAGCATTAAAATACTTCAGCCTTTTCCTTTAAGCAAGGAACTCCCAAAATTTATCTTAGAAAGCAGATGGGCCCTATTATCTGTGCCTATGAAAATCCTATTTACAATGTTGTACATTTCACGCTGTGATATCATATCTGGAACCAGTCACTCTCCCCATCTGTAACGAACAACTGTTCTCATATGTGTATTCGGGGGTGAGGATCTGGCTGCAGAGTCTCATGATGTCACACTAATGTTATATTATTTTACAATAGCTCACAAATAATAGCTGCTATATTTATCAGTGTTTTTATGTCAGTAGGGCCTTTGTTTTGAAAAGGAAGAAAAAGGTTTGGAGGAAGGTTTCTAAAACACTTTCTGATGATTCCAGTCAGCTTCACAAAGAGTTGCCAAAAAAAGTTTCTAACCTCAACTTTCTCCGGCAAGATACAAAAAGGTCATGATTTCTCAAGTTCCTCTGCTAGAACCAGGACAGGCAATACTCAGACTAAGCTTCAAGCACCTCAAATCAAGCAGATTGTAAGAGGTATTGTAACACACATGCTTCAAAATATTTTTTGTGTGTTAAACAAAAAAAAATTCAGGGTTCAAGTACCTGCCTGCTACCAAGGCCAACGTGGAAAAAATAACCCACAAAAATCAGGGAAACCCCAGCATCCGTATGCACAAAGGAACAGCTCTCCAAGAAAAAAAACATCCTCTTGATGGCAACACAGCCCAAGAGCCTCTGCATGGTGCGTACTCACTCCGCCTGACCCCAGCAGCCCGGCAGGGAGGGTCTGGGAGACACTGGAGGCGTGGAGCAGACATGAGGTTCTGGCTGGCGCATCGCAAGATGATCACGGTCCTTTGGGTCAACGTTCCTTAATGCACAACCTGACTTCATCTGTTGTGCACGGCCAACACCATCCGCTTACGTAACTACGCAGAAGTTATTCAATCTTGTTTGCCTTCAGAGCAGCCTCTGTGATTGCAATTAGCCTGATACGCTTGGTGTTTGCTCACTGCAGACAGCTTTATGGGCAGGGAAGTGGGAAGCCTAGGCGCTGCTAAGCACCTGTGCTCAGATCCCCTTATCTTGTGGAAGGACACTTCTGCACATGTCCCTTGATTAAATGAATCCACGAATCCCGCAGGGCACAATTCTCCGTGCAGCTTACTGAAAACTGAATTATGTCAGATACGGTACCAGAAGTCATTAAGACTATTACTATTGACAGACATCGGTGCCCATAAAGATACACTTTTGTTCTTCCTTATTTAGGGCTGCTTAATCTTCATGGCACTTGTGTTTCATCTAAGAGATCTCCCATATCTGCCAGCAGTTTGGGCTTTCAGGCACATTTAGCTGCACTGCTCCATTGCCAGGGCACAGCAGCAACCTCAGAGCTCACAGTAGGGCCTCTCCTCTCTAAGACACCTCTGATGTTCTCACACCAGCCAGACCCAGAAGTGTTTCCAGGATGTTCCAGGGGACTCCCCTGCTCAGAGTGGTGCTTCTGACTGGCTAGCACTCAAGCTTGCTCAGGACCATCATATTCAGGCCAGTAGGTTTCGTTTCTTCTGCAGGTTCTTGTGGAGCATTTTTGCAGGCTACCATGCCAGATGAATGCCCTGCATTTGGGGATTAATGCAACGGGCATTTATTGACTGTCTCTTGCCACTGTACAGAGCAGCGCTGAATATTTGTCCATTCACTAAAAGTACTTTCAAGATCTCACATATCCCCTTCAGAATGGCAGTGATGAATGGTCTTGATGAGATGATGAGGATGAATGAGTAAAAAATGAGAGATACTGAGCTAGGATGCCCATGATGTGACACTCAGCCCTAAATGATTACATACAAATCGTAGAGCTTCAGCTGTTTCCCTGAGACATGGAACTGGGTGAAAGGAAAACAGCTACAGCCTAAGAAAGTACATATGACTCTTAGAGTCACACAGCACATGACCTGGAGTAGACACCACTCAATTCCAAGAATTGGGGATTCTTTTGCCAGATAACATGCAGTCACAGGTCTCATGGGACTTAGTACCCCGCTGGGATTCTCAGGTGCTAGCCATAGTCTGATGTGCCTCATCTGCAGCTGCAGTCGACCTTCCCAGCAGTCTACACACTCTTATTTGCACTTAATGCTGTCAGGCTGCATTACCAAACAGGTACCAAAAGCACTCCTGATGGTAAAGCAAAACCTTTAGTCGTTGCTATATGCCACTGCAGCCATCTCAAATCAAATGAGAGGAAGTCCCAGCTCAAGGCTGCCATTTCTTCCCTCACCATTTGCTTCCCAGTGTGGATGCCCATGAGATTTTTTAAAAAGGCACTGACCTGGAGCCTGGGCAGCCCAGAGGGGCACACTGATAGTTAGCAGGGATATGCTGTGTAGTCATTTTTCTGAAAGCTAAGAGTTGATCAGATTGGTCTTCAGGAGGGAATTAGGCTATCTTAAATGTGGAATCCTCAAAACACAACAGAAATCACACCATTATGTTATTATGCAAGAATTACTACACAATTATAATAAGAAATCAAACAAAAAGGTAGGTAATGCCATTTGCAGCTCTGAAAATATCAACCTCGCCAGCATTACAACACAAATTAAATGTCAGTGCACCAGTGGGTGTTTGGGTAAATGATGCCTCAGCATGAGTGTCTGTCATGCCCTCGCTGACTTCCACCTGCCTTTTCCCCAGCCAATCTGACCTCACTGGGGTGCAGGGTGTGTCTTGAGCATTACATCATGATGAAGACCATTACAGCTGCTGTTGTAGGAGACTCCTCTTCTCCTGCACCTCAGTGAACCTCAGTCCTGCCTGCTTTTATGCAAAACTCTTGTGGGTAAGCTGGATCACAGAAATGGCAGGTCCAATCCCACATTTTGCTGCCTACTTATGGCTTCAATTGTGCTGCTCCAAATGGAAGCAACAACTCCAATCTTTGACGGGCACAGAATCTGAAAAATGGGAACTTGCTAGCTGTTCAAGGCAAATAACCAAAAGGACACAGGCAACTGATTTTCTAATAGTGATGTGCTCTTCTGCTCCATCTACTATCTGTGCCTCACTTCAGTAACCATGCTGTCATCAGAGGTTGGGGCAGCCCTATGACCTTAATGGAGCACATAGAAAATTATGCCCATTTGATATTAATTTAGGCAGCTGTATCATAGTTTATAACCCTTTACCGTAATGCTGTGGTAAGTACAGCCCCACGAGACCTCAGGGACCACAGCATTACCTGCATATCTCCCTTTTTTTGTGGGAGGGAGACTTCTGGGAAGATTTGGTAGATACAGATTGACAAAAGAAGAGTACATCTGGAAGAAAAGGCATCTGCACCTCACTGCCAAGGACTAATTAATGACTTTGTGAGGAATTTCAGCAAGAAGTATCTTGCTAAGGCTATTCATTTTCACTTACACTGACAAAGATAGAGGCTGCGAGCATCTGCTATGTTTTTGATTGTCATTGGTAAAAGTAACAGTCTCCACAACAACCACTATTGTGGCTAGCAGCTCATCCCTGCAATTCATTGAGACTGTAGATCCGGAATTTTACAGAACATCTGCAATCAAATCAAAAACTGTACTGCAGCTGGTCGTAAAAAGGTTCACCCCATTTCTAGAACCTCCAGAGAAAGCAGGTACAAGCGGTGTATCAATTCCCTGTCATGCAATTAGCTGGCATTCACTTCCAACAATTGCCTGTGATTTCCACAGACTTATCACATGAGCATGGTCATTCTATGTTCTAGGCACCTGAATTAGCTCTCCCCTTTTCAGTCCCGCTGAAACATCCTCCTTTGACATGTAGGCTTCAAATATACTCTTCTTCCTCCCTCGGGTGGGTTTATTTCGATTCTTTCTATCGCTTGATGTCGGGGCAGCAGCATAGGATCCTCCTGCAAACAGAAATTCGTAAGAGTTATCTTGTCCTTCAAACTTATCTACGTATCTTAACAGCAGCTGTACAAGGGCTCTGTACTCGAGCTTGAACTTTTTTGCAAAGGGTTTGCCTAGAAATACTGGCACCCGACTTCAGAGCACCGAAAATCCTGGAATGATCATATTTTACAAATAATTAAGCCTTTTACAGCTTATTTTAGAGTTAAGAGCATTCATCCCAGCCCATCTTTTAATAGCGCTTAGCACATGCTTCAAGGCAGCTTATTCCTGAAGCATGTACGCACTCTTTAATACCTCTGGGAGTTCCCAGTTGTCTAGGATTTATTCTGCTGTCTGAATTGCTCATTGTTTCTGTCTGCGATTCAGAAAGTTGTCTCTTCCTATCGAAGTTCTGTGGAGCTCTTGCAGATTCAGAGTTGTTTCTGGTCCTTGCAAACCCTCTCTTTTCTGCACCTGAAATCAAACAAAAGTTTGAAATAACAGAGGACAGAGGGAAGAAGCCCACTGCCAACTCACGGTCCTCATGAACCTCATGGTCTGCAGTGCTTCAGTACAAGTCACAATTGTGAGTCATGCTCTTTATCCAAAAGAAACGATGTCTTCATTAGCTCATTTGTAATCTGTTGGCTCTTCGTGCCTCTTAATCCACCACCAACTTTAGCACAAACGAACCTCTGGAAATTACGATATTCAAGTTGGATACAACCCTTCCAAAATCCTGGGAAATTCATTAGAGCGTATAAAATGTGAAATTGTTAAACTGTTTCCAAAGCCCCTGCCTCCACCCCATTAAGCCCCCAAATAGTGAGAAAATACAACTTCCCTGCAACTTGCATTTAAAATTACGTAGTTCAGGGAAAAAGGAGAAAAAAAAAAAATCACAACAACCCACCCTGTACTAATTAACTTTCGAGCTACCAGAGGCAGCAATGCACACGATGACACCGCAAAGAAATGCCAGGGCTCCGAATGCCCAGCCTGCTCAGAACAGGCCACGATCATATGAAAATATTCTGCAAAGACTCACCCCTTCCTTCCCTGCCATCACCTCAGACCCTTCCCTACAGCCAGGAGAGCAAGCAGCAGCTTCCAAAGCGTATGCCAACGCTGTTCCACGGATCAGCACATTGGAATGCAACCCAGCGCCGTGCAGCTGCCCTCTTGGCCCTCCACCTGGATACTGAACATGTCATCACAGCTTTGCCTTCCAGCCCCTCCTGGCTACGCTCCCTGGGTCCAAGCTTGTACCTGCAAGTCAGAAAACGTGCAATGCCAACTTATTTGCTAAGGGGCTAGCCAAGTTACAAGGCAATTTATTTTAATTTCTTTTTTTTTTTTTTTTTTTAAACGCACAATACCCTTCAAAAACTAAACCAGAAATCGCTTTATGGAATTAAGCTGAAGCAGCGGGAAGAAAGGGTAAACAAAACACTACTTCAGCAGAGAGCTTTAAATATACAGCACAATAAGAGAAATCTGCTACTTCACCGGGTCACAGACAAAGCAACTTCCACATACAACAACGGGGAAATCAGCAGGAGGAGGGAGGGATCCTCCTAACTCAAGAGAGACCAAGACAAGAAGCGGGACAGCGTGAGGTGCTGGCTCAGGCCAGCCCACCAAAATGATCAAATGCCACAGCAGAAGCTTCGAACGGGATGCTGAAATAAAGAGGGAACCTATGTGTTGAGTAAGGATAAGGATAAGGGCAGCGTAGCCTGGTCTCTGTACGTGATCAGCCGCTGCACACTCCCTGCATGTGCTCTCACAGAGGACACGAGGGAGGCCGCAGCTGTGACAGGACAGGAACACAACTGCAGATTTAGGCTTCAACGGGTGCCCGAGAGGCGATGCTACCTGTGCAGACCCCGTTACACGGAACTAAAACCATTTGATTTGCAAACGCCTGATTTGCAGCTGCCCTAAGGGCCAAGGGATTAGGTTCAATAACAGAAACTTAAAATAAAAGCAGAGGCTGGAGGGATCTGAGGAGAAGAGCATTTGAATTGGCAACACGGCTGGCTCTGGAGAAGCTTTTCAGAGACATTTTGATGAAGGAACTTCACTTAAATACCACAAAAACAACAGGAAGCAGGATCTTTGGCAAACTATGAAAAAAGCAAGGCCCTAGACCCACCGAGGTCACGCAGCCTGCCCCACTGGAGGTCCTTTAAAATAGGTGAGGCAGACGTCTGTCAGAGCCCATCTGAAAGAGCGTTTTTTTCCTTGAGGTAGTGCAGGAGGCTACTCGAGCTCTCAAGGTCCTCTCCAGCCCTTGTTTCTATGAGAGCGAGTCGCCAAAAATACTATTACAGATTAGAGAACTTGGGGTAAAGAGAAGGCTACATCTTAGCAGGTAATTACGGAGGAGCTGGAGAAAAAAAAAAAAAAAAAAAAAAACAAGAAAAAAAAAAAAAGAAAATTAAAATGCAGGAATATCTAGTAAGTTTGCAAGTGAGCTGAGAGCCAGAGGTGGCCGAGCAGAGCTGTCCCAGCACTTGCCAGGATTGTCACTTCCCAAAATCCTGGGCCACTGCTGCCACAAGCGGTGCACCACAGCAAGACACGGAGCAGCTCCTCTCCGTGCCAAGGGGAGACACCAGACCAGAGGAGACACCAGAGGCACTCGCACACTTCCAACGCTCAGCCTTTGGTTTGCTCTTCATCAGTCTTCTTCTTCATTCACTCAGGCTTGGACACGAATCCAGAGAAAAAATGTGCTCCAACGACCAAGTTGTGCTTCAACGGAGCTGGCTTGCAAGCCGGCTCACACGCAGCCACTTTGGATAAATATCTGACCGCGTTGGCCTCGACATTTAGAGCTAAACAAAACCAGCCCTGTTACAAAGCCACAGACAACTGTCACAATTAGCACTCAACTGGAACGCCTCTGATTCCCCACCAGTGTCACTGCTTGTGTTTCTCCTTTTAAAGGGGAAAGGAAACCACAGGTTGCCATCTGTTTCAACCCGACTCAGTATTTCCCTCTTTTATACACCTGTCCCTTCACACTGCAACTTAGAAATATTTCTCACCATGAGCTTTCCTGCTGCCCAGCATTAATATTCTGATGGACAAACAGACGTCATCCTACAATGCAAAACGTAACTTGACAAAACTCAATAGATAGTGTGGGGTACACTGAGAATATCCTTCCTGAAATTACTGCAGGGATGGAGTTGGTACGACTCTATTCCAGCAGCAGGTGTGGCAGGATGCCTGCTTTTTCTGCCTTGTTACAGTCGTGTGATTTGTAAGATGAAGTTTAGGATAAGGAGATGTCACACGAAGCAGTAGTGCATTCTAGGCATTAAATATTCGATGGCTTAAAAAATAAGGAAACAAATACCATACAATTTTTTTTTTTAAACTTCAGTAGAAGTGAGACTGAAGTGGAGAGGCTGGGAGCTGAGGGTGGTTGATGGATCCCAATGGGTGGTGAAGCACCAAACTGCACGTGCAGAACCACACAAAGCTGGAGTGCAGAGCATGAGTGCATGCAGTGCTAACCCAAAACACGAATGCCCCCACAGCACAGCAAATACAAGGTGGTCGGGTACGAGCTTCTGGCTGCATGGATGGCACGGAGTTGCTCTGGGGCTGCAGTCCCCAGGACTTCTAGAGGCGTGATGCTGCTAGCAGGAATTACCAGGAGTTACAATTTGAGGGAAGGGGACAGACTGTTCCTTACCTCAAGTCCTCTTGGGGGGAGATTTTAGCTGTGACAGCCTAGATACCCAGCAGGGAGGCTCCCTACAAAGGGTGGCAGAGGAGCACCTAAGGAGGAGGCAGCAGTTCTACACGCACAGCAAGGAAACACCAAAATCTAGCCCAGAGGGAGCTCTCTGAGAAACAAACAGCTCCCACCTTCATGGCAGGAGAGGCACAAGAAGTGGGTGGCTTGAAGACTGGCCCACAACCAGTGACTCCCTTTTTACTCTGATGCAGGCACCACAAGAGGAGCAGAAGGGATGGAGCCAGAGGCTGGCTCCAGCTGGGACCCAGAACCCAAGCCCCACTCACCACATCTCCACTTCAGCGCAGCGACATTGTGCAACAGAGCTTTTTGATCTTTCAGCCTATCTATTCATCTCATCTTGGGGAAAAAACTGCACACGGCAGCTTCCCAGAATGATCTGATCAGCCTTACAGGAAAAGAGGCGGTTAGATGGTTCAGTTTAGCTTATTTTGACATAATTCTGGCAAAATCGCTCTATAGCTTAGGTTTAGGAAATTACTACATTTAATTTCACATCTATATTAGTCAGTTGATCAACTAGATGGTCAACTAAATCAACTGATATGTTCAACTAAACGTGAACTTAGCAAGGCCAGGGAGTCTTTAATTATTATACTAAAATTTGCATATTACTTCCTATAAGAAACAATCAAGATCCTAAATGAGACTTGCCAAAACTAAAACGCTTCCAACTGCCCTCTAACACGTGGCAAGCTGTTTGACTACTGCCAACAGAGATGGAAAGTGTTTCTTACTGAATTTTCATTAGCACATGCATGACTCCTCGGATGCAGCTCAGCCAGGATCCAGCATCAACTGGTTTTACCTGAAAACCCAAGGTAAATCCCAACATAGTCACCTCTGTATGGCAATCCCGCTCCTGTCAAAGGGCATCTACTTTCACTCGCCATTTTTACCTCCTGTTGCACATCCAGCTGTCCCCAACCCAGCTCTCCTGGCAAGGACAGGAGCACCTGAGAGCGCCAAAACGTCGGCATTAGCTGGAAACTGCCCCATGGGTTCAGGGGTCCCACCCCACCAACAGCCACCTCGATGTGTCCCTTTTTAAGGAAAAAGACGTGGTGTTGAAGGGAACTATATCCCCCATTATTATGAACTTTTCCAGCACTAAATACTTCTGCCTACTACTTACGTTATCACCCAGGACTGGGCATCACCGCTCCTGCTGGCTCTGCCATCGCTAAGGGGATTTTCCATTGCTCCCTGGTGTTAGATCATGATCTGCATGTGCAAAGGAATCTTTCAAATACCATCGCTTATCCAGTCAGTATGAGCATGAAAAGAAGCAGAAGCGTAGCCCAGAACTGATAACATGCAATAGAACAATCTGTTATCAGTTAATGAGATGCTCTCAACACATGGTTACTAAATATTTGTCCGTGTTCCTCCAATGGTTCGCTTCAGAGCTGACACGTTGGGATGACTTAAGCCAATTTCCTTCAAACCTTCCAAGAGGTTCCCTGACATTTAATTCTTCAAGAGAGCCCAGCTATGCAGTTACTAAGCCACTGGAAGGATACACCCATGAGCCAGAAGGCACGGCACGGAGGCTACCCATGGTGACCCGGCATTGCCCACCCCAAAACTCAGGGATTAACCCACTAAAGGCAAGGAGAACTACTCCAACGCCAGCCCCTGCCTAGCCTTGTGCTCTTGTCTCAGCCCAGTTAAGCTAAACAAAGCGTGTTCCTTCCCATCCCCAGTAGGGACCACAAGAAAAGAGTCCAGCCACGCCACAACCCCAAGCACCAGCTCACAAACTGCCAAGTGCAAGCTGGCCCCTGGACTCCTGGCAGAGCTTGCAAACCAAGTTTTAGAAGCCAAATTCTGTCTTTTAGCAAACGAATGCTTTCTGCTACCCGCCAAGAAGCCCTGCCTGCAACTTTACTTCACTATGGAAGCTGATATGTAACCAGGAACATTAACAATCCCAGAATGAAAGTTCACCCTACAGAAACCCTGCCTGGTTTTGAAGACATCTAGCGACCCAAAAATCCCAGATCCCAGTGCTGATGCAGCTATACCAGGCAACTACTCATTTCTTTCTCCAAAATCAAACAAATTCTACCAGCAAAAGCATATTTTGTCGGTACAAAGTGCCTTAACATCGGGGAGGTTTTGCTAGGATCCCCACATCTTCCCCTTTCCTAGGTGTAAACAGGCAACGTAAAAGCTATTTGATATATTCTGCTGCTCAACGGGGCCTCCGAAAGAGCTCCCTCTCAACATTCAAAAGCTGAAACACATTTGTTATATTGTTTTTAGCTTCTAATGCACCAGCAACATCCAGTACGTGCCATTTCATAGAACTGACTAACTCATACCCCAGGCACTTCAATGACCACTACAACATCCAGGAGCAGATGACCTCACACGGGCAAAAACAACAAACACCAGCAGAGAGATCTCAAACGCGAGCTACAACAATAAAAACACTGGTCGCAGACAGGTCACAAGCAACCAGCTATTTATGTTTTCAAAAATATTTTGTGGATTTAAGAGATTAAATGTCCCGCGAATGGTAACAGCCAAGTACTTTTTTGTTCTGTTTCGTTTTAGAAGGAAAAACACAAAGACAGCTGTTAGTGTAGTTGTTCAGAGAAAGACTTCTGTACCAGGAAGAAAAAGGATACTCCTTGGACGGCATCTCGAGCAAAATGCCATGCGAGTGGCCCAGCAACACAAACAGGACCCAAACCCACCCACCACGCTCCCCGTGAGCTCAGCTCCACTCCAGCCCGTGCTCGGGATCGGAGGGAGCTCAGCTCCCCGAGAGCCTCGAACCACAGCCACCTCAATGCATTTACAGCAACAGGTTAAATAAAGCCGGTGGTTCAAGGTTCAAGATGAAAGACAAAGCAATAGGGAGAAAGGAGGATGTCATGGGAAAGAATTCATTCGAGATTTAGGAGTGGAAAGGCTTGGAGATACGGTATCAGTTCGGTGAGGTTCCGTTGCAGCAAAGACCTTCTGGAGATAAGCCTGCTAGGCAGTATGTCAAATGTTCAACCTGTGGGCTAAGAGAAAGGCTGAGAGCACGTTCTCCTTACCACAAAAAAAATAAAGATCTCTGATGAAGCAAACCCAAATAATCCCGAACTGATGGTTCTGCAACGCTCCCGTGCTGCACCGCAATCCAAAAAAATCCAGGACTGCGCCACAGAGCTGAAGGGAGATCCTACAACACGACCACGGGTCCTCCTAAAGTGGTGAGGATGTAGGAGATTTGATGTTATCTTCATTTAAAAGTAGGTAAATTTCCAGGAAAGGGGGTATCGTGGCAGAAGAGGACGGTGACACGGCAGCACTATAGGGATTTGGGCAGATGGCGGATTGCATAATTAAGTTTAAAGTTAATTAAACAGTCATTCAAAGAAGAGAAACAATGCAGCCCTACATTTACATGCGTGGGCTCGGCCAAAATGCAAATCATATGCAAATGCCCTGAACCGAGGGGATGATGTATTGAAATTCGGCTGCCAGGCCTCGCTCCCATGCCCACCAGTTTGCACTAATTGACCCATTACGACGGGCCACTGGGGCCCAGCCACGGCAGAAACCCAAGCTTCCCAGAGTCTAGACAAATCAAAACAAAGCGAGAAGACAGCCCGTGCTCACACCTCTGAAACATGATTTCAGAAGCCATTCAAAGCAAACCAGTTCCTACAGCAGCAGCCCAACTGGTCACCAGTAAGAGCAGCCCCAGCCGTGCTGGCCAGCAGCTCACCCACCAGCACGACCGTGCTAATGTGCCGGGATGTGGTCCAACCATCGGCCATCTGCACACCCGGGAACAAAGCTGGAGCATGCTCTCGTCCTGCCTCCCTGGAAAGGGTGATTCTCCCAATATTTTCGGCAGGAAGTCTGCCAAAATCTGCACAGAAGGGTGGAAGGAAAAAGCACAAAGCGAATCCTGGCCCCGTGGGGTCAAAGGTGTCCTGCACCCCAGCCAGTGACCAACAGGCTGGAGAACCACAGGCTGTTTGGTTTTAGCTCACAGGGCCACAAGCTGCTGCTGGAGGTGACCCTACCACTGCAGGTGGCTGTAAAAATTCACACCCTGGAACACGCCACCGAGGATGAAACATCTCCACTGAGATATGGAGGTAGCAAAAAATGAAGTGGCACATGCATGGATACGAAGGAGAGAGGAGCAGAGACAGCAGCCCATTTCCAGACTCGTGCCCAGCTCACTCTGCGTGGTGGGAAGCTCCCGTTGCCACCACTGCTTTGCTTTAAGCTGCACGGGCTTAGTCGCAGCTATTGTGTTGTACGCCCTTTGGTTTCAATATGGACCTAGGGAAAATGAAAAATGGTGTTGCTGACTTTGGCTTTCTGAAAGGGCCCGTGCTCTGAGGGGGGAAAAAAAAAAAAAAAAAAAAAATGAAGTGAAGAAAAATGCACAATGGATTCTTTCTGCTGCAGAAAACAATGCTGTGGAAACTGCTCCCGCCTGCCAAGATCATGTGCCCGCGACACCGTGCTTCCTCTCGCAAAACACTTCCAAGCATCCTCATGCCTGCAAGACTCTGCCTTCGGTAACTCAGGCAGTAATTGCAGCTTTATCCAATTCCTCAGCGAGGTTTGTGTTGTAGGAATACTACGAGCGCGAGAGCCAAAGAAACCATTCCAGGCTCTGAACTGGGGGTTGGTGACGAAACTCATTTAGTAGCAATAGACTAAAAGTTTATCAAAATAGTTACTGTGCTCCAGCTGTGTGCGGCAGCTCAGCGGCGTTGTCAGGGAGGGGATACAGCTCTTCTGGTTTTCAGGACTCTCTGTGAACCTGCTCCACCCTGCCCGTGACCTCCTCACCACCTTACCCCGCCTGATGACTGCGCTCCTCCAGGCTTCCACTCCTGCCTCGGGATGTGGGTCAGGGCTGCTGCCACGGCCCCCAATCCTCCCCTTCGCCCAAATCGTCTTCCACAAGACATTTGGCTCTTTGTTTCGTCCAGCTACGACGCGAACAGGCTCCTTCAACGCTTCAAGAAAAAAAAAAAAAAAACACTTCGAAAACATAATATCGCGGAAGTTCTCCCTTTGATTTCCCCGGGCTTCAAGCGAGCTCCTCCAAGATCAGAAGAAGTCAAGAGGCTTTGAAAGGCACCTGTCGGGAGGTGCTAATGCACTAGGAGATGTTAACAGCCGAAAATGAAAGGACTGCTTTCAGCTCCATGCATATCCCGAGGTTACCGTATGTGCTGCAGAATAAAACAACCTGCTGAGGAACCATTCCCCGTGCTGCCCGCTTGATGTATTAGGTACGGAGTTCATGGCCCTTAGTATTATGGAAGAAAAAAATGTTTAAAAAACATACAAACGGAACAAAATGCATTATTGCTGCCAGCTTTTATCTATAGAAAGCCGGACGTAGTCTCCAAGGCATGAGCTGCCCCATACATCCAGGGGTTGCAGCGTTGACATCTTCCTTCAGCACCCTGCAAGTTTTTATTTTTGTTGCTGAAGACATCATTTTACGCGGTGGATCCCAGCATCTTTTCCATCCTGCCCCAGCCAAGCTACAACTCTCCACAGCCTGGATTTCCCCACAAGAGGGAGTTAGGGACATGCAGCCCACAGCACCTCGCGGAGCAGGGGCTGGAGGTAGGAGGGCGAGGGCTGGCCACCAACACGCCGGCCACGGGAGCCACAAGCAGCATTTGGAGAGCTGGGCAGTAGCAGGGCCTGCAGAGGAATCACAACCAGCTGCTGATGGCTGCTGCAAAGCGCGTGTCCTGCCTCAGGACCCGAGGTAAAGATGGTTTGGAGATGGTCTGAAGAGGCCGGAGCTGATTGGGGTGTGTGGCTGGCTGACCCCATGGATAGCAGAGGACAGAGGGCTTTCCGAAATTAAGTCATGTTTGAACTGCAGCACGCTTTGGGGTGTGGGTGGGGAGCGTTTCTTATCAAGGCTTTTAAATGTGCCAGCAAGAGCCCACATCGCATAAGCCTTGGTAAAACCGTTCCAGTGGTCATTTACCCTCCCTGCTAAATTGTGCTTTATTTCCAGCCTGGATTTGTTTAGCCTCAGATGCATTATATCATAATCCGCTCAACTGAGTAGCCTATTATTGAACATCTGTTCCCCATGTAGGCAATTTGCTGAGAGCTCCCTTCCCCCAAGCATCTCTTTGATAAGTAAAGCAGGGTTCCTCACATCAGTCACTCGTGATCCCGGCGTTTTAATCTTCCTCGTGGCCCTCCTCGGAGTATTCATCAATTCATCACCATCCTCCCCGAACAGAGGGCATCACCACAGGACGCAGCACTCCCGAAGCTGCTGCTGCTGCGCCAAAGACACACGCAGCCCCTACTCCATCTTGCAATTCCCATGCTCGTACATTACCCTCTTGGCCACATTTCACAGGAGGGGGATGTTCAGCTGATGAATCCATCAAAAAGCTCCAAACTTCTTTTTTTTTTTTTTTTTTCCAAGCTGTTGCTTCCCACACTGGGCTCCTCACACCGCTCGCATGGCTCTGCGCAGGCCCGGGACATGGATTTTCTTCTGCCTGCTGCCAGTGACCGCCCCCATTACTCAACGCTCCCAAGAAACTCTCGGCCATGCTGGCGTGGTTTCTTCCTGATCACGGACAGAAGTATGAAACAGCACAGGGCAGAATGCGACCATGTAGGAACCGGCCACACCTGTTGGTAAACACGGCTATAAATTGAGAACTGGTAATTAGTGCAGCCGAGCAGCTCCCAAGCCATTACACCCGGGCTGTGATTCTACCAAGCTCCAGCCCAGAAGGAACTGACACCGAGGGAACTCAACACAACCTTGGCTACAGAAAACGATGACAAAGTTGAATAACGGTTTGAAAACTAATTAAAATTTAAAATCAATTCCTGGAGTAGCCCACTGTGGATTTTTTTCCTGGGAGTGACATCACGCGGACAGACCCAGTAGTCTGAGCTACACGATGGACGCCTAATTTCGGAGATTGGAGCTAGAGAAGGAAAAAACAGTTTAAAAAAGCAAGTCAACAGTAAGAAGCATCTCTGCTGATGAACACCGGCATGTGAAGGATGCTGCTGCAGGGAGATAAAGGCTTTGCTGCTGGATGCGAGGGCTCCTGCCCCAGAATTTGGTCCCGCTGCAGCTCGGCGCGCTCAGGGCTCTGGTGACGGGCACAGACAGCGATTATCAGATGGGATCCCAAACCCACAGACTCTACACGGCAGGATCTCATCTCCCCAGGAGAGGATGCATCAGATATTAACTCACATACTAGAGCTGATGTTAGCCAAAAATGCTCGTTGCACAAGCTTCAGGAATGCAGCATTTTTCCTATCAAAAGCAGCCCAAATTTATGTTCGCGATGACGTTGCTGAACCATTAGAGAAAGGAGCATCCTATCTCTCCAGTGCTTCTCAGATGGGGCAATACAGTAAATCCAGCTTTCCCTTCCCTCCCATATCCTATTACGATGATTAACATCACCTAAACACTACATTAGACTTGGCAAGATTAGCTGCATTTAAGAGATTTCCACAGCAACCAGCATTCTCCATTTATTGAGCTGATTCTCCGGCCTTTGCTCCATCGCTGGCTCACATTTACGGGTGCCAGACAGGGAGATAGCAGCATTCTTGAGCTCTGAATTTCTCCACGCAAGAACTGGAAGGCTCGCCGCTAAAAAGCAACGCTCTGACATTTGCCTTGCAAGGTTTCCCAGCTATCGTTTTTCCTTCAAAGCTCCAGCAGAGAAACAAAGGCAAATACAAAATGTGCTGCATTGGATGATGGCAAGACAAAAGCCCTGGGATTTTGGCATCTTATTAAGCCCGGTATTTCTTGATCAGCTGTGCCCATCGAGCCTGCAGGAAAGCCATTCCAAGACATTTCCTTCACCTGTGCTGAACCTTGCAAATGTCAGGGTTGCAGCCACAAACACAACAACTCCATCCAACAGCAACAATCGTTGGGTTTTTTTTTCAAGCTACGACGCTAAACACCAGCCTGCTTGCCAGAGACACTCCTCTGTGGAAGCTGCCCAAGCTGGTTAAATATCACAGCCCGGGCAAATAAATGCCAAGCGTCAGACAAACAGTAAATCAGAAGGGGCCACGGGAATCTTGCACGGTCTCAGACAAAGCATGCCGTGACCCAGGAGCTGGCTGTTCCCTCTCGGGGGGCTGCTGACGCTGACAGACGGGCAAGGTGCCTACTACATCAAAGCTTTTTGTGAGGGCAGCTGCAGGAGGCTACCTGGCGGTCGGTGAGGGTCTTCTTCCCAAGGAGGACGGCAGCAGGTACAGCTGGAGACGGTGTATCTGAAAAATCTGAACTCATTTCAGAGCGATCAGCCTTCAAAGGAGCACCAGCGTCCTGTCCCACCCCAGCTTTCAGCACCGACAGCCGCCCCCCTCTCAGCTCTTGCAGCTCCTGACGTCCTTTGAAACTGAGCGTGGTCGGGGGACGGCGCTCCCAAAGATCCCCCTGCACCCACCTTCGGAGGGCACTTCTCTTACGCAGACACTTGATTTTTGGTGTGTTTTTTGGGGGGATTTTTCCAGCAGACCAGCAGACAATCAGCAGCGTTCCCCCACAAACAGGCTGAGGAGCACATGAACTCAGAAAGCGGCCGCAGCCTTCCTGCCCCTACTAAAACAGGGCTTGTTCTAAAGGACTCACCAATAACATGATGCATCACAGGTATTTCAGACGAAGTTTCACTTAGCAGCCATACAAATCTCAACCACCGGCATGTGACAGACAGATGCTGCAGGAAGAATCAGCGCTTCTGTCCTCAAGGAAAAGGGGGGTTTTGAGCTCTTTTATGACAGAAACATCAGGCAGTGGTCTGTCTGAAAAGAGATTTTGATGACTAATGCCAGATTGAAGTGGGAAAACCCTTAGAGCCTTTGATCAAAAAAACAGAAAACAACCCAGACTTCATGAAAGACGTTCTGTTAAGGGAACTTTTTGTTAGGGAAATCTTAACACCCAAAGACCCTAAAGGATTGGAGACTGAGGGAAAAAAAAAGCAGGGAAATCGCATGAGATGAAAATCTATAAGCATCATAATATAAAGTGACGCTTTTGACTGATTTTCTGCTTCGTTATGGTTTCAGAAACTTCAGAACAGGAGGCTTCACAGCAATTATGCTCGCAGAGGTTGGAGCTGCGATCTGTGCCTATATGCAGCAAGGCAGACTGCTGGTCCCCTACAGTGAACCCCAGGTGAGCTCCACCGCTGTGCCACCTTTCAGACAAGGGTGGTTCAAACCCAGAGCTCCCAACGCAAAGCTCTTTGGGCAATCCAGATGGTGACAACCTCCGCTAACTCTCTGCACAACGCTGAGGAGCTGGGGCAGGGAGAGGTGGAAAAGCTCCAAAAGAAGAGCAAAGTTTAGCTCTTGGTACAGAAGCTTAAAAACTACAAAGCCAGTGGAAGCTCAGCAGGACTTTCTGCTGAAAGCCCCAAAAGCAGGAAAGCAGGCAAGGGGCATGCTGTCACAGCAGAGACATCTCTTAACCAAGGAAAAATAAATTGGCCATGTAGGAGAGGACGGATCCTGAATTTCTCCGAACAGAGAAGAAAGCGAGGCGTAGGGGTGCCCACATGCATTTTAGTGTGTTGCTTCAATCTGCATTTCTTGCTTCATCCCACAAAGTTATTTTGGGATTTTTACAAAGCCTCTGGTATGCTTTGTTTTCAGGCAGCTCTGAGAAATGCAACATCTTACAGCAATTATAGGAGACCCGTACACACATACACACACACACGCCAGTAGGAGCTACGCAGCAGATCCTGAGGACACACAACTGCACAAAGCCAGATGATGCTTCTCTAAGCCTGCATCCCAGCTCCACAGCTGGGAAACCACCTCCTGAGCACCAGACGAGGCGGAGGAAAAGAGTGATTTGAAGAAAAAACAGCAGGCCTGGTGCAGAAGGAGCCAGCTTCATGAGTAACAGGATGTCTCAGCCTGCTGTGACGAAGCATCCTCGCTGATAAGTGGCAGGTTCCATTTGCTAATTACAGCTCCCTCCAGGACAGGGCTATTTGCAAGTTTTAAGCATGTTGCTCCTCAAGTTCACCCAAAGCCAGAGCTCCCAAGTCAGCCTTTTCCCCCACCATTCATTACTTTTTAAGGGCGATATGTCAGGACAGCCGGACGAGCGGCTGACAGAGCAGCACTCTGTAAAAACAGGCACGATCTGCAACGCCAGGAGGGATTGCCATGGTCAGCCTCCTAATTACCTGCTGCAGAAGAATTATTTCTGTCCTCCAAGATAGGGCTGGGGACCTTACAGTGCGGAATGACAACGGCAATCACGACAGGGAATAAAACCAAGTGCAATTTCAAATGAGCTCCTCCTGCAAAGCAGCCCTCCAGAGGCACTCGTGGGCTTCGCTTCTGGGTGAGCGGAGAAAAGCACCAGGGGGATCGTAAACAAGGCAAGCTCCCTCTGGGAGAGCCAGAGAGCAGTTCTGACCAGTTTATACCTCAGGGTTTTCCCCCAAATAAGACAAGGAGGTGTTGGAATTAGCAGGGACATCGCCAGCAGCGTGCTCCAGGGTCCGTGACACTTGCTGGGGCTGCACAAACCTCTCTGCTTGCCCCCAGGGCCGCAGGAACTGCTGCACCACTGAGAGGACATCAACAGGGACCTGCTCCTCGCTGCCTGAAGCCTTCTACAGAGCACTCAAAGGGGTTTTTCAGCCCTTCTCCTCCTTAAATTTTAGCGCTTTCAGTTTTAGGCCACGGCTAAACCTGAGCTGAAGAGCTGTTAAGAAGAGGACAATGAAACAAAGCAATCTAAAGAGGGATGCTTGGCTTTGAGATTAGCTCAAAGAGCCTTTTGGTAAGCCTACTACAGCCCAGCAGAGTTAATTTGTGAGGAAATGTCACCGCTGAAAAGGTGATACGCCTCGCTGCTGTGACAGAAGCAATTCTTGCCCCCAGAGTTTCACAAGCCTTGATTTAAACTGATCAAACCAGACACCTGCCTCTGCAAAGGAATCTGACTTATATCGGCATCAAGAGAAACAGACGAGCTTTGAAGTGGGAAAATATTAATCTGGCACTGTGATGTGTGAGATCTTCTACTTAAACGCCTGCATTAAACCTTTATTTCACTTCAACGGGAGTACTAAAATATACTCACACTGAGCAGAAAAGACATCTGTCCGAATCAAATTACATCTATTTTTTCCTCTTTCTTTCCTCCCCAGGAAACTGTTTTCATGCCCCTGCAAGTGTTCTGGAGTGTGACCAGTCTCAACTTACACAGGAGGGTGGCTCGGGAGGCACGCAAGGAAAAGAAAAGGAAGGGTGTCACTTAAGCAAATAATTTCCCAATAATCTTCCCAGCAGTGTGAGTTTTCCACCTGAGAGGTCAAACACACGATGGCCAACATTTTCTGCTCTCGGTCTCCACACCAAGTTTCTAAATAGCTGCTTTTCAAAGGGGTTGTAAACCTCACTCCCAGAAAAGCAGGAGGGAACTGCAGGTGCTGACTTCGGAAAGCCAGGGTACTTTTATTTTAAATGAAAATCCACGTAGACGACTATCATTTTCTTTGTTACAGCCGTAAGTCTTTTGGACTTTTGATTTACAAAAGCATTTTCTTAAGACTTGGGATTCCTCTACTTGTGGTGGGCAGCCTTTCTGATCCACTGAAATATCTTTTTATGCTTCTCCTCTTTAGACAGGTGTTTTTGTTTTCTTAATACCGGAGGGGTAGGAAGGGTTGATCACATCACTTCTCTCACAGCAGAAAGATGGAAATTAAAAAAGCAGCTTCAAAGAATCACAGAAAATAATGCACAAACCACCGAAGTTTGCTCTGAACAGAATGAATCCATGAAAGACATGTCCCATTGAATACACTTCTTGATTCGGGCCAACTTTCAGAGTTGGTTTAGAAGTTTACTTTGATCCTTCAGGGTGGCAAGGACACTAAAAATACAAAACCTTGTGGCTGGTGAGATTTACAATGCACGTATTCCTGCAGAAATCCTCACCAAGGATTAGTGCATTAACATGTGGTGATGCGTTGGACATAAGCCCTGCATTTACTCCAGGAGGACCTGATGCCCTCTCCAGGGGCCAGGCTTGACTTTGGATGAGGAACCAAGAAAACCAGACGAGCCTGAGGACACTTCTCAAAGCTGCAGCACCTAAAGCAAGGCTGTCTCCAGGGAGCAGCCCGTCTATCTAGCATGGAGTGGCTGAGTAACAGCTGGACAGAGGTGCCCAGACCCTTTCCATCAGGGAGATCCTCCAGGCAAGGTGCCATCAGGTCACACCTTCCCACAGAAGTGACAGCCCGTGCCACCAGCAGGCAAGCTTCACCGCAGAAGCTATTTACTTTTCTCCTGGCAGGTCGTTTTCTGCTGGCTTTGATTCCCTGAACCAGCAGAGGGAAGAGAATGGAAGGAAGAGCAGCCTGGACCCACAGCAGCCCTGATTTAGATCAGCTCGGACAGCTCTGGGACCGCACCTCAGGCCACTGGCCGTACCCGTGCAATTAGCTGGCACAGCGTCAAATTCGATTTCTGAGAAGTGCAGCACCTCACACCAACAAACTAACCAGTCTTAATTAACATCAGCATGGAATCTCTTAGCTGCTCTTCCCTACTGTCCAAAAGTAAGTCTCTACTAGTTCGCGGCAGGGTAAAAGGCAGCCGAGTCCCGTACTACAGCCAGCGTAACAAGCACAGAATTGTTACCATGAGACATACCAGAAAAACCCTCCCAAAAATGAGGCTCTTCCATAAATGTCAGCAATCTGCTTGTGTTAAGTGTCTAATTATGATCCGTCTTGAAAGAACTCATGAAAGTTTACCAACTTTAGCACATAATCTAGCACATAATTCTGCTGTCACAGCCTCCAAAAATACAGCAAGCCCTGTAAAAAGCGTATTACTTGCCACTCCTGACTGATGGGGCACAGATTTGCCAGTGATTCAGTTAAACATTTACTTGATTTCAAATCCAAACGTTGTGATAGACCTCAGGCCCCTCGTACCCAGCTGAGAAATTGATCTCTTCTACTTGTTACAGAGAATTTAATGCAGTGACATTTATGAGTTCCTCCAGTAGTAGTTCATAAGATCAGGCTATTTCAAGTATTTCACCGTAAATATCATTCAGAGGAAGTTTTAACCCATTACATCAGGAGATCAAATTTAAACTGCCTGGCTTCGGCTGCTTGTAAATGCTGTGAATTTTTTTTAATAAAGAATTTTATCTCTGTAAGTTGGCTTTTTGCCCTGACCGTTGCATTTAAGAGGCACTCGCTGTACGATTGCAAGATGTATTCTCTTTGTTACTACCAGTAAAATTTACTAGAGTCAACACCCTGTATCAGGAATTAGATATTATACAGGCATCTTAGCCCCTGAGTATTAGACAGGCTTGGACGCTCTACAGAGGCTAAGCAGCACTCTAGATCCAACGAAGCGACGCAGAGGGAACTGTGACTTCGCCTTGAGCCAGCTCAGATCCAGCAGCCTTATTAATTTGGACCCTGCCCCACAGAAATTGGGCTCTCCTAGACCTGCGCTGGTCCTGGAAGCAGCACAGCCACATTCACAGAGCCTGTGCCAGGGGACCAGGCCCTGCCAGCGCCAGGCTGGCTCCACGCGAAGCCATTTGCACATGCAGCATGGCTGACTTGTAAAGCAGGACGAAGCCACCCCCAGGTAACTAAGGGCTGACTAACTCAGACAGAGCAGAACTGGCTCACGTTAACTCCCTCATGACTAAACCATCACATTCAATTCCAGGGTAATTGCAGCACACGGACCAAGCAGGTCATTAGATCGAACTCACCGTGGACGTGGCCTGCAGACAAGTGACTGCTTTTCCTGGCATTTGCTGCCAGCACATCCCCGCCAGACTGCTCAGTCCCCGAGTGCCCAGCTGCCGGGTCCGTGTTGGCAGGACACCTGCCTCGTTTCTTGTGTTTCTTCCTCCACGTGTCCTCCTCATCCTTCTCGTCAGAACCAGACGACCTCTGCAGAGCTGCGCCGTGCCTCGGGCCGGTCGACGCTCTCCCACCCGGGGCGTCGCTCGCGTTTAACAAGTCGCCTGCAGCTCCACGCTGGTGCATGTAGCAGTCTTCCTCCGCCTCCAAGTCTCCTTCTAGGTGAACGTTGGCATTTTTTCGATGAGAACACCTGTTGAGGACAGATTTCTCGTTCTCCAATCCCCCAGGCACGGGCTGTTCCAGGTGAGGCGCTCTGCCTGGTGAATAGCTGTGCGCTTTCAACCCGTTCCTGGCCAGGTTCTCCTTCGCCAGTCCTCTCCTCAGGGGTGGGTCCAGGTCCAAGCTGAGGTCGTTGCAGGTGCCGTCTTCCAGCTGCATTTTCTGTGCGACGTGATTCATGTAGGACCGGAATCGGCCGCTGTGGTGCTTCTGCACGAGCCGAGCGTACGCGTTCTTCTGCGGCACGGCGGGCTTGCTTACTCCTTCCTTGGCACCTTGGGCAGAAGCGCTTCGCACGTGCCCCTGAGGATCCATAGCGCAGCAAAGGGCCAGACTTCAGAGTTATAAACAAACACAGGGGAAAAGAAGGGTCATTTTCTCGAAACAGAACGACAAATAATTGCCTACGCTATAAGAGGCAAATGTTTAGTGAGTGAGAACGTGTTGGCCTTCACAGAAATCCCACAGGGTGATAAATTGCTCCGCTGCGGGGACGGGGTTTCACGCTGCAGCCAACACCTGCCCTGTACCAAGCCACTGTTGGTAACCGAGTGTCCACAGCCTGCAAGCCATAGCTGCCCACAAGCCTCACAAAACGGGGACTTGTGTCCCAGTGCTGACACCCCAAATACGATTCCTTTAATCCTCCCCTCCTTGCCTTTCAACAGCCCAGCTAAATTAAGGGAGTAACTGACAGGCTGCCAGATGTGCCAGTGCTGTGGTTATCAGAACTAAAACCTTGTCATGTCCAACTTGAAGCCTTTGAAAATAACTGCAGCCTCGCTGAGGTACCTACAGGTTGCGGTAAAAATCAGGTATCGCTTCTTAGCTCACCTGCACAGTGGGGAACTCTAGTGGATTATACAGAACATGTGCTCCGAAAACCAACACTGACCATTTCAGCCTGTCTTTCTTGCCAAAAACTTGTTCCCCCTGTGACTGATATAAACTAAACTCCCTCACACCACTAAGGACCTTGCAAGAGGCCGTAATTCTTAGTGATTCTCAGCGACACACTGGCTCCCATCCCGTTTGGCCCCCGTTTCTGCAGGGGATGTTATGCCCTCCACCTTTGCAGGATGAGTACGGAGCTTAAGTAGATCAGGCTTTCAATCCCCTTTGAGCTGCTTTAGCTTTTAAGCTTTCGGAGTGAAACAATCTAGTAAATTGTCCTCAGCTCCTATTAATGTAAATTATAAGCGCGGATAGGACATATCAATGATCTCTGCTGTACCTAACACCAAAGAGGAATATAAAATACACGGTTAATGTACACCAGAGCAATGTTGTCTCCTGCAGGGCTCCATAAAAATGCCTTTTTCCCTTAGAGGCATGTTTGAAGCCGAACAGCTGAATTTCACCCCAGCTGTTACAGTGAGAACTTCGAGGCCGCGCTGTCACCTTTTCTATGCCAAAACTGAAAGGCACCGGGCTCAGAGCTAAACTAAAGGACACTGCCCATGAAACCTTTCTTTCTTCACTTCTCCGAGCACAGGAGCGTTGGCAGGACAGAACGCAGAGTTCAGCAGAAGAGAAATTTATGTTCCCTTCCTTACTCCCACCACGGTGGAATTTTTCTTCGCCCTCAGCCAGCTCTCAGCTCCCTTTTGCTGCAGTTGCACGGAGGACGAGCCCCCACGCAGCCTCTTGTGGACACACACTGCCTGGGAACAGGGCACCTGGCGGAGATGAAGGGTTGTGGAGCTGCCTCCTCCTCCTCGCTGCCTGCTCTGGCCCTTCCAGCGAAGCAGCGCGAGTTACACCTCGATTTGCTGAAGTAATTGAGCACGGATGTGAATGGCCTTCACAATACAAAGCAGAAATTAAAAATCCCTGAATCAATAGGAAAAATTCTTTGTGTGGTTTGTGCTTCTCGCTCCTAACATTTTCCATCGGCGCTGGCCAATAGCTAAACTCTTCTCAGAGACTGACCTGCTGTTACAAAACCCTCGCGCGGGGAGGTCTCCGGCGGGGCCCTCTTTCTAACGTCACCTTCGCCAGCTGCCAGCCGAGCAGAGGCAGATAACATTGATGAGGGCCTGCGAGCCTACTCTCCAAACACGGGCTGGGGCGGACAGCACTTTGCCACCTTTATCTACCACCAAAGAGCAAACACCTGCCTCTCGCCTCCGCAGCGTTAGCCACGTAAATAGAGCACAGACATAAAAAAGGGGGGGGGGGGTCACCCCCTGCACATCACATTTGGGCTATTTGCTTCCCAAGGGCAGCCACCCAGGGCAGGGAGGGAGGGCAGAGGGGGGCGAGGAGCACCCATAGGGTCAGCAGGGGAGGCTCCAGGCTGGCTGTGGATCCCCAGGAGCCCCCCCACACTGACCCCATCCCCACAACTCCCCCAAAAACCTGGTGGGGGGCTCCTGAGGGCCCTGCCTGGACCCCCCCTTAAGGGCCCGGCCTCGCACCCCTGAGGGAGCCACCTGGGGGGGGGGGGGGGCGGCCGGGACGGCTCCGCCACCGGGCTCGCAGCACCCGACAGCCCCCGGGGAAGCGGCTCCGGGCCCTTCTCCGTGCCCAGCCCCTCGGGGTGAGGAGGGGGGCCCCGTCCCGAGCCCCCCGCCCGCTCCCGGCACTCACCGGCCGCCCCGCGCCGCTCCGCGCCGTTTAAATGTCCCGACGCCCCCCCCCCCTCCCCTCCCTCCCCCGCCGTCCTCTTCCGGGTCGGAGGCGGCCTACGGGCCGCGGCGCGGCTCACAAGGCCTCGCCCAGCGAAGCGGGCTTGGGAACGGGGCCTCAGGAAGCCTCACAGAGCGTTTGGTCCAAGTGTCCCCCTCGTGTCAGTGTCACCCGCTCAAACGTGGCCCCAAGCACCGCGTCCAACCGTTCCAAAACGCCCCCGCTGTCGGCAACGCCACCACCAGCTCCCCTGGCAACCCATCTCAGTGCCCAGCCGCTCATTTTTACAATAAATGTCTCCTCGTTTCCAACCTGACCCCCCCCCCCAACACAACTCGAGGCCGTTCCCTGTAGCCCCATCACTATTTATCTGTGAGGAGAAGCCGATCCCAGCTCCCCACACCTTCCTTGAGCCCCCCAGCCCCACAGCACCACAGCACCCAAGCAAATGGGCACCTCACCGGGATGGGGCAGAGCTTCGCGCTGGGGGGGGGACAGCACTTAAAGGATGAGGCCAGGAGCAGCACTTCAAGGATAAGCACTTAAAGGATGAGGCCAGGAGCTCATTTGCTTCCCTCCTCTTCCTGATGCTGCAGGGTTTTGTAGCAGAGGGAGAGCCAGCGTCTCCCTGACTGGGAAGAGGTGATTCGGTCATCCTGTTGTTACCTGAAAATCACACCGGGCTTGCCAGAGAACTGCAGTCCGATGAAAATCTGGAGAGAAATCAGTCTTTCTGAGCAAGACTGGCACCCCCAGTGCCTGCTGTTTGAGCTGTCTGCCTGGAGCAGCCCCTTAGAGCACGCACAAGGTGGTCCAAAGGGACCTCAAGCGTGTCTGCAAGCAGGGGCTGATGTAGAAAGGCTCTGCTCAGTCTTCTCTTCAGCAGGAAACTTGGTCTGAGCAGGCCGTGCTGCTCCTTCACTTGGGAAGGGGACAACTGGTGCCCGCAGCACCTGGCATTGGTCCCCTCTAGAGGCCAATTGCAATGCACAACCCACGAGTGGCAGTCCCACTCCTCCTGCAGATACACCACCCCCAAGGCCCTGCTCACAGCATGCTGAGCCCCACGAAGCCGTGGTGATAGCGCTGAGGTGGAGCTGCTCAAGGGGAAGCCCCAATGGTAGTCACACAGACACAGACAGCTCTGTGTCTTGCAATTGTGTTGGTCAAGGGAGTGCCCAAAAACAGAGGACTTTTGCTGTGGGGACCACAGGAGACGGGCAGAGACACACCTTCAGTAGGACCGTCACATCTCCCCACATGCCGGGATGCCACCAGCAAAGGCAGCATCCCACTCAGAAGGACCAGAGACTCAGCTCTGCCCCAGCACAGCTGGGAGGCAGCAAGCCCCCGTACTGGGCACGCAGCCACCGCATGGCAAATAAGCGAGTGTCCCCCCTCTGCATGAGCAGAGCCACCAGTGTGCAGCAGCTGGTCCCCCCAGATGCTGGAGAGCAGACGTAGTTCCCGGCTGGAGCTGGCCCCGGGGGGAGCACAGTGATACAGGATCCCCCTTTCAGTGCTCTCCCCTTTCCTCCTGCTCTCCAGACCGCTGCCAAAGCAAAGTGATTGCCATGTGCTCTGCTAACAGCATGGCAGCAGCGTGTCCCCAGCTGTGCAGGGCAGGCCCTTCGGTCTGCTTGCCCTTTTGGATGAGTGGGAGATGGGGTGGGGGGACCCAGGAGCCCCCAGCCCCGCTGCCCCCCTCGCTGTGAAGCCAGGTGGGAGCAGGCAGCTCCTCTCTGCGTGCCGCTGAGTCACGCCGTGTCTCTGCTCCTCTTCACCCCCGTGGGGACAGAGCCAAGCCCGCAGCTTGGCCGGGCTCCCTGCTGCACCAGGTGGCACCACCAGCTGCCCCGTTCCTTCCACAGGAGGCGAAGGAGCTGGGGGGGGGGGAGAAAGCGGGGGCATTCGATGTTTGTCAGCAGCGCTGCCGGCGCGGGGGCCTGCGGTTTCGCGGTGATATCATGTGTGGCAAGAGGGACACGGCTTGGACACCTCCATCATCCCCGCCTCCTGCCTCCAGCTGTGCCCTTGTTGCGCAAGGGGCCGTGAGCCCAGTAGGGCCTGGAAACAGGTCTGGTGCATGGGGCAGAGCCTGCACTTGTGCCCCTTTAGCTCTGCTCCATCACTGGCCCAGGAGGATGAGAGGGACAGCAAAGGCGTGCCACCCCCCTGGTGCCCCGAGGGCAGGCAGCGCCCTTCCTTTGTGCACTTCCAACGAGGGCACATGTACGCGTGGCAGCAGCCCGGGATGTCCCCAGACGCAGCCCCTCGCAGGGAAGGGCTGGCTGCTTCCATCCTTTATCTGCCGTCCATGACTATCAAGCAGAGAGGAGCACTCACCTCGCCGCCATCCCACGACCCTCCGTGGTGCCTCACGGGCTTCCTCAAAGGGCAGATTTTTCCCCTGCGCTCTCATTCCCTGGGGTCCTGTAGCAGCAGGCCCAGCCCGGTGCCCCGGCTTGCTTTCCCACAGCGCAGTGTTATCTCACCATCTTCCCCCTGGGCGCTTACTGGTGGCTGCTACCAACATTCGAGGCAGGAACGTGTTGCAGCACCTCGGCCTCGCCGCGTGGCTCATCGGCTTACGAAGGCTTTGGCTCCTCTGCCTCTTGCAGTTTCGGCGAGGAGCAAAGGCCCGCCCCACGCTCGTTTGCCTCAGCGTTAATCAGGAGTGACTGGCCGAGGGGATGGAGCCACCCCGGGGTGACTCAAGGAGGGGAGCACTGGGTGGGAGCCGAGCAGTTCCTCGGGCACCTCCGTCCTGCAGCCCACCTGTACGGAGAGGGGCCACGGGTTTGTGCCGGAGTGTCTGAGCACCCCTGGGAATGCCTCGACCACAGCAGCACCTCGGTTCAGGCAGACCCTCATCGCTTTGCCATTGCTCAGGCCGCAGGGAGCCGCCTGGCTTCTTGGCCTGAGGACACAAGCCGGGGGCATAGAGGGGAGTGAGACAGATTTATTGTCGTAAATAAGCTAAAAAACATCTCTCTCCTTAATAGATACCCATCTGCTGGCTGTGTCACAACCAGTGTGGTCTTGCCCCACCTGTCCTTCAGCTTCTCCAGTCTTCTCCCGAGACCTCCATACCTCTGGTTGGGAAATCCACCGCCAAAGATCAGGACTGGTGGGTTCCCATCTCCTCCAGACAAAGCAGCGCCTGCAGGAATGCCGGCAGCTCCCTCCGGGCAGGGGACAGGGCTGCTCTGGCTGTGTTTATCCATGGAGACCCCAACCCCAGCCAGGAGGGCCAGAGCTGAGAAAGAGTTGAAGGGAACAGCGGGGAAAGAGATGCCGAGGTTGGTTGGATGTTAAAGCAGCAGGGTTGGGGTCTCGTGGCCTTGCCTCCTGGATGCCATCAAGCCTCATCCTCAGCAATCCTCCCTGCTTACCTACGGCCAAACCCCTTCAAAACCCAGCCCTTCATCCCACTCCCCAGAGCCAGCAGCAGGACGAAGCCTCCCAGGGATGCTCAGAGCGGTTTCGGACAATAAATCTCCTGGTCCTGGCGTGCTGGGGTGCAGGCAGGGACACGGATCCGCAGCAGGACGCTGCGGCCGGGCACGTCCTGGCTGAAGGCGAGCGGGGAACGGTGGCCCCGCTGCCGGCTGGCAGGCGGAGCGGTGAATGAGAGCGTAACTTATCAGTATTACCTCATGTGAAAGCCCTGCGCCTTTGTATCTCAAGCAAACCCTGGCCATTATGTCCGCGCGGGCCCGCATTGTTGTTCTGCCTGGCTGCAGAAGGCCGGGGCTGTGGAGCCCCGCACGTCCACAGGGCTGGGCTGGCTCCTGCCCTCAGCCTCCCCCCCATGCGAAACACTCAGGCCCCTTGCCAAAATAAGGCCAGAAAGCCCCAAATTGGCTCCAGTGGGATTACAGCCCTAAGAGGGCCACGGCAACCCCCAGAGCGGCAGGGATGCAGCTCCGCACATCCCTCACGTGCCCACCTCCACCCCGGCCCGGTGTGCTCCGGGGAAAGCCCCATGGTTTCGCCCCAAAGGACCGATGCCAAGCAGGATTCCCAGCAGTTCCTTGGAAATCAGCTCGGGGTGTGCAGGGCAAAGCAGCCAGTGCTGCGGGGTTTCTTCCGAGCCAGGCGTGGGAGGTGCTGCCAAGCCACGGCCAGCCAGAACCTGGCCCCGACGTGCCCGCGGCGCTGACGGCAGAGCCCCGGGGATATGGGGGTGGTGCGGGGGGAATATTGGGGCCAGGCTGGGTGTCTGTTCCCCCTGTGGTCTGCGGGGGCCTCCCCGATGGCTCTCCATGAGGCTCAGCACCCTCTGGTCTCATTCTTCCTCTGTGGGGACAAGCGTGGCGGTGACATCCCACTGCTGGCCTTTCCTGGCCATCACCTCTTCAGGCAACAGCCCTTCCCAAAGGGATGCCCAGTGCCAAAACCAACAGGATTAGGCTGATTCTGGGGACTTATTGCAGCTGACATTTTCCCAGACCCCCATTTATTTTGTTTTTTGGTTTTTGTTTTTTTTTTTTTGAGGGCAATCATCTGGAAAAGGGAGGACAAAGAAGAATGTGGCATTTAGGTCAGAAAATCCCAATAACCTTCTCCTGCGTTAGTTGCTGGCAGCTGGAGGCGACGCAATTCACATCCTCCGTGGCTGACACAGGGGGAGACTCACAGCGTGTACTCACCAGTGCATCGTAATTGCCTATTTTTTTTATTTTTTTTTTTTTAATGTTCAGTTAAAGCCTGAGAAGTCATGTTTCCACTCCAGCCCTGGAGCACAGCCATCCCCACGCAGCCCTGGGGAGAAGAAACACCCAGGAAGTCGGGAGGTGGCTGGAGCATCCCGGGTACCTCAGCGTGGCAAACCCCAAACGGCAGCACCAGCACAGGGTTTTCCCTTCTCCCCATGCCCTCCCTACCCTGTGGGTTTTGGGAGGGGACAGTGTGTCCCTGTCCCCTCCTGCTCCATCAGGGCAGCTCCCCATCCTGGTGCCGCTTTGGAACGAGGGGATGTTGGACGCGCGTGTGTCCTGGACCAGAGCCTTCTCCTACACCCAAAGGAGACGGGGGGGAAAATGTAAAACCATTTAGTGTTTCCTGTAATACCTCATCCAGCAGAAGCATCCAAAATAAACACCGGGGATGTTCAAACAGGCCGAAAGCTGCCATCGGCATTGCAGGAGCAGAGACCCGGGCCGGTGGCTGGAGAGGAACCCGCAGCCCGTGGGGGCTCCTGCTCTGGGGGGGCTCCCGGCATCCAAACACCCCAGCCCCTGGCTGCCCCTGCCCTCGGGGCTGGTGTTTTCCCAGAAACCTGTCCACGGAGCCTGAAAAATTCCCCCTTGAAACTGCTTCTTGCTGAGCCTGCAGGCTCCAGACCCCCGGAGAGGGACTGCAAAACCTGTAGAAAACTGCGAGCTGATGAAATCTCCCGTCACATCACCTTGAACCCTCCCCCCATGGTGCTCTCTCGGCAGCTGCCAGCCCACATCTTGCTCCTGGGCACTGCCACGGGGTGCTGCTGGAGGGGGATTCGCCTGCTCCATCCCGGTGTGCAGGGCACAGCCCGGACACACGTCCTCCTGACATTCGTGGGGGCTGGCGTCCACGTTTCTGCCTTGATTTTAAGCCGGCTCAGGCGGGCAGAGCTCGGTCGTGTTTTAAACCCTCTCAGGGGTCACCCCATGGGACGTGAGCCAAACCTGGCGCTTCAACAGCGTGGATCCCGAGGGGTTTTACAGGAGCCAGCTCCCCCCAGCATCACTCACCCCTCCTGTGGGATCAGGCAGCGGCTCTGCAGAAACACCCACACTCACCACGCGCGGTGCCACCGTGACCACCTCCCCCCGCCCCGCATCACGCTGGCACCAGTCACGCTCCACGAGTCCCTCTCCATCCATCCTCCGGCATCCCCCGCTTCTCCCCTCAGCAGGCAGCCCGCTGTGGGACCACTCGGTGGCTTTTCCTAATTTTCAGCCCCGCAGCAAGCAGCTCCCTGCTTTCTGCAGCTTCCCATCGCTTGCAGCTCGGGGGCAGAGCTCTGCACAGCGCGGGGCTCCTCGCACCTTGGGTGATGCTCTCAGGAGAGGGGTGAGCTTGACAGAGTGACACGGGGACACCTCACACCCAGCTGCTGCCACACGGGGACGTTAGGTGACACGCAGAGCACTCACGTGGGGATTTTCACACCTTCACACCTTCACATCTTCACACCTGACCCCCAGCTCTCCATCCCTCCTGGTCACGCTGAGCCATAGCCTAGGGGAAGCCCCCAGCCACACAGGCACCATCCCTTCAAGGGTTAAAGGCTGTCAGGCCCCCATCCCAAAAAGCAAAAGGTTTCCCTGCTTTTAACCCCTTCCAACCCATCCCTTCTCTCCCCCCCAGGAGTTTTTTTGCCGCCGCGGTGGATTCGGTCTGGTTCTGGTTAAGGGCAAGGCTTTGTGTGCGCCACGTCTCTGACTGCAGCTCATTTCGGCAGGGCAGGCGGAGTGATTTGAATAACAACACTAATTGGATTTATAAAGAACAGCCCCCCCCACACACACACAACCTCCCTCCCCAGATCCGAGGCTGTGCGCGGTGTGACAAAGAAAACACGCTAATGAAAACCACGCCGGTGGAAGCCTGGCGGAGCGCGGCGGCGGCGGCAGGACCCGGCCGTGCTGTGGCACTCGTGGCCACGCTGGGATGCTCCAGCACGGGGCTGGCAGAGCCACAGCCTCCTGCCTCCCCTCGTCCCACGGCTGCTGGGGGGCTCGCAGCCAGCAGCTTGCAGCCCTTCCTCCCCGGGCAGTGCCCCCAACCCCATGCCCTGGCTTCTTCCTCGCTTTGGGGTCCCCTGGGAGAAGCTGGGGCTGCTCTCAGCATCCAGGCAGGACCCTGGGACTTCGTGCACCAGCCCCAGGCTGCAGGGACCCGCAGCCCAGCTCCCCTTCCCTTTGGGATTTTTCCCCAAGCGGGGCAGTGCTGCAGAGCATCCCTCCTGCTGCCTGGGAGAGGCTGCGGGAGGTGAATACCGAGCCCCGGGAAGAAAGAAGGGGGCCTCTCTGCTCCCTGCCTGCCCCCGCGGTTACCTGGCACCCGGGGCCGGCTGTAACGCTACCTCCATCGCCTTTATCTGCCTGCACGCAGACGAATGCCCAAGCACAACTTTGCGCTCCAAAAAGCCCAAGTTGTCTCCACCTGGCAGGCGCAATGGAAAAACCACCGAGACCTTCTCCTTCCAGCTCCCGTTCGCGTGGAGCTGAAAAGACGATTCCCTGCAAAGTGGCCTGTGCCCAGTAGCCCGGGCTGTGGAGCAGAAAACCACAGACCCCCAAGGAGCCCTGCCAACCCCCTCCCGTGGAGGCAGAGCAGAGCCTGGAGAGACCCAGAGAAGGGGCAGCTCCTGCAGGAGGAAGGGACTGGCCTGGAGCTGACCCTGGGGAGAGGGGAAAGAGCCCGGAGTTTTCCCTTTTCTCGGGGCAGGGATGTGGGGGCACCTCTCTGCTTGAGCACGAAGAGCATCCCTGCGGTTTGGGGGGCTGGGGATGGGGCTGGGCGCTCTCAGCACTGCCAGGAAGAGGTCCTGGTGCCAGGCACGGTGCTGGAGGCACAAATCCTGCCCTCGGACGTGTGTCCCGAGCCCCTGCAAGCAGCCGGGGCTGATCCCCAGAGTCCCAGCCTGAAGCCTCCAGCTCGGGCAGCAGGTGGGAGAGCTGGTGGCCGGGCTGCACGGCCGGGTTTGTCCCCGTGAGTCCTGTCCCCAGCAGTGACCGCGTGACGCTGACTGTGTCCTGCAGAGGAAATCAGCTGCAGTTGTCACGAGCCCCATGGCCGGGGGTTATCAAGCCCCCCAAACCCACCAGGGGAGCAGAGGAAGAGGTCAGGTCCCCCCTCCGAGCCGAGGCATCCACCTGTGTGCCCACGGGCAGCCCCGCTGTCACCACGTCCCTGTGCGTCCCCAGAGCCACTGCCGGGGAGGGCAGTGTCCCCCTCTCCTGGCAAACAGGGATCTGGGAGGTTTAATTCTGAATTAACCCTAGATGTGGAAAAAAAAAAAAAAAAGGAGAAAATTAAAAAGTGTGTTTTTTTTTTTTCTTCTTTTTTTCACTCATTTCTGCCTTTGGGACTTAACCCCCCTCCGGGACCCCCCCCTGCATCCTGCAGCGGCCACCCCCTGCCCTTCTGTGGGGGTCACCCAGGGGAGCTGGGGGAGCCGAGGGGTTGTGGGGCGGAGGGGCAAGGGGAGGGCAGGCAGCTCCCAGAGGGGCCCGGGGGTGCTGCGGGGGGGCTCAGCCAAATGCCCCCCGCTTTCTTTTTTTTTCTTTTTTTTTTTTTTTTGTTGTTCTCCAGCTCCCCGAGCCCGCCGCCTTGGGCTGATGTGTCATTTGTTCCTGCCAGGGGTGAGGGGACCCCCCCTTTAAATTCCTGCTATTGTGAAGGAGGCCGGCTTGGACCTGGTTGTTTAGATGACATCACCAAGCAGGTTGGGTTATAAAATGAATGAAGCAGAAAGCCCAAGTTCACTGGCTCGGCACTTCGCAGGCGGCTGGAGGGACCTCGGGGCTCCGCTCTCAACTTTGACTCCCGCCCGTCCCGGCCTCTCCCCGGGGGCTCCCCTCCGTTCCCCGGTGCCTCCAGGCCCCCCGTCCCCGCTCGTGCTGCCCCGCAGGATGCAGATCTCACCCTTGCTGGCTGGTGGACTTTTACTTGCTCTGCTCTCCGTCAGGCTGGAGGCGAAGCCGGCGTCGCAGCTCCCACAGAAGGTAAGGCTGCCCCTGCCCCGCTGCTCTCCCGGCGCTGCTCCCCCCCAAAAGCGTCCTAAAGGTGAAGGGGGAGATGTGGGGGGCACCCCGGGGTGCACGGCAGAGTCCTCCTTCCCGGGGGTTTTTTAGGTGCTAGGGGATCCCCCCTTTCTGTCCCGGGTGTGTGTGTCTCAGGGACGCCAGCCCCAAACCTTCGTCTGGAGGGGGATGCTGCGCACCCCACACCCCTCACAGCCAGGTGGGGACCTGCCAGCTCCTGGCCCCCACCCTGGTCACCCCAGGGTCCCCGCTGTGTTTTGGGGTCCTGGGGATGGAGATGAGACCCCCAGATCGTGTGTGCAGGTGCATGGTGTGAGGCCAGAGCCCGTGTGGGGACACCCACAGCATCCCCTGGGCATGGGGCACCCCAAAAGCGGGTGTCCCCAGGAGCCGGGTGTCCCGCGGTGCTGTGGAGCAGGAGGATGCTCGGGAGGCCACCGACACCTGTGTGGGGACCTGGCACAGAGAGGGGACACGGGATGGGGGGTGGGACAGCACCAGGGGTGTTGGTGAAGAGAAAGGGGCGATATGGGGGAGCCGGGAAGATAAATGGGGGCGAGCTGCAGCCCCAAAAGGGACAGGGGGGAGGCCTGGGAGATGGGGGGCAGTGGGGACAGGGGTGTGCCCCCAGAGATGAGTTGGGACCGGAGGACAAGGGGGGGCAGAGAGCACTAACAGGGTGGGGGCAGCAGCCCGGAGAAGGGGGTCTCTGATCCCCCTGACTCCACAAAACCGGGGTGCAGCCCAGCAGAAGCAGGAGCCCCCCCCGGCATGAAGGAGCCTGAGGGCTGTGGGGGGGCTCTGTGACCCCTGCAGGGGAGGGGGGACACACTGGGGATGCTCTGCTGGGGGGCTGAGGATGCCCTAACCCTAGGGTGGGCAGCACGGGGAGAGCGGGGACACCGCTTTGGGGTGCGGGGGGACACCCTGAGCAGTGTCGGGGTGCCTCACCCAGACTCGGGGGGCTGCTTGGGGGGCACCCCAAGGGGCAGAGGGGTGCCCCTGGGTAAGGGGGTGCAGCTCGGAGCCCGGTGAGCGACACCCCTTGACTCTTTCTCTCTTTCTCCCCCCCTCTCCCCAAATTTCTCCTCAGGCTTCCCGCGGGGCGGCGGCGGCGGCGGCGGCTCCGCCTGAGGCGGCGGGCGCGGAGCAGCGGGACAAGGAGCGGGACAAGGAGAAGGAGAAGGAGCGGAGCCGAGGAACCGGCCCCAGGGAGGCTCGGGAGGCTCGGGCCGAAACCCGGCCTCGGGCCGGCTGGGCGAGGCTGCTCCAAGACCCGCCGGGCCGCCGCCACAAGGGCCTGCACAAGAAAGGGCTCGGCAAGGGCTGCTTCGGCCTCAAGCTGGACCGCATCGGCGCCATGAGCGGCCTCGGCTGCTGAGGGACCCCTGGCGGTGAGTGGGGCGCCGCCGCCGCTCCATCGGGGCCCTTTTGGGGCTGGGAGGGTCCCTAAAAGTGCTCGTCCGGAGTTAGTTGGCGGCTTCACGCTGTGTTTGGGGGGTCCCGGGCTGTTTGGTCAAGGGAGGGGGTCCTCAAGGCTTTGGGGGGGATGCTGAAGGGGATGGGGTGCAGCCCTGTGGGGGGCTCCGAGCAGCGGCTGCCCTACAGGGCACACATCCTGTGGCGGGATAAGCCAGGTACCCATCACAGGACAAGCGAGGGACAAATCGCAGCCGCACATTGATTAATTTATTGTAAAGCCAAGAGGATGCGTGAGCCCGCAGGTGCCTCCCAGCAGGCAGCACCAGCACAGGGCAGCGCTTCCTAACCCATGCCAAGCACCTGAGGCAGCCCTAAACAGCCACAATTTGTGTCCCTGGCCCCCATAGGGTGAGGGAAGTGTCACCTCCCCGATAGCACTGGGGGCAGCCCAGCTCAGAGATGTGCCCTTGCCTATCAGCGGGGTAACTGGCCATGGAGAGGACGGCATCCAGACACCCCGATGCTCTGCAGGGTTTTGGGGTGAGCAGGGCCCGCAGGATGCTGAGGCCGCTCCGTGGCCCTGCTCAGAGGGATGTCCCCCTGCTGCTGGTGGCCCTCGTCCAGCTGCTCTCAGTTCCCAAGGCACGGCCCAGCTCTGGGCTCCGAAAAGCAAGTGCGTGCTGCGCAGCCGGCTCGCGGCCATCCTCCCTTATCAAATTCTCATCAGGAAGCTTTTCACCTCACAGACTCAGCTCAGCTCGTCTCCCAGCCAGGTCAGGTCCTCACCCACTGCTTCCAAACCCTGTCCTTACCGGGTGTAAGACCAGAAACCTTCAGCCTGGACTGGGGCAATGGAGTCCTAGGTCCAACTCCTTTTGGATTCAGCTCCCGCATCTGGTCCTTTCAGGCAGGGGCACACAGGACAAGGTTGTAAGCTCTTTAGTGACCCTTAGAGAGGAACTGGGAGCTTCCCCCAGCCTCCCCCATTAGTGCCCAACAGCCAAAAAGCAAAGGGAAAGTTGTTTTGGCTTTCACACGAGCAGAGTGTTTGACATCAGCATCCCCCCAGCTCCATGCCAGGATTATTCCAGGGGGGCTTTCAGCTTGGAACGGGGAAGGTCTGTTGCACAGCCAGTACTAACAGGCACTTGTTCTTGTTCCTCGCAGGGCTTTGAAGCAGCCGTCCGTTTTCTCCTACCACGGCCAGGCATGGCCATCCCCCAAGCAACGCCTAGAAGAGCAGAGACCCCCCCGAAATGGACAAAAGATGTGGCTGTGTTTTTCTTTTCGGTACGAGGAGTCATGGCACCAGCTGTTTTGGTTTTGTTATTTTTTTAAAAAGTGCTCTCTATCTTATATATATTATATATACAAACACTCACCAAGACAAGGGACAGTGCTTTTCCAAGAGACTGATGAAGCCAGCTGTATAACATTGCTGTTTGTAAATTCATGTCATGCATAAATGTATTTATGTTGTAAAGCTATTTATATATTGTTTATAAAGAGATATTTATAAAAAATTATTTATGTAACTAAATGAAAAGTCAAGCATTGTAACATTTTTTTGTCCTAAGTAGTTGAAAAAGGTAAAGAAAAAAAAAAATCATTCCGTGTGGCATTTTGTAACCTGTCTTTATTTATCAAATTCATGTACAATTTAAATGTCAGATTGATTGATTTTAACAGAGGGGAAGAAGAAATTGTTCAGATGTTTTAGAAAAGTCAGGAGCGAGAGAAAGGCCAGCTGATATTTTAAGCTTTGATCCCATATGCAAAGTAAACTTGCGCCCAATCCTGTGATGCTCAGACGGACCGAATCCTGCGCGGCGCTGCGTGCAGCTGCAAGCCTGTGCAGAACCCAACTGAACTCACCACGAGAGCACGCGGCCGCGGGCAACTCATCTATCGCCCAGATCCCGAATCGCACCCGTGGAAATAAGCCCAGCACGTCCGACAGCCTAGATGCAGAGCGCGAGCGGTGTGATGAGCGCAGCGTTGGGTCTGGGCGCGTTTTAACCACTTCCAGTCTGCAGGTTTGGGTCCAAATTGCGTTCCGTAAGAGCTGTACCACCGGGGGCCGTATGGAGATGCAGTCCCTGCCGGCAGCAACAGTGAGACCGCACCGGATCCGGCCCCGGCTGTGCTCGCGGGAGCAGAGCTTGATGCTGGAGTTGCTGTTATCCCGGGATCCAGCAGCTCACTAAGTATCTTGTTGATATTCTCGCTCGCCAAGCGTTCGCTGCTAAGCTGCAAAGTCCCTTCCTCCAGCAGAGGTTTATTTACCCATGCCCAGGACAATACATAGACAGACCAAAACATACCGAGAGCTGCCTGGTAAGGATTCACGGACACAGCTGTGGCTACGGCTTCTTGCTATGTAAAGTGCATGAAATAAATCGTTAAAATGACTCGGAGCTCTAAAGGACACAGCAAGCGAGGGGGCGGGGAGCGCAGCAAGTAGGCAAACTCCTGCACCAAGGCTCTTTGGTCTCCTTCTTCAAAGAGGCCTTAGAAAAAGAGTGGCGGGCGCCCAGCCCAGCCGTGACGGGAGTCACAAATTATGCCCCAACCATTGTAGCGGGCTGGGAAACAACGAGCATTGTGTGCTGCTGGGCTCCGGCGCCTAGGACAGGGCAAAAAGAAAGTCACCGAGACCCAGAGGCAAAGAGATCCTTTCCCTTAGCAACCAGCGGGAAACCATAGAAACCTCCAGCCACGCTCTCCCCAACTATTAGAGAACATTAGCTTTACAGGACAAGAGGATTCAGCCAGACACCCGACAGCTCAATCATCGGGTTAGAGGCGCGCACGTGGCGTCGCCAGCCTCCTAGGAGCAAAACCTCCCTCAGAGGCAGGTCCCCACCTCGCAGCGCCCAGAGTCCAGCTGGACGGGGAGCTGCAGCTGATGGACCACTAAGATATTGACTGTTGGGAACAAAATTGAGATCTAGGAGGGAACAGGCAGGATGGGCAGCTCTGTGCTCAGCTTCGGGGTAGCGAGAGCCCTCCTGAGATGTCCCCGTGTAAGAACCGGCCGCCAGGGCTCTGTAGGGCAAATAGCGTGCCCAGAAAGTGCACCCTACTGGCTCTGTGTGCTTTTAGAGGACAGGAAGGGCTGTGCCAGGTAATCCTAAAGAGATGCCAGTCAGAGGGGACTGTCCAAAATCACCCAGCAAACCGACAGGGCAATAAGGAATCGCTTGTTGCTCAGACCACGTACACGGGGTCTGGACAGCGGTGTAAGGAGGTGGTGCCGCTGGTCACCCTCCGCGTCCTGGTCCTTCAGCACGATGCCAGCAGGTACCCCAGGCTGGGACCAAGGTGGGGCCCGTCTCCCTTCCAGCTTTGGCTTCGTGTTGCAAAGCCAGACCTGGAATGAAACCGTCTGCTTGGTGACAGAGGGAATTCAGCCTCAGGAATTCACTCCACGAAACTCAACTACCTAACGTGGGGTGCAACGACCCGAGCTGAGGTTGGGGCAATCTCAGAGATCGCAGCCTGGGGTCGCATGCAGCCCGGATTCCCACTTCTCCTTTGCAGAGTGAGGTCCGGGAGGGAAAAGCACAGCCTCAGAGCATGGATCCCTTCTTGTCCACTGGGTTTCCTGGAAAAGAGCAAGCCCGAGGAAAAAGACGAAGCTGCATCACAAAAGGACGTTAGCTTGGCAAAAAGGAGAGCGAGCAGAGCGAGGAGCAGGGGCTAACAGCTGGCTCCTGGCTTTGCTGATGCCCCCTGACCGGGGGTAAAGTCACCCTGCTCCCCCACCTGCAGGATGGGAACAAAACGCCCACGCAGGGACAGGAGCTGACGTGGAAGGGAGAAGGCAGCACTCGGGGGTGAAAGTGCACTTGGGAAAACTTTCAGCTCGGCTCAGCCTTAGCACCCAGACGGCACAGCCCGGGGCTGGCAGGGCAGCGCGGCGCTGCGAGCAGAGGTCAGCTCTCGGGGCGCTGACAAGCACCTTCCTGGCTTGGCAGCCGGGCCAGAATGGGAAACGGAAAGGGCTCATTAGAGCACAGCGAGCATCCGATAAGGCCACAATTAGGGCTCCCTGACGGGGGCTCCGTAGGAAACGAGGCCAGGAGGAAAGAGAGGGGACACGGGAATCCAATTAAAAAGGGAGGAGGCATCGCATGCAGCAGAAACAAACGGATCTCACTTCGCTGTGTGGTCCTGCCGGGTCAAACCCTCGCGACATCCAGCAAAAGGATGCAGGGCCAGCGCTGGAAACCCTCCCCAGCCACATCCCAGCACGGACACGGGATAATCGAATAGCAAGAGCTGCCTTGGATGCAAGCTGCAGCCTCAGGGGGCTGGCATCCAGCTTCTGAAAAGTGAGCTCAGAGCCTGGCACTTGGCAGAGGTGGGTGGACACGTGCGTGCACACCTGGAAGCGCGGGCGGCTGGCGTCCCGAGCTCCTCGAGGTCACACGAGCACCCACGGGACCAGCACATCCCCTGCCCTACCTGCCAAAGGAGCAGCAGCACCATTCGGCTTTCAAGTGGGAGCATCTGTGATATAACACAGGCAGGGACAGCCCTGGTTTCTCCTCTTCATCTTCCATCTAGTGGAAAAGGACAGGAGTTCTCCCCAGGGCTGTTGTAAAAGCGCCTCGCAAAGCCCCAAACAGGCCGGAGCAGAGCTTGGAGCTCCCACAAATAAGGACGTGGTTGCCTTCCAACACATGGCAAATCAGTTCTCTTCTCCCAAGCCACGATGCGTGTTTTTCCCTGGCACCATTAATGCAGCTTTTCCAAGGTATTTATTGCTGAAGGGTTACAAAGCCCAGCTCAGGTGACAGCAAGTCCCAAACCAATGAAGAGGAAGAAAAGCCCAGAGCCCCAGAGCAGGAGAGCGGTGGAATTTTCCAGCTGGAATGGGACTCGAGGCATTGAGCAGGGACTGCTGGAGGCAGCAGCGCACAGACCCCTGGCCACTTGCTCTAGAAATTCCCCAAGCACGGGCTGCTTCCCTCAGAATGCAGAAAAACGAAGGGAAGGGATCACAGGGCAGCTTCCAGAGGGAGCCTGCTCTTGACACAAGCATGAGTCGAAAACAAGAAGGGAATTGAATCCGGGCCCCTTCCCGTCAGTCAGCAACTAACCTTGTCAGGAGGGATGGCAGCGCTAAGCGAATCAGGCAATTCATTAGGTTGGGGCACACGGCAAAAGCCCACGCTCTCTGGAGCAGAACTACAGTGAAAATCCCGGGTAATGAGTTGCAAACTGCCTTTGTAAATGACATTTCTGCAGCGACTCTGGCAGGCTGGGAAAAGAGCTAATAGGAAAATCATTAGGTAGCATCCCTTTGATATTGTTGAAGACAGCATGGGCTATTTTTCCTGCCCCCTCCATAATTAACCTGGCATGCTACCCGTAATACTCCAGGCCAGCATTCCCACAGCGGGCCACTGCGTTTGCATTGGGGAAAAAGGAGGCTGTGACACACAGGAGGAAGAGGACTTTTAGAAAAGCTTAAAAAGCTTTGAGATTCCCCCTTCCAGTGCACACGCGTTGCATCTTCAATTAAATCAGCAAAACTGCCCGGCCAGGAGACCTCAGCACCTCCCAACCCTGTCACAAAGCCTGAGAGGGGCTCTCTCCAGAAACTCAGAGGGGCTGATTTACCCTCTGCTTCCTGCTGTAGCAGAGCTGGAATAGGACACAGCCCTGTGCTTTACCCCTCATTTATAAAACCATCCCATGTCCTTGCCTTTGATTTCCAGGACGCTCAACCAGGCAACAAACTGCATCTTCCCACGTGCAAAACAGCCCTGAGGAGCGACACCTACCCACCTGGCCCGTCTGCCAGCAAGGAGAGGTGTTATCTCACAGCCGTGACGTAAAAGGGACAGCATCGCAGCTGGAAGGTGATCCTGCAGGAAGCGGTGCTCTCTACCAGCTGCAGAGGTGACAATGAAACACCAAGATGTTACTGCAGCAGCACGAGGCAGCATTATGATCGTGAGGCGGCGACTGAGACACCGGGGCTGGTGAGATAAACACTTCAGGAAGAGCCGGGAGAGTTAGACAGCAGCACTTCCAAACCTCAGAGCGTGAAGATGCAGAGCTGTGGCACAAAAAAAAATGATCTCTGAAGGAGTGAGGCTTTATTTATCCACCACACTCAGAAACAGAGGTATTGCGGGGGAGTTGGCACTTGAAAAACACCCCAACGATACCGAGATTCACGGGCTCCTGCAGGAGAGCTAGAGCTGTGGAAAGGCGCTTTACCTTTCACTAGAAGTAGGTCAAATGAGGACCACGGGCACAAATTCTTTTGTGGAATAGGGAAATGCACATTTCAGGACTGGCATGTGACCTTACGGCATCCCATTAACTACCTGAAGTTTGCAGCGTGCACGTTCCCTCAGTCCATCTCTTCTGGACAAGAGAAGGCCACGCTCACAGCTATCACGCTCCCACAGTTTGGAACCTGGAAATGGGGGAGCCAGCACAGTGCTGCCACAAAACGGGGTGCAGGCACCCAGGCTGGAGGGTAAACACGCACTCTGCTAAGGGCACAGCTCCGTAGCTTCCCTCACTTACCTCTGTGGTAGGGCCAAACGTGAAGAAATATCAGCAAAATGTCAACAGTCCCTGAAAGATGCTGACCTTCGCCACGGAGCAGCGCGGAACAGTGACAGATCTCTAAAAACTCTGCCAAGAAATTCTACCAGACTGTCAGGTCACAAATCCGTGATGGAAACACAACGCCGAGGTTACAGGTAGGAACTGAGATGCCTGTAAACTTTAATTTACCTTTCCTGATGCCCCTGGGTTCCTCGCCCTCAGATTACACGAAAATAAACTTGACGGTTTCACTTTTTGGTTCCCCTGCATTAGGTCAGACACCATAGAGGAGAAAAAAAACAAACAAACAGAAAGCTCCATACAGGAGTAGATGACAAGAGGTCTGACGGGCTGGGTCTGTACACTTGTGGGACGGGTTCTTTGATTTATCCTTTTCCTCATCTTTAAGGAGCATTGCTGATTCTCTCCACTGCAAAGCTTGCAGGAGGCTGAGATACTGAAGTAACAGCCAGCAGCACCAACTCTGCATCACCTTTGACTGTTTTACCCCAGCAGGAGGTGGGGCTTCATTTGGTTTTCAAAATCAGAGGCCTCTCTAAACAGCTTAGACAGCACTCAAACTTGTACAGAACTCAAAATTCAGGACCAGTCCGATTTATTCATTGGATCTGTCACATTCTAATACAGCTCTCTATGTTTACAGCACTCGCTTCCACATTCCTTGTAGTGAATAAAATCAACTTCCTTTTTGGACACACAAACCAATGCATTTTCCCATCAGAGGATGGGCAGAATACTAAAAAATAACAACAGGAGGGGTCTCAACTGAAAACACATCAGGGTCTGTCAGCATCACCAATTTAACCTCCTGTTCTCAACAGAAGACTAAGCTAGCATTCAGCTCATTTAAGGAGGTGGGAGGAAAGTAAAAGAGCTATAGATTTCCACCCAAATTTTTTTTTTTTTGTAAAAAGATTGATACCAGCCCTGCTTTCTCACGTTCCAGAATTGCCTGATGTTAGTTGGTATCAACTGAGTCACAGCAGGAGTGCCAGGGACATTTGTTAGCATGAGGCACAGCTTTAGGGCTAGGGCAGTCTACCAGCACTGCAATCAGCTGAGATCCTCTCTTCCATTTTCCAGCTCAGTGCCCAACTCCATATTAAACAAGCACTGGTACAAGCGGAGCTGCAGAACGCGGAGCTAGACAATAAAGCCCTGAAGAGCGGAGGGAAGGCAGCTCAGCTCCATCTACTCACCCCTCTCGGAGCGGAGGGGGCAAACGGGAGTTCAATAGCTCCAACTCGGTCCTGCTGCAGGCTTGGAGGAAGCTGGAGCAGCCCGCTGCTGCCATAAAACCAAGGAAGCTCTCCCCACATCAGGGAGCAGCGTCCAGCAGCGCTCAGACAAGCCGTGCCAGCTGCCTCCAACACATGCAACGCACTGGAGTCTGCACCAACCCCACCTCTGCTTCCATCTCCCTGTGTCCCCAGATCACAGTTAAGCTTTGCAGACATCCCCCCCAGCTCAGCGTCCCCCCAGCCCCTCGTTCAGCCAACTCTGCCCCCAGTTTCTGCCCTCTCTGCAGTCCCAGGGAGCCGACACCACCTTTATCTCGCCCTTCTCAAACGGCACAGCACCTCCTGCATCCTTCCCCGCTAACAACTATGCCTTCTGCTTCATTCCTGGAATAGCTTCCCTTTCCTTCAAGCCAAATTCATTAACCAGCTGCTGCAGAGCTGTTTGCCTCCCCCAGGTACTCTGTGCATGTCATTTGTTAATGACTCATCTCAGGCTGGGCTCGTTGCAGACACCCCCCTCCTTTTGCGGCACCGAGCGTGTGGCTGGCACGCCAGGAAAGCCAAACACACAAACAGCTCCGTTCCCTCCAGTGCCCCATCCCCTCTCAGCCCTCTGTCACCACCAGGCACGGGACAGCTCTTTATTCCAAGGGCCATTTCCTCCCTTGCTCATTTGCTGCACCGACGTGTGAATAGGACCCTCGCCCCCACGCAGGCTTTGAGAACAGCAGAAACATCAGGATGAACTCAGAAGTTCCAACACCCTAAAGAAGCTTCCACGAACTAATGTGGCTCCTGGAACTGGCAGGGAGCAAACACCAAGGATGCCAAATTCACGTCTGTTTCCCCAGGAGCTACGCTGATTTCCAAAGGCATTTGCACTCCTCTTGCCTCTTTGCGGGACTGATAGCAGAAACGCGAGGGAAACAAAACAGCCGAGGTTCACAGAGCCTCCCCTCAGACCTTGCGAGGAACTGGATGACCAGCACACGGCAGTCACCCACGCAGGAAGCCAGAAACAGACTCAGTCCCTCTTCATCACCCATACCTGTCAGATGTGGGGACACAATGTCCACCTACACCTCCTGAAGCCATCAGAGAAGCACTGGGAGAAGCCAGCACAGCTCCACCACAAGAGCTCCCTTGAGATTTAAGGGACGGCTTCATGCTCTGGGCTTATTCACCTGACATTTCGTAGCCTTCCCTGGGGACTCTTTTGGCTTAGAGTTTCCAGGGGAAAGAGCTGGTAAGGAATCAGAAAACGAAGGACTTGACCCAGAGGCAGCTGGATGGGAGGCATTTCGAGCCACCTCTCAGGACTGAAAGCTGGTGTGCCTGCACTGCAGGAGAGAAAAGGGAGAGGAATTTACTTTCACAAGTGTCCATCAAGTCCTGTAGCCGAGGACTGAGAATACACAGATGGCAGAGAGCTCTGGAGCAGTAAGAGGAAGGCACATGCATTGCACGAGTGCAGGTGACAGCTTGCTGCGGGACTGGAGCACTGTCACAGCCCTCTGCTTGAACCACTCCCCTTCCTGCTCACGTAAAGCCCTTCTCTTTCCAACACGGACTGAAGTAAAACACAGGAGCCAAACTACAGAGCTACAAGAGAAAGGAATCAGTTAGCCAAAGACAGGACAAAGCTTCAAACCTCCCACTACCAGGCAGCAAAGGTGTTTTGGCTCGGGAGACTGGGCTCAGCTACCGGCTTCGCCACAGATCCTTCCACACAGATGCGGACAGAGACAGAACGGGAACAGAAATCCCCTGCCTCCCAGATGCATCAGGGAGATTGGTCAGACCTTCTGATAACGTAACATCAAGAATCACATCGACAGCCACGTGAACAAGCGCTGCTGGACTACAAGCCTGAAGCAGCCTCGAAGCCAAGACTCCGAACTCTGACATTAAATCAGCATTTTTAATTTTTTTTTTTTCTAAAATGTGCTTTTTTTTGCGACTTGCTGTTTCAGTGCCAACCCCATCCTCCCCCTTTTAAAAAAAAAAAAAAACCCACGCCTTGCCGGATCAGGTGCAAATCACCTGAAATTAGTCTGTAACAAATAAAATACACAAAACAAAGGCTGAAATGCTTTAGAATCACAACAATGTACAAATAAAAAAAAAAAAAAAAAAGGGAGGAAAATACAACCTGAAAGTGTTCAAAATTCAGAAAGACTAGTCAAGTCCATTGCTTCAGCAAGGGGATGCTGCTGCGACCCCTGCCAGTGGGTCCTGGGCCACCAGCCTGCCACAATGCTGCACGGGCTCTTCTCCGCGCAGCCCGCTGTCACTAGCATCCGAGGAAGAGCAAACGCTGTGCCCTTTGAAGGGATCAACGGGGGAACAACTCACAGGGAGCTCTGGGAGGTCACATCACATTCAGAAGGAACGGTTTCTAGCATGCCCCTAACTGTCTGCAAGAAGGAAGGCTCGGAAGAGCAGCCTGCTTCCTCCTTGCTGTCTTGATGCCTCGGAGATGCAGACCAGCGCGTTAAATCTGCGAGAGATCAAAGGGCTTAGTAAGGGCAGTAAACAGAGAGTTAAGTAAACAGCCCAGCGCTGGGTCGCATCTTCACAGAGCGAGGTAGTGTGAATTTCACCCCAGTTTAACAGAGACAGGGGTAGCGGAAAAGGCTGAAGACTCCCACGTAAAGCAGCGCCTGGCCTAGAAACCTTTCTGCGCTCCCTCTGGGAATGAAAAGATCTGTGTTGATGGCTTCCTCGCTCCCAGCCTGGCTTTGGTAGCCACACTTCAACCCTGGGATTCAGACTCTCGCCACAGAAGTTCTCCCAAGATCTGGTTTAGTACAGCAGCCTCCTAAAGGTTAAGCAGCAACGAGACTGGCTGGGAGGGAGCAAAACCGTCCACAGATTTTTTTTTATTTTTACTGCCCCTTTTGGCTAGTCCCTTTCTTTCTAAGTCCCTCTTTAAAGGACCAGAACAGGGACACCCTCAAAATGAATAGGGGCTGCACAGCGTAACTGAGCCAGGTGCTGCTCACTGGGAGCTGTATTCAAACAGGGCTTTTATTTGCCAGCCTGGAAGGGACTGGCCCAGAACCCACTGAAAAAAGGAGACGCAGGCCCTTTTTTGCTCCTCCTGCTGTCATTCCTAGATGAATGACATTTAGATGGTATGTTCTAGTGACGGCTGGAGACCAGCCCTTTGACTTTGGACATCTTCTTTGTGGGCTGCCTTTGTTCTGTGTGTGGAGGGCACTCTCGCTCTACCAGCTGCTGTTCCATCTCCTGTGCCGACGACGAGGCTGTAGCTTTTAATGTTTTCTTTATGTTTGTGACCTGGCCAAGAAGAGACAGTGAATCAGCACCTGCTTCTTCCTCCCCTCACAGTAGCAACTCTGTTCATAAACATGCTGAGAAACCCCTGGAGGTTACAAAACCAAACAAAAAGCCCTCTCCTACCACAAACACGCTCTGCATTTGAGTTTATAACGGGTAGCATTTTGCCCTCACTTAGAGCCAGCATTGCTAATAAACCGTACGGGACCCAGACAGGAAACAATTAGAGCTTTCTTACTACTTTGAAGAGACAACAATAAAATATTGTACCTCCTTCCTGGTTGACTGAAAGAAGCTACTGCTGCCTCAGTGCAGAAAGTAGGCACCTTACCATTATGCTGGCCAGAACTAGCAGGGATAAAAGAGGCTGAGAGATAAACTTACGCTCTGGACAGCGCTGAGAAGTGAAAAGGGAAAATGCCACTTGGCCTAGCAGGCTGTCTGAGCCACAGATACTTGCTAGAACTGGGAATAGATCTTTGTCTGTGGGAGGTAGGAGTAATGCTTCTGCTACTCTGGCTGAAAATGAGAGAGACAGCAACAGGCACTGTATTCTGTCTCATGAAAGCCTGTAGGGCTCAACAGAAATACAATCAGCAAACATTAAAATGAAAACAACCGCAAAAAATAGGCTGAAACAAGTTTGGGAGTCAGGTGTGCCAACTCCAGGCCAAAGGCATCTGGCAAACCAAATGCACTCTGGATGCCAGTCAAGCTGCCAAGCATAAACTGCTTCAGAAAGCAAACGTAAACCTACAGGGATGCAGCACTCTGCAAGAAATAAACTCTCAGCAAGTGTCTCGGGAGGACCATTTTCACCTTTACAGCTGTATTAGCCAAGATTTGTTCTCAGTAGTAAATACACATCAGCAGGGGCTAAAATCACATGCCCGTGCTGCCATCTACCGACACAGAAGCGAATTCAACCTACAGCAGGAGCGCTCCCAGCCCGTGCTGCTGTAGCAATCCTGGCTGCCCAAGTTGTCACCAAAATACCCCAAAGGAAGATGCTGAGGGCACATTTTTGCAGAAGCAATGGGACTCGATATATACATATATAAAACTACACTCTCAGATTTAGAAGAGAAGTGAAGATTTTCCTTTCTTACACAAAAGGAACAGAGTTGTATCAAAGCTTTGTGTTACGAGCACTCTTTCCCTAACAAATCAATCGAGGAACTAGAGCTACTGCACCCACCTGGCCCATTTTTATAGAGAAAAGTTCCAACCTGCTCAGAGTGGGCAAATTTGACGTAGGTCTTTGCGGTGTTACTAGCACATGGAAACAGATGTGTATTTTTCCTACCCTAGAAGAGCACATCTGATTTGCATGATTGCTAGCCTACTTCAGAGAAGCCATAACCATTAACCAGGTGTTACCAGATTATCCAGTAAACAGAAATGTTTAATGAAAAAGCACAGAGCAGTCTGAAATGACTGTACCCACCTCCATCTCTACCTGCTGCTGAGTTCGGTGATGGTTTTCTTTGTATTGGTTGGCTCTAAGGACTTGCTGCTCAATTCCTAAAAGAACTGCTTCACAACCGTCACACCTGCAAGACACAAACAATATCAGAGAGTATTTATGGGTTCTCACTGGAGCAGCTCAGTGATGCAGCCTGAAAAGTGCAAGTCACCTAAAAGTACAGGAAATCATTAAATTTATATTCCTGATAAGACTGGAGTTCCAAAAAAGCTGGCAAGAGAATTCTTTGCTGTGTCCTCGATGCATTTCACAGCATTCTTTAGCTAGTCCATGAGGCTCTTACCTACCCATCAAAAACTCAGTGCAGGTTCACTGTGCCACCAACTTCCTTTTCAATCAGAATTACTGCTTAAAAAGGGGGGTGCAAAACAATACAATTTTAAAATTAAACACAAACGTCAGATTGAGAGAATCCCTCCAACTGCTAAGCATTCAAAAGGCACGAGTGCTTCTCCAACAGTGCTCATAACTGGAAAGGACAGAAAGGGAGTTGGCAGCGGGTTCGTTGTTACCTTCCAAACAATGCTGTAAGGCCTTGGTAGCTGCCAGAGTCCTCCCTCTGAGATAGGATTGGGGGGGGTGGATTAGAAAAGAAAAAAAACAAACCTGCACCACCACCACCACAGGGCAGCATATTTACACAGCAATTTAATTACTTTTCGTGCACCCATTACCATAACAACTAGGCAGTGACTCCCAGTCAGCCCAGGACCTGCCACAGGTCGCACGGCCTACAGGAGAATTTTGGATTTTAGGTGGGAAGGGAATCTAACAAAAAGATGACAAGCAACTTCGTAGCAAAGATACAAAAAGAGAGTACCACAGTCCAAGTATGACGGCTGCATGCAGCCTGCATTTGTAGGGACAAAGAGAAGGTAAACAAAGGCATCTAAAACTTCAAACGTGAAGAGACATCCGTCCTAAAAACTGTGATTCCCTACAATCTGCTCATGCAGTTCTCACCACAGTGCAAAAGGCTGAAAAATAATGGACAGTTCTGTTTTCATCATCAAGTATAACAGCAGAAAGGGGAATTCAGCTTGGCACAAGTGCTTGAAAAGGCCTTGAGTCCTCACTAGGGTTCTGCCACGTAAAAGCCACAATAAGACCAGAATCTCAAGATACAGCGTAGCGTGGCTTGATGCATAACACAAATTGAAATCTAGATGGGATCTTGGAGGAAGAGACTGTTGGGCAAATTTTCCAAGTGCCCACTTATAACATAAGACACGCAATTAACGGAACATGGTGAAATTGAGCCAGCACTTGAAAATTCAAGGAATGAAAAAAAAAAAAACAAGACAAAGTATACACAAGGAAGAAGCAAGGTAGAGATAGCCTCACCATTCCTGGAGTGTTTTGACAATGTTACTGATGTCCTTCTTCTGAATATCTCTGCCGATGCAAAAATCCACCTCTAACACCTGGTTTCGTTGATCCAGCTTCCCCTGGATAATATCTGTATAAACCGCTTCAATAATCAGGTCTTCCAGCTCCCTCAGATTCCTCATGTCCAGGTCCTTCAGCAACACAGAGTAGGGAATGCACTAAAAACAGCAAGCCCAAGAGTAAGCTCACAGTCCTAACCAGAACAAACAGCTAAGTCTCAAACAGAAATGGGGTTGGCAGAAGGTCAAGGCCCAAATGTTTATATCCTACGCTTCAGCCTGCAAGTACAGCAGAGACTGATTGTGGCAATACAAATAGCTGCTACCAGGCTATGCAATATTCTGACCCAGCTTGGGTAATTCCTGAAGCTTTGGCATAGTGCCTTCTGGAGGAAAAAGATAATGTCGTTGCAGAAGAAATTAAGATCCTTGATTAGCTTTTTCTCCAGAACAAGAAGTCAGTGCTTTTAAGAATGATTCTCCATCTCCAGCAGCAAAAGGAGCCAGACAAAGTTTCCCAGCCCTTACCAACCAGATAATACGGCTGTTCAGACACCCCCATACCTCATCCAGAAGTCCATTAAGTTAACATCCACCACGAGAACACTGCACATTACAAGCCCTTTTCAAATTACATTATTTTTTGTGAGTACTCATGCAGTCCCATACAACTGTGACGCTAAAAATTGATGCCATTTTTAAAAAAAAGTTTGCTCAGCGTACTTTACCTTCATTCTGGAAGCCAGGCTTACAATTGTCAAGTGTTTCAGTTTGTTTTTCTGAGTTGCTGTTAATTCAGGCAGGTTATCTTTGTTTGCTGTTAACATTAAAAAGACAAGATTCAGAACTTTCCTTCAAGAACTATAAAACACAGGCTGCAAGACCGCAGGCCAGTTAAACTATGCTGAATCCTGGAAGACAGCTCCAGCTACTGGGGGTGCTGGTAAGCAGAGAGAGCTGCACTGGTGACACATTAGCACAGAAGAGAGAAAGAAAAAGTTTTAAAAAAAAGTTGGCAATCCCATTCTTCTCTGCTTCTTTAGTAATTCTGATTTTGGAATTAGAATGTAATTCACATCTATACGAGCGGTGTCCTGCCAAAACAACTGGTAAATGCTTTCTTTCTACCACCAAGTCATTTTTATTCATTAATGAGCTGACAGAATTAAATGCTTTTTGCTGTTCTGCTTGGAAAACACAGTTGGTTTCCTCTCTCTGGAGAGCTACAGAATTTCCAGTTGGAAATATAAAGTACCAGACTGAGGAAGAGAGAAGAAACTATTAATCCAGATACTTACGTGGCCTCACTGTCACTATGTTATATCCATGTGCCTTATGAATATTTAAAAACAGAAAGGAAACAGCTTTCCAAACCAAAGAAAGTCTTTAAAATACCTGCTTTAATGAAAATTACTGCTTTGGTGAACTCAGGTTTTCCCAGCCATGCCACCTCATTCAGTGCCCTAACTTTTGACTACTTTTCCCCCCTTTCCCTTTCTTCACTTGGCAAAGAAATGAACTATCACGTACTGGGATGCAAGACCCACACACAGCAAATACATCCTCTAATTGGTCACAGAATTCACGAGGCTCCTGTTGCTCCACAGCCACTGGAATTATCAGCCCTTGCATCTACTGATGCCACTTCTCCTTACTGGAACTGGATAGCTCACCCACCACAGTGATAGCCGGCACTATGACAAAATTATTTGTCACAGTCTATAATAGTCTGGATTAGGCTGCTACCCACCAATGAAGTACTAAATTATAGCAGAATTGAAGCAGAAGAGCACAAGAGATGAAGCACATCCCAAAAAATACTAAGATGATTCACACACAGCCTCCTTCTGAAGATGCATAAGAGTCATTATTTCAATTTCTGTTCTGGCAAAGAAATGTTTCATTTTGTTTCAGCAATGCTGTCACAATAAAAGGTTATAAAAACCTATATGGTTTATAGAATAAATAACACAACCTTTTTTTTTTTTTTCCAAAGTATTCTGCAGCTTCCGTAATCAGCATCATCTAAATTTGAAACCAGATGTCTGAAGTCAGAGGTAAGTGGTCTAACCCCCCCCTAGAAACGATTCTTTCAAGCAAATTCTGTGCTTAAACATTTTCACCCAGCCACGCTACACCAGGTAGCGCAGAAAGCAAAAACATCCCTCTGACAATGCCAAAGGACAAGCAGGCAGCAGTCTCTTACCTACGTAGTCTGGGTACGTGCCGTATGCAAACAGGTTCAGCAGCTGGAAATAAGCAGCATTAGTCCCTTCAGCAAGCTGGGTGGGAAGAAAAAAGAAATCCCATGGAACACAGTAACAGGCAACACGATACCGGCAGGCAACTTCTCCAGAGTACATTTTAAGGCCACGTGTGACAAGAATTCCTGTAACAGCAATTATGCCCAGTTCTTAAAGAGCTGGAACCTCCTCTAAGGCCTCATGAGCAGCAACAAATTTCAGCAGTTTCAGAGTCAAGATGATCTGCCCCTTTCTGTGTGACTGAACTTAAATATAGTTTGGACTGCCAACTGCTTTGTGCAGCATCTGAGGCGGTAAAGAAAAAAGCAGCTCAGTTGTAGCTGATATCTTACAGGGCCAGCTCTTCTCATCATGTGAGAAGCACGCAGGCAGTGGTGTTGGTTGGTTAAGCATCCTTGCTATTAGCAGGAAACCTAAGAAAGTTTATCTGCAGAACCACAAAAAACTTCAAAGTAAGCTAAAATGTTCTAAGCTGAGTGCATTTGAAAGTAATATTAGTGCTCACAAACAAACCACTGGAATGGCTGCAGCACTAATCCATGATTTTTACTGAGTCTTCTGTGTGTATGTTTAGTGGTTTTTTTTGTTGTTGTTTTTTTAAATACCATTTGTTACACACAGGTCGGGGGAAAAAAACAGTTGCAGTTTGATGCTAGATAACCAGAGAGGCATTTTTAGACGTACCTAAGAGCCTATTCAGAAAGTCATGCATGCTGCATGCCACACTGTCCCACCTGCAGAGATACTCAACCTGGAATCCCCTACTGTAGCAGAGGGGGGTGCTGGCACAGCATTCTCCGTAAAAGCCCTGGAACTTACTTTCCACCTTGGTTTGAAATGGTTTAGATTTGGTTATCACCCAGGTCTGATGCACTAGACATCTGTTCATGAAGATTTTTGGAGAGCTCTGAGGCTATGCTTTCCAGAACAATGAAGGAATAGAAAGGGATTTTGTTGTTGGCTGGATAGGTGCCTTCTTAAGATCGTTACTGGGCTGCTGCCAGATTTTTGCTTTATTAGCGACCACGTTAAGGTAGTAAAGCTTTATATAGGTATTTTTTTAATATCTAAATATATACAGGCAAAACCAATGTCAACCTAATACCCAAACATCTCAGAACCGAGGTTAAGTTACATCAGGCCTCTCCTGGCGCAGAAATTTCACAAGCATGGAAACTTCAGAGGATCCGTTGCACTGGGAGTGCAGAAGGAACATTAGTATAGAAATTCATCTCTTACCTCTTGCACATTTGCTAACTCCAACAGCTCTCCGAAGACATAAACCCCAGGAGCCTCCAGCACTTGGTTTATAAGAGCAGTCAGAGCTGAGCCACTTGTACCTTTGGCTAGTAAAATAAACTGCTCTAGAAGATTGCAGGATGGTTTCTGTTCTCCTGCCATTCTAGGTTTTTCAATCTGTCAATAAAAGAAAACAGCATTAATTTATGATCTCCCCTCCACTATATTCTGTCTGACTGTGAGCAGAAGGCGTGCGCCGCATGGTAACGTTTCAGTGTCAGCTGAGACAGCTTTTCCTTTGGCATTCAGAGGGTAGGCCAGGAACCCTACAGGCTCAAATTCTGATCCATCTGGGAAGCAGAAACAATTCAGACAATATCTGAGGAAAATTTCTGCAGACTGGTCAGTCCCCTCAAGTATCCATTCCTGCTGGTAGGAAAAGAGCTTAGATTTCACGCTGTTTTCAGACCTGTCCCTTCCACTGATGCTGTCAAGTAAAGCCAACTGCAGAAGTTGTGTTATCAGAGACATTGTTATGTTTACTACAGGCCACCTAGGACTTCCTCCTTCCCAAAACTCATTACACAGCTTCAAAACAGCAACTGACTATTCACTTCGAAGAATTCACCTACCTCGTAGGCCTGCATATTTTGCACCTTTTCCTTTGCCATCAGCACAGACAAAGCATGAGTACATAATTCACATTGCTTCCCTCAGCCTAAAAGGAGAAAATAACCGTGGCCTGTAAGTGGCTTACTAGCCTACATTACACAGTTACAGGGTTTTGGGTTAACTGGAAAGCTTCAGTGATAAAAATACCCTTTCTACAAAGGCTCTATTTAAGTCCCTGTAGAGGGAGGTCTTTGTCTTTTACTGTTCCCTCACATTTCTGGCATGCACATTGTCTCCCAGCTCCAACATGTTGCTTCTGAAATATAAAACACTATTTATATAAACAACTGAGACAAACTTATTTTTGTAAACAACTAAGAAAAACTTTGGAAGCATATTATTCTGTCACCAAACAAAGAACTTAGCAGCTAAGTTTTTTTTCATGCTACATTTATGTAAGATAATTTTCATGCAGAGGTGGAAACCTTTACTCTGGCGAAGAAAATCAGACAGCAGAGAACCTGTGTCTCGTTCAGCCTGGCCCCTGGGACCACATCTGTCCCCAGAGAGGTGCCACTGTCCCACAGGTGCTTGCCTTGCCCTGCCATGCCTAAGCAAACGAAGGCTTCTGAAAGCAACGCAGCCAGCTTCACTTATTACTCAGTTCCTGAAAATATAATTTACTCCACTCCATCACACCTCCCGCTACAATCAGTTACAACCTGAAAGGGCAATTTTTTGTGCTTTCCACACAAAACTGTTTAGCTCCTCAGTTTAAGGTCTCTTTGGGATTATTTTCATCAAAGACACGTATAGTGACTGAACAGGAGCTCAGTTTCTGACGGAGAACCCTTTTAGCACTCAGTTTGAACCCTAACACACCCGGGGGTCCACCAGCACCCCTCACCCCGCTCCCAGACGAGGAAATAGGCACAGAGGGCAGGCAATTCCCCCAAAATCGTGCACGAAGCGGCTGAGCACCCCGCTGTGTAGGGTCATCGAGGAAAGCCCTACCCGCACCATACAAAGCCCAGCACCAGCTCTCTGCCCCCTTTTAAGCCCCCGGGAGGCCCTCCCGGCTCTCCCCACCGCCCAACCTGACAGGAATCAGGGCAGCACCGTGAGGGGACACCCCCGACGCCTTCTCCCCCCGCCTCAGCGCAGCCCTTCCGAGGCACGGCGGCAGCCGGCCCCCTCCCGGCCCCTCAACCCCGCGTCCCCCGTGCCCCCAGCGCCGGGCTGGGTATCCCCCGGGCCCCGTTTTCGTCCGTCCCTCCGTCTCCCGGCGTTACCTCGCCGCCGCCGGCCTCCCCTCCTGCCTCCCGCCCGCCCTGCGGCCCCCGGCGCCGTGCCCGCCGCGCCTCAGGCCGCCATGATGGCGGCGCCGGTGTCCCCCGCGCCGCTCCTTCCCCCGGCCCGCCCGGCCCCGCACCGAGCGTTCCGCCCCTTCAGGCGGCCTCAGCGCCGGGCCCGTGGCTGAAAAAGCCCCGAGGGGTGAAAAAAAAAAACCTCACAGCCCTCCACTGGGGTCGGGGAGTCTGTCAGAGCCGCCCTACAAGCCCTTGTGGTAGCCCACGAGCTGCGCTCTGTGGCTGGCGGGAGAACCCCGCGGTGAGGGGAGGCAGGCGGCGGCCCCCATGAAGGATTTACCTCACGCGGGGTGATGAAGGGTCCTGACTGGGATCCTAAAGCACCCTACCCTCTGCCACCAGATTTGCTTCTCCCTACTTTTACCCCTTGCCATCACACATCTCGCCTCACACTCCCGTCATCATCTGGGCGAGCAGAGCCTGGCGTGGCCACAATCACAGCGTGCAGTGGGGTACCTCAGTGTCAGCCCCATACCACCTCACACCCCCTCATCCACGTACCACTGGGCTGTGATTAACGTGCATGGCTCCTACCCGCTCATTTAATGGGGTGGGGTGAGGCTGGTTGCCCTTGTGGCATCCCTAAAAGCACGGGGCGTCAAACCGTCCCCACTGCTAGCTCTCCTTGAGCTATGACGCCGTGATCCCTAAAACCAAACGCCTCCTCTTGGGCTCCACCGCTTCCTGAAAAGCTGTTTAATTACAAGCGAGCAAAGTTTCTGGCTCTGAGGGCACAGCAGGTGTTGGGGTACGACGTGCTGTGGCATCGTCTCAGGGTTTTTTGCACTCCGGGGTGACCCATGCACGGGGCTGGCATTTCAAAGCCACGTTTCAGCGTGCTCTTTGTTCTGACGGCACGGCAGCGTGGGGCTGTTTTACACTTACAGGTTCCATTCATTTTTTTTTTTTTGAATCTGTGCATATGCTACAGCCTTCAGAGCGGATTAAATCTTCCATTTTATGGCATGAACCAGACAATGCCCGAGAAGCTGAAACGGGGCCGTTAGCGGCAATAAACAATTGAGCAGTTGTGCTGGGCAGGACAATGGAGGCTGCCAGCTGAGCCATTGACTGCCCCTCCGGCCAGTCCTCCTGGGGTGCAGATGGAAAAATGCCAAAAAGACGGGGTGAAGGATCACAAGGTGCTAGAAGTGGTGTTAGACTCTCTAGACGAGTCGTCTGTGTGAGTGACAAACCAAAACACAGAGCTCAGCCTGTGCTGTGGGGAGTGGGGGGAGCAGGGAGGCAGCTGGAGGAGCTGAGATCCTCTCCAGGACACGGACCAGGAGCCAAAAAGACTCTGGGGAGGAGGGAGAAGAGCTGGGGTGGGAACGAGAGGGCTCTGGGGGTTGTTACCCTTCCCAAAATCCGTACACTCATCTGTGCCATGCTGAAAATAAAGCATGCCTCTGTTTAAAATTCTTTAGCAAAGTACAAAGTGCTTCTGGCTTTCAGTCAGCCAGTCCCTAAAGATCGGACCGTGGACTGGCACGGCCAGGAGCGGGGAGCTTTCACAGAACAAACATCAGAAGCTATTAGGGAAACTGACAGGGCTTAGCCTGCGTCTCAGAGCCATCCACAGCTGGTCCCTGGGGTCCCATCTTCCCGAGAAGGGGTGACAGGCAAGCAGAGAGATGCAAGCGTTGGGATGCTGTTGTGACACTCTGAGCTTTGAAGCAAATTGGATGTAAAAAACTAGGCCCTGCACAGCAAGAGAACTCAGCCAGGGCTATAACAAGCCGTTCAGTAATTTGCTTAAGCTACACTTAGATCTCATCTGCACAGGGAGGGAGAGTTACCTCTTTAATCACATCCGAAACAGGCCCTCCACCACGGTTCATATTACCCCACAGGTACACGGGCACAGTTGCCCTGGGAGAGAAGTGCGTCACCTCATTTGTCTGAAGAGCTGTTCAAGCTGAAATCCAGGGCTGATGCAGACGTGGAAATGTGTAATAGCGAGCTATTTCCCATGGATCATTTTTGCAACCTCTTGCTGGAGCCCACAGATAAAAATCAACCAGCTACCACTGAGCCCTCCTGCATTAGCCCCTTCTAGGTCATCCAGGAGGATCTTTTCATCAGGCTGTCCTGACATCTCCTGGCTGCTGTGAGCCAGCCTGGCTGGCTGAAGTGGACTTTGGAGGAAAGCATCAGTTAAGCTCAGCTTCTGGGATGGATTTTTTTTTTAAGTAAAATAAAAATATGAGTATGCCCAGCTGTCTTGTCTCCTTTTAAACTGCTATTGCAACCTCTTGCTCCACCCACGCAGCTTTCCGCATGCAGGGAGATGTTAATCCATTTTATCTTTTAATGTTAGCATTATCTCTTCGCTCACCCTGTCTCTTCCCCTTGTGATTCTGTAATCTAGGTCCCTTTTAGGCAGCAGATAATTTCACCTCGTTTCCTTGTGTTGCCTGAGAAAAGAAACCATAAATCCAGAGTAATGTCTTCAACCAGTGGGGTCACGGAGCCCCAGAGAGACTTTGAGAACATCATTTCTCTGTCAGGAAACAATGCACAAGCCTGCAAAGTCACCTGTAATGGACTGAGATGGGGCAGGCTGGGATTACAGCGCAGTGAGCCCTCTGTACCACAGCTCAGTCACACTGAGCTCGGCACCTGGTTCTTCAGGCTTTTGAGCACCCAACCTGCAGCTGCTCACCCTGCCCCTGTCTGCACCCTGCTGCCAGGCAGGCGGCACCAGCTTTGCTCCTCCTTGTTGTGCACCTCCCTGCGCCCCAGGGCATGATTCTGGAGCTGGCTCTTTTCTCCTGAAATCCCAATTTTGATGTGCCACCAGCCAGGAAGTTCACACCCAGTGTCACCAAGGTGAGGGCTGATAGTGAAAGCAGGTACTTTTGTGTTTCTTAACCTTTCCCTCACCTTTCATACATAAGGTGGTTTACATCAAAAAAGAGGTACCCTAGGATAACATAAGAGCTTACCAATAACCCACATAACACGTTATATTAAGAAATCGTGCAGTAGGCTAGATTTATCTGCCAGGATTATGATCTGATTCCTAAAATGTCCACTAATTTTACTTCCCAACCAACTTAAAGCAAAATATCAACTGCTGGCACCACAGCCATGTTAGAGCAGGAACATCTACATGTAACCAAGTGGATGCTCTAGGGGTAAGCTGGGATACGTAACTGCTAACGCAGTCTTGGATGTGGCTTCACTCCCCATCTGTGTGTGCTTTCACCGTACTTCACCCATTCATTTTCTCCTTCCAGGTTTCCAGGACCTCAACTGCAGAGCATCACAGAGCATAACGGGAGCACCAAAGACTTGCTGAAGAAGCTGTCAAGCTCTCCATTTTTCCCAGGATCCAGGAGTTAGCTGCTAGCTGGACTCGCCTCTCTCACCTTGGCCAGGCTGGGGGCGATGTGTATCTGGGTGGTGGCCGATAGGCAGCTGTACGACCCCTTCTGTTGAGTGTGGGGTGGGAGAAGGCCCCAGTTTACAAACATATTTCCCAGTTATGCTGGAGAAATACCATCTATTTCTCCAGTTATGCTGGAGAAATACTATCAGCAGCTTGGGAGGACGGCAGTGCAACGCGTTCTGGGGAGGCAGGAGGCAGGCTGGGAGCATCCCCTCACCTGCAAGGACAGCTTAGGAACCGTGACACCTGCCAACTCGGCATGCTGCAGAGGCGTAAAGGCAAAGGTGAGGTTTTCGGAACGAAGTCACACAAAGGGACAGCGAGACTTGCTGTGCTGCTTCCTCATGAGCAGATTGGAAAGCTGAGGTGATATTTGTGTTAATTTAGGGTGAGGATTTTGAGAGGACTGTCACCCTCTGAGTTATGGTGCCTCATGTGGTGCCGCTGCTCGGGCTAGGAGCAGTCCCAAGATGTCCAAACTTCCCCCATCAGCTCTTCCATGACCCCAAACCGGAGCGATGCCAACTGCCCAGCCCCTGCTGCCCCACACAGACTGACAGAAACCGGGATTTCACCCCAAAACGCAACAAGACCCCAACTGCGCCCTGTGGGGCTCCCACCCCGTGCCCTGAGGGGCTGAGGGAGCCTCTCGCTGCCCAGCTCCGCCACCTGGGCACCGAGCTCTGGGCGCCTCAGCCTCCTCCGTCCCAACGAGCAACCCAACCCCGGGGCTGCGCGAACGCCCGGGGCCCGGCCAAGTTTGTCCCTCATCGCCTCCCGTCCCCGCCCCGCCGCCCTTGAGCGAGAGGAGGGCGGGGGGAGAGAAAAAGAGCGGGAGGGGGGGAAAGCCGCGAGGGCGCGCTCTGATTGGTCAAGCCACCCGTCAGTAAAGGGCGGCGGCGGCGAGCGATTGGCTGGAGGGGCCGGGCGGGAGGCGGGGCGGAGGGAGGCGGCCGGGGTTGGTTGCGGCGGCCGGTGGCGGGTGCGAGGCAGAGGAGGGAGGAGGGGCGGGGGGCCCTGAGGCGCCGCTGTCACCGCCGCCGCCGCCGCCTCCTTTCAGGCCCGGCCCCGGCCCGCGCAGCCCCCTCCGCCCGCGGCGGCACCATGTCGGCCACGGACGAGCGGGCCAAGGAGATCCTGAGGGGCTTCAAGCTGTATCCGCCCGGCTGAGGGGGGAGGAATCGGGAAGAGGGGGGGGGCGGTGTGAGGGGTTGTCATGGAAACGGCCCCATCCCGGTGGGGGGGGGCCTAGGCCCGATGGGGTCCCCCCCACACACACTCATCGGGGTCTCCTCTCTGTGGTGAGGGGGGCTGGGTGTGGTGGGGGGAGCCGGGAAGGGGCCTGGGGGGGGCATAAAGGGGATAAGGGGGTGCCCATTGGGGTGGGGGCACACAGGGAGAAAGGCTGAGCCCCCCCCGTGCTCCTGAAGGAGCTGAGGGGCTCCTCACTGAGGTCCCTGCCTCAGCTGGAGAAGCCCAGCCCGTCCCCAGGGCCTGCTCCTCGGGGACATCTCCTCAGGGATCTTCTGCTCAGAAAGGCCGTAGCACCCGGTCTGCTCGTCCCGAAGCGGCTCCTTCCCGGTGGTGTGGTGAGGTACCGGCGCGTGCTGCCCTGGCCACGGTCGGCTGTACGCGTAGCGATGCCGCTGACGTGCTGTCAAACGCCTTTCCCTGCAGGTTATCTGAGAACTTTGTGCATCAGGGCTGTCAAAAGGTTTGTTTTGCATGTCAGCTGAACGCGGGGTTAAGGGTGATCAAAAGGAGATAGAGATGAACTCAGAAGAGAAATGAGAGCCTGCGTGCACCTTTCCAAGCCAGGGTAAAAGTAGAGAAAGGCTCAATGTAAAGGCCCACGTGCAACCTGAGGATGGGAGAAACATGCTGCATGGAACTACTATAGCAGATTCTTCTAGGCTTGAAAGACAGGTGCAAGAATGACCTTTAGGCACAGGGACACTTCTACTTTTTAATGGAAAGGACAGAAATGAACTGAATATCCTTTTGATCTGATGCTGTTAGTGCTGAACAGATTTCTGGCCAGTGAAACGTTCATAATCTCTATGCCAGCTGTAGCACACTCTGAATTTCTAGGCTGGATTTAGCAAGACAGCTACTATCAAACTATAAGCAGATGCTTTTCTTAACTTGTGAATCACTGACCCCTCCCCCAGCTCTTAGTACTGCATCTGGTTCCTTTGCTTCTGCGCTAGCAATATTGACAGTTCTCTTTATTTATGAAGATGTAATATTTCAGCTGTCAAAACATTATTTAAGAGTCTTTTGTGCAGACAATTAGAAAAAGTATAAGCTTCTGACAAAACCAGACTAAGCTTCTGGTAGTAAGGAGAAGTGTTTATTAAGTTAACTCCAGGGAGCAAACTTCTAAGTGTTTTTTACTTGCATCTGTGTATTGTGTTTGCTGGATAGCACAGTTTAGGTGAAGGCTTTTGTCCAACTTTGGATGAAATAATTCATTTTGTTTGTTGCCTTAGGTAGAAAATATTCTTTGGCCTTTAAGAGCAAGATGGTTGTACAAGCCTAAGGTAAACTTCTGTTATATCAAGCAGCTGTGGCAGAAATACTCCACAGTTCCAGGCTGAATGACAAGTTTAGTCTTCCTTTGTTTGTCCCAGCAAGACACCGATGCCAATTTTAGCTTTGATAAGACATTTTAGGCTACAAAAACCTTGACTGTGTTTCTCCAAAACATCCAAGGGTACTTTGATAGCTCAGGCCACTGCCTGCCGTGAGCTCTGTGAAGTATTAAGTCTGAGAAACAAAAGTTTCTTCACAGATTTTATAAATGGAATTTTCTAAGTAATTGGACATCATTTATATGTGCCATTAGTTGATCAGAAAAGTGGCAGAACATTCCTCATTTATGAGAGAAAGCCTTGAGACACTGCACCATCCCCACAGGAAGCCATTCATACCCAGATGTGGCTGTGTTTTCCATAAGGCAGCCATCAGCAAAGAGTTCCACTTCCTTTTCTAAGAAGAGCGCTTATTCGAAAGTGTTACATTTTAAAGAGATGCTTTATCTTCTACCCGCTCTACTGCTGCGTGTGCTGATTTAATTTGCTTGATAAAAAGGGAAGAGAAACACGGTCTGAGAAGCTGTTACATTTATATTTGGAGTACTTGAAAGTTCTCTCCTCCCCTCCCAGGAGGGAGAAGTTCAGCTCCAACCTAAGCACATCCTGCAAGCTTGGCACCTCAAAGTGAACTTGCTTTTAGCACCAGAAGGCAGCAGAGTTGTGCCTAGGGTACGGATGTATTGCATTCCTTGTGTGGCAGGATCTGCTGGTAGAGTAGAAAGCATCACTGAAGGAAGTTTTCCGGAACACTTTAACATAAGAACTGCCAGTTCAGCTGGAAGTGAAGTTCATATTGAGCAATCGAAGCTTCCTCAAACAACTCCTATTTATTTGTTGTTCCTGAGAACGGGCTAACTACAGGCTTTCCAACTGATTGGGACATGCTGCTGTGGAAATTAAATTATAGCCCAAATCCACCCTCTGACTTGAACACAGAGGTATGCTTTCCTTCCTCTATGACACTAGCGCAGAAGCATGTTGTGGCTAGCGTCCTCAAATTCAGGGCAGAAATATTTCTTCCCTCTTCTCACAGATTTTGCTGGTTTAAAAAAAAAAAAAAAAAAAGAAAGCCAAAGGAGAAATATTTGGAGAAATATTTTTGCAGGCAGATGTGTGCTTATGTTTTATTACACTCAGAATTTCTATGGCACTAGTTAAAAATTGAATACTGACAGTCCAGTGTGTTACAGTAAAAGATGGAAGGCAGCCAGCAAGAACTTTTATAGCTCGTCACTTCTGGAGACAAGCTCTGTTTACAGGTGTTCATCAGCTCACTGTTCTGAGGGCACTCCACCGAACAGCAGTGCTTATACTTAAAATATGAAAATATTTACAGGTAGTCTAGCAGTCTGAGAATGCAGACTGATTGTTTGGCCAGTAATAATATCAGTTCCGTTGGTAATTAAAGATGCTTTCCTATGGGATAAGAGCCAAGTCTCATTTCTGCAAGTGCTTATGCACAACTGGTCCTGTAATTTCAAATGCATCTAGTTTGACTATGCTTTTTCCTCCAGAAGCTGAGACAGTTACACCATCAAGCTACAGAATGGCATTTTACTTGAACCTGACTTACCCTTTCAACACTCTCTTCAGGTTTAATTCTGTTGTTTTAGCTTTAGAGTTCAGATGTTAGCTACATATATTTTGTAGTACTTACCTTCATAAAAGGGTAACACCAAAAATATTTCTCCCCAGCAGTCAAAACCTTGCATTGAGAATTTTTTGATGGCTTTTCCCCTACCAGCCCCCTGAATTTGTGGGTTGCCTGTTTGTATCTGTTCTGATAGAAACTAGCACGTGTTTTTCTTCCAATGCCTTATGTTCACTAGAATGAGAACACTGTAGACAGTTACTCCATTTTAGTCTGGTTTGTAAGCATTTGTGCATTCTTATTTAATCAGACCATCTATGCTGCAGATGAGAAATATCTGGTTGTGGTTCGCAAGAGCAGATTCACATCCAGCTTTTCAGGAAGGAGTGCATAAGGAAACTGAACTTTGGTGCCTCAAATGTTTCTGCCAGAACAGCAAGGAAGAGAAAGTTCAAACAAGTCAGTTGGGTCTCATAGCACAGAGAAGGTACCAGGTCTAGCCTCTCAAAATATGAGTAAGCACATCCATTGCCTGTTTTAAACTTTACAGTTCAAGCAAGGTATCACCTATTTTATTTGCTCCTGAACAGAGCAGTCTCAGCATACTTGGACCTCCAGAGTGTTAACTGCTAAATGTCTAAATGTGTAGACATTTGTCAGTTTAAGGTAGATTTCTCCGTGAACTTCTGTTAAAGGCTACACAGCATATCTTGCCATATTTCAAGAGTCTCCTGGAGCTAATTAATATGGTGAACATAAGCATGAAGAGAACATTAATTGCAGGTCAGAATAATTATGGAGTTATGAAGCTAGTATTTGTGGTCAGTGTAAGCATATACTAGCAGCTCAAGCATTCAAGCATTTGTAAGCAAGTCATTCCAGACAGAGGCTCTACTACTTTCTGAAACCTCTGAGGTTTCCTGTGCAATGCCTTCTCATCTTGCAGAGCTTCTTCCAGTCCTCCTCTTGCCATTATTTTTCCATCTAGGAAATCAATTCAGCAGGACATTGTTTTGGAAAGATGGATGAAGCCATAATAAGGGTATAGTTAGAAATCATTGAGAGTTTCTATGAAATTCTCTGCAGACAAGAGTTCTGTTTCCAGCCTCCATCTCATCTCTGCCATATACACAAAAACTAATCGGTGACAGCCTTGCCTATCAGTTCCTGGAGCAGTCACTGGACTGCAGACCAGTTTGATGCAGCATTCAGAAGTTGACAAACCCAAACCAAAGTTCTATCAAGTGGAGTTTCTAACTTATTTTTAGTTTATTATGTCTTTAACTACTTATTCACAGAAAATATTTATTGCAGTATTTATGAGACTTAACAAGGTGGCAGCTTTAACTGGCTTAAAGAATTCCCCTTTTTGAGGCTTCCTGTCTGTGCTTCCTCAGATCTTGGTTTAGACTTCCTACAATTGAATAGGGAGATGAATCACCAAGTTCGTGGGTTAAATGGAGACACTGACCAGCTAGAAGAAGGAACAGCACTCCCCAGAAGCTAGGAAGTACACTCAGTAGGGAGCCAAAGCAGAACATGAATCTAGCTTGCACCAACACAATTTAAAACATTCTAGAAAACATGAGCTTGAGCTCCCCACATGAGTCTCTGGCTTACAAAATACTAGAAGAGTCCTTCCCATCAAAGGCATGGAGTTTGTTCATATAATCTGGAAAATTGGTCTTCCTTTGCCACTTTCCTGCCTACAAACCATGGAGTGTGCTACCAGCAGGAGCACTAGACATTTCCCAGTTCACACTAACTGCAGAACCACTTCAAACACTGGCAGAATCAAGATATCTTTGTTTCAAGAAGGTCAGAGCTTCACTCAGAAGCTTCAGCCACATTGTGCTTGGTATTTAAGTGTCACTGTGGTCAAGGTATCTGTACCATATCAGAATTGTCTCCAGTTCTGGTAGACTAAACACATAACAGGTTCTTCATGTTTCTTTTGCATAGGTCATGAGGTGTATCTGCAAGTGATGCAGGAGCAATTTCACCAGGCTTGGCTTTACCTGCCTACTTCCTCAACACCAAAAAATTTCATGCTCCCCCTAACTCACATGCATTGAAAAAAATAACATAGCCTATAGGAAGAACAGCAAGCTATGTTAGTTAAACATTACTATTTGAATGAGTTAATCAGTTTTCTGCATTTTAGATTTAGTGCAGCCCTACTGTAGTGGGGAAAGCAGCGCTTTGTGCCCTGGACAGAAGGGTAGAACAGACAGAGCTCAACAATCACAGGAAGCAAATGAGTTGCCCCAGGGTATATCTTAAATACCACTGGTTTAGGAGTGCAATTCAACATTAAATCCAATGTTTGTCTTTAGTCAGCAATATTATTTTAACACCTTGTTTTTCAGTTTTATTTCTATTACTTGGCCTTTAATATCTCCAAAGCTTACTCATCCACTGTTTCACCAGCACTCTAGTTTTTATTTTACTTTCTTATTTAATGCCAACCTAATACAGTACCATCAAAAACTCAGTTGTCATAGGCAAGTTTTATTTTCCCTCGTTTCTTTATAAGATCTTTAAGATCTCAGCTACTCTGTACCTCCTTGGAAGTCATTGGCACCTTATGCTTCAGCCATTATTACAGTACTTGGATTTCCTCACAGCAGAAGATAGTAATTTAATCCATTCAGTAAGAATTGGTAGAGTTCCTCCACACTCCTCCCCACCCCATCTTCACAGCCAACACATAGCAAAAAGCCATACTTACAGCTGTAGATAATAGAGAAGGCAGCTAAAATACCTCATGTTTAACAAGTTCTGTGCACAGTAGCCTGTTTTAGTTTTTAAATGCAGGCATCTAATGCATGTCCTGTGCATTTCCAATTAGTGGTTTTCTGTTAACTAAAACAGTTTTAGAATGGAAGCTAATTCAGCTTGCTGTCCTCAGAGCTTTACATCATCTCAGGATTTTAGTTATCTGGAAACAATATCAGGAGTCAGAACTTCACATGAAGTTAGAGAGAGAACAGGCCACAGTACTCTGACTTCTGTGGAGTATGTAATACATAAGCCTCTTCTATTTCTCTCTGTAAGCTGGGGAATTAAAGCAGCTTCAGATTTGAGCTCAGACCCTCCATTAAAGAGGGAATCAAAGTGCCATTTACATCTAGTCAGTCAAACTTTGTATAGAAGCATGAAGACTGATTGCTAGGTACCCATGTTCTCTGCTTGTTACCCACACTTAGTAATCTATTAAGTGCCAAATACTGAGTTTTGTCTTTCTATATGTCAGGACAGCAAGATTTGTCCATGAAAGCAGCTAGTTCTGTAAGCACACAAAAGGTAGCTTTTACACATCTGTTGCTCACACACCCTAAGGAACAGATTTATGGATATACACTTGACATGCAAGGAACTATGATAGCATATATTGAATTAAAAAAAGCATTCTCAGAGGTTACCTTTTTGTCTTGAGTGCATTACAAGCACCTCCAAAAGTAGTTCAGGATCTCTGTAGTACCACTCCCAGAACAGTGTTAAAGACTAGAAAGCAGCTGAGGGGACATCTCTTTCATTAAAGTTTCCAAGTTTAACATATCTAATAAAGCACAGCAGGACTGCCTGAAATGCTCCATCCAGAAGATACCCAGCAGTAACTGAGGTTCTCTTGAATGACAGCACCACATCTCAGCTGCATGTTGCTGAACCCCTATTGACAGCCAGGATTTTTCAGTTGTGATTATGAACATGAAATTCTGTTACCAGATTTCTCCTGAACCAAGTCCTCATTGTGACACATCATAGGTCCAGAAGAGACGTAAGGGAAACAACATACTAATTCAGTCACGTGTGAACCTTTGAGTTATTTATGTTCATGACTAGAAAAAAAAAAATAGCAGGCCTAGGTGCAGGGCAAGAGCAAGAAGAGTCCTTTTTACATAGTGAGGCTTTGGGATAACAATACACAGAAACATCCTTTTAGATTTATCCACTCCTGGGGAGAAAGGCTTACTTAACTAACAACAACAATGCAACAGTGTCTTGGGCAAGACAGAGTGAGAGCAGGGGATTTTACTCAGTAATTCTATAGAGGAGTATTTATATGGGTCAGTCTGTACACTGCAGCATCTGCATAAGCTTCATCTACTTTGTAGCAAGTCAGAAGGTCATTTGGTGCACAAAACAGCTGATACTATTTTTCCCTGCTATTTATTGTATCAAGGAAATAGGAAGATCTTGTGCTTTCATCCATGTATACTGCACCTAAGCAGCCTGTTTCTGTTCCTCTTTCCTCCTCACTCCATGTAACTGGATTTAAGCTTTGCAGAAGGAAGGTTACATGTGCTTGGATCCAGGAAACCCATCTGATATTTTGTCAAGCATGGCAGACACAGTCAGGGACAGTCTGCTGGGCAAGCAGAGGTCTAACTTCAAGTCACTTTGGTGTGGAAAGTCAAAGGAAATTCTATTCTGGGAGACTTAGACTGGCTGTTTGCATTGCTGTAAATTGTTTCTTTGTATGAGAAAGCACTTATAGATGCCTCCCTAAGGATGAACACATTTTCTGTTCATTTGTTGGTATGGACTGTTGCTAGCTTTGTGCTTAGAGAGTGCTGCAGCACCTCAGCCCTTCTTGAGGAAGAAAAGAAGAAGAAGCACTGTCCCATTAGCATATCACCACTGGGTAGAGTGGACCAGCCCATCTGAAAATTGGACATGAAGAAATACCTACAGAGTGTTCTAGAGATACTTTAAACATTTGGCTTCCAGTGTCAGTCTTTATGGCAGACTTTGGTGCATTAGAATACCGGCCTGTCAGTCTAGCCAAACTTAAGACTGAAGTGATTCTCCAATAAAGCTGCTTTCTCTCCCAGAACCTGAGATAATAGAAAAAAAGTCCTTCTAACTGTAATTTCACATGAACTTAATTAGCTTTAAAGTGATGTTTTAAAGAGTTCAGTCTAGGAAACAGCATGGTTTTATTGCTTCTGAGGAAATAAGACATCTGAAAGTTATCTGCCCTTATATTCGTTATGTGTGCTTCTGTCACAGCAGCTGTGCAGTCAGATCACTATTCCCAGCTGCTTGTTACTCCTGTTCCAGATTTACTAGGTGAGCTGCTCAGATGAGCACTACCACCTCATGTTTCAGTGTGAGAGGCACTCTAGCTTAGGCAGCTTAAGTAATAGGTTAAGGAGCAGAGACCTGTGTTAGGCAAGTGGATCAGGTTAGCGCTTTTACAACAGCTCAGCTCTTAGATTTGATGGAGAAAGTAGCAAGGGGCAGGGGAGGGCTGTGAGCAGCAGGCCTCTTCAATCAGCTGCTGCTGCTGCCATCAGCCCTCCCAGCTCCTTCTTGCTGGAGAGAAGCTGGTTCTCAGCACAGCCTCCAGCACTCAGCTCTGCCTCACCTGATGAGGTTTCTCACCTCACTAACAGATTAGCCCTGTGATTGAACATCTTAATATCACATTAAGCCTATGCTTACTTCTCTTAAGAGAAGCGCATTTTAGATTCATCTTTTCTTCCCCCTTGTTCTTTGCAAGGCATCTTTATCACTAGTGCTATGTGAAAAATGACTGTGCAGTCACCAGCAGGATCTGGGACCAGAAATACCCTTAGAGACTCAACTCATCCACAGCTCTCATAACGAAACGCACATAGGAAGCCACTGGCCAAAGTTTTCATTTGACTTCCAGCACTTACTAGAACAGAAAGATGCTGGATTGAGCCCAAACCAGTATCTTAGAGAAGAAATAGACACTGTTTTGAAATACTCCTTCTAGAAAGAAGGAAATAGACCAGCAAGTTTCCAAATCCCATTTGGGCTGCTCATTTCAGGCACCCTAGGTAGTTCACAAGGGGTTATTACAATTACACTGTCACAATAAAAATGCAGCATTTAAACAGCTCCAGGAAGGAATTGTCTTATGTGTTTCCCCCTTGTGGGGCCTTCAAAGGCCACTGCATTATATTTATATAATAATGACCATAAGCTTAGCTTCAGCAGAGAAGCATTTATTTTTTAAGCATTTATCTTTTTTAGAAAGAAAAAAAAAAAAAAGTTCCTTGGCCCTACTGGCATCTTCCCATTCTACTATTGAAATAAGTTTCTTTAGAGCTTTAAGCTCTAAGAGTCACAACACTTCAAAAGAAAATGCTCTTAATTCTTAAAGTAGCCAGAGCTAAAGCACTACTTGGGAAATAAAAACAAAGGTTCCCCACGGAAAGCTGTAAGCTTACCTCTTCAGTGCTCAGCTCCTCAGAGAAAATAAAGCCTCTCTTCCTGCCCCACCAGCAGTCCCACCACAACCTCTCCTTCTCACAGCCCAGACAAAGCAGAAGCAAGGCATTAACCAGAGCACTGCAGAACAAGCCCCTGCTCCTCTAAGGCCTCCAGCAAGCCCTCTTCCTCGCTTAAATACAGCCCTGCCAGAGGCCAGGTGAAAATGTTTCACACCGTTCAGGGCAGCCTCTTGCACTTGTTTCATTGATAAAACAGCAGCTGCTTGCTTCCTGCTGAAGTGTCGTTGCTTCAGAACCTTGTGTGCACAAGTCCTGGGTTTGCCAGTTCTGAAATAGTGAATGATGCAGAGACAAGGTTGAAAAGGGTGTGCAAATAAATAAATAACGGCTATATTTTAATCTAGACACACCTGTAAAGGCTGCAGATAATGCTGATTGCAACATTTTTTGTGTTTTTTGCAGTTAACTTTGCAATATCACCATTCCCCCTAGTGAAAATGCTGGAAGTTACACATTTTAAAACAGAAAATAATGCTTTAAAAGCATAATGTTTGTATCAGCTGTGCGGAGGTCTAGCTTTTCAATTTCTAAATTGTTCTTCATTAACTATTAATAACTAAATTGAAACAATCCACTTGCGAACCACAGCTGATTGTTTTGGTGTGGTGTTCTTCTGTCACAGCGGAAGCGACATATTCCATTGTTTCAGCAGAAAACTATATGAATAGATTTTGATTAAAACTTTAAAAACGGATCTCAACTACTCTGAAAAATTAACGTATAGCTATGAGCTTGTTACCAAATGAATATGAAAGTCTGAGTGTAAACTTGGCTATAGGTTTTCTTGACAATGAAAGCTATAGGAACTGCTGGGAAATAATAGAGAAGTAATAATGGGAAATAACATTGTTTTGTTTTCATTTCAGTAGAGATTTCGGTGCCTCTGCAGTAATGTTTTTCATCCAAATTCCACCCCGTGCTAGAGCAGAAAGCCGCGGATTTGGGGCCCCGACCTTCTACCTTACAGAGGTTCCCTGGTGTCAGGCTTGAGGGTTCGCCTCAGCATAGTTCACATCCGTAGAAGCTGAGCATGGAGCTCATGTATGTGTTCAAGTACAACATTCAGAACCAAATATTGTTCTTTTGCCTACTCTGAACTGCTTTGGAACTGGAATTTTTACTTACAATTTCAGAGTAGTGCTTTTTCAAGCAATTTACTCTCTTCTCAGTCTGCCGTGCCATCTAACGCTGTAAATTGTTGGGATGGGTAAATTGTCTAATCCACTAATCCACACTGCAACGTTCAGCACTCGTCATATTCTCGTAGGTTCCTAAAAAAGCACGATAATTCTGACAGGAAGCCCGTGGTTTTGAGACTTGTGCCTCAATCTGTGTAAATCCCCCTTTATTCCTCCCCTCTGCCTCTGCTTTCAGTGGCCCCTGGTCCATTTACAAGATTAGATTCCTCATGCAGCTGCCACTCAATCCCTCTCGACTATATTTTCATGGTTTTTTTTTTAGATTCTCCACTTGGTCTGTACGTGCCAAGTTTTCCTCCCTTTCTCAGAAGAGACAAGATAATGAACTTGTTTTTCTTGACTAATCTCAGTCCTGTCAGTTGTAAGTGGAAAACCCAAAAATTGTTTGCTCGATATTGCAGCACGCGGTCTGGCCATCAAGCTAATTCACTGCTTTCACTTGTAAATAACTTGCTCGTGTCCCGGGCAGCAGCTGGTGATTTTCTACCCTCTGCTTTCAATGCCACGTATCCTGCAACGAGTCCTCAGCTCCTTGTTGGCGGAGCAGCCTCAGGTCGTGGCAGCAGAAATCGGTCACGGCTCTGAGAAATCACAGCACCAAACCAGCAGGGGAGGGAGAGCTTTTGGAAAGGATCCCCAAAATGGTGTTTTTGGTGACTTGCGGAGTACTCCAAAGGGAAAACTGCTTTTGTGGCTCAGATCCGTGACCTTTTTTCCTCTTGTGCCTTGCAGAACCTCTCACCTCGCCATGGTCCTGTCCTGTGAGTTCAGAGCCGCTGATGTTCACCTAAATACTCACATCCTCGCTGCCTTGGCTTGGTGTTGGCAGTGTCAGGGGCGCTGTTTGCCAGCTCATGCCTGGAAAAATCTGGTAGTTGGCAGCGGGGATGTTCTTCGTGTGTGCTCCTGGGGGCCCTCCCTGCGGGGGCTGCGCTGTTTGCAAGGCAGAAGCGTGCCCGGTTCTCAGGCACACATGGGCTGATTTAAAAAAATCAGAATCTCTCTAGCCCCAAGGAAAGTCAGGCCAGGGCAGTCCACATGGATTGCATATCCGAGGAAGCGTTTAAGCTAATGCCAGGAAAAGGGTGGCTTGTTTCCACCCTGTGCCGCATCAGCAAGGAGGAGATTGGCATTTGCCGTTAGGGGCTTGACAAAAAGTGCTTGTCTCTGCTGTTTCTCTGGCCATTTGAATTTTTATTTCGTTTATTAGGTGAAGAGTGTTAGCGCCAGGGCTAAATACCGGTTTACTCTAAAATCTCAATAAGATTAAATCCCCCTGTGGTTCTCTAATTACATCTCAAGGATACCGAGAGCCCGCGGTGATGGCTGGATGTATCCCTGGTTACAGAGCGACGCAGGCTTGGAGCAGCGAGGGATGTGCCGTGTGTGGCATTGCGGGGCAGCGTTAAAGGTGCAGAGGTCCAAAAAAAGCCTGGAGGGTTTTGAGTAAACTGCATTTAGTAGAGCTGAGTGTCTTCTCTAGCAATTCTCATATCACATTCATGAGGGTACAGACAATCTGAGTTTTGCTACGGAGCTGAACAAAACAGTGGAGCTGTGTTTGCTGGTCGTAGCTCTACAGCATTAGTTGGATTTCACTTTGTCATAAACACAAGTCCTTACAGACTAATTAACAGCTCTGTTACAGCAACAGCACTCATTTCACCTTTTCCCTGATGGTTACAACGGGCGTTTCCTTTGGGAGCAATGTATACAGTATCTTTTCAGGATTTCTTTCATTTTTTGTCATGTTTCAGCACTACTCGCGAGAGAGGGCATAGGAGCACTCCTGGAAAAGGAAGGTCAGTTGTCTGGCCTATTTTCCTGAATGGCAGCAGAGCAGTAATCCCCCCCGGAGGGAACACATACCAGCTTTATGCCAACTGGCTTGGGCAATATGGAGCTCGAGGGTGCCAGGAGGTTTTGAACTGCTGTAGCTACACTGTGTGAATGTGCTGCACTGAGATGAAGCAGTGCCTGTACTTTTTTTTTAGGAAAAGATAATGCTGAAAAACGCTGTGAGAGAAAGTCTAAGGGGTTGCATGCTAAGCATGTCCTCCAACTTAACACTTTCTGCCTGATTTTCCCACTGTGGCTACCTTTATCCCAGGATGTGTGTGTCGAGTTCGGAATAACAGAAGTCATTTCAAAGCAAATTGAGCTGCCTTGGAATTGGACTCTCTTAATGCAGAGTAAGAACATTCAGGCAAGGGTTAAATGAGGGATGGATGGCTCAGCTGTAAATTCAGTCTGTACCTCACTCTGGATTGGCTCCTGTGTGTTTGACAAGCCCCTAATTAATTCAACTGCTGGCAAAAGGCACTGTTTAAAAATTAATACTGTGTTGATAAGGTACCGAGGAACAGAAATTCTCTTTCCATAGCACAAGGGGAGTTTAGACAGACTCAGTAAGTGAATGCAAGAGAAATTCGGTGCTTGACCTTTTATTCTTGCCTTCTCCGAGTGACAAGAAGAATCTCTTGAGTACTCGTGCTACCGTTGATTTTGGTGGTGTGCATGCCCGCATATTTACAATTAGAATAAAACTCAGAAGCTCATTTCCTGGAAGGTAGGAGCGATCAGACATAACGACTATAGGCTTTATTGATCTGATGAGGTTTTGGACAGCTGACTGAGAGCCTAAATGTTGGCCAGATAAAAATCTCTGAGCCCCTGAAGTCCTTTGCACAAATGAATTCTCCCTCTTGTACAGACCTCTCTGAAATCAAGATGCGGCTCTGTGAAGACCGAACTACAGATTTTCCCTGAAAAGAGTTTTTACAAACAGTTGCTCGATGGTGATTTTATTTTGTTCTGTATAGGTGGATGCCTTACTTGACAAGAACTCTGAATTCTCCCTTGGCTTAGGATCTGTTCTCAGCAATACGAGTTAAAGTATGCTGTTGAAGGCAGTTTTATTTCTGCTCTTTCCTGATTCCCTGGAAGATAAAGAGGCTAAGCATCATCAACTTTAACAGGAATATGAAAAGTCAAGGGCAGGACTTGACTACTCTCTGTCCCTCATGCGGAAGAGACGACTGAATACAAAAGCTCTTGATATGAAAGATGCCTACTTTTGAGTATCACACATTCACCAGCTATGTAAGATTGCTGGTGCATGACAACACCTGAGGGTTCTTTAAGCTTCTGGCTCTTGAAGACTTTTAGGGTAGCTGCTGCATTCCCCAGTTGCTTGGATATCCGGAGTAAAGGGAGCCGGCCCTCCTGTGCATGGAGGAGTGATTTAAAGGCCAGCTCTGAACAGGATCTCTCTGCAGGAATAATTCAGCATGCTAGTGGCTTCTTCTGTCTTTGAGCGGTTAACCAGAAGTAAGAAATCTTTCATATGTACAAAATCTGTATTCTTGCTGCCCTGTGTCAGAGTCCTTGCTAATATGGGTCCAGATCTGACTTACCATGTCATAGACACCATCTGATTTGCTCCTTTTTAGTCCTGACATCTTACTGTCTGCTGATTGGTGTGGGGTCCTCATTGCCAAGGTGGATATTTTGGAATGTCTAGGAGTCCGAGGCCAGGGAGTCTGAGTCAGAGCAAAGCTGGGGACCTTTTTGCTCTGCATGGGAAGTGCCCATGGACAGCACCTTTCCCACAGGCTACGTGGAGAAGAGAGGAGCATGTTTCAAGAAATCACAGAAGTATATGTATACCACACTCATTTACAGATCCGTGTAGTACCTTCTTCAAGAGAAGGTGAAGGCAAATCTGCCTGTCAGAGCTCTTAGGATATGCAGAAGCAGGGCTTCAAGCTGACATTGTCAGTGCCATCTTTTAGAGATGAACCCCCAAGTTACCTTACCTTGTTGTAGCCAGACAAACTCGCAGGTGCCAGGTGAGTTGCAGGTTGATCCCACTTTCTCATCTGTTTCTATCGGCGTGTACTCAGTGTCTGAATCATAAGGAAGATTGACCCGGCAGAGTAAATGTTCTTATAGGTCCCAGGGAGGCCTTAACAGACCTGATCCCGTGCAGTTGACCTCTGAGCCTCTGTATTCACTGCCCTGGTTTCAGGTTTGTTTGTGCTGCTGAGAGAAGAAAGTAACGTTAAGCAACATTGATTAGGATTAATTTGTCAATAGGATAATGTTATCTATTTTGCACATCTTAGTTTTTATCAGCTATACAAATAGTTGTGGACACAGGGATGAGCTTCAGAAGAAAAAGTATCCCAGCAGTACCTGGAGATGTGTGGATGTGATCTATTTTTTCTTGTAGAGCTGAAGAAGTGCTTTAGTTTTTGGCTGGACAGGATGACTGAAGAGGCTTTATTTATAACTGGCCACATAGAATAATTTTACCATGGAATAATCTTACTGGAATTCACAGTTAAAGAACTCTGGTATCTCAGGATTTCTGCAAGAAGCTTCTTAGATGGCTTTCCAAATCTCTTCTTCATAGGTGGAAGAATTGCTTCTTGTTAAGGCTTTCTTGTTTTAGTTTTAGCTCTAACAAGTAGAATCCTTTTCTTATCATTTTAATGGGGTACGTCAATTCATCGTATTACACCAAAAGTTCTACAGGAAGAAGTGTTCCCACTGATATCTTAAATGAAGATGAAGTATAAAATGTGATATACAAATTATAGGTAACGTTAGGTAACAATTATCCTAGAAACTCAGGGGGTTTCAGCGTTAAAGCATAGAAAACTCAACCTAGAGTTAAAAAAAGAAAAAGAAGGGTTCTGTTTTCAAGAGCCATCTCCTTTAGGACACATTTAAAGTGTAAGTAAGTTGACAAATGATGCGAGTCTGCCACTTGACATACTTACTGCACCTTTTTTGTCACTGAGCTAAATTAGGATTGCAGAGATCCAGTGTTGAAATGAGCTCTCTTTAAGATTCCGAGTCTGAATGGCCAAGTTGCTGAGTTCAACAAAGAATATTGCAGACTACTGCGGATTTTGCCATCCAGATTTCCACTGCCTCACATGTTAATATGTTCCTCTATTGTCTGCTCTGTGGTAGAGAGGAGGGAGAAGGCTGTTTCGTGCATCTGTGTGAGAACATTTTCATGGAAGGAACTGTACTTCTCTCACCAGCAGCTCTCCACAGAACAGTGCTTCTGCAAGGGATGTTTAAAGGGCACACAGTTCAGGCTACAAGGACTTGTATCTCCTCCTTGTTTTGCAGAATTTCAGCTGCTGCAGGGTTGTTTTTCGTTTTATGGCTGTTGTGTTTTGTGTTTTTTTTAATGAAGACTAAGAACAAGGATTTCACTAAAAGACAGTACATGTATTTAATCTGGGTGCAGTATATTTTTTGCCAGCAGAGATTACAGTAAAATCCTGGAGTAAACAGCGTCCTGCTGAGAGAGGTAACCGAGCTGGCAGGTCTGCTTCCTTTGTGAACACTCTAATCACCTCCTCCAATTTATGGCAGTGCAGGAATGATTAATGGGAGGCTTGACAAACATGGATGGCTAGGTAGGACCTGCATCCTGAATGGGAACGACACCGTGCTGCTCTTTGGTGTAGGCAGCAGTCCAAAGAGTAGCAGATACTGCTGAACTGCTAGCCATTCAGCTGGAAATGGAGCAAATAAAGGTTCTCTGAAGACAGGGAGCCCACTTTAGTAGCTTGGAAGACAGGTACAAAAATCCAGAAGAATCTTTGCACCGTTGAGGGTGGCAGCCATAGAAAGATAGTGTTTTTTGAAATGGGAGCTCTTTTGGATTAATAAACGTAAGGGAGGCCTTTGTGCAAAACATTAATGTAATGGCAGGCTCGTGTTCTGATTGCCTTATCAGGAGGTGCATCCTCAGTGGCATCTTTGTTTGTTTTGCGATGGAAGAAAATAGAAAATAAGCAATTAAAGCAGCCTTATTTAAATGTCAGGCTGTTCTGATGCCACGCATCTGAGCATTCAGCTATGCAGTTCTAGCTATGATTGTTGGTTAGTTTTCTATTAAAAAAAAAAAAAAAAGGAATTTATTGCTGCTGTGTGTGCCTGCTTTGTAGTGTGGCCAGACTACTGATAAGAGATATCCTCCCTCTTTGTTTCAGCTGTGATCTTTTCTCTCTTCCTGTTTCTCATCCTAAAGCAGTTTCTCATGAATGTGGACATAAAAATGAGAGGTTAATTGCTTCCATTATGTTCTTGGGATCCTCGTTATTGCCAATGAATCTTGTAAAGAGATACTACAAATTCTGGTGCTGGTCAGTTCAGAAATAGATGGACTTTGCTCTGCTTATATATCAGCTGTCACCCTAGTAGTGAGCAGTGTATTTATGGAGCTTTATGAAGATGAAATATAACCCCTTTGTTCCCTCGCTTGTGTCTCTAAGTGCCAGCTAGGCACCATCAAGTCCCCCATTAAATTCGTATCTTCCAGGAACACAAGACACCCCAGGAAAAATCTTTTATGGAGAGATAAAGAAATATATTTTCAAAAGGAAACTCTGTGTGTTTATCCTGTAATACCTACTCATAACAGCAGTCTGCTATCAGTGAAAGATTTCCATTATTCACTGAAATGTCAGCTCTTTATGGCAAACCAGCACAGATTTTGAGCTAAATCTCAAAGACTCTTGCTTTCTCGTTGTGTGTGTGTCTTGCTTAATCTCCCTGGCCGGTATAGAGGAAGTTGTGATCTCCTCATTAAAGACGTCACACTGAGAAGATTGTAGTAGAGGAATAAATAGAACAAGTGTTGGGAAGCCAAGCAGCTCATCTTGGTTGAACTAAAATGCACTCCCCACAAACTGGCGGAATTCCCCATGGCTTTGGTTCTCCCAACTTCATGTAAGGTTCCGTTACTCTTTTGCAGCGTACCTAGCTAGCTCATCTGAGGCTTGCCTTGTTCTTGAAAATGTTGTTTTACCTATTCCTGTAGCTAAATAACCAATTTGTTTTACAAAAAATTATTCCTCTGGTAGAGAGAGTAGACGAGGGCGGTGGCTCCTTCCGAAGAGGGAAGAAGAGGCTCAAAATCCCAGAATCATAGAATCATTTAGGTCAGAAAAGACCTCCAGGATGACCAAGTCCAACCATCAGCCTCACCTACGGAGTCCCATACTGTCACAGGTGAGGTCCAGAAGAGAGTTTGAGCACGTAAAGGTCCAACAGATCAGTGCTGGCCGTGTGTGAGGCTGTCCACTACCATTAACCTGCATTCCTGGCCTGTGTTTTAGCACTGAGGCAGTGCTAAAACACAGGAGTAGTCCTGGGAAGGGGCTGCCAGCCCCATCCAGGCTGATTATCTCTGTCTGCCTGTCTGCTGCACGGTCGCAGTGTGCCTCTGTGCTAATGGATCTGCTGCTTCTTTTTATAATTGGCCTGTGTGGAGCAATCTGATCTGATAAGGCCGGCAAACGTTCAGACGGCCTCACAAATGGAGGAAATCCATCAAGACAAATCTACGTGTTTCTGCACGGGATTTTGTGAAAGAAAAAAAGCGACAGCCCTATGTTTAGGAGTTCAGTTTCTGGCGGATGTCTAAGATTTTAAAGATTTCCCAGTAAAATCTTAAGCTGTATGTGTTAATAGATGGTATAAAAATAATACAACTAGGAGCGAAAAAAAGAGTTCCAAGTCCTTGCCCGTTCCCAGCTGGATCTGATAAGGCTGGAACTACTGGAAAATTTTTTTCAAGCAAAGTTATGTTAGGAAAAGCTTGCTGCTGGAACATCTTGCCTTTTTTTCCAAGTATTGTATTCCAGGACTGCTCAGACCTTGTTCTGCTGTGGTCCCAGGAGACTGAAAAAAATAAAGCTAATGAAAAAAGAAGGCGAGATACAACAGGGTGGGTGCTTCCCTGTGGTGGCTGCCTGCTTGCAATCCGACTCTGGGAATTTTTATTGGATATGGAAACTGTTAGTCCCAAAATCCAGCTCTGTTACAATGCAGGGTAATGGAATATCTCAGTGTCAAAGCCCATTCGTGGATCCTTGTAACATTCGTTTTGGAAGCACCACTCTGCCTAGCGCAGAGTTTATTTGTAGGATTTTGACCAAGCAGCTTCAAGGCTTGGCATTTTCTCTGAAATTAGGGCTAATGGCTCTACCACTGAACTGCCCCTGTTCCAAGGAATCTGACATTGAGAGCGCTGATGGAAGCAAAGGTGATATCAGGCAGTTTGGAGTCGCTTTTAAAAAAAAAAGATATGTTTATATTGGTTCAGCTCTTAAGAGCCCTTTGGACGGTAGCCTCTGAATGTCATCCTGTACAAAATGGATGGTCACTTTGTACAGAAAGGTGTCTGTCTGTGCCAGAAACGAACAGCCCCAGTGCTTGTCCTAAAACTGACCTTTAGATTAAGTGCTGACTGCATTTTGCAAAATTATTGCCGGAGTTCCTGGAGCTAGCAATTCTGAGGACAGTTTGAATACATGAACAAGTGACGGGTCTTCATTCATGGGGCTCCCTTTTACATCGAATGACATTTTGTGGAAGGAAGCCTTGTATATAAAAACATGTTGGAAACTGCGTATCAGAGGCACCCCTACTTTTCAGAGTGGAGATCATGCTGTGTGCTGTTTTTTTAACCTTAACTGACTGACTTGTCTTAAATGAACAAAGAAACAACCTGAGCTGTTAAACTTGAGCCATATTTGGGCTTTGTTGAAGCACTTCACTATGTCTGAGTTCAAAATATGCTTGAGGATCTGGAGTTAAAAAGGAAAAAGAAAAGTAAATTAAGCACTTTCACGGGACCTCTGTTTGAATTAAAATGAACAAAGAAAGGAGCAAATACAGTATTTTCCCCCATGATTATCCTATTGAATATTTCATGTGTTTTTGTGTCTCAGTGGACAAGAATATTAGTGGTAAGTTTCATAGGTTTGCTCATTTTTCTAGCTAGAAGCATTTTACTGCTCTTTCAGAGCTCACGCATCTTTTCTTTTTTTTTTTGTCCTGCTTCAGTATGCCATTTTAGACACTAAAAAGTACTTCTAAATCTGTAACCAGTCATCTTGATTTCCTTCCTGCCCCCCACTTCCATTAGTAATGCCTGGCAGTGACTCAGAGCTACCCTGCTTTCTAGTTAGGGTGAACGAGAAACCACCAAGAGCGAGAAAAACACGGAGTGAAGGCAACCACTGGCACCAGCTCTGCTGCAGGATGGCAGCGATCTGCTGCTGGGCACTCATTCCAAGTCGGAGTAAGAGTTTCCATTAGCCACAGTTCCTGGCTGCCTCTGGAGAAAGGCAGTGTCGTCTGTTGAAGCAGGAGACTTGAAGCCAAAGCCCTCCTGAGATCTCTTTCCTCTTCTCGTACCGTTTCCTGGTGCGGCAGTGGGCAAGTCGTCGTGTTTACTTCCCAGTCTCTGCTGCACGGAGTTATTTAAAAGCTAACTTGAGAAGATTCATTGGAAGTTTTTGAAGTAGCAATAGGAATCGTTGAAGCTGGTAGTCACCTACCTGTAGTATCTTGCCTGTTCAGTGGCCGTCCTGTCTTCCTAGATAAGTTACAGGATTCATCTCCCGCCTGGGGCAGCCCAAGGTAAATGTGACGGTGTGAAGCTGCACAAAGTGGCAGCACAGCAAAGGAGTTTGTACCAGAGAATGCCTCCCATCAGTTTCCAGTCTGCAGATCTGTTCTTAAAAATGTGTGATACATTAATACATCCAATAAATAACATCTTCTAAAATACACAAATCTGGTAAATCTATGGATTATCAGGAGTAATATTTTGGAACTCAATAGGGTGGGGTGCCACAGAGCTCTGTAAGAAGAAACAAGGTAAAGGAGGAAAAAAAAAAAAGAAATTAAACATTAACAGCTTATAGTCACAACGTAAGCACTGGCAGTTGGAAGCGATCGTGGCTTTTTGTGTTGTCACTTGCTTATTTTACCAGGGGGGCACTTTCAGACCAAGATGTTGCCTGGAGTTCAGAGGACAGCTAAACCAACCAGCAGGGAACCTGCCGATGTTCAGCTCTGCTGTTTTCAATAAACATCACTTCACTCAATGAAGGAATTACTGCGGAGGGCTTTGAGGAATAAAGACATTGACCAGCCACAAGCAGTGCTCTGTAAAACTGCCTTTCTCAAGCCTTTTACTTTTTTTTCCACACTTTACACAAGGCTACAGGTCATTGAAGTGAAACTATATGAAAACAGTGGCTAAGCAGCCATACGTGTCCCGTTTAAATATTTGGTTCAAGAAGTCTGTTTCTCTGCTCCTGTGAGTATCAGGAAGTGTGAAGATCCTTTTAGACATGTAAAAAAAAAATCACTACAGCAGTGTTGCAAAAATGACACGAAATCAAGCTGAGCTTTCCTTTATAAGCAAACGAATACAGTGCGTATTTTGAAAAAAAAAAAAAAAAAGGAATACTGGTATAAACTAAAGAAGCACATAAGGTTCAAACTCCCTCATTCCATTAAAGCTAATTTCGTTGGTTTGCAGGGAGGTGAATCCCTCTGGGGGCTTCTGGTTACAACCTCAGCTGTGAGAATGAAGTTATCCGCCAGGGCCCCTTGATAGGTTATTTCCACGAAATTCCCTCCAGTTCACTTATTGCTGAGGACCTTGAAATATTATCATAATAGTTGAGCTGTGTTGAAAAGATTGGATGTTCTGGAGTGGTTAAGGCGAAATGAAGTTGTTTCAGTCGCTGGATCGCTTCATGGTTCCCTCGCGAGGAGGAAAATCGGGCGATGTGCTGAAATTAAAGAGCGGCCAGGCTGAATCGCACACTCGTTCTTCCAAATTGTTTTGGGACAACTTAATTTGAAGCATTCTGGATAAAAATCTCTAGCCAGGCGGGTTTGAATCGCAGGGATGTGCCTTGAATTGCCTCTCCTTGCGTGTTGTTCCTCGGGGTGGTTTCTCAAGCTGCCCTGCGTGCTGCCACACCTTGCTGTAGAGCTGGGCATCTGCGGTAAGGTGGTCCCAGTGTTTTATGTTGTGATTGCATTTTCAGTTTCCCTTGTGTGTGCAGTCTCTCCCGGCTACATTCAGGTTTGTTCTTTCTGTTGAGCTACAAGCAAGCCACTTTCAAATTGCATTCTGATAAAGCCCTATGGATTTTAAAGGTCACATTCTTTTCTCCGATGAATACATCATTCCCATCGATTCACCTGCTGTTTCTGCAAACTCAGAGTATTACTGATGACATTAATTATGTTAATATGCAGAGGTTTCTTAGCATGAGCTCAAGCTTTTCTAACACGCTAATTTTTAAGATCTTTTTAAAATGCAGGAAAGATGGGGAGGAGTTGAGTGTTAACGCACTGGAAGAAAGAAAATAATTTTCTTTGTGCAATTCATGCTTCTGAGATGGTCCTGCAAACAATGCTGAGTGTTTCGAGTTATTGATTGGTTTACTACCTAGGATGTAAAGCAATCTCCAGATGTGATCTCATGTTATTTTCCCTGCTTAGGCATTGCTATAAAGGAATTCTGTCAAACCTGTTCAGAGAAGCCAAAGAAAAGCCTGAAAAACACAGGTAGCAGAAAGCAGCATAGAGCCACTGCGTTGCTTCAGCTCACTTTTAGTTTGGCGCTGCTGGCTGGTTCTCAGAACCATCTTAACATCTGTTTCGAGAGGAAACGAAAGTTACCTTTTTGGCTTCGTCTCATTATGTCTGTAACCTTTTTCTTCAAAACGAACATCTGTTTCTGGCGCTTTGGGTCTGAGGGAGAGGAAAAGTCAGTGCAATGGAAACCTGGCTCAGGTTGTGATATTTGAAGAAACAAAACCCCTTCTCCCACCGTGCCTGCCCATGCCGGACATTTATCCTCTTGTCAGAGTTTAGGAGCTCTCTGTCTGCGTTGTTTTTTAAGAGCACACGAGTGCTTTCAGACAGTAAATCGACAAAGAGTGAAAATTCGATGGAAGCTAACTGAAAGCAAACTCAGTGCCTCGTTATGCTTCATGAGGTCACCAGGATGCTACGGAGTAAAGATGTCTGTTAATTGTGATGTCTGTTAATTCTGATGAAAATAGTGAATAAGAATTGTCTTACCCCAACTAAATTGTTTGTAAGGCACAGATGTTAAACTGGATAATCTGCACAACACGTTTATTGGCAAACGTTGGGCATGATTTTACTGAGTGAAATGGCTTCTGTATTTCTCCAGTTCGCTTAGCATCTCGTTGCGGCTGATCTGACTGCAAATTGACCTCTGTTGCATTTTTCTTTTAGATATTTACGGTGGGCCGCAACGTGAGCGCTGCCGAGATAATAGATACGAAGAGGTGCAAGCAGAAAATCCTTTGAGGCTGGGCACATAGCTCATCCTCGGAAGTGCTGCCCAAGGTGCAGAGAGTGTCTTTGTCAGGTTCGTGCAGGAAGAACGTGACGGGCACTAATGAATGCTGGGGCTTAACAACAGGAGCAACCTCACTGCAGAGCAGAATTGATTTGAGGTCTACTTAATATAATATAATGTAGCAGTATTAGCTGCTGCCCTATTAGCATAATTTGCTATTAAAAGTGATGTAAGGTTGACATGGTATTGAGGAATACGTGTGACTGTCTTGCCAAGTGTGGGCCAAGCACAGCTTCATCCAGAACTGCCCGATGTTAGATGACAACATGTTTTGGTGAGAGAAAATCCATGGGACAAGCTTCTGCAAGCAAAGATGTAGGGGAGAATCCTGCAAAAAAGAGAAGAGTAGCGCAAAGGATACGAGGTTTATGGCATTGTGTTGATTTTTTTGCTGTGATGCCGTAGCTGTTAAGTGTATTCCTCTGCTAGCATAATTTGCAGTGAGATGACTTTGTTGGTTGCTGGAGATTTTTGCTGCATTTCGCCATGTGGTTCACATGAATCTGTGGATCTCCCCGGCTTCTGTTGCACAGCAATTTGTTCTGTGCAGGAGACTTTAGAAGCAGCCTGGAGTACAGTGAGTGCTTGAGCGTCGGGAGTGCTTTGAAGGGATAATTGGCTTCCTTCCATTTGAGGATTTAATGGAGCACCTTTCCAGTCCTCAGCACCTCCCATCTTTTGGAGCAGCACAGTAACCCATATCTCGTGCATCACTCCAGGGAAGCTGGTTTGTAATAAATAGCAGAGTTTTCAAAGTACCTGCTCCTGAGAGCTGGCATAGCACTCTGGCTGGCTAGTCTGGAAGAGAGGAGATTGTGCTGCTGCCTGACAGCAGGGGAAGGTGACAGTGCTATACCCAAGGCTTCTGTAGTGTTTGAGGAATAGCCTCCAGTTTGTGAGTTTGTTCTGGTACTTCTCTTACTATAACACAATGGATGGGCACCCATTCTGTTCCTGCAGATACGACTCTATACAGAATTTCTGCCTTAACCTCAGGAGAAAAGACTCCTGCTCTCCTCCCACATTGCCAACATTTACACTTGGGCTTTATTACGCACTGAAGACAGCAGCAGTTCTTGTGTGTGCAGGCAGGGTGAGTTCAGGGCCTGATTCAACAGCGTACGTGTACACATGCTTAAATGTAAGCACACAATTAAGAGTTCTGTGGGAGAGGGATTTGGGAGTTGTAATAAAAAGTGAGATTAGAGATTGGGGAGATTAGAGGACGAACGGCAGGAGTGGAGTAGGAGCATAAGGCTCTCTGGGTGGTCTACTCTGTAATCCTGTAGTTTGGTAGTTTTGTGCATAATTTATTTTGGTCCTTACTCCTCAGACGGGATTGAAACCTCTGAGAAAAAAAAAGGATTCTTCTGCAAAAATACGTCTGATAAAAATACAGCCCCTAAAGGCTGATCCCTACCTACCTGTGCTGTGCTTTAAAGTGCCACGCTCACCCACGTCACGAGGGCCTGGTTGTGTCTGCTGTGCTGGATAACATAAAGCCAGGAGCGGCAGCTGGGCAGTGCAGAAGAGTTGGGCACTTCAGATCAGAAGCTTTTCTGGGTCTGCAACAAAGACGTGAGTCTGAATTCTCCAGGGCTTGCAGCTCTGCCTTCTCCTTATCATTTATCCCGGAGGACAATTCTTGTTTCCAGGTGATTGTTGAGATCCTGTTGGCGCCTGACTTGTAGAGAACTGTTCTTAATGCTGCATTTCTTATACAAAAAAAAAGAAAGAAAAAAAAAGGTTGGCAAAGATGATGAAAGACCTTCCCATCCATCCAGGAGTGGTTGGGAACATTAGGCTTGCTTTTATTACGAGAGATAATAGTGCAGCACTTCTTAAGGCTTTAGAAAGGTGTAGACAGCAAGGAACAAAATGAAAAATAGAGCAGTTTTTAATGGAAGGAATGACACCCACTGCTCGCTGCAGCCATTCAGATATTCAAAAAGTGCTAAACATCACAGCACACAAATAACAGTCAGGGAGACTGGGGAGAACTTTAACTCCGTCGTACTTTAATGATTAATTTCGCTTGTACTCATCCTCGTCCTTCAAGGTTACTCTTAATTACCAGTGTGGTAATACATGGGAACATTTTGCAATGCTAAACCATTTAAAGATAGGTATGTATGTTTGGATTTGTTTGAAGGAAATGATGTCTGTGACAGATAGAAAAAAGCAAGAATTTCTGTGCTGAGATCAGAGGCGTTCAAGACAACAAAACTCGGATTCAGACACGCACAAACCGTTTCACTTCATCGGGCTAAGCAAAGTAGGTCTGCGAGGAAGCTAATTCATGTCATGTATATAAAGCAAGTCAAATTCCAGCTACTACAAAGCTTTTACGTAAGACTTTGCTGACCCAATAGGTGGTGGAATATAAATAGATCAACAGTACACCCTTCCTTCTGCTGTTCTACCTAATCCTTCCTTGCCTTCGGGATTGAGGAGTATTTGATCTATTGAGTCTTAAATCAGATGTTCTTTCCTACAAAAAATCCCCCAAAAGCCAGGAGAATGAAAATTCAATGGTGGGAGAGTGTTCTTGTGATTTTAGAACGAGAAGCAGAATTAGGAATATACAATTGTGCTTTTTTTTTTTTTTTTAAATGTATATTAACTTCACAAAGCTGTAGCTGCATGGCCCTCTGCTTGCTCTCCGTAGCTACCCCTGCCAGGTGACTTGGCGTGAGCCTCTCCAAAAAGAGTAATTGCGTTAAACCTGCATTCATTTGCTTTCTCCTTTTCAGTAATACTCCAAATGCCCTCTTCATCCTGCCTGCAGGTCTCCAGTGCTGCTCAGAAGATGGAGCACTTTTTATTTTTAGTAACAATATCTCTCACGCTGGGATGGAAGAATCTTAAACCAATTAAACACATTAGAAGATAACAGGGTGTGTGGGTTTGGTTCAAGATCTCCATTTTCTTCACTCTGGGGTATGTCCTAGTACCAGCCTTTCTGTCCAAGATGACAGAAATAGTGTGATAAGCTGCTAACTAGGTAAGCAGTACAGCTGCTGCTTTGTCAGGTATTCTCTTGCCAAAAAATCACTGGTGATGGGTTTTGCCTTTTTGTAAAATTCCATTCCAGTTAAGTTTTATAAGCGGTCTCAGCTTTGACTTAGGAAATTGTTTTCAGATGTCTATTTCTTTGGAAAGATTTGCTTTTAAGAGCGAATCTCTTGAGCTTGAAGTGCTTTTTTTTTTTTTCCGGTAGAAGAGGATTGTGTGAGTTTGAGATTTGATGATTTGTGCTTCCCTTTTAATAATGCTTGGTTATTGGGGGGAAAAATAAAAAATAATAATAATAAAAATACACTTGTGAACTGGCTAGAGTATTCTGATCCCTTAAAATACGTCTGCATGCACATATTTTAACTCTGTGTATGTGCTCGGAATAGCAGGTGGATTTGGGTTGCTGACCTGCATGCCCTCACCGGCAGGGATGGAGTCTTCAGCTTTTTATTTATTCTTGATCTTTAATTTGACAGTCAGAATTCAAAGCATGGCGCAGGCGATCTTGGATTTACTCTTACTGGGGAAGCTCTGCTGCTCCGTTTGGCACCGCGCAGCCTCCAGCCAGCCCTGGGAGCTCCTAGCACCCACCGACAGCCACAGTGAGCAAATAGCCAGGATATTCTTCTGCAGGGGCTCATTTTTTAAAGGTAATGCAGGTTTTTGGTAATCAAGCGCCCAATTTGCTGAATTACTGTCCTGCTAATAGCCAAGAGTGTTTGCATCGCAGGGGCTTGTGAAGATAAATGAACTCGTCGGCGAGATGCTCAGATTGTCTCATTTGTTATTTTTCTCTCGTACGTGGCATTTGATAGATGGCACGCTGCTTTCTATGCAAATAGCTTCACCCTGGCTAGTTTCTGTGTTTGTCTGTGGGAAGATGTATCTAAAAATGGAGGCCTTTTTGACGGTTTCAATTACAGTTGGGGCGGTTCCATCCTGCAGGTTGTGTTGGCTGGGGACTTCGATTTTTCCAGCCAGAACCACACGAAGTGCCCAGCCCAGCTGCAGGTTCTTTTTGCTGTGCTGCTGCTCCTTTCCTCTCTCTGTCTTGCTGCCTCCAGCCCCTTTGCTTCGGTACTTGGGGAGATTTTTCAACTTGCAAGCTTTCTGCCAGGAGATGGAGGTGGCATACAGGGCTCTCTGGGGGCTCTGCCTTCTCCCCTGTCCCTCCTGGGTTAATCCCAGACTGAGTAGTAGATAATGTGTGTTTTAGAACAAGTTGGAAGGACACAAGCAGCCTGTGCCACGCTCCCTTTTCCCACCCAAGTCGTTCCTACACCATGGAAGCTGTAGGGCCGTGCCTGTGTGCACACACCCCTACCTTTCCCCCCTTTCCCTTTTGGTAGGACATGGGAAATGTGGCCAACCTTCAGGAAGGACAAGGTTCTTCACGCCTTTTCAGAAGCAGCCATCTTCCCTTCCCTCCTCCACGCAGAGAATTTTAAAACAAACGCTACCCTGTAACCCGAAATTTGCTGAAGCATCTGTTTCTTCCCTGGAGTTCTGGAGAAAAAAAAAAAAAAATTTTGATCAATGTCAAGAGTCTGCCTGGAAACTGCGTATGCTGGAGAATGAATTCACTGTGCATATCTCACAGCTCCTATTTATACCTCTGTGGAGGTCCGTGTTGTCCTCATCTGCTCCTCTGCCTTCCCAGTCAGCTCCTTGAGCCTTCTCTCCTTTTCCCAGATAGTTCCCGGTGCCTCATCCGATGCAGCGATGGGCTGCAGAGCACGAGGCTGTGACGGGGCTGACCGAAGGCTCTGCCCTGCTCAGAAAGGCACTGGGCAGGCGTGCGGGCTCCTTGCTCTGCCATGTAAATATCTGAGTTATGTTACAGGGTAGCCTTAAGGTTATCACTGATTGTCCCTTGGAAGAGGTGAGTGTTTCATGGTCGTCTGTAATCATCACGAGCTGAATTCCCTGAGCTGGGCTTTCTGAAGGCTGGCACAGCCTCACGTGCTGAGAGCGAAACGAGAGTGTCCCTGCACTCAGTGCTCAGCAGCTGAAGAATTCCCCTGAGTGGCTGTTACCAGGTCAGCAGCCATAGCACAACCCTTGGTGTTCATATTTTTAAGTCAAAAAAATCAGTGCGATCAGGTATTATTCTTTTTTTCAAATGTTAAATAGGAAGCACTTCTTTTTCTAGCTGGAGAACATTTGTTTGCGTGGGATTTTGGTGTTGTTAGCAGTGCTCTTGCTTCCCTGCAGCACAGGGACATCGTCTTTATCCTTTCGAAGCGCCGAAAAATGATAAATGAGGTTAACAAGCTTCAGTCCAAGTGAGAACCGAAGCTGTGACTGTACAGCTCTCAGTGCATTAATTCTGGTCAAGGGTTGGTTTGTTCATTTATTTCCTCCATGTCTGTTCTCCCCGGCCTCCTGAGAATTGGGAAATGCTCCTGGAGCTCAGCTGGAGCAGCCTTTTTTAGGGCTTCAGCAAGAACACTGGGCACGGCATTTGGGAGCGTGGATACCTTGTTTTCCTTAATTGCTTCCCAATCAGAAACTGGATGAATCTTCGGGATGCGGAAACGGGGAAAATCCTCTGGCAAGGAACAGAAGATCTGTCTGTACCTGGAGTGGAGCACGAAGGTAACTGCGTGGCCTCACTGTGCACCTGGGGGCTGGGCCGTGCTGCACTAAAGAGATGCAGACTTTTCTCCATATAACGGGGCAGGGTTTGGTCAAAGTACAGGTCCAAAGGAAAAGCAGTGTGGAAGAAACATACACAGTTTGTGCCTTTTCTGGCCACAGCTGACCTAATATTCTGCACTAAATTTGCCCTCTGCTTTAAAATGGCACACATGTTGCATTGGCTCTGCTCTGCTGTCCCCTGTGATTCCAAGGCAGCCTCTTCCCTGTCCTTTCTGTCCTTGCCATGTGGCAGAGGACTCCACTGTCCCTTACACATCCCCTTTGTGACACAGCACTGTGAAGGTAACGTCCCTTGCCAAGAGCTTTGTTTTGGCTCTGCAAAGTCTGACCTCACCGAATTAATTTGAAGACTTTGCTATTAAGTGAGTGTCATGCAGCTGATCTCCAGCAAGTGGAGTCAACTTGATCATTTAATTGTGATGCTGGCATCGACATGTTTTTGGTTAAACATCAAGGATTGAGTTCTGTATTGCAGTCCTAAGACTTACCCATCCCATAAATGGGGAAATCGTTGTGTCTGAAGGAAACAGCCAGCTTACTGTGCTGCCCAGGGAACAGACAGAAGATCTGTAGCAAAAGACTGTGAGTCCAATGATATACTTGGTTTTAAAATGGGATTAAAGCACAAGAGAAACAAGTTGCCTTCTCCTCATTTGGTCCCCAGTCACCATTCACCTGCTTTATGGAGAGAGTTCACTTTTAGGACCAGGAGTAGGTTGCCCCAGCTTAAGGGGAGGACCTGATGCTGGGAATGGAGGAGGCGAGTCAGAGCTAGGGGAAGGCCAAGCCGTGACTCTGTGATCACAAACAGCATTTTCCAAGCTTTGTCTCCTTCAGCCTTGCTAACCCGTGCTCCCAATATCGTGCCACTGCTAGCAGCAAACAGTCCTGTCAATAGCAAACAGGCCTTAACAGATACTTCCTCACACCCACCAAGGTGCCTATATTAAAGAAAAACATTCCAGCACTTTAAATACAGCTGTAGTAAAGCAACTTCCAAAAGAAATGCAATAATTCATCAGTGTAAATTTCTTGAACTGTGGCTCAGTGGTACTTTGCCTTCTTCAAACACTTGTAGTGTTTGGCGTGCTACAGCACCTGACAGCACACCCAGGAGAACCGAGGGATCAGGCTTTCAAAAGCAGAAGAAAATCAGCCAAAAATATTCCCGTTCTTCCCAGATTTGGTGCTGCAAAAGCTTCACGTGGACACGTGGCTCGTCTTTGAAGCCTCTTCTCTCTGTCTCAACAGACCGACACTGCCTGGATTCAGTGAGAGCCACAGGACGATGTGCTTTGGGGCAGCTGGAGCTGTGCTCATGAGTGTTGGTGGTGTTGCCCCATTTCCCATCGTCTTTCTCACTTTGGCAAGTCAGATCGGCCTCACCACGTCTCAGATTTTCCTCACACATAAAACAGGAACACTCCCCTCCATCAGAGGAGCTTGGGGAATTAATTAAAGCATATTCTGGCGTGAGATTAATGCCCGTTGTACAAGGAATTGTCCAGACCTTATCTGGTGTGCGGTTCGGTCATCCATCTAAAAGATGAACGACTAAACTTGAGCAGGTGCAGAGAAGAGCTGTTAGGTAAAGCCACTGGAAAAAAATTAAGGGTGGGAGGGTGGTCCTCCTTTGGAAAAGAGAGGAAAAAAAGCCATTCTTGTATAGCTTAGCAAGGAAAGAAGGCTGAGATGGCTCGTGTGTGTGTTCTGGGGCCTTTCAGGGCACATAGCAAGCAATCACGTAGAGAGCAGAGTGAATAAAAGATAATTAATTTAAGTGTGATTTTTATTTAAGTACAAGTTTCTTTAAAAGCTAACTCTTAAATTCCAAATCATGATGCTCTGTTAATACCCAAACTTACTGCTTAGATGAAATTAAAAGAATATTAATGCGGAATTAGATTGCGGCTGAAGCTTTAGTGTTAACCCACTGGAAGTGGTGCAGATCACTGCCTGAGAACCTGGAGGTGGAATTTACCAACCAGCTAAATCAGCTTCTGCTAGCAGGAGATTTACCATACACCCAGTTAGCTCACTGTGTGTTCGGTGCCCTGGCAGGCAATCTGGGAGCTGGGAAAGAGCAAAGTTTCTTCTCTTCCAGTACATAAACAAAGCGAGGTGCAAGCAGCTGACATCCAGCACTTGTAAAGTCCCCAGAATTGTTGCCAGTCCCCACAGTCCCTTCCATTCAGAAAATACAAGTCATCCTTTCATTGTCTAAGAAAAGATGCAGTTTTAAGTACATGTTTGGATGAACCAGCTTTTTTTTTTTTTTTTTTAACATATCCCAAATATATCACATAGTTTTATTAAACTATGAGAAAACATAACAATACCGATGGCTTAATTGAATTTCAGTTTTTGACTAAACACTGTTTGGCCCCAAATGAGTAGTTTAGTAAATCAGAAATGTGTCAGCCATCACCTTCTTACAGAGGTAAGTGTCAGAATTAAGAACCCGAATTAGTATGTTAGCTATATAAAAGCTTTAAGAAACATGCAGGTATAATAAATACATCCTCTGGTTAAAAACTAACAGGAGAACATTTAGGATAAAGTCTGTGCTTACCTGCATTTCGGTGCGTTTTGATGGTCCTAGCTGATGAGCATCAAACTTCTTTCTCTTCTATCTTTTTAACAGAAAAGAAGAGGTACAAAAGTAAAAAGTGTTTAAAATAAATAAATGAAAACTCTCAGCTTGGTGGTATAAATATCAATTAAAATCTCTTAGATCGCGGCCTTAGAGACAACACAGTCCTACTTTTATTAAAAGTAACCTTTTATTTTGCAGTTTTACAATATTAAAGCAAACCTTCCCAGCAGTTTGTCTCGGGGATGAAAGAAATGTAATTACTAAATTGCAGAATAGTTTTAACAAGTCATTTTGCACTTAACTGCAAAGGGATGTTTGTTCACAACAGGCTGGAGTCTGTACTTGTGAGGGCAGTCAAGGATGGTGCCATGCAGATTTCCAGGCTGAAAAAAAAAAAAAAAAGGCTAAAAATAATTAGAGCGCTTTACATTTAAAACTCTTCTCTTGCACTTTTAACTTTATTTATTTATTTATTTATTTTTATTTTGGCAAGCCATGGACTGTGTACTTTACTTCTCCATGGGATAGGACAGTAGCTTGCATTCCCTTGCCCTCCAGCAATCTAGATGGCTCTCATAGCAAGGTCCTGCTCCAGCAGACTGTTTCACATCAGGTGGATATGCCAGGGGTTTGGAGGACTCTTACTTTTATTAAACAGCAGCCTGCTGTCTGCTCACGGACGTTTTGATAGGCTTCCCATTTCGGACTAGTTTGGCACATAAAGCACGTACCAGCTGTATTCCCTCCCCTCTTTATTTTTAATAAATCGACACGAAACACTTTCTGCTACGCAGGAAGGATTATGTACAGTCACACCACTTAAGTATGACAGGCTTGGGAGATTTTTACTATACTGGTTCCCCCACTCCCAACCTTATTTGTCTGATTTGGACCTTTCAGCATACGAATCTGTGCTGCAAACTGCCCCTCCTCTTACTCCTTCACCTCTAAAAAAAAAAACCATGAAATATCTAACAGGTACAGTTGTCTCACCTGTTGCAAGAGCACAGATAACTCAGATTTGCCTCTCTCAAACCATGTGGTTTGCTGCTGACTTTTCTGCCTGTGTGAGGCTCAATGCTCAGGGAAGAGGCGTTTCGTGTACTTGTACAGGATGACGTCCTAGAGCTACGAGAGGTGGCTGGAACAGTGCTGCCGGGCTGAGGAATAGCTGCTTGTGGTTTGCTGGGGATGCACAGCCTGAAAGGGAAGAAGAAGTGAGAAGGACTAACATGCCTGTGTACAAACAGGCTGCATGTGACCTTCAGCATGTTCCCTACAGTAAAAATTCAAGTTGCATCTCGATGTTTTGACTTGAAGAACCGTGTTTTTAGTGACAGAGTTAAGAACTAGCCGTTTGAGAAATCAGTGTTTTATTCCTGGTTGTGTTACAAGGTTCATTCCTGGCTCTGGGCATTCCTGGCTTAGATTTCACACCTGCAAATGTAAAAACAAAGTAGGGAGAGTCCTTTGTGCTCGCTTGTCTCCTACTACTATGATCTTGTACTGCACTAATCGCTGTTTCAGTGTATTCTCTAACAGCACCCGAAGCAGCTGGGGTTGTTTTATTGTGTCCAAATAACACTTGTTTATCTGTTTGACAGCTCGAGTTCCTAAAAAAATCCTGAAATGCAAAGCGGTGTCTCGGGAGTTAAACTTCTCCTCAGCAGAACAAATGGAAAAATTCCGCCTGGAACAGAAAGTTTATTTCAAAGGGCAGTGTCTAGAAGGTATGTGTCTGCTCTGCGTGCAGCCCTGCTGCAGCACAGGGGGTGAACCCCAGCGTGGCGGGGATTAGAGGAACGAAACCGGGTTGAACGCAGTCATTTTAATTTTTCAGAGTGGCCCTGAAGCACTCATCTTGTCAGGACTAATGGGCCGCAGCATTAGGGATAGCATTTCATAAGTGTATTAACACTTTGTTATGTAAGCAAAAAATCTGGGTAATCATGCCTCAGGGCATAAATCCACCGCAGGCTGCCTGAGGCTAGGAAACGGGTTATTTTAGTGTCACCCATCGTGGGGATTCATGCATCTTCCTCAGCAGCACCTTGTGCTGGCCTCTGCCAGGCTGGAGGCTGGGCTAAAGGAGCCTCTGGTTCGCTGTGGTCGCAGCCGTGCCCCTGGGTGTTCGCTGCCTGCGTCTCAGCCTCATCTCCCTGGCTGCGGTATTACTCCTAATCTGGGGGAAGGAGGGGCAGAGAAACATTGAGCTCCTTGTCTTTGGGGCAACCAGTTGGACGCTTCGTCTGAACTGGATCCGCAGGATGTCTGCAAGAGCGGGGGGGATGTGATTTCCCTGCTCCCGATGAGGTGCGATGGAATTTCCATCGGATGCTAAGGAAGCGGCGTGAGTTTATCGCTTCCATCAGCTCATACAGAAAGGGAGTAGCTGCATTAAGAGGAGGGCAGGGTTCAGTGCATTTTAAGTCGTAATGTAAAATGAAAACTTACAAAGTAATGTAAATGTAAAACGTTGGCAGCACTGCAAGACAGATTAGGGAGTTCCCCAGCCTGTCAGGTGAAAAGCAAAAGGACCATTTATGGATTTTTTTTTTTTTCTTCTTTCAAATGCCTCTGAATCTTCTTTTTTACTTTGCAGAATGGTTCTTTGAATTTGGTTTTGTGATTCCTAACTCCACAAACACTTGGCAGTCCTTGATAGAGGCAGCACCTGAATCACAGATGATGCCAGCTAACGTTTTAACGTGAGTGCCTTGGGCTTACAGAACCTGAGAGCAGGCAAAGAAAAAACAGTGCATGACATTTCCTTGGGGGCCACAGTGGGAATGGAGAGAGGGAGCTGCTACCAGCTCTGAGTCACCCTCGCTGCTATTAGCTTCTGAGAGATAAAAGGGGCGAAGCCAACCTCATTACCTGCTTTCCCATAGGTCCAATTTGCATTAATATAGCAATAAAAGTTTGGAGAAACTGGAACTGATCCTTTATTAGAGCTGCTTTATTTTTTTTTTTGAAAGGTGATCTGTGAAAAAAAGGTGATCTGTGGTTTAAAAATGCTTTGCAGCTTAGTGCCCCTCACATCCAAATGGGCAAACAAAAATAGATATTTGGACCACTTACAAATCCAGCTACTGGTGACTGAATCCTGTCCAAGGTGGGTGTTTTTCAGGCAGAATGTCACCCATGGGAGCTGCTCAACTGTTTGTTCCATCCCTGTACCATTTTGTCAAGCTTCGTGTCCTTACATTTGAGTGTAATCTATGCATTTAGTCCTGTGGAGTGGCATCTGAGGTTAAAATACCCTTAACAGGTAGGAAGCAGGCACTTTACAGTAATCCATGATGGGATTCACACACTTCCCTCATAAACGCCTCGTCCTGGCTGCAGTTTGCATGTTGACTTCTGAGCCTTCCTCTAGGACTTGGATCAGAATAACGCGTGCTGGGCAGTGCTCTGACTGGGAACAGCAGGGCACGAGGTTTGCTGAGGTGAGGGAAAAGTGAGATGAAGGAAAAGGCTCCTTGAGGGAAGCCCCTGGGAAGCTGTAATCACAGACAAAAGGCCACCCTCCCTGCCGTGGCTGATGCGGTGCTAGATGGGTGCTGGCACGCACGCAAGGAGCACGTTGCCAGCAGAGACAGAAGGGTACAGGAATCCTTGTGCCAACCCGAGGCAGATAGAGAGCAGCTCGTCTCACCACAAGGTCACCGTGTCCTCTGGAAGACCTCCCTCCCTCTCCAGCGTTTTCCCTCTTGTTCCATCTGGAGGAGAGCCAGTGGTGTAGGGAAGGCACTGGGATGGGAAACGCCATCACTGATCGCTACTCGCAGCACGTTTCAAAGAGATAGCGGGCTCAGAGGGAAGCCTTGGTGTTAGGCTCGTGCTCCTGGCCGCACGCTGCTCAAGGAACTTGGAGGTGCCACACACATCCTTGGCTCCCAGGGCCGGTGGCATTTATTCAGAACAGGAGGTGCCAGGTCAGGAACCAGAGGGAAGAAACAAAGACATCTGACAATTGGTACCGACTGTCTCAGGAAACCACGTCATTTTTCGGGACTGGGAGGATTTTCCAGGGTCCCATTCTTTCCCTGGAGACTCTCCAGGCTGTCCAGCAGCGTAGGGATGGGGGGATCCACATGGGAACGCAGTGGAGAAATCCTTCACCCTGATGGCCACAGGATCAGGACACAGCGCTCACTGCACGGGGCTCTAAACTAGAGGAAGTGTTGTGGGGAGCAAGATGTCAGCCTGGGTTTGTGGTAGCATTGACAGAAACAGCCGGTTTTTACTTTCTTTATGCTCTTCTAACACCTCTTCTCTCTCCCCTTCTCCTTCCGCAGTGGTAATGTTATTATAGAAACCAAATTCTACGACGACGACCTTCTTGTAAGCACTTCCAGAGTGAGACTTTTCTACGTTTGAGATGGGGCTTTTTGGAGCTGTTTTAGTTTTCCTCCATGCAGTTCTTGGTGCAGAACCTCCTGACTATCCAGTGGAAGACACTCCTGTAGGCAGTGACCCTGGGGACCAGCTCAACGTGGGTTGTGACCTTTGCCCATCGTTATTTTGCTTTCTTCTCTGACAAGACCAGACCAAACCCTCAGAGACGGGACCATCTGCTCGGCGGCGCGGTGGGGAATTGAGGCTGTCTCTGAAAATGGGCAAACGGTGGTCGTGCAGAACCAATACTGTAAATTATGTTAGTTTTATCCTTTGTACTTCTCTGGATCCCGGTATAACCTCCCATTTCTACTCACACCCAACTCTCAACGCGTTTCGTTCAGCGGGGGGGGGGAGGGCGTTAAGTTACCCTTTTCCTCCTTTTCCATTTTCTCATGTTGTAGGTTTTTATCCTTTCACTGGATTTCTGTGTAACTGGTCCACACTTCCTCTTACCCCGAACTTGTAAAATAGACTGTGATATCACCTAATGTAATTAAAACAAATTTCTCAATTAAAACATTCCTACCGTCCAAAGAAGGGAAGAAAGGTTGGTGCCGTGCGTTTTTTCACACGCAAACTCTTCCCACCCCAGCCAGCAGCAGAGCAGAGCTTTCCACGCCCCTGCTTCTCCCCCAGCCCCCGTGGCCTCGTTAAATTGCGTTTCCCACAGCCGAGCAGGCAGGAGAAGCTTCACAACTGCCGTGACCACGGGCAGGTCTCCTCCCTGGTCTCATTTATTTCCTTTAGTCCCTCGGGGCAGTTTGTCCCTTTTGCACAGCCATGGGTTTCTTGAGTAGCAAAGTTGTTTGGCTTCCCAAGCTCCTGGGGACACTCAGACCTCCAGAAAATCCGTATTCCCCTGAGCCTGCCTGCGTTGGTGCTGCGCTGGGCTCTGCTCCCCAAAACACATCTGTGGCTGCAGCTGCTGATGCCAACAGCCCCCTGCGTGCAGGACTTTAATGGCACGTGGAAACACTTTTGCTCCTCCAGGCTTCACGAAACACGCTGCTCCTCTTCCCCGTTGTCCCGTTATTCATCCTAACAAGCATAAATCTTGGGAAGCGTGTGTCTTCAGCCCCTGCTCTCAAACCTCACAGGTAGCTTTGTGATCACACAACACCTCGGTCAGCCTGACCGGCTGGGCTTGAGCTTCTCGAGGGAGTCACAGGGGGATTCAGGGCACGTTTCAGACCCGCATTCAGCCGCTGGCTGGCTGGGGGAGGGAGTTAAAAGCAGACTTAATTTTTTAAGGTGACTTGAGGGCATCCAAAACGCTGATAAACCCAAAAGCTCGGCTACCTCCGAGCCTCGGCTCGCAGCCCTGGCGCACGGCCGCCCCCCGGTGGCTCCGCTGGAAGCAGCCGCCGCTGATCCCGGCCCAGGCTCTCCCAGTTCGCCCCAGCACCTCCCAGTGCCTCCCAGTGCGTGGTATCGCAGCAAATTCACAGCGAAGGAACCAGGGAGGGGCTGGAAGGGGCTGGAGCCGAGCACACGGGGCTGTGCAGGGTGCGGATGACCCCAGGGGCTGCAGAGCATCCTAGGCGCACCGTGAGCTTCTGGAGGAGTTGGCCACCACCTGGGACCTGCTCTGATGTCCCCTCCTTGTCACGCGCAGCGATTCCGCCTTTCATTTCCAAAAAATTCCCACCTGGAACTGGCACCTCAGGGGCAGGGATGCTCCCTGCAGCCCGCACCCACACACGGGGACAGTTTAGGGGGATCAGGACCCAGCTGGACCACGCGAGGAGCCCCTCACCACGCAGGAACCTCCCCAACTTTCTGCACCCGCTGCCTCCAGGTGCTCGCCGTGCCCGTCACCACCCGACGAGGAGCAGGAACCGTCCGTATGTTTCCTCCCAGCCTGGCCACCGCAGCTCCCGCAGAGGAGGCGAGCACCTTCCAGCCGCCGGCACGCACGAGGCATCGGCTCCTGCGAGCGCCGCGGGGCAGGGAACGTGCCGGGGAGGCGGCGGCCCCCCACGTCGGCACGGGCAGGGGGTGACACGCAAAAGGCTTCATCCCTAAGGGAGCTCCGGGCTCGGTTTCGGGGGGCCATCACGCCCACCACCCCCATCGCCAGCCACCCAGGGAGGCTCCGGCAGAGCCAGGCGCAGGCTGGGGTTGGCGAGGTGCCCCGATGTAACTCGGGCGGGTGAGCAGAGCCTCCCGAACGTGGCTAATTGCCTGATTCACCGGGATTACCCGCCAACAAAAGGCGCACAAACAGCCCAGGGCCACGTTACGCACGGTGCCTGCGTTGCTACTCTTACCTGCCGCGGGAGCAGGCCGGCACGGGCAGTGCGTGCAGGCTGGGAAGGTTCGGGTCCCCCAGCCAAAGGCCCTGCTTTCAGCCCAAAGTGCCCCATTTCTGCCCTGGAGAAGCCCCATTTGCCACCATCCCAGTGCTGGGGGACCTGGGTGGGATCCCCTTTTGGGGCTCAGTGCCCAGCTCACCCCTTCCCGTGGCCAGGCACGTGCCTGTCACAGCTGGAGCAGCCTCTGACCTCCCAAAAGGGGCCGAGGCACCGCTGCTCCCCCAGCACCCTGGGGTAAATGGGATTTCACCCAGGCGCAGGGTGAATCCTGCACCCCCTGACCCTTCACCACCTCCTCGCAGGGAACTCCCCGGCACGGAGCAGGGGCACCGGGGGCTTCATCCTGCCTGCTCCGGGCTGGCAGATACACCACGGGGTCCCGAGGGCTACGTGGTGTGGGATTTAGGCAGGCAAACCCCACAGCTCCGGGGCTACCGAAAGCAGGAGGTGGCCACACCAAGCTCCCTGCCTGCCCCACAGCCCCCCACGTCCCAAATATCCCATTGTGCCAGCGGCCAGACCTCGGTGCCACTGCCCCAGGGGACACAGGGCTGTCCCCAAGGGCCGCTGCGGTGACACCCGTGGGATCGCGGTGCTGCCTGGCTTCCCCGGGCAGCGGCACTAGGTGGTGCTGCAATATCACCGATATCGCCCCATTTTGCGCAACGCCTGCTCTGCTCTGCGCTGCCTGCCGAGCACCTTGGGCGCCGTCTCGGGGCGTCACAGCGGCTGGGGACATCGGGAGAGCCACCAGGAGGACGGCCCCCAGTGGCAGGTAGGTGTTGGGGTCACCCAGGGTGGGATCTGCCCCGGGGGGAGCAGTATTTGAGCTGGGTATGACCAGAGACAACCCAAGGGGACAGCGCTTGGTGGCCTTGGGACGGGGACTGTCCCCCATCCTGGGGGATGCAAGGCTGGGAGCAGGGTTTGGTTCTCCAGGGGTCCTTGTTCCTGGTCAGGGCAGGGTGGTTGACTCGCTGTGGGTTGTCCTCCTTGGGGACAGGGTCCCCAGAGCCCTCCCGGTGCCCTGGGGAGGACGAGCTCAGCTCGGGCAGGGAGCAGTCGGCACGGGGAGGGCTGGCAGCAGGGCACCGCATCCAGCTGGGCCTCCTCAGGGTCCTGCACCACGGCTCCCATGGCTCGGGGCCCATGGGGTACACAGCAGGTGGGGATGGGACAGGAACCAGATCCCCCACACCTGCCCTACAGCATGGGCTGGGCTCTCCCCCCTGCACCAGGCAGCACCTGTGAGCCATTACGAGGCACTTCTTGGCTAATTGGGATGGGCTGGGACCGGCCACGAGCCCCACACTTCCTCAGCCCCCTTCCTCCAAAAGAGGCTGCTCCCCAGGAACACCTCACGCCCCAGGCCAGGTGGTGATCGTTCCACAGGAGCAACAACTTGGCGGTGTTTATTTTCAACAGCAACACCTCAAAATCCCTTCTGGTTGTGTGATCTCGAGGAGCCGTGCCCGGAGGGCAGCCGCGCTTGGCAGACTCTGAAGCAGACGCCAGAGATCCGCTCCTCCCAGACACAGACCGCACCAGGAACCCCGGCCCGTGTCTAGAGCGGGGCCCAAGGCAGGCAGGGTCTCCACCGACCCCACAGGGGGCTCCAGATCTCACGGAGCGTTGTCAAGATGCAGCACGAGGTGGCTGAAAGCGTTTGGATGAGGCTAAATGAAAGCTACGGCTGGGCACGTGCCAGGCTCGAGTGGATTAAACGGGCCCTAACCTCCGACGGGCTGCAGATGGATCTCCTGGTGCAGACCCCATCCAGCTGCCCGCAGGCGTTGGGCTCAGCCCCGTGGCTGTGTTGGTGTCACGGCTCCATCGGTGTATGGCATCGGGCTGACCGTGATGTCTCTCTCCATCCACCCCGCTGCAGTCGGGCGCCGCTGCTCCAGCAGAGTCCATGGTCAAGGCGGTCACACATATGCGTGGCAAGGCCCTGAGCCCTCACAGGGTCATCAAGGCAACTGGCAGCCCTCACGATGTCCCTAATGATGCCTTCAGCCTCCGTCCTTCCCTTCAGGAGCCTCCAGGACCAGTGTGATCTCAGGCCTGGCTGCCACCACATGGCTCGTGTGGAGGCCCAGGTGAGGGGCTGGCTCCACACACCCTGCACGAGGCACGTGGTGGCTTCTTCACCTCTGGTCACACAGCTTCTGGCCACGGTGGCCATCACCTCGACGAGGACACGCTGCTTCTGAGCGCCACAGGAGGGGAGGTGGCCCCGAGGGACGTTCCAGGGTAGAGGCCGGCTCATGGCTGAGACCATCCCAAAACATCTTCGGAGGCTCCCTCAGCCTCAACGACCCACAGGAGCCTCCTGCAGCCCAACGGGACGTGGATTCCCCATCCCAAGGGGCTCCAAGTGCCTCATCCCTTCAAATTTGCCTCATCCCTTCCGATTTGGGCTCAAAGCCCAGGATTTTGGTGCCGGGGAGGCCGGGAGCCCCCTCCCAGCCTCATGTTCTCCCCAGGACCCACAGACCCCCACCCGCACCCCCCGGGGGCAGCCCCGCCACTGAGGGCACCCCGGAGCCCCCCGCCCTTTATAGCCCTCGGTGGGACCCGGCTGCCCCTGATTGGCTGGTGCAGTTGACAGGGATTGGCTCGGAGCAGCCCCCCACCCTGCGATTGGTCAGCCTGCTGCCACGGGAGGCTCAGCCAGGTGGTGGCGCGCGGTTGGCTGGGGGCTCCCGGCTACAGCCTGCGATTGGCCGGGCTTGGGTGCTGCTTGGCTGCGATTGGTGGAGGGAGCGTGGCGGGGGGAGGAGCGAAGGGAAGGACAGGTGGCAGCAGGGGATTGGCTGCCGGGCGGTGTGGCTGCGAGGGGATTGGCCGAGGGCTGGGGTCTCCGTGCGGTGTGTGTGAACTGAGTTGTGCCCGGTCTCAGCCTGGAGCTGGGGCACCGCCGCCCTCCTGGGGACGGGGACAGGGGGACGGGGACATGGGGACAGGGATGGGGACATGGGGGGCTGCCAGAGACATGGCAGGGGGTGACGGGGAGAAACGGGGCTGCCACAGCGCCCAGGGCAAGGGATGGAGGACGGAGGACAGAAAATGGAGGACGAATGGAGGATGGAGGACGAAGAATGGAGGACAGAGGATAGAGGATGGAGGACAGATAATGGAGGCTGGAAGATGAAGGACAGATGATGGAGGACAGAGAATGAAGGACAGATGATGGAGGATGAAGGATAAAGAATGGAGGACAGATGATGGAGGATGGATAATAGAGGACGGAGGATGAAGGATGGATGATGGAGGATGGAGGACAGAAGATAGAGGACAGAGGATGGAGGTCAGATAATGGAGGACAGAGGATGAAGGATGGATGATGGAGGAAGGAGGATGAAGGACAGATGATGGAGGGATGATGAAGGACCTCGAACCACGATCTGGGGGCTGTCCCCGTCCCACCCGTCCTCACCACCCATGCCCCGATGCCAGCCCGCAGCCGTGCCCGTTCTCAGCCCCCGGGGGAGGCAGCAGGACCTCAGCACCTCGGTGACGCGGAGCCTGCCCTCAGCAGCTCCCACTGCTGCTGCTGCAGGCGGTATTTGAATAATTTGCTTTGCAAATCTGCAGGCACCGGCTCCGATCACGCAGTGGGGGCGTCGGGCAACGTGCGTGCACCGAGGCAGGGCCACGAGCACGGCTCGGCATCCCTCAGCACCCTCGTGGGACGCGGTGGCACCCGCTCGGTGCCGGCCGCCAGCGCCCCATCACCTGGCCAGGTGACACGCGCGGCTGGATGCAGGCTGAGAATCGAGGCAGTAAATCTGATAAGCTATCAGCCAGCAGCACGATTAGGCGGATAATTAAGGACAAGGGGCAAGATCCTGAGCTGCTTTGCCACTGGTGTAAATACCGAGTGAGTGACCTGGCTGCTCCCGGCACCAGGCAGAGCCGCGGCGCTGCAGCCCGTGCATTAAATGCACCACAGTTCCCTTTTTTTAATTTTTTAAATAAAAATCAACCCCAGCATCTCAACGCTGATCCCCATGATTAGAAGTGGAGAAGGAAACACAGGGTTTGGCACAGATCAGGTCAGCAGGGAAAGGGATGCATTCAACAAGCCACAGGCAGGGAAGGATTCAGCACAGGCACCCGGTGGGCTCCGTGGGTGCTCCCCACATGCCTGGCCAGGACACCCTCAGCTCCAAGCCCTGGAGGAGCGAGGAGAGGTTAGTTGGAAGGTCAGGAGCCAAGCAAGAGGGCTGGGCTGAAGCAGACAGAGCCCCAACACCTCCCACAGCCCCCTCCCCAGCTCCTCCACCAAGAGTTAAGCTCCCCCCAGGGACAGGAAGGCATTGACACCCACCTGAAGGCACTGTAAGAAGTATTCTGTATTATTTTCCCCCTCCCCAGCTTTCTCAGCTCTGAAATCCCGCTGCCTTTCCTGCCCTGGAAGCAGCACAGGGACATCGCAGCCCCAACCCCATTCCCCAACACCTCACGCCCCTCTATCCTCTCTCCAACTCTTCCCAGCCCAACTCAAAACCAAAGAAACGAAGGACAGAAAGAAGAAGTAAAAGGAAGAAATTAAGAGAAAAAAAAAAAGGAACACAAATGAAAACTAAAAACAAAAAAGCAGCAGTTGGGAGGCAGCCTTGTTAGGACAACTCAGCAAAATAAAATTCCGGTTTATTGTTGGACAACATTGTTTCACACATACATCAAACAGGCCAAAAAAAGAAAAAAAATAAAAATAAACAGCAACTTCATAGACAGAAAAAAAAAAGAAAAACCTTTTTATCTTTGGCCTTGCCACCTCATACAAACCACGATCTATGGTACAGCTAAAGTACATACACAAAAAAAGTTACTGGAATGCTCAGAATAAGATTGTAATTTTTTTTTTTTTTGCATTTTTGTCTTTTTTTTTTTTTTTTTTTTACAAGGTTTTGTTTTATTCTCCTTTGAGATAATGGTTTGGGCCTGGTCACACCACAAGTAAAGTCAGAGATAGGTAACAAGAGATATACACTTCAAAGCCCCCCTTTTGGTCAATCCGAGATCACTTAAAAATGGCGGACCTCCTAACAATATGTACAAAAATATAAAATGTAAATAAAAAATACAAACAAATTCTCCTTTAAAGTACTTTTAAGAAAGAAAGCAGGGCCTTGAAGTTTTGGTGCTTGGGGTAAGGGGGTTCTGTGGGGTGGGGGGGGGTCGGAGGGGAAGGGAAAAAGAGAGAGGGGGGGTTTTTTTCTCTCCCCGCTAACGGGCGAATCGTTTCGTATGCTCGGTGAGTGGCAGCGCCGCGCCGGGGGGGGCCGGGGACAGGGGGTTCACTCTACTTGGTGAGGATGACCACGGCGGATAGGGGAGGAAGGGCTGTGTGTGTGTGTAGGGGGGGGTGGTTGCGACGGGTGGGGGCTGGGGAGGAAGGAGGGAGGGAGGGAGGGGGGGTCCCAAGGGTGAAGAGGACGCGCTGGCCTTTTTTGTTGGTTTGTTTTCCTCCTTATTTAAAAAAAAAAAATAATAATAATTTGCTGCCTAGTCATCTTCGTCGGTTTTCTGCTTCTTGGGATCGACGTCGTCGTCCTGAGGGGAAAGGTAAAGCCGTTAGGGGAGGGGACAGCACCCGGGTGGGCAGAAATAAAGGAGATTTTGGGTCCCTCTGCTCTTGTTCTGCCTTGTCCCTGCAGCAGAAGTGTTCCCCACAGCACGAAGCCTCTGGCAGCTGGCTTTGGGGCTGGAGCACCCCTGCCCCATCCCACCACAGCACTGGGTTCCCAAACCCAGGGTGATCACAACCAGGCCAGCACATAAAGAACTGGGCCAAATCCCCCAGGGGCACACAGCAGGAACCACACGGGCAGGATCCAGGCCCCAGAGCCCAGCCTGGTGTCTCCGACCCCACTGATTCCACCCCAAAACCCTCTCGGGACACAAGGGGTGCTCTGCCTACCTCGTCGTCCTCAGCTGCCCGTTTGCCTGTGGCTCCCTCAGCTTCGTCGTCTTCATCGCCGTCCTCCTCCTCACCTGCACACGGGAGAGACAGGGAGGAACGTGAGCCCCCCCGGTGCTTACAGCACCCCATATCCTCACAGCTCCCTTCCCAGGGCAGGGGGGGGTTGTTTTAGGGCAACCCCCAGCTGATCAGACCCACGGGCAGTGGGGGAAATTGGGATTTGCTGCAGGGGGCCAGGCTCACACCACAGGCAACGGGAGCATAAAAAAAAAAAATAAATCCACACCTTCCCCGAGCGCTGAGATCACAGCACATAAAAAAATAAAAGAGGAAACCTCTTTCTAGTGGCTGCTCCGCCTAACCGCTCCAGATTACTTCTGCTTCCCTTTGCAGCTATTAGTCCATCTTTAATGAGTTAAGAGAGCCAGAACGTATTAGTTCTGAGTCAGAACACTTTCTAATTATCAGAACGGCAAACAAACGCTACCCAACTTATCTCGCGGCTCCGGAGGAGGATGAGCCGAGAGCTCTGGGCTTTGACCCACTTTGAGCTCAAGTAGGCCAGTGGATCAGAACGAGGAGAATGAGAATTGATCGTATTTGGCCAGTTTGGGGGAGTTATCGGGGGGTTAGGGGCAAAACCAGAGGAAGAAAAACCACCGCAGAGCCTTGCGTAACGTGAGACCCTGCTAAAACGAAGCGTTAAGGCCGGTAAAGCTGGCTTTACACCGCCACACGAGCCACGCACAGACAGGCAGAGGGGGATTAAGGTCAGCCCATCCTCCTTTCCCCCTCTCCTGGCATATGCTGGGCCACGCCGTGCCCCTCGCTGCGGGGAAGGGCCTGGATTAGCTCCACCGGCCAGCACACAGCCCGGGCCGGCCAGCACCATCAGGTGACAGCACCAAGCTGCTTGGGAGCATTTTTAGTTCTTTGAGCTGCTTTAAGCAAAGCAAATTACGAGACGGGACGGGGAGAAGGGTGAGGAAAGAGAAAATACCCTCGAGCTCCCCTCTGCTGGCCAGCTGGGGGATGGAGTTTGCCCACAAGTGGTAGGGAAAGAGCTGATGCAAGAGGTGCTCGTGGCCCGTGGGTCTGCAGTTTTGGGGCTTGGATCACCCAGGGGCAGCAGGGACAGATCCTGCAAAGGATCCCAGTGAGGTATGGGATCCCAGCACCGCCAGGGGAAGGTGCCAAGCTGTGCCTGTGCTTCTGCCAGCTGGGAAGAGCGAGGCTGGCACTGTGGGACCGCAGCTCCCCGGGCTCCTCGCAGCAGTTTCCAGGCAACACTTCCACCCCGCACACATGCGCGTGCGGCACACGCATCCCCCTGCCTGGGGAGGGGAGGATTGCCCTTCTTCCAGCCAGAAGGGGAGCTGCAGGTAAAATGGGATTGGGACTGCACCGATCTGACCTCATGGGTAAAGATCCCGGGGATGAACAGAGCCACCGTGCCCAGCTCCTCTAGGAAAACTGTCCCCAAAGGGCAGCAAGAAGCCAGGAGCACAGCACCACCCTGATGGAGGCAGGTTTCCCCGTGTATATTCTGCCCAAGTAGGTGCTGGTCCGATGTTCCTTTGATTTCCAACCCCGTCTGCCCTGGTCCTCTCCCACAAAACTACCCACCAGGTTAGTAGGTCAGCACTTAACCGAAAATTCACAGGGGATTAACCCAGTAACAGCTCATCACGGGCCTCAAGTTCATTCCAGTGTAACAAGAACAGTTTCCTTCCAGCCTTAACGGCGGATAAAAATAAACAACGTCGTTCATCCAAGCAGATCTTAGGGAGGAGGAGGGAAAAATAAGTGGGGAGAGTGCGAGAAGTGGTTCAGGAAGTCACTGCTGGATTGCTGGCTGCGGCCACCAAAACCCCAAATCGGGGGAGGGCAGGGAAACCCAGGACACTGGATGAGGAAGGGTCAAAGCCCCAGGCCGGCTGCATCCCGTCCCACTCGTGTCTGTGGCAGCTGTGGGGATGGCAGGAGTCAAGGGCAGGTTTTTCCTACTCGCACGGCACAGCTAAGGCGCTTACTCAGCGCGGCGGCACGGGGCCGTCTGGCTGGAGGAGGGAGGAAGGAATCTGCCCTCAACCTGCTGGAAGGGATTCAAGGCTGACTTCACTCCCCGGCGCTGCACCAGGCTGCCCGGAGCCACCCCGGGGAGGAGATGGTGCCTGCAGCCCCCGCTGCTCCCCCCCGGGGGTCTGGCGGTCAGGATGCAGCCGTGGGACGGGGGCAGGGGGAAAAAGGAAAGTTACCATCACCCTCTTCCTCCTCGTCCTCTTCCTCGCCACCTTCCTCTTCCTCTTCGTCTACTTCGTTGTCGGCCTCCTGCTCCCCGTTTTCCTCGTTCTCCTTGGCAAGACAAAACATCACTTAAAAAAAAATATGCACTGGGGAAGGGAGAAAGGGGGGGAAGAGATGTTGAGCAGAAGCGCACGTCCCCACCTTTCCTTCCTAAAGCACCAGCCCGCTGGAGCCCCAGGCGTGCGTCTCGCTTCCTGCCTGCCTCCACACAACGCAGGCAGCCCAGGCATGAAGGATCAGGTCTATAGTAACTCGGGGCTGCAGCTCGGAGGCCAAGACAAAGACTGCAGAGGCTCTTGTGACACATTAACATGCAGCCGAGTGAATTCCCCCCCAAGCACGTTAAAAATAGAAACCCAACCGGTTTGCTCGTACGCAGCACGTTTCCCCATTCAACTGGTTGTAGGGCTGAATACACTTCTTTTTTTGACCCCCCTTTCTCTAGTGCCTAGAAGGCAGGCTGCACGGGATACAACCCAGCAAGGTTTTTGGGGAAAGGACCAAGACTTCCAAGCCCAGACCTTGCTTTCTGCACACCCAGCAGCTGATAGATGCTCAGAGGAGCTTCTGCTCAGCCTAAAACCCCTCGATGGCTCCACACAGTGATGCCATTTCTAGGGGATCCCTCTCAAGCAGGGCTGGGGACAAGCTCGCAGCAGAAGCAAGAAGGGGAAGGAAAAATAAAGAAGCCGTTGGAGCGAGGGCTGCCTCCCCCTGCAGACCCAGCCATACTCACAGCATTGCCGTTGGCCGGTGCATCTCTGCCATTTTCTGTTTCTTCAACAACTTCCTTCTTCTCTTTTAGATCCTGGAAGGAGCAGAAAAGCAGAAGAGTCACCCAGATTCCAGCCGCCTGGGTCAGGCAAGGTGCAGATCAGGTGAGGAAAAAAAAAAACACAGTCCGAGAGCGCGCGGGAGCTCGCTCCCCTCTTCGCACCGACTCGCCCTGGGATTTATTTGGTTGCCACATTCTGGCTCCTCCCGGGGAAAGGAGGGAGCGTGTGCCAGAGCGCGGCTCTCTGAAGAAGAGGCTGCTCTGTTTCACCTCCGAGCACACGGAGCTGGCTGCCTGCATACGACGAGCAGCAGCAGCAGCGCTGGCTGAGTGCCCATCTTAGCACAGTCCACGCAAGCTCCTGCAATGCCACGGCCAACGCACGGGCTCCGCTGCCCCGGGGCTTGCAGGCGTCCACGGCTGCTCTCGGTGCTTTCACAGCAGGAACAAATCCCAGGGACTCATTAGCAGAGGCTGCGGTCTCTGCCCTGCCCGGGGAAAAAAAATCCTCCGGCGCGCATTACACGCCTGGTCTTCCTCGTAGCGGCGGAGAGGAGACTCCAGGATCCATCTCCCAGCGTAACAGGATGGGGTGGGGGAAGCAGCCTATTTTTATAGCTGCTCCAGAGCCGTGCCCAGCTACTTTTGGTTCAAGCCTCCACCACGAGCAGAGCGAGAGAGCTTGTGTGTGTGTGTGTGTGTTATTTTATTTTATTTTTTTTTTTTTTGCTATTGATCACTGTCAAAATGTCATGCCAAGTCGCTCGGCAAACAGGCTGAGAGGATCCAACTTTATGTTCCCGCATAAAGAACACTCGGATTTAACACTGGCATCTCTGCTCGCATCCTCCTCCCCTTCTGTTCCTCCATCAGCTGGAGCGAGATCCTTCAGCACAAGCACCACCCCAGCCAAGGAAAGCAGAGAGGCCCTTCCCCAGGGCCAGAACAGCCCCACGGCCGGCTTCGGCAGCGACCACGAGGTGTTTCGAGTTGCTGGCAGCTCCCTGCTTCGCTGCAGCAAGCGGCCTCGCCCCCTCCTGCCTGGCCTTTGCGGCCGCCTCGCTCGCTGCGGGCACTTTCACTCCTGCTGAGCCGCTGTCACTTCCTCGTGGGAACACACCACCCGGTACGGGCTGTGAACGCGACCGCTGCTCTGTTTGGGGAGGGCTCAAACCACCGAGGGTAAGTGCCGCAGGGGTTTTAGACCACCGGGTTGTTTGTCCCCGGGCACGGAGGGGCGCGCAGGGACGCTGCTGGCGGAGGTGCCTGGGCTGCCCTGCCCCAGCGCTGCGTGCCAGCACCGGGCGCTGCTTCTGAAGCCAGCTCCGGGGTTACCACACCTGTTGATCAAACCTCACCCCATCGAATCAGCATCCTACGAGGCTGGGGCACAACACAAACAGGCTCCTTCCTGTTTCCACTGCACACGCCAGTCCCCAGCCAGCTCCTCTCCACGCCACCCAGCTCCATCAGTTCTCACTCTGCCACCGACCTCTGCTCCCCCAACACCCAGGGGGAGATCGCAGCCACTTCGCCTCTCACGCCTCACCATGCTGCTGCCTTCTGCGGGTGTTATCTCGTGTCAGGCACTCCAGCACGAGCACCACCAAACATTTCCAAAGTTAAACGCTGAGCACAGGGAGCAGTCAGAGTTTCCACGTCTCGCTGCGACCGATGAATCTCTCGGAAAGGAGCCGTTCACCAACAGCAAGCGCTGCTGGTCAGGGAACACCTCATTCCTGGGCACTCCAGCTGGACGTATCTCCAGCCCTGACCTTTTCGGGGCTGGGGAGGACGTTCCCAGCTTAATGCCCACCGGGACGCCCCGGCACGAAGCCCACACAAACAACAGCACCGCAGGGAGCCCGCTGTGCCTCCCCCCTCCTGGATAAGGAAGGCGGGGGGGGGGGGGGAAAAAAAAAACAACAAAACACACAAAACAAACACGCACGTGCCCAGCACCCTCCGCACCACCAGAACCCGCTCACCGGGACTTCTGGAGCTAATTACCGGCGCCTCTAATTACGGGCGCGCCCAGCCCCTGTTTATTCCCCCGCGCCGCGGGCCCCGATCTCCCGCCAGCAGGGGGCCCCGCGCGCCGCCACGCGCCCTCCCGCCTTTCAAAAGCGCGCGCCACTCTCCGCGCCCTCTCATTGGCCGGCCGCCAGCGCGCCGGGCCCGGCTGCACCCCCTCACCTCCCCCCCCACCCCCCCACCCCCCAACCCCTCCCAAGGCACGCCGGGAGTTGTAGTTCTCCCCCGGCGGACTCCGGCTCCCAGGGGGCACCGCGCGGCGCTCGGGGCCGCACGTGGTGGGCGCCCCGCGGCACGGCGGCGGCGGCAGCGGCCGGGGGCGGCGCTCGGCGCGGAGCCGCCGCCCGGGCAGGGCGGGGACCACCCCCCCCCCCCCTCCTTTCCTCCTCCTCCTCCCCTTCCCCAAAGCCCTCCCCTCTCTTTTCCCTTCCCCTCCCCGCCTCCCGGGACGGAGCCGTCGGAGCTGTGCTCCCCGGTGCCCCGCCGCCAGCCCCGGTTAACCGGTTTGGGTCACCTTGCTGCGGGGATATGGGTTTTTTGCCTTTTTAATTTTTTTTAAAACCCCACCACCACGGGAAAGGGCAGGGGAAGGTGAACGGGGAGCTCGGCCCCCGGTGCTGCCCCTTCCTCCACCCCCGGCCGGGCGCCCCCTCGGTGCGAGCGGCACCGGCCCCGCAGCGGGGGCGGCGGGCGGAGCGGGAAACAGAAGTGAAATCGAAATCCGACCAACCCCGCTGCTCGGGGGCTTTTTTTTCTTTACCCCCCCTCTCCTTCCGTTACGTTTTTTTCCCCCCCTCCCTCCTCCCTCTTCTCGTTCACCTCCACGCTTTACCCCCACGGTGCCCGGTAAGCGGCCGGGTCGCGGCGCTCCCCCGGGGCACGATCGCTCCCCCCCACCCCCCTCTTCCCCCCGGTTCCCCGGTTCTTTTCCCGTTTCCCCTCCCCAAGCCCGGCTTCCCCCGCAACTTTCCCCGTCGGGGAAGCCGAGCCCCAGCCCGCCCGGCTCCCCACGGCCCCCGGGGGCCGGGGCGCTCCGCCGCGGCTGCCAGACAAAGGCGGCCGCCGGGAGCCGCACCGGGGCCTCCCGGGAGAGCCGCTCCCCACCGAGCCAGCCCCGCTACCAGCAACCGGCCCGGATCCCCCCCCCCCCCCCCCCCACACACACCGAGAGGTGCCCCCGACGGGACGCCTCCTCCAGCAGCTCCCCCGAGCAGCCCCGCGCTCCCAAACCCTCCTTTTCCAGGGGGGGGCTCCGCACCCCAAACACCCCGACACCAACTCCACAACACCCCCTCCTCGCACCTCGGGGGGCACCTCAACAGCACCAAACCCCCCCCAAAAAACCCCACAGGGACCCCCCCCCAGCAAACCAGCTCCAAGTTTGACGGCGCTGTCACCCGCCAGCCCCCCACCGGGGCCGGCTACCGGGACCCCCCCCCTCAATACCTCTCCCCTACGGTCCCCCCCTTTCCTCCTCCATCAGGCACCGAGTCCCGGAGCCCCCCCCCGGCGGCGGGTTGGGGCCGGTAGCCCCGGGGGCGAGCACGTTTTTCCCCCGCACGCCGGAGACAAAGAAACGGGGCGCGGGGAAAGCTCCGCGAGGCGGCGGCGGCTCCGCCACGGAACCGAGCGGCGGCGGAGGGCGAAATGAGGAGGGGTGGGGGGGGTGAGGGGGTAAACTTCAAACCGGAGCGAGCACGGAAAAAAGGCGCGATTTCAAAAAATAATAATAAAAAATAGTCATTTTTAGAAAAAAAAGCAGAAAGGCGAATTATTGGAAAAAATTAAAAATAAGGGGATGAGGGAGGGGGTGAAAAGGGAGTGGGGGGGGGGTGAGGGCTCACCTTGGCGGAGATCTCGGCGCTGGTGTCCACGGCCGTGTCGGACATGGCGGGGGCGTGCAGGGGCGCGGGGCTGTGGCGGCGCGGGCGGAGCGGGCGGCGGCGCGGGCAGAACAATGCCAAGATGGCTTTGCGCGAGCCAGTGGGGACTCACGCGGCGCCGCCGGCCCTTTTATAGAGCCGGGGGCGGCGCGCGCGCTGCCCCGCGCCGCTCCCATTGGCCGCCCGCGCCGCCGCCGCCGCCGCCCATTGGCCGCGGCGCAAACAATGGGGCACGGCCGCTTAAAGGGGCAGGCGGCGCGGCGCGCGCGCGCGCGCGCGCGCGCTCTCGGTGGATGGATGGGATGGATGGATGGGGGGGGGGGGTCACTGCGGCGATGAGTTCGCGCCCGGCCTCAGCGTGGGCGAGGCGAGGCGAGGCGAGGCCACGCCCACCTCGTGCGTTGGCCACGCCCCCTCCCCTCCTCCCCGCCCCGGGCCCCGCCGTGTGAGGCGGCGGCGGGCGGGGAGCGGGCGGGCGGCCCCTGTGTGTGTGTGGGGGGGGGGGGGTGTGCGGCTTCTCTGTCCCCCTTTTCCTTCCCCCTCAGCCCCCGCGGAGGGGCGGGAGGCGTGCTCGCGAAGGGCGGCAGGAGAAGGAGAGTTAAAAATAATAATAATAATAAAGGGCTGGAATGCGGGGCAAACTGCCTCCCCCCCCAAAAAAAAAAAAAAAAAAGGAAAACACGCACAAAACTCGCTCTTTTCGTCCTCAAAGCTCGGTGTCCCCCCTCACGTAGGGCTGGGGGAGCCCTCCTCGGGAAAGTTTGCCCCAACGCCGCCGCCGCCGCCGAGCGGGGGTGGGGATTTAGGGGGGATGGCGGGGAGGGGGGGGGTGTAAGCCGCGCCGAAATGCGGGATTCCCAGCGATTTGCTTCTTTTCTAGTTTAAAAAAAGAGGGAAAAACACCGCCTGGGCGCCCCTCGGTCACCCCCGCCTCACACACGCAACGCGCGGCGGTTGCGGGCTCCAGGCTGGGCGCGCTGAGGGGGCTCCCCCGCTCTGCGCCCCCGCACCGGGACAGCGGCTGAGGGACCCCCTCTGCTGCCCGCACCGAGCACCGGGGACCGGGGCTGCCCCCCCCCCCCCCCCCCTTGCCCCCGGCTCCCGCTCGGTAACGGGGCAGCGGCGCGCTGAGTGAGGGGGCTCTGCCACACTCAAGATGGCGCCGGGAGCGCTTCGCGGGGCAAGCGCACGGCTCCGCAGCTCCCCCAGAGCCGCTCCGCCGCCACCGACGGCCCCGCCGGCACGGAGGAGCCGCAGATAAGTGGTCTCCGGTGTGAGGGGCGCGGAGGAAAGGGGAAAAAGCCCAAGGAGGCGCCCCCCAGACGGAGGAGCGCCTTTGCCACACTCAAGATGGCCGCCGGGCCGGGGCGCAAGTCGGCAGGACTTGTCCTCGGAGGGCGGGATATAGGGCCCGCGCGATGCGGATTGGCCGGCAGCGCCGAGCGAACGCTGTGCTGACGCTTTGCGGCCTCCTATTGGCTGCAGCGCCTGCCCGTCGAAAACGGAGTCGGTTTGAAAACCCGGAGGGGGGCCCGCGGCGGGATTTTGGAGCGGAGCTGGGAATGGCTGGCGGGGGTGCGCGGGGCGCGACCCCCGGGGAAGAAGGGGGGCTGCGTCTCTCCTGCCTGCGGGCGGGCCGTGCCTCCCCCCCAGCCCCTTCCACACCTCAAGGGGGGCTCTGGAGGAGCCCCAGGACTGCCCTCACGCTGTGTGGAGGCAGCATGGAGGCTCGCAGCCTCTCCTATCCCACCCCATCCCCTCACACGCGCCCCATAGCTGGGCGTTGAGGCCAAGGGGCCTCAAGTGTCCCAAGTGTCCCCCACACACACACGATGCAGCAGTGCCACGGGCTGGGTGCTGCCCATTGACACCACGGAGGGCTTTCCTCCTCAGCCTCGGTGTCCTTCACCTCACGGGATTGAGGCAGCCGCAGCGGGGTCGAGGCCTCAAGGGCCTGGAGGCTGCCTCTGACCCCTGGGGCCTCCGGCCAGGGCTTCCCTCGCTGCGTAGGAGAGGGGCCAGGGCTTTCTCCACGTGCCCAGGCGAAGAACGGGGCCGCACGCACGCCCCGGGACGTCTGCTCACTGCTAGAGGCAGCAGCGCCCTCTGCCACGGCCGAGGCGGAGGCTGGAGGCCGCTGGGGCTCTGCGTCCGAAAGAGGAAAGGAAATAATTAAAAAAAAAAAAAAGCCTGGCCCTAAATAAAGCACTTCTGCTCTAACTTGGCTTCAACGCGTGCCTACACCGCGAACGAGGGATGTTCCTCTGGGCTCGGTTCCCACGTTTCGAAAACGCTTGGAATAGAGAGGAAGAGTTAAAAAAAGCGATGTGGGATGTTTGGGGAAGAAAAGGAGGAATCCTCGAGGGACGCTCACGCCAGGATCCCACAGAAGGCAGGGGGTGGTGGGGAGAGAACCGAGCCCGGAGTGAAAGCAAAACTGCGCAGGAAAGCGGAGCCGCGGCCGTAGCGGGACGGCTGGTGCATGCGAGGAGGAGGGAGGCAGCCAGCGCTTGGCATTTTATGCCTCAGCAGTCCAAAAAGAAACAAGGAAAAAAAAAAAAAGAACTGTTGCCTGTAAAAGGCAGCTGCTGCCGCTTCACCTCTCCTCCACCCCTCCCCGCCGCCAGGCTGGGGAGCGGCTCCACGGGCTGCGGCGAGAGGAGGAGGAGGAGGAGGAGGAAAAGGAGGAGGCTGAAGGGGACTTTGCAAAAGTGCCCCGGCAGCGGGACAGAAGTTTCCAGGGCTGAGCTCTGCCCGGGATCTTGGCCCTGCTCCGCCGTCGTCTGCGGGAGGCGATGGCTCTGGCAGTGCCGGAGGAGGCGGTCGGAGTTTTCCCTCCTCGCCGGCCGTTTCCCTAGCTCAGCAAGTAGCTGTCTCTCTAATCCCCGGCAAAGATCCTGCTGCTGGGGCGATTATTTCATCGCGGCAAGCTGCTCCTTCGGAGGAAATTCTCATTACGCTCTTTCGGAGAGGCAGGGGAGGGGCGACTGTCACTCAGGCGCTCTGGAAAAAACAGAGGGATGAGCCTGCAGCATCGCCGGGCTCCGGCACGAGACGCGGTGGTGTTTCTAGGTCAGGCTGGCGATGCGGGACGTGAAGCCAGCGGAGATGACATCCTGCCTGTGTCACCTTCTGTGCCCCGAAGGGCGAGGGGGCAGGCGGCACCGTGCCCCGCGGGTGCCAGAAGCATCTTTGTGAGACCTTGCCGCAGGAGGCAGAGGCCACGCTTGGGGAATGCCGGCCACCACGGCCAGGACGGGGCCGACCTCCTCCGTGCGTCCCCGTGAGCCGAGCAGGGACGGGAGCAGCTCTCTGCGGTGCCTTTAATTAGGAGCTGGAGACACAGCCTTCGCCTTTCCCCAGAGGATTGCAAAAGGCCCAGGCGGGCCCCACACTTGAGCTCACGGCCATCCCTGCTCCTACACGCGCTTACAAAACAGGGCTCTGACTCACTGGCGTTTCCCGGCCCCGCGCTAACCGACCCCGGGGAGATGTTTGCAGGGCTCCCTCGGCGGGACGTGGGACGTTCGGCTGCTCTGCAGGGACGTGGCGTGGTCCCACTGATGTCCCCGCTTCCAAGCATGAGCCTGCAGCGAGGACATCTTGCTGGGGAGGGTTAAACACAGGGAGCGGAGGATGTGGGACAAGGACCGTGCCCTGACCCCAGCAGGCAATGACACCACGGTCCCTTGATGTCCAAGATGCTCCGTGGCTTCTCCATGGCTGCAGGGAGCCACCAGTTTGGGGCCACAGCACGGGAACACCCTTTCTGCAGCTGCCAGGGCCAGGTTGAGGGTAACAAACCCCCCTGGCACTGCTGCTTCTGCTCCTGCCCGCGGGCAGGGTGGGGACACGACTTGGGGGACGATGATGGACACCGAGGTGGTGGCACCGTGCCACCAGAGCCGGTGCTCAGAGCCCTGTCCTTCCCCACCCAGCTGCCTGCCAGCCGGGTTTAGAGGCAGCAAAGCTGATTATTGCCTTTCTCTCCAGGGAAGGGTGAGCAGGGCATGGGGGCAGCCTGTCCTGGAGGCAGGGGGATGAGACGGGTGGGCTTGGTAAGGCTGGGAAGCAGTTGTTTCCCTTTCTTTATTATTATTATTATTTTTAATTATTTTTCTGTCCACCCCCTCCATTTGAAGGTCACTTGTGACTTCAAGCCCAAGTGTGCAACACCACGGATCAGGCTCAGGGCTCATCACACCGCGATTACACACCCACACCCCGCCTGGGTCCCGGTGCCAGAGGTGGAGTTTCGCTCCTCAGGGCTCCTGCCCGGGTGCTCAAAGAGCTGCACAGAAGAGATTTAAAAGAAAAGGAAGGGAGGGAGGAGGCAAGGCCGGATTCTCCCTCCCTGCCTCTCCCAGTGCTTTGCAAACACGAGGTCTTTGCGATTTGCTTAGCAGGAGGGAAAACATCCCTGTGCTCACCCGGGGCTGGACGTGCGGCGGGGCAGGGACTGCACCCTGGCACTCGGCATGCTGTCCTCCGTCCCCATTCCTCCTGCTGTCCCCAGTGGGGTGTCCCCAGGGGCCACAGGGTGCCGGGGGACGTCGTGCAGCGGGGACGGCCACGTGGCGAGCCACCGCTCGCTCCTCTCGTCCCTCCTCACACACCTGGGAGGAGGCGCGCGCGCGCACGCACACACACACACTCACCAAACCAACCCCGAATCTGGATTGTTATCTGAGAGAATTAATTACTGGCTCATGAATATTCAGATTAGAAACTCAGCTGAACCTGGCGGCGGTTTGGCGCTCGGGGCGGCCCTGGGAAGAAGAATTCCTCCGGAGAGATATAAATCACCGCTCCCCCTCCATCGCTTTCCCAGCGGAGAGCGCTCCCTCCTCGGAAAGGCAGAACCTCGATTTCCTTTTTTTTTTTTTTTTTTTTCCTCTCCCCCTTCTTCATTTTCAATCCGCGCGGGGCCCCCGTAATTACAATGGGCTGCTTTAGGGCTTGTGTTATTTATTGGGTAAGAGGGACACACCTACCCGGCTCCAGCCTGCCCGCCTGTCGCGGCTTGCCGCTCCTGCCCGCCGCGCCGTGCCCGCCTGGTTTAGCTCGAGAGGCGCGGGCAGAGCGAGAGGGGGCCCGAGAGGGGCCAGCGGGGACCTTGGCCGATGGGCTAAGGTCTCACCGTGGCGTTGCAGCAGGGCTGGGAGCCGCGCCGCCGATACTGCAAAGCACGAATGTGCCGCGGTGGCGGATGGTCGATGCCACCGGCGCTCGCACCACGTTTGGCTCCGCTCGTGAAATCGTTGCTCCCATTTTACAGGTGGGGAAGGCGAGGCACGGAGCAGGGAGGCAATTTGTGACCCGCGGAAATGGGAAGAAAAGCCCTCGACTCCGTGCTCCAGCTCCCAGGACCGTCCCTGCGTGCTGCTTCCCGGCGGTGCTGCCCCAGCACCGCGTCCCCCTGCCTGGCCCCGCTGCCATCCGCGGGGGCTTGTGTGCTGGGAGGAGGCGAGCGTGCAGGGCTGAAGACCACATGGCTGGAGGGAATTAAATAATTGATGGCCCAGAAGTCTCCAGCAGCTACCGAGCCTCCAGGGGCTGCATTCGGGGAGGCAAAGCAGAGCCCCCTCCGCAAGAGCGTGGGGCCACCAGAAAGCAGCAAGCTCCGGGCCGACAAAGTGGCAGCTCTCCTGCCACGGCAGCCTCCTGGCATGGGGAGCAGCTTGAAAAATTTACAGGCTAACAACAAACCAGACAAATGCCCTTTTGTCAGCGGGCATCCCGGGCATCAGCCCCGCAGCAGGAGGAGGTTTTCCCGGCCGAAGCTGCGAGGCGGAGCTGCTGCGGGATCTGGCGGGCTGCGGGGTGAGGCATCTCCCTGCGCTAGACATATTTGTTTGTCGATGCTGAATCTGCCAATAAAAGTGGTGCATGACCAAATTGAATATGTAATTTAATTTATGCTAACCAGGAGGCGGTTGGCATTTCATCCAATGGAAAATGTTTGCAGGCCTCTCTTTCTTTTTAACTGATTTTTCATGAAAAGTTTTTTTTTTTTTTTTTTCCCCTCGGGATTTATTCACATCTTTTCTTTTTTTTTTTCTTTTCTTTTTCTTTTTTTTTTTTTTTTCTTTCAGGTGATGCCGTTATGATCTGTGTTAATAACGATTTTCATTTACCAGCTCGGGTGTCGAATGAACAAGCTCTTTGAATAACCATTTGGACAAGTATTAAAAAAAAAAAAAAAAAAAAGAAGAAAAAGGAGAAGAGGAGAGGAGCAGAATCCATTCCCAATCCTCTGAAACAGCCCCCCCTCCACCAACTTCAGTAATTTGCAGAAGAGTAGTTTCTTCTCTTTTTATTTTTTTCCCCAGCATAGTAGATGAAACAGTTGAAAGTGTTTGAAGCCGGCAAGAAATGCGTTTCTAGCTACTGATGTCAGGAACACAGAAATTGGCAGATTTTTCACGCTGGGTCAACGTGTAGCGATAAGCACAATGCCGCACCTCCGGGAGCCGTGTTTGTTGGTAAACAGACGGGAAGCAGCCCAAAAGGTCCGGAGTCGACAGCACACAGCCAAAGTGTGTCGTGAGGCCGTTGCGGGCGGTGTGGAGAGTCGCGAGGAGTAATTTGGGGAGCATCCTCGCCCGGCGCTCTGAAACTGCCCATTGAGTCATTCCTGCTGCTCCCATTTGGAGTGGCCGGAGGAATCCTTCCTATTTTCCACGCCAAATATAGCAGTTTTTCCAGAAATGCTGGAGCACACAAGCCAGGAAGTTTCCCTTCTCTGGGTGAGTCACTGGAAGTTCAGGCTGTGATCGCACGGTGGCTTCGAGCTGATCGAAACCTGCGCGGCTGCCAAAAGGAGCCGCCAGCCTCGCCTGGCCTCGCCGCCTCCTTGGGGCTGGCTCTTGCAGCAGGGGTCAGCTTAGGGGACAGCTCGGGCTGAAAACAAATCCTTCCCTTTATTTTTTTTTTTTTTTTGGTGTGCAGGGGGTTAATTCTCACCCCGATCTGGCTGTCTCATCTCATGGCTGCGTGGACTCGAGAGGAGGCTTTTCTGATTTGGGATTAGGATGCTCCTCACACTGCTGTGACCCAAGGCAGATCTAAGTGGGATATAAGGGGAAACACCACGCAGGTGGGTCATGGATGGGTGCGTGTCCCCTGTGTCATGCAGCTCCGCTGGGGAGCCAACAGAGGATGCATTTACAGCCCTACAAACCAGGGAGGGAACACAGGGAAGATCCCTGCCTACAAGGCACTGTCTGGGCTACCATTTCTAATATCCAGGTCAAGGATGTCATTTGGGACACTGGGACAAGTCGGGATCTCAGGCCTGTCCCCAGCTAAGCCGGGATGCTCAGGCACCCTACTGCACCCTCTAACTTCAGAAGTTTCTTTGTTTTTTTGTTTTTTTGTTTGTTTGTTTGTTTGTTTGTTTCTCCTTTTGATTATTTCTCAGCTGCAGTGCTCACCTCTTTGTGGGGACGCCTTGCTGGTGGACACTTCACCTGCCTCCGCTTCCCCCTGCCTCCTCCTTGCTCCCCCTGTCCCTAACCCAGGGGGGCACTTCCACAGCCCCCGCTCCATCTCCTGGGAACTGGGGCTGCCTTGGGGACAAGCAGGTTTTCCCTGGGGGCTGTTGTCCCCTACCCTGGTGGTAGCGCTGTCCCCAGGCACGGCACGGACCCACTCTTTGTCTCCACACCATGAGCATACCCGCAGCTGGGCTCCAGAAGAACAAATTGTCCTGGCATGCTAAAAAGGGTCACAAAATGTCATGCAGAGGGAGAGTGTGCAAGGAAACGGGTGTGCAAGGAGCCCTGCTGCTTGCAGTGGGGTGCCCTGGTCTTGTGCCCACCAAGCTTTGGGGTAACGAGTGCCCATCTCTGGCCTCAGTCCCGTGCCCTGGTGGTTCCTACGAGGTTTTTCTTCCACTCGCATGTTCCCCAGCTTGCTCAGCAGCGTAGCTCCCACCGTGTCCGGCTCTTTGTGTTGTTTGCTGTTAAGTAAATCACTGGCAGCTCCCCAGAGCGCCGGGTAATGGCAGGATAATTCCCAGCAAGGCCCTGGTAATTCACTTGAAGGAAAGCAGAGCAGGGGAAAACAGCACTATTAGCCATTATCCCGGCCTCTCAAAGGCCTCCTCGCCGGCAGAACCGTGGCGTGGTGCGGCCGCCGTGCCTGCTGCCGCTCCCGAGGCCACGGGAGGGCTGCAAGCAAGCAGCAGGAGAGGTCGGGGCTCAGCCTCCTGCTGCTGAAAGCCCGGCCCTGAGGCTGAAACGCAGGAGAACAGCTCCACATGGGTCGGTGCCCGCGTGCTCACACGTGTGCTGGTGCCCACGCGCACGGGCGTGCGTGCACGAAGGTGTGCTCACACACCTACACGTAGACGCGAGGCTTTCGGAGGCTCCTCGTGTTGCCTTCAGAGCAAACTCCCGGCTCCGTTTGGAGCAATAAAGCCTCCCAGGCCAGACCAGCAGTAAAAAGTAGTAAACTGCGAGGGGAAAATCGGCTCTCAGACAATAGCCAGGCTGTTTCCGCAGCGGCGGTCGCCGTCATCTGATGAAGGCTCTCCCCCTGCTCGCCCCGCACGGACATTTGGTGCTGATTAACGGCACGGGGGCCGTGCTGCCCCCCGAGGCACACACACCCACACCACGTGGGCCCCGGTGGGAGCCCTGCTTTGGTGTCACCGTGCTTCACGGAGATGATCCTAGCTGATGATCCCTTGCTTTGGGTGCCCTGAGTGCTTTGGGTGCCCTCAATGCCTTGGGTGCCCTCAATGCTTTGTGTCAAAGCAGCAGCTAATGCCCCCCCTCCCCAGCCTCTCTCACAGCCTGGAGAACCCAAAGACAAGGAGAGCTTGATGTCGCTTCAGTATAGAGATAAAAGTCTATTCTTTTGGAAACCAAGGGCCAAAGACTTAAAGGTCGCTTCCACAACAGCCTGGAGGGCAAAGCATTCCCCCTCAGCAGGCCTCCATGGAAAGCTCAGGACAGGTTTGACGCACTCCGCATGAGTCGCTGGAGATAAATGTGGCAACACCACTGTCTCCTCAGGGCAAAACTCCTCACGTCCATGTTACAGCATCACTGTGGGGCAGCCAGAAATGGTGGTGGGAAAGGGGGGAGATGGCAGGGATGTGGCCACAACCAGAGGGACAAGGCGAGGCCTGCCAGCTGGAGCAAAGCCTCACTGAGGGATGCTTCCAGGTGGCAGCTGAAGGTGCACAAAACATGGGTTTTCTTGTGAGATAACAATCCTGGTGTAGCTACCACGAGGCTGCCAGCTGAGGGGACTTCTCTCAAGCATGGTGAGAGGCTGGATGAGCTCTGTCCCTGATGTTAGGAGCCACCCACTCACCCCCAGGTCGGGGTAAAGCAAACGGAGGTGCAGCCCAGCCGGGGGGATCAGGAGGGAATGGACGGTCACCCCTCCATGTGGCTGCTCTCCCACCTCATCCGTAAAGGTTTTGCCCACTTACTCCTACGCCAGATGCCAAATCTGGGTTTTGTCAGCAACGCCTCTCCTGGAAAGGAACTGAGTCTTGATCTGGAGATAAAGCGGCAGAGTTTTATCCCCTAGCTGGTTGGTTCTGATGGTGAAATGTGCTCCTCGTTGAGGAAGCGTGATCGTTCCTACGTGGGTTTATCTGGCTTTGGAATTTAGCCATTGGTTTGTTGTCTATGTTAAAACATTTAGCATTGAAATGGAAGCAATTAGGCTCCGGAGAGACCTAGTTAAGGGTTTTGTCAGTTAGTGTAGGGAAAGGAGTCATAGGACCTTAGATTAAGGTGTATGATTTTGTTAATGGAGTGGTAAAACAATAAATCTCAATGTGTAAAAGGCGCTAGATTAAAATGGGTGTAGACAGAGCAATAAGGATACTTCAGCATCAGCTATCTTCATAAAACATTACCAAAGTCCGGCCGCGTTAACACCGACTGCTTTAAGATAATTCTGAGATCAAACACGGATAACGATCCGTTACGTGGCCTTAATGCCTCGGCAAAGGCGGAACTGATACGAGGGCAATGAGCAGAGGCAGGTATCCCAAGCATGTGCTGCGGGACGCCTGCCTGGGGTACGCCGAGACGAATAGGTACGTTGAGATAGCTGTAGGGGATCAAAGGGCGTGTCTGAGGGTTTTGTTTCCCAGGGTGAGGTCTCCGACACCTGTGATGCATCTTCCTTCTGCCAAGCCAGAGAGATTGGGAACACGATGAGAAGCGGCTGGAGGTTTTACTCTGTTAGAACGCGTCCTCCGAGTCAGCAGCAGGCTGCAGAGTTTGTACCTGGTTGGTTTCTCCCCTGTAAATGTTCAGTGTTACCTACAACAACTGAAATTAGCTTTCCTGCAGCCTTAGGAAAACACTCATACACCCCTTAATTTCTTTTTCATTTAGATAACCAGACTAGGCATGTGTGCTCTTGTTCTCTCCCATGACCTGGCTTCCTTGTGGTGGTCCTTTTCTACATCTTCTCTCATGTCTTCATTAAAACAAAACAAAGCAAAGAAAAACAAAACAAAACACAGGAACACAGGCAGGACTTCTGCATCAGCCAGGTCATAGCCAGAGGAGATGTCATCTCACATCTCTTCCTCCCTATTTAAATACCCCAAAATTGCACGCTCTGAACTTTCTATCCTCCCACTTGGTATGTGAAGTCCACAACCCGCTCTTTGCTCCTTGCATTTGACTTGCTAAGATGTTTGGCTTGAATGGGTTGAGTTCATCGGAGGAGCAAACCACGGAGCAGGACCGTGAGGCCCTTATCTCATTGCCCATCTTCCTGCCGTGCACCGGCGTTATCAGCGGTGAGAAGGCTTCAGAGCATCTCCCTTCCAGGGGAAGCCTGTGGGAAAGGCTCCCGTTCGTCAACAGAGATCAGCTACTTCTGAGGCCCATCTGCAGCTGGCTCCTGTAGGAAATATTTTATTGTGGGCTACAGCAGATTTTTCTATAGCAGAGCCCTCTGTTGAAAAGTTCGCAGGAACGATGTTGTGGTGGTGCAGTGACTTCACTAGCCAAACCCAGGATCGTTTTCCTATACCAAGCCCTGTTGCCACAAAAAGAGAGCAAATCGTTATTTATTTTCTTGCCTGTTAGTTCAGTGTCGGTTGAAGCTCGGCTTCTCTTCCACTATTTTGCATGATGCCAGGTTAACAGGTCTGAATTATCCAGTGATCTCATTTGCCTTGTTTAGAAATTCTGGCAAAACATTAGCATTTCTCTGATCTTCTTGCAAATAAAGATCAGTAACGCGGGACACCTCTGCCAGCTCTCTAAGGACTCTTCTGGGCTTGCGAGTTTACTTTTGAGCGTGCTCTAATATCTTTCCAAGATTCCAGTGGTCTGGATGGTATCTCATCTGATATGAGCATATCCCCCTCCTGCTCTCCAAATGGAGTTAGTTACTGAGCACAACAACTTTTACATATCACTGTTCGTTTTATCATCCCCATGGTGTTAGGTGGAGGCTGCATCGATGCTTCCATACCTTTAGCTCCACGTCTCCCTGCAAGTCCCTCCTGTTGTCCTCGCCCCTGCCTGGCGTGGATTTTTTCCTTGCTCTTTTTTTTTTAGCTTCCCTGATCAATTTCCTAAGTTTCCATTTGTATCGACTGATTTTTTAGTGTCCTCCCTCCCCTCCAGTTGTGACGTGTGGCTCTTTGGTTTCCAGTTTGCCACTGAATCAGAATGGGCTCATAGCCAAACCCGTTTCCTCTCCGTTTGCACTGTGACCTGCCAGCTATCAAAAACTCTTTCTAAAGAGCTCGCAATATTTTCTCACATTTTTCTAAATTATTCCTCCCAACCACTTTCCCTCCTACTTTCTCCCAGCCTTGGAAAATTAACCCTATGAAGCACCGCACATACGGGGCGCACAAGTGAGCCAGAAGCGTCCTTTTTCTTTCCCAAAACAAATGGGATCAGGCCATGCTAACTAGTCCCTAGGCAGCCACAAACTTCCAGTCCAGCAACTAATTCACCCGTGTCTGACATAACGAGGCCCAGACTCACGTTATTTGGTGTGCTGCGTGGTTCTTTTCATGTCACATTTTACCTCGAGTTGTGGCAACCTTCGATCTTCGTTCGTTTCACCCGTGGATGTGCAAGACCTTCAGGACGGTCTTCGCCCAAGTGAAACCCCTGAGAACTGTTTTTTTTTTTCCCCATTTATCTCCTTACTTATTAGCAGGAGTGTTCCTGCTCCCTGCTTCAGTCCCTGGTACAGACCCACAGGCAGGACAGCTCTCAAGCGCTGCCGTTAGCGCCTCGGTCCATGTGCGTCCCAGATCCTGCGCTCGCGGTTATCGATGGGTCTGAGCCCAGGAAGCATCCCCTCCGTAAAACACTCCCTCCCACACAGCTCTCACGCATGCTGTCCTCCCCAAACAGGCCACAGCTCCCCTCTCATGGACCAAAACGGTGGTTTTGTGTCCCTACTGATGGCACCAGGTCGGTCCTCAGCAAGGAGGGCTTCCCGTGCCCCCACCTCGGTGAGCACACATCTAACCCTGGTGTACATGGACCAAATATTTTCCAGGCATGTCCTTTGCCACATGGGCTCGTTTTGTTCCTAACACGCTGTGTTTGAACTGCTTTCATCTCCTCGGCGGCTTTGCCTTGCTTTGTCAGCCCAGCCCTTCTCCAGACTGCCACCAGCCCGTCCCAAAGCTGCGGCGGTCGCCGGCAGTCTGCATGTAGCCAGGGTGTCCCTGACAAAACCAGCACAGCAGCTCTCTTCTGACACCTTTTTCCTTTTCTTTTAGGGTTGGAGGGGTCTCTGCAAACACCCCTCGGACTTTCTTCCATGCTGGTGTGTGCTACACCAGTGAAGATGTTCCAGATGGCTTCAAAATCCCTCCCAGCCTCACTGCTACATCTCCCATCCTTTCCTCCAGGAGAAAGCACAGCACGCTTTACAGATTGCAAGCTATTTACATATCCCCCATTTTACTTCTCCCCTCTCAGCCCCAGACTTTGATTCTCCTTCCCCAGTCTATAATCCATCTCCTCCAAATGCCCACAGCATCACTTCCCCAGTCTGGCCTCCTGGTTTGAAGCATCCCCCGCTTCTCCTGTTTTTTTTTGGGGGTGGTCCTAAAGCCATGAGCTCCCCAAGGTGTCTCAGAACTGAACCAGACCCCATGGGCACCCACAGCTCGGGGTCTGTGTGATATTTAACAGGCATCTGGCTGGGCTGTGGGGAAAGACAATGGTTGTAGGATGTCATTTCCAGCACAAATCCCTCACTCTGACCTGGCAAAGGTGTGTGGGGAGCCACCAGCCCTGCAACCAGGAGACCAAGGAGGCCAGAAGGCTTTTGCCTGGGGCTGGAGGGGGGGAAAGAGAAGAGGGAAAGGAAAAATGGGAGATCTGGCAGCCCCAGGACTGCCAAGGAGGTGGCCAGCTTGGCCTTCTGTGGCCTCCTTCCTCCTCGGGGTCAAGCAGCCCTGGGGATGTCCCTCACCCGTCTCTGTCCCCCTGCGGTTTGACAAAGTTTCCAGCCTGGGAAACTTTTCCACCGACAGTCCCACCCGGAAAACATCAACAAATCTTTTCTGTTAGAAAATTGGAGCTTTTGCCCCAAACCCCCTTTGCAGAAGGCCTGCAGGGACCGACACGTAGCCACCTCTGGGACAGGGGACAGCAACCCCTCCTTGTCCCCCAGAAATACCGATGTCCTCGGGCAGCAGCCAGCTCTCCAGCTGCAGCTGAGGCTGCCTGGTGCCTGGGGCTGCACAAAATCTGGTCCTGCTCCCAGCTGGGAGGGGGTCAGGATGCCAGAGCTGCTTCCTCGTTGTGATTCCAGCCCTTGGCTTCCCATCCTGCCTCTGCAAGGTGGCTGTGTCACCCAGATCTGTCCCCAGGGACCTTTCCTGCTGCCTGGGCAGCAAGGGAGGGTGGCACACACCGGGTTGTGGTGTTAGGGGAGAGATCAAGCTGCTGTTAATCAGCTCAGAGCTCGGGCCATCAGGATCAGGCCTGGCTCTGAGGGCACAGTGCAGGTTTCTCAGTCATTTGCTTTGGTTCCCTCCTGAGCTTTCCCTTCCCCTCACCATCCAGGGCTGACCCCAGGTAGCAGCCACGATGGGCAGCCTGAGGGTAACCGCATCGGGACGCTGAAACCTCTCGCTGCAGCCTGGAGTTAATTCTTAATCTGGCAATGAGCTTTGGGGATTTCCCAGCGTCAACACACTCTGCAATCGCAGGAGCATCCGAGTTACAGCACCGTCCTCCCTCCACACGAACACGGGCCTTTGTCCCTGGGGTGGAAGGAGGAGGTTTGCATCCAGATCCTATGACACCAGCTTCCCCTAAAACCACCTCCTCTGTATCCCGGCTTCCTACAAAAGTTTAGCTGCAGGCATTTATTTTTTTTATGGTCTATTTCTTGGTGCTTTGCTCGTGCAAGGAAAACAAGCAACCCAGAAGCCAGGTGGGACAGGTGTTGATGGGTGGGAGGCACTGGGCTCTTGTAGGGGCAAAAAGTGCCTGGAAAATCATATTAGCTTGAAATGCAGAGGGAGACTTGGCACACAGTGCAGCGTGAAATCCGGGCGGTGTGAGGGCAGAGGAGCAGCAGAGCGGGGCACCCACAGGTTCGTTTCCCCCCAGTGCCCCACCTGCAGTGGAAACCAAACCCGGATGCTCCCCAGATGCTGGGCGAGGAGCAGGAACCACACCTGGGACTGCCCCGGTGCTCCCCTGGCACCGGAGCTTTTGCACAAGTCTCCCCTGGAGATTTTTCTGCCATAACTTTGCCCACTCCCTTGCCAGCCCCGTGCAACCCCCCAGGCCCCCAGGAGGCTCCCCACGGCCACCCCCTTTCACCCTCCCCACCTCCCATTTCCACCTCCCGTCTCCTCTTGCTTTTCTGCTGTTGGCGGCAGCACCAGCCTCCCCTCCTCACCCTCCCGGTGCCTTTTGGGGTGCCAGAACCTTCTAGCATCTCCCCTCGGCCTCCCGGTGCCCTCTGCAGGACCCGGTGCCCTTCCCCACCCGGAGCATCCCCTCCGCTCCCCCCCGCACCGAGGGGCACCGGCGCCGGAGCCGCGCCGCAAGCGTGGAGCGGGGCGCCCTCTGCCGCGGGGAACAGGGCACGGAGAGGGCCCAGGAGCTGTGGGGAGGTTGTAGGGGGACATCCCCCAACGCCTCGGGGGGTCTCAACCCCCTTGGCCCCCTCTCCCCGCTTTTCTCCTCCGTTTCCAGCCGGGGATGCTGGAGGAACCCCCGCCGGCGCCTGCCTCCCCTTGGGGCTCCTCCGTGCCACCCAGCGGGGCCTGGCCCCCCAGGGGAAGGAGGAGCAGCGTGGTTGCGCTCCCCGGTTTTTCCTCAAAGGGTTTCTTTTCTTTTTCTTTTTCTTTTTTTTTTTTTTTTTTCATGCTCTCAGAGAGAGGTGCTCGGCGGCGGGCGCGGCGTGCCCGGGCTGGTGAGCTTGGCTGCTGCGGATGCCGCCGAGCGCTTTCGTCTCGTGAGGCCGCCTCGCGCCCCGCTCCCGGTGGGGGAAACCGTGGAGGTTCCCCGTGTGCCCTCCCAAACCCCACATCGCTTCATCCCCTCTGATCTGGGAGGCTGGCACCAGCAGGGCCAGCAGCAGCAGTCTGGGACATCGCAGCATCCAGCTGGCTCCTCTGTTCCACTGCCAGCGGGCCCTGCGTGTCCCCTGCGTGTCCCCTGTGTGTCCCCTGCGTGTCCCTTGCCTGTCCCCGGTCCCTTTTTGAAGCCGAACGTGGCCGTGGGTTCGCACTCAGGCCCCTGAGCTGCAAACTCGGAGAAACGTCCCCTCCGGCTGCCCCCGCGCCCCCCGCCAGCAGCCGCGGGGTGATTTATGCGCCGTCTGCACCGCGCCGTGCCCGGCCTGCTCTTCACGCTGGGTGAGCCGAGCCCGTTGGGAAACCAGTTTCGGGAGGAAACTTCTGTGATCCTCTGATCCTCGGTGTGAACCAGGCCTACGCAGAGCTGCATGGGGCACGCTGCCCCCACCCCGGGCAAGGCAGGGGGTGTTCACCGCAGGGGCGCAGCGGGATGCGGGCAGGCACGGGGGCAGGTGACCTCGTCCTGCAAGTAGCCACGGGATGGGGCTCCCTGCTTAGAAAAAAAGGAGTGAAGAGGCATTTATAGGTCCCCAAATCCCCTCTGTCTATGCGGATCAGAGTGGCTCCATGCACCCCGTGGGGTACCAGGCAGCGAGGGGCAGCACCGACCCCACTCCATGCCATCCATGGTGTGCACGGGCACGGCACTGCTGGATCGCAGGGCTGTGACATCCCCCGGGTGCTCACATCCCTATAAACGATGTGAGCTGCCCCCAGCGATGCCCTGCCCTCTTCTCACCCCTCTGTCAGCCTCAAACCCATGCGCTGGGGCAGGAGGCGGGGGTCTTTGTGCGCCTTTAAGAGGCGGCGGTGCTTTGCCGATGCCAGCTGCTCCCCAGCCACGCACGCTTCCCTACAATGCCCTTTTCATGCGCAGCGGCCGTCTGGGCAGTGAAATGCCCCTTCATCGCGGCGCCTCGCCCGTGCCAGCCGTGCCTCTCGCAGCGCGGGCGCTCTCTCGGCATGGCACAGCATCCTTGCCAGTGCTGGGCATGGCACTGCCCGCTCCTCCCTGCTGCTGCCACTGCTGCCGCTGCTGCTGCTGCTGCTGCTCCTTCCCCTGCTCCCAGGAATCCCAAGGGACATGGTGATCCGCAGCGCGAGGTGCCCCGCTCTCCTTTATACCCTGCCCGCCTCTGTGCCAGGTCACTCGGCAGTGCTGCAGTCATAAATCCCAGCCACCTGCCCTCAAGGGCCCGCACGACCGCTGCCTCGTTAGGTTTAGCTAATAAAGCATATTATAAAATAAAAATTAAAAAAAAAAAAAAAGCTTAATCCCCCAGCGAGGGCAGCGAGGCACCACACTGCACCGGGGAGGAGACCGTGACCGTACGGAGCCCACCTCAGCCCCACGGGGAATTTTGGCAGCTGTGTTTGCAGGGAGGAGGAAGCCGGTGTCCCGAGCCTGGCCGGGTTATTTTTGCAGCCTTGGCAGAGCCATCGCATCCCCGGGCGCGGGGAAGGGGAGGAAATGGGTTCAGGAAGAGCAGCGGCCTCGCAGAGGAAGCTCGAGGGGTTGCAGGGCTGGGGGTGAGCCTCTTCCCCTCCGTCCCCGTGGGGCTGCTGCTGAAGGCAGGGGTGTAAAGCCCAGCGCCAGGCTTCCCCCTTGAAAAATGCAGAGCGTGGATGCCCTCCTAGCCCTGCTTTGCCCTCGGTTGCACCCCCAAACCCCAAACCCAATGCTCTCCCATCCCAATGAGCCCCAGCCCAGCATCTCTGCCAGCCCTGATCCCACAGCACGGTGGTGTCGTGTCCCACAGATGTCCCCTGTGTCACCCAGCTGCCTCATGATCCTAGGGGTGCCCGTAGCTGTGGGGAGCGGGTCCCATGGGGGAGACGCTGCCACTTGTCCCCTCGTTGCCCCGACCTGGCCCCACAGACAGCCACACTGGGTTGTTCTCTGCAAACCCTACATGAACGCCCCTAGATCCTGCTGAGGGGCGAGCAGGGATGCCGGTGGGATCAGGGGGAGGTGGGCACCCATGGGGGCACGGCTCAGAGGGGATGGGGAGGCCTCGGGGGAGGTTTGGGGGCAGCGGGGTGCGGGTGGGCTAGTGCAGTGACACAGACCCCGTTCGGGATGGGCGAAATCCATGCCGGGATTTCCCCCCGCCCCCGCATCCCCTGGCCTGAGCCCTGGGCTGCGGCGCCCCCTGCCCCTGGTCCACGGCGGAGCAAAACCCGGTGCGGATCGGGCACCCCTCTGGAAGGGAGTCAAGCAGGGGTGCCTGGCCCTGGAGGCCCAAGCAGGCCCTGCTCCCCCCCTGCCCCTCACACACCCCCCGGCTGCCCCAGGAGGGGCTCTGCAGCTTGGGCTGAGATGCTCTGGTTTCTGGGGCATTTAGGGAAGGCGGTCTTTTTCATGGGATCCTCCCCAAAGCTTTCCAAAGCACCTATTTGGGGCTGTGACTCCCACACTGAACCACGACACCAAGCACGAAGCCATGCAGATGCCCTCACTGTGTCCCCATTGCCTTCCTCTCCATCCCTTTCCCTTCCCCTTGGGGAAGCCCAACACACCTGTGAGCAGTGCTTTGGGTCCTGCTTCTCCCTTGGGACACCATCGGTCCCGGGCAGGGCCTCATGAGCTCTCTGGGGCTCATGTCCCAAGAAGTGCCTGCTCACCGCTTTCTCCAGAGCCGTGGCACGGGTGGGCGATGAATAATGTATCAGACGCCTCCGATCGATGCACCTGGACGGCAGCGGCTCCAGGGATGGCTTCAGATCTTGTTTCTGCTGGGGAATTTGGCAGATCTGGGATCTGCCTCCCCGCCAGCCCTCTCAATCCCTGTGAGAGGAGGCTCCCGTGCGCAGCAGCAGGGATGTGAGTTTCATGTGCTGCGGCCTCATCTGGAGGACAACGTGGACCTGGGGACACCAGAGCAGCTCCACCAGGGGATGAGGAAGGCAGGATCAGCCCCTGAGGAGCTATGTGCCCTTCAAGGGTGGCTCTTGCCACTGCCAGGCCATTTGGTGTGCGCAGATGGGTGCTTTTATCCCGCGTCCCCCTTGCACACTGTGTCACCAGGGCAGGGGGAGCGGGGAGCAACCCTTCCGAAAAGCCCTCTGAGGGGACCTTGTGGAAGCCTAATGGGATTTGAAGCTAAGGGAGCTGAGCCAGGAGCAGGAGAAGGGCTGAAACAACCTTGAGCGAAGGGGGATCAGCGGGAGCGGATGCGGCTAAGACGTGGCCTCTCCTAGGGGAGCGTGTCTGAGCACACGCACGGCCGCTCGCCTGGGGCTTGCAAATCCAGACTGATTTATCCTGCCTCCAGGACTTTGGCCAAAAAACGTCTTGGCAGGAACTTCTTGGAGACAGCTCCAGCTTTGGCGAGGCCAATGCTGAGCCTTACAGAAAGACCAGGACCAAGAAAGCCTCGAAGTGCCTCCCATGTCCAGTGAGGTGCAGGTACCGGTCTCTGGTTCCCAGTACATTTCCAGGTGGCTTTGGGTCAGGGTCACCTCTGTCACCTGCTCAGATGCCACCACTGCCTTGCCACCAGCCCCCCCTGGACATGGCCAAACCCCATCTCCCCCCTGGATCTTCTCCAGGAGCCCAGCCCCTGGCGCAGCACCTCGAGCTGTCTGCTCATGGTTACCAACAGGGCCAAGACCTGATCTCGTGGAGACGCTGGGGATCAGCTCCAAGGCCTCGAATTGGCAACGGGAAGAGAGGCAGAGGCTGCTCGGGCCCGTTTCCAGCTGGACCATGCGTGCAGCTGGCGGTGGAGGTAATTCCTTCTGCAGGATGCCAGGAACCCCACGGCTACGGGGAGGGCGATAGCTGACGATCCCAAGTCAGCTCTGAAAGGACAAGGCGTGCAATCACCGATGACAAGAGCTCGGTGGTCCCCAGACAACTCCAAGCTCAGGCCGAGCACTTCCCAGGGCACCGATGAGGAGGTTGCTCTGTTCTGAGGATGCTGACGGTCCCACAGCCCTGCTGATTCAGAGCAGCCCAGGAGCAAACCCCAAGCGGATCACCCATTCCTGGAGAGTTAACCTGCATCGCCTGCACAATTTAACACAGCACCTTGCTTTTCCCAGCTGAAATACAGAGCTTTTTCTGCTCTGTATTTCCAAGAGCCTCGGCTCCCTCCCTCTCCTCCTGCTGTCTCGGGAGATGTTGGTTCCCAAGGTGCTCGGAGCAGCGAGGCCAGGAAACCAGGGCACTCCTCCAGCTCACCTAATTGTTGGTTTCTGTCCCTGTCCCTCGGTGCCTCATTAAATAGAGCAGGAGGAGAGCCCAGGAGAAGCTGCCGTGGCCCTGAGCACACAGAAACACATGCGCACGTAACGCAGCGGCGGGTGGGAATCGCATCCGGAGCGGTGCTTCCAAAACCACCGGAGGCGAGCAATGGTGGGGAAAGGGAACCCGGGGCAGATCCGTCCAGCCAGCTGGGAGAAACCCAGTGACCTGCTCAATACGTGGTCCCCGTGGTTTCCCAGGACCTAATATGCATGGGATCAGTGTGGGGAACACTCGAGGGGGCAATGCCCCATCCTAAAGGGGAGACAGCCTCTTGGCTGCACGCTGCAGGTGATGGTGACACCACAGATGTTGGGGACACCACAGATGATGGGGACACCACAGATGATGGGGACACCACAGATGCTGTCTACCCCAGCTGCATGCAAGCAGCAAAAGCAGGAGCCTGGGTGCAAGCAGCATGGAGCTGCTGAGGTCTGGGTGCTGGCATCCTGCTCCTCCTCACCCCGCTGGTGCCATCACGTGAATTATTCGTGACAAATGCTCCCTCCACGCCACCAATGCAATGCTGTTACATTTCTTGCTGGAAAAAGCAGCGAGATCTTGGGTGAGGCCTTCCTGGCTTGGCGTAGCCCTCCTGCAGCCAGCCCGGCCCCACCAGGCTGCTCCCACGGGCTGTGAGACTCTCCAAGACCCCGCTTAATGGGGAGGGGGCTTCGCACGAAGGCTGGAACAAACCCTAGTGGGAGCGTTCGCTTTGCCAGGATGCTGCAGCCAGCTCCGGCCAAACTTTCGCTGCTCAGTATTTGTGTTTGTTTTCTCCCTGTTGCCTGGGCTATTGCGGGAGATTTATCTTCTGGAGGGGAAAGGCATCTGGTTTTGGTGGCACTCCTCTCCTTCAGGCTTCGGCCCATTTTGGGCCATGCACAGATGAGGATGAACTTGCTGTGCGTGGCCAGCGACTCCCAGCAGCCTGCGAAGGTCTGAGCGGCGAGGTGAGCCCCGGGGATGGACGGAGCATCCCAAAATGATGGCTCTGGTACAGTGGGGCCGTGCCAGCCGCTCTCCTCTGGCCTCCAGGGACAGCTCACGTCCACCTGCAGCACTGTGGGCACCGAGGGCAGTCCGGGGTGCCCACAGCTCCCCTCCAGCAGCCACCTGAGGGGACAAACTTCTGGATAAAAGTGATGAGAAGCTCACAGCATGAGCTGCTTTGAACCGGGCGAGGTGAAACGTGTGCAGGGTGTGCTTTTCAATCGTTTTTCCCCAGTGGAGGAGTGTTGGTGCTTTCCAAAAGCTACTGTTCTCTTTCTGTGCCTGACGGAGCCCAGGTACAGGTACTTTAACGAGTCCAGAGGATGATGCAGTGGCATCATGAGCACTGTTGGTCTGGGAGCCCTGAGCACTGAACACCCCAGCCAGTTCAGCCCCGGGGTTAATTCTCGTCCTGAGAAGCCAGCCTGATCAAAATCCCCGTGCAGGTTTACCCGTCTGCAAAATGGGGGCAGAAACACAGAGCCGGGTCACGTTCCCTATAAGAAAAAGAAATCAAAGGGTCTCCCCCTCCTTTGGCAGCCACACCGCACTCCCCGTCACCCAGCACCTGCTCACAAAGCATGGGAACGACCCCTCTTTTGGGGACCAGTGCTGGTGCCCACCTTCTGTGCCTCAGTTTCCCCCCCTGGAGGATAAAGGCAAGTCTGACAGAAGATGCACAGACACCCGATGACCCCGCAGGCTGGTGGCTCCTCATCCCCGTGTGGCCAAGAGTGGAGCCCGGTGGCTGGACGAAGGGGGATGCTCCACACGTGCACCCCAAATACTACGAAAAAATCGGTCACGAGTGCTTCACGCTCGAGCTTGGGATGCTTTTATAAAGCACCCGTGCTGGAGCTCCGAGGGGCAGGAAACTTTCCAAAAGGTTTTCAGCACGGAAGAGAAAAACGCATTTGTTTTTCCAGCCCCGCTCATCCCCTCTGCAGCGCAGGGGATGGGAGGGATGGAAACTGCCCTGCCCCTGCTGCTGGGACGAGCACCCCAAAACTCTTTGGTGCATCCCCAGAGAGACGAAACTGTCCCAGGATGGGGATGGGGATGGGGATGGCAGTGGGGTGCTGGCTCTGCCCTGGGCTCTCTGCCCGACATTTCCCCGTGGTTCAATTTCTTTCGCTGTAGCCGGCTCCAAGGCATGCCCAGCGCCCACGAAGCCCAAATATCCGAGCAGGGGGGTTTCCAAAAAAGGATCAGCTCCCGGTGGGACGGGGCTGGGGGCCGGCAGCCTGGCCGAAAGGGCTGCCTTAGCCGGTACAAGCATACCCCCTGCCGACGAACTGGGAAAGCACAGCTCCCCGGACACCGCCGGCACCCCAAACCCTACAAAAAAAAAATAAAAATAACATTAAAAATTAAAAAAAAATAAGCCACCACCTAACCACAACTGGGGGCCGGCCCGGAGGCTGGGGAGGGGTCGGCTACAGGGGGCTGGATTTTTTCGGCTTTTCGTTTTTTTTGTTGTTTTTTTTTTTCGGTGTTTGGGACCGGTTTGCACTTTCTCCTCATTTTTTTTTTTTTTTTTTTTTTAATTTTTTTACCATTTTCTCCCCCCTCCTCGCCATCGAGGGGGGGGGTGCCCAGCCTGCGGCGCTGCCCCGGCCCAACCAATCAGGGCCGGGTGGGGTTGGGGGAAATATATAAATATATAGGACCGGGGGCTGGGGAAGTGGAGCCCTTTGTGCACTGCAGCCCTGCGAGTGGGGTGGCTGCGAGGGAGCGCGGCGGGCTGCCGGCAGGTATTTCCATCCCTCCTGCACCCCAATAAACGCGGGGTGGCTCGGCTCACCCTGCCTGCAGTTGTGCTGGGTCTGGGTTTGCTGGTTTTTGGCTTTTTTTTTTTTTTTTTTCATTTTTTCTAACTGGCTGGTTTCCTTCCTCCTTTGCACATGGGGGTTTGTTATGGTAGGGTCCGCCGGGTGGGGTGCTGCGGGGTGTGCTGGGGTGCTGCTAGGGGTGATATAGGGTGTGTTGGGGTGCTGCATGCTGCTGGAGGTCTTTGGGCTCTGTGGGGACAGCGTGGTGACCCCGCTGCCTGTGGGGATGGGGAGGAGGTGCTCCTGTTATTGTAGGGTCTCTGGGAACTGTGGGGCTTGGGGCTGGTGCTGTTTGTGCACCCCTGGGTTCTGCTCCCTGTGGCTGGGTTTGGGGGGCACTGGGGGGTGCATGCTGGTGTGAGATAGGAGCTGGGGGGCTGAAGGGGGTGTGTGGCCAGCCCCTGCCTCAGTTTCCCTACCTGTAGCCAGGCAGCTCTGTGCTGCTGACACCCCTTCTGCCCTCGGGACCAGTTTTGGGGGTGGCTTGAAGCTGACCCAGGGTGTCCCTGCAGCTCCTGCTGCCTTGGCACCACCACGAGTGGTGGCTCTGGGTGGTGGTCACAGCCTCGTGCTGACCCCTCCAGCCCCCAGCTCAGCCTCAGCCCTGCCTTCTGGCCAAAGCGAGCTGTGCTGCGCCCTTGAAAACCAAAAACCTCGATGCTGGAGCCAGCTGACAGCACCACGGGCACCACATCCAGCCCGGGTTACTTTCTGCAGGGTCCCCAGCTCCGGCAGGGGGAGGCCAGTTTGTTCCCAAAGCTGCTGTGGGAGCTGGGGAGGGACACGCTGGTGGCACTGGTTGGAGCTGGGTCAGGTACGTGGCGTTTGGCCCTCCCTCCTGGCTGGGCTCGCTGTTTGCTCCCTAAGGCATGCCAGTGACAGAGGGGGTGACACAGCCCACGGCCATACAGCCCTCCCCGGGGCTGGCAGGGTCCTGGGGGTGTGGGAGAAGGAGGAGAGACCTCAACCTTTGCTCTGTGGGAAGCCACCCACGGCGACCTTGGATGCCCCAGAGGCGTTTCTGTGCCAAAACCACCAGCCCCACGTGGGCAGGGGACAGAGGGGACGTCGGTCACAGCCACCACCTCTCCCTGCCCCAATAAACCACCGCTGTGCTTACGGAGAGATGCACCCCACACCGGGCACCCAGAGAGCTCGATGCGCCCGGTGGGGCTCACGGTGTCCCCTGGGGCTGGGGACAAGGCTCTGGCAAGCCCCCACATGCAGCCAGCTGTTGTTGTGGCCGTTTGCATGAGCAAGAGCGAGAGCTGGGGCTGACCGCAGGATCCTGCCCCGGCTGTGGGGCTCCCGATGCCTGCGGGGGGGCCCCAGGAGGCAGCCGGGCTGTTACACCGAACCGAAAGGAGCCAGGAAACTGGTCAGAGGGCTGCGGAGGGCGGGAGTGAGTCTGAATTTCCTTTCTCGCCTCTGAGTCACCGTGGCCGGCTGTCCTGGCCCTGAGACACCGCTCTGGTGCCCACCAAGAGCCTTGGCCGGGCTCCTGCCAGGGCGGCACCGTAATTCCCCCGGCCACGGGCTGGGCACGGGGCCCCTGCTGCTCTCAGGCTTGGTCCCTGCGTATGGCACAGCCCCGCTGTCCCCACATCGCCCCCGTGGCTGCTGCCACCACAGCCAGGTCCTGCAGCTATTTGGGGACAATTTGGGGTGGTGACCCACTGTGGGGGGCAAGGGTTGCAATTCCAAGGGTTTGGCACCAGTGTGGTCTCCTGAAAGCTGCGCTTCCCTGGCCACATTTGGGGTCAGCGGTGGGTTTGGGGAGGCTGCAGTGCCCTAGCGGGGCTGCTCTGTCCCAAGACAAACCCGTCCCGGGGTGGGAGGGTGCAGCCCGTGGTGGCTGTCCCCAGGGGAGCAGGTTACAGGGACCTGTGACTCCACGTGCTGCTGGCTGGGAGGCAGCGGCGTCGCTCCGTCTGCCCCAGAGGAGGAAACGTGCGTGCCCCACAGCACCCAGGCTCTGTCCCCTCCTCACCCTACAGGAGGGACACGGTGGCTCCTTTTGCCCCCTGGGGCATTGCCTCCCTTGCAAATCCCTGTTTTTTTTCCTGCCGTTCGCCCTCGTGTCCTCCTTTCCCGGCGGCTGTCCCCTGCTGGAGGCAGAGCGCAGCTGGGAGCACAAACACCCAGTCCCCTTCCTGCCTCTTCGCTTCCTCCCCTCGTGGCCTCGCTTTCCAGAGCGGCCTCCGAAGAAAACAAAGGTCGCGCCGTCACGCTTTGCCTACACACACACATGGCCGTGTGGCTGGTGCCCTCCTAATAAACTTTGACCAAATTTCCCGCCCGCTGGACGGGAGGGCAGGGAGCTGTAAACACCCTCGGGTCAGCAGGGCTGCCCCAAGTGCGCAACTGGGGGTGGGAGGGGAGGGGGAGAAGTTTTTTCCTTTCCTTTAGCCCAGAGCTCTGCAGCTCAACCCCATATAAGACAGCGGAGAAGCCACACCACGAGGAGAAGCCCTGCATGCAGGACAGGCTGTGATCCCCTTGGTGCTGCCGTGGTGTTCCCGTGCCACCTCGCAGCAGGGACGGTGGCTTCAGCTCATGCCTGGGACAGCAAGCGGGCACCCTGAGATGCAGCAGCGCTTGCTTTATGCTGTTTTATCTAAAAAAATGTTTGTTTGTTTGTTTGTTTGTTTTAATAAACAACCATTAGGAAAGAGCTTTAGGTTGAAATGATGAGGATAAAACCTTTCCAGGCTCTGTGGAAATAAGCTGGGGGGATCTAAGCCCTGCTGTCCCTCCCCTGCCTGGGGACAAGGGTCCCTTTCGGTGTCCGACGCCCGGAGCAGTGCCAGGCCAGGGGGAGGCCCCTTGTTGGGGCTCCACGGGGGATTTTGGCACATCCCTTTTGGCGAGGGCGGCTGGGATGTGCCCGTGGCAGGATGGGCAGGTCGCCTCCACCGGGAGGCTGGGGATGAGGCCGAGGCTGGGCGGGAGGGAGGCTGCGGCCCCGCTGCCTGCCCCGTTTGGCCGCTGCCCATCGCTTTGCTTTCGACGCTCGGCACCACCAGGATGTGGTTTATTCCCAGGAAGGAAGCCGGCTGAAAGAAGGCTTTTAAAACACTCCGGCAGCCTTTGCAGCGGGAAGCTGAGCAGCCATATGAAGCCGGGATAGCGGGGCACGGGGAAAAGGGGGCCCCCGAGCTGGGCTTGTGCCCGCTGCGTGCCCCCCCCATTCCATGGGTGCCCCCATTATCTCCCTCCTGGCTCGCCCCAGGAGGGGATCAGCCCCAGGCAGTGCAATGGGGCTGAGCATTATGGGGTTGTATCGGTGCGTGGGGCTGGAGTTATCTCCTCTGACGGGGGCTGAGCGCTGCTCTGGCACCGAGCCCAGCTGCAATTACTCCGGCGGCACCGATGATGCCACGCCGCAGGAATGGCGCGATGGCGCGCCCCTGCTCCGGGCTGGCACGGGGCTGCTCCAGCCATACCCCAGCACCCTCCTGGGGGTCCCCAATGCCCCTTCCTGCTGGCGTCGTGGCTGTGACCCCCCCAGCATTGGGTATTTCCCATCCCAGCCTGCAAACGGGGCACTTCTGCCTTGTGGAAAAAGCTGTGGACACGCAGGGTGCATCCTGCGCGATGTTCCCGTGACCCGGTGTTTTCCCAAGTGTCCTGGTTCCCCCACGTGCTGTGGGCCCGCAAGCAGGATCTGGGCTCCCACGGTTCCTGGTCTTTGCGGTCACAGAGGGAAGCCTGAAAACAGACCTGAAGGCAAAAGGAAAAGGAGAGCCCCTTGGGCTAGGATTTTGCCCAGGATTTTTGAAGACAGCCGTGGTGGCTTGACACTTTCTGGGCCCTCCTGAACCAGAAGAACTCGCTTCTCTTTCCCCAGCTAGAACGTTTATTTCTGACTCAAAACAAAACAAAAACAAAAAGAAAACAAAAAAACAAGCACCCCTGCCACCGCTGTCACCTCCTGGCCCCGCCGTAACCCGGCTGCAGGCGCTGTGCAGGATGCGGTCCCTGCCTCGCTGCGGCAGCCACCTCTTCCCGCTGCCATCCATCTGTCCCCGCTGTCACGGGATCCCGGTGGAACAGGGACACCTCCTGGCCGGATCCAAGCCTGGGGTGAGACGTGGAGAGGGCTGAACCCCGTGTTGCAGCAGGTTAATACACAGGAGAGCAGTGGGGAAGGTGGCATGAGGCCGCGGGGATGGGCACCAGCAGCCCCCGTGGCCACCTCTGGGGACTTCTGCGGGAGGCTGGCTCGGAGCAGCCTCCTCCCAGACAAATCCCTCCGGTGCAGGGCACGGGGTTCATTGCCATGCTGAACTCCTTCGCAGGGAGGGGAAGGAGAAGGGAACTGAATATTTAATGCCTGCAAAGTGCCTTGATGTCGGTGGCTGGAAGGCGCCGGGGAGGGGAAGGGAGCGGGAGCGGAGCAGCGCTCGGCACGCAGCAGCCACCAGGGGCAGGGGGGCACCGGCACAACCCCCGTGTCCTCTGCCCCATTTTTTGGCCCCTCTGCTGGGTCAGAGCTCCAGCGAGGGACCTGCTGCGTGTCCCCATGGCGGGACAGGTCCAAGGGGACGGGGCTGTCCCCACACACACCCTCCTTTTCCCCTCCGGAGCACGCCCACCCCGCAGCCTCACACTGAGCACTTGCTCGCACACCAGGGAGGAAACGGGGGGACCCAGCCCGCACGGGTGCCACCCGGGTGTGCCCCACGTGTGGAGTCACACCACACACACCCCAAACCACACACGCATGCACGCTCACACGCATGTCCTCGCCGTCACGCACACGCAGCCTGCCATGTGTGTGCACAGCCCCGGGAGCACACGGTGTTACACACGAGCGTGCAGAGTGCCACGCGTCAGCGGTGTCACACGCGCGGTGCAAAACGTGTCACATGTGCTGGCTGCCATCTGTGTATGCGTGTGCGTGATCACGCGTGTGCACACCCCCATCTCACACGTGTGTGCACACAAACTGCCCCACGAGTGCCCACAGTGCCACACGAGTGCCCACAGTGCCACACACCTGTGTGCACACACCATTTCTCCCCGTGCACGTGTCGGGACCCTCGGGGACCCCACAGGACCCCGCAGCGGGGCAGGACGAGCCCCGAGGGCTAGGGGGGGGACAGGAGGGAGCGCAGCAGCTTGGCCACGAGGCTGAGGCCCGAGCAAACTCCTCACACGTGGGCACGGCAGGAGGGGATGTGGGGACGCCAAGGCTGGGGGCACCGGCGCAGGCCGGGGCTCTTTGTTCCCCCCCACGCCAGTCCTCCATGATGTGGAGAGCGAGCGAGGCCGGCGCTGCGAAATGGCGGCCGGGGAGGCGGGGATCGGGGGGGAGGAGGAGGAGGAGGACGGAGGTGGGGAAGGCCGGGCGCCATGCGGCCTCCCCGTGCGCCGCCACGCCGCCACGCACACAAAAGGCTGCAGGGAAAACACGGAGGCCAGCGGGACGCCCGTGCGGAGCGGCCTCCCCGGCACGGGGACGAGGACGGGGATGGAGATGGCCACCTCGGGGTGCTTCGGGGTAGCCGGGATGGGCACAAGAGGGGTCACCCCACAGCCAGGGGCTCGTCCCAGGCTGGCCGTGGCTGCTGGGGACGGGGACGTTCCCTCGCTGCTCACACGTCTCCGTGGTGGCACGCATGCCGCGGTGGGATGAACCCCCCCGGAGAGCCCCCACGTGAGGAGTAGGGTGGCAAATTTGGGGGAGGGAGGGTGGATTGGGGTTGTGGCATGTTGGTTTGGTGGGGCAGCAAGGCAGGGACGGATGGTCGGACAGACGGACGGATGGGTGGGTAGGGGGCTTGCTCCCTTGCCCCAAACGGCACGGGGAAAGTGCCCCCACAGCCCCAGCTCTGGGCACATCCCAAGGGCAGGAGGGGGATGCCCTGGCTGGTCCCCATCCCATAACCAGGAGCAGGGTCTGGCTGCCTCTGCTGCTTCTGCTCCCTGGCCCATTTTAGGTCCCCGTTTTAGGTCCATCCACTTTTATGGGATGTGGGCTCGGGGCTCATCTCAGCAGCGCAGCCGTGGAGCAGGCGCCGCCGTGACGCGGAGCCGTGCTCGTGCCCCTACATGTCCCGGGACAAAGCCGTGCTGCAGCAGGCAGGAAAAACTCGCAAGTCGGGACACAAAGCTGCTTTGTGCCCCGCTCTTTGTCTTAAAAGCGCGATGACTCTTCCCAGGGTGGCCAAAAAACGCCGGGCTGCAGGTCCCGTGCCACTGGGGACGGGTGAGCCCCACGGGTACCCCAGCAGCATCACCCGCTCCAGAGTGGGGAGAGAAGGGGCACGTGGGATGCTATGGATATCCCTTAGGTTTTTGGGATGGGGCCCATCCTCGGGGAGAGGTTTGAGGAGGGGAGGGAGAGACGTGCTGAGCCCCAGCCATGGGAATCCCAGTCCCTGAGCAGGTCCAGCCTCCCCGGCAGGTCGGGCTGGTTTGGAGGCGCTGCGGGGCTGGGGTGGCTCCCAGGCGGCCCCAGTCCTCCTGCCCGGCCCCACTGCAGCTCGCCGGGAGCAGCCAGAGTCCCGGTGAGGAGGGACGTGGGGACAAGGTCACTGGGCTGGGACAGAAATGCCCCCGTGGGGTATCAGAGCCAGCAGCACGGGGATGAAGAGCAGAGGGCAGCTGTGCTCCAGCTGTGGTGGGGGGCTGAGCTGGTCCCAGGAGGGGCTGGGACCGTTGTGTGGCACCCACTCTGCTGTCCCCTTGTGTTGGGGACCATGGGGACGTGGGAAGGGAGTCGGTGAGGTCACTGAGGCTGAAATCCCCAGAAATCCCCACTCCCCCCCTTAGCTCTTAGCCACCTCCCTCATCTCTGCATCCCCATGTGATGAGTTTGCTCAGGTCTCAGCCTGGTGGCAACGAACCGGGGGGGGGGCCAGCCTAAAGCCCCGAGCCCCCAGCCCACGTTGGGGACACCCCCGTGTCCCCCAACCCTTGTCCCCCCCCCCATGTGGGCACAGGATTGGGTCCCCACAGGGCGACACAGAGGCAGGGCACCCTCTGCTGGAGCCTGCCCCCGGCACACCCCAAACCCCACGGGGGGGCTCCCCACGCGCCTGCACCTCTGCCCACAATCCTGGGTGCGCGTGCACGCACCGAGCACGAGCACGCACACACACACAGCTCCCCCCCAAAAAATAAATAAATATCTAAATTGGGCTTGCCCACGCGTTGCACACCCGCGGCACCCACCCGCTCACTCACGCGGCGCGGGGCTGGCGTCCTGCGCAGGGCGGCCAGGGCTTTGGCCGCCGGCCCGGCTTCGCACAACCGGAGATGGAAAAAAGCTAAATTTAAAGGCAGCCGGGCCTGGGAGGGGGAAAGGAGGGGGCTGTGGAGCCACTCCCTGGTCTCCAACACGGGTGGTGTGGGGGAATCGGGCACGGCGTGGCCGGGAAGGCGCCGCTTTTGGCAACGGGGAGCAGCGCTGGAGCTGTGCGCACACCCCACCGGGGACGTCCCAATGCCGTGGGCTAACCCCGGACCCAGCGGGCACCGGAGGGCTCGGTTGGAGCTGGCAGAAATGAAAACAGCGAAAAGAGCCTGGGCCGCTGTCCAAAAGTGCTTAGCGTTAATTAATTCTTGCCCGCGACGCAAGCTGCCCTCAGCACCAGAACATCCTAACATAGGCACGGCCGCGGCCGCCCGCCCCCGGCGTGGCTGCAGCCCTTTGCTGGATTTTTGGGAGGAGGCGGTGCGGCCGCTGCCCCGTCCCTTGAGCACAAACTGCTCTTTCCCACCCGGAAGGTTTCTGGTGGGTGCTGGCTGCTTGGGGATGGTGTTGGGAGAAGGAGTGCCCCCAAATTATCCCCAAAACCCCATGGGGGCCAGCGAAACCCTTTTACCCCATAAAGTGGGCCAGGTCCCCTCTCATCCCATGTCAAGGACAAGGACCCCAGCACCGTGCTGTGCACCCTGTCCCACTTGGGTGGGGGCAGAGCCCCCCAGCCTGGCCGTCCCCACGCAGAGGGGACCCGGTAGCAGGGCGCACTGCGGCTCCCGCTGCCTCTCCCTTCTCCTGCCCGGTTATTTTTATCCCTGGCAGCGGGCTGGGGACGGGAGGCTGTGCTGGAGCCGCAGCCACCAGAGGGTTTGGGGTGAGGGCTTTGGGCTGTGCTGGGAGCCGGGCACCGCTCGGGGTCTGGTGCCCGGCGGTGGGGCAGAAAGGGGCATCCCCATGCCATGGGGCTGGGGACATCGATGCCACCCAGCAGGGTTTGCCCCATAAATCCCCAAACGGAGTCCTGGAACAGAGCGAAGCGAAGCCAACATCCCACATGGGGGGGCAATCCCCCAAAAGCAGGAGCGGGGCTGGGCCTCGGGGTGCCAGCCACGGGTTTTTTGGGGCAGTGGGGCAGGAGGAGAGAGGGGGAGCGGGGCGGCGGGGGGCGGCAGGGGCGAGGGGAGCAGGCAGCGCCGTGACTCAGCCGGGGGTGGCAGCGGGCGAGGTGTTTGTGTTTTAGTTTCTAACGTTACCGTTTCCACAGCACCGGGGAAGCAGCCCCGAGCCCTGGGGGGCCGCGGAGGGCCCCCCGACAGCACCGAGGGCGGGTTGGGACAGCGGGGCCGGGAGAAGCGTCCCCGTCCCCGCCGCTAACGCCACGCCGGCTAAAAATACCGCGGGCTATTGTCGCCAGCAACAAAGCGCCCAGCGTATTTTTAGCCTTATCTCCACCGCCATCGGCTCTGGGGAAGCGCCGTGCCCGCTCCACCCGGGCGCTGCCCCCCGTGCCTCAGTTTCCCCGTCCCGCTGCCGCCACCCCACGCGTGTCACCTACGGGGCCGTGGCACCCGGGGACGTGTGGTCCCGGTGTCACAGCTCCAGTCCAGCTCCAGGAGCTGGGAAGGACGGGGCAGAGACCGGGTGTGATGAGCTGGCCCCGTGGCACCGAGCGACACTCTGGGGGTGCTGGGGGTGGCGGGGGGGACCCGTGTGCCGTGTGGTCCCTTTTCGTAGCCGATGAGCCAGCACCCACACTTCCCCTGCAGGATTTAAGGGGGCAACCTGGCCCTCGACCCCCCAACCCCCCAGCCCTCCTCCTCCTCTTCCTCCTGCAGACGAAGGCTCTCCATGCTGCGGCATCGCTCGCCGGGGGTGAAACGAGCTGGCGCGGTCTCAGCGCGGCAGCCGGGTGGCCAGGGAGGGCTGTGCCAGCCTGCGCGGGCTGTGCCAGGGGCCGGGGCTGTCCGGACGCCAGGATAACGCTGGATTTGTGCAGATTTCCCTGGCGGAGCTCGAGGCAGGGAGGTTTAACTCACCTTTTCCCTGCCAGAGCAGCTCGGCGTGCCGTGCGGCAGCGCGGCGATCCGCTCCCACCGCGGAGAGGGCTGAAAGGAGCAGGGGGTCCGCGGCACCTCGGGGGCAAGGACGGGGCTGTGACTTTTTGCCAGGCGGGGGGCACAGCCAAGGCAACGAGGCGGGCTGGTCGGGCTTGGATTTCTCAGTAAAACCCAAAAAAGGGGCTTCAAACTCTCTGTGATCCCTCCCCAAAAAGCCGCCTGCACCCCATGGCTCGTGCAGGAAGCTCGGTGCCGGGGTACCTGCTGCTCCCCCCATCCTCGGGGCAGTCCCAGCGTGTCCCTTACCGTGCTCCAGGACACCCTCATGGTTTTGGGGGGGGCTCTGCTCCCCTCTCCCCTGCCCCATACTCCCTGGTCATTTAACCCTGCTCTTAGCTTGGGGTCCTGCTTGGGGTCCCACTGGACCCAGGGCAGAGCAACCTCTCCCCCTGCACAGATTGGGGTGGGGGGGCTGTTGCAAGGGGTCCCCTTTTTTTTCAGGGACCCCCCCATTCCCCAAGGTGGCACCGATGGGGCTTGGGGCTGTGTCTGATGAGGACCGAAGGGGAATCCGTGCCGGGGAGGGGGGAACCTACAGGGGAGAGCTGGGGCCACCCAGCCAGCAGCACCTCTGGGTGCGGGGCTTTCAGGGCAGGAAGGGATGCGATAAACCCCAGTGCGTGCACCCATGGGAGAAAAGATTGGAGGGGGGGGGGCAGCAAACCTCACAAAGCGAAGATTTGGGGTTGGGAGGGGGGAGAATTATAGGGGATTGGGGAGACCACAACATCCCGGCTCGCAGCAAGGGTTTTTTTTGGGGGGGAGGTGAAGGGGTCAGCATCCTTCTCTCCATCCCCCGTCCCCCCCCACGGGGCAACGGGGGCGGGGAGCACGGAGCCCCCCCCGGCAGGGCCCGGCGGTGGCTGCCCGGGGGAGCGGGAGGGGAGGAGCGGAGAGCGGCGGCCCCGGCACCGGCACCGGCACCGGGAGGCTCCGGAGCGGCGGCGGCGGCGGCTCCGGGACCCCGGTGGCTCCGGGACCCCGGTGGCTCCGGGATCCGGTGGCTCCGGAGGCAGCAGGCAAGTGGGTTTAGGGATTTGCCGGGAATGGGGAGGGGGATCATTTTTTTCCCCCTTCTCCCCCGGTTCCCCCCAGCCCACGCCGCCGCCGGAGGGATTTGCCGGGCTGGGGGTGAATTTCCAGAAGGTTTTTTTTTGTATTTTTATTTTTTTTGGGGGAAGGGGGGTGTGAAATCTTCTAGTGGGGAAGGGGCCGGGATTTGCACAGAACAAAGGGTTTGGTGTTGGGGGGAATGGAAAAATACTGGAGGCTGACAAATGGGGGTGTCGGAGGGTTGGGGTGTCAGGGCACCGTGCCCGGAGCATCCCAGTGGGGTGGGGGATCTGTAGGGCACAGGGGGGCACCCACCCCCGTGGATGAGGGTGAGGGGTTTCCCCCCTCCCCCATAGGCTTGGGGGATGCAGGATTTGGGGTGCAGAGCGCCCAGAGTGTGGGCATGGGGGTGCTGCAGGGGGGCTCTGCATGGGGTGGTTTTAGGGGCGCTCGTAAAGGAAAGCAGGAGGGGGGGCAGCGAGTGGCCAAGGGGGGGCAGATGGGCGACTCCTGGGGCTGGCGTCGCTTGGTGCCGGTGGCAGAAATGTGGGGTTTTGCTGGTAATTTCTGCACCCCAATGCCCTGGCTGTGAACCGGGAACGGGGGCACCGTGGGGGGGAGTGGGCTGCGCTGCGCAGGCACCGAGGGACTCGCAGGGGGGGGACACGTTCCTGGGATCTTGGATCGAGCCTGGCAAGAGGAGATATCGACCACGCTGCTGAACCAGCTGAGGTTTGTGGGGTCGCAGCCCCCTCCCCGGCCCCCCCGGCAGCCTTTCCTGCCGGAACGGGGTGGGTGGGAGCCCGCGGGGCTAACGGGGCCGGCCACCAGACTACGGGTCCCGGCGTGCTCCGCGGTGCCTCGTCCGGGCTCCATCCTCGTCCTGATCCCAGCAGCTGGCGGGCAGCGTGGTGTGGGGTTGGGGACGCAGCGGAGAGGCCGCGTTTTGGCCGTGCCGTGAGGAGCAGCTCGGTGCAGGCGGCTGCGGGAGGAGGTGGGAATGCAGGCTGGGAGCGCGTGCCGCGCGCTCTGCCCCTCTGGCTCCCAGCGCCACGTGGCCCCGGCCCCCAGCAAAGGGATCGGGAACCCTGGGCACTGCCCGGTCGATCCTGTGCCTGCAGCAGCCGTCCTTTGGGTCCACCGTAGGGCTGGGCAGCGCTGCATGCTCCTACAGACATCCTCTCCTCCCCAAGCATCTGCTCCGCTGCCGTCCCCGAGGCTCTTCCCTCCCCTGGCACTCTGCCCTGGGACGTGGGGACACCAGCTCCTCTCCCACCCCCTGCTCTGCACGGCTCGCACGTGCCACCCAGACACTGCTCCTGCGCTTGCCACCACCCCCCCGGAGCCCCTCGAGCTCTTTTTTCCCCCCCTTTTGCCCTAAAACTGCTGGCAACACCACTGGTGGGTGGCACCTGCCGGGTGGGTGGCATCAGCTCGCCCTTGGGTGGGGGGAGCGGCGGGGCAGGGCGGGAGATCAGGGCGCCGGATAAAGCCGGGCCTATTTTTGTACTGCAAAGTAATTACCGGAGCCTTCCAATCCTTAATCTGCCGAGAGCACCCCGGCGCGATTGGATCCCTCCCCGAGCCTGGCGACAATTCTCCTGTCACACGTCTCCTGCGTCACCGCCCCGCCAACGCCCGCTGCTGGGCTCACACCGGGATCCATGTGCCGCCGAGCTGCCGGCCCATCTGCCCCGCTGGCACCCCCGGGAACGGGGACGGGGACCCCATTCGGGGCCCTGGTTTGGGGTTGGGAGCGGGGTTTTGCCTCGGGCATCCTTGTCCCCGCAGCAGGATTTGGGCTCCAGCCCCGTGAAACCACATCCATGTGGCACGTTCTCCCTCGGGCTGCCCCAGGGGCGTCCTGGCCAAGTTGCTACCCGCGTGGTCCCCTCGCCATCCCCGGCCACCTCAGCTTCCCGTGGGCACATTTGGGGTCCCCGGGGCCCCTCTCCAGCCATACAAGTGGCGGTGCTGGCTGGCTGGGCTGGCACCATTCCCGGCCTCTCCCCGTGCTGTCACCGTGCCACGGGCTCGCCGAAGAACCTGTTCCATTGCTCACACCACGGAGGAGGAAATTACGGGTGGTGTTTGTGGCAGCACCTTTCATCCCACGGCTGCGGGACTGCTTTTCCCCCTGCCTGCACGCAGCCGGCTCCGGGGTGAGCTTTGGGGGGCATTCGGGACCCCGTGGAGCTCGCAAAACCCTTGCTGAATATTTGGGATCAGCCTTCTCTCCGCCCAGCCCCGCGCACGGCCGCGAACTCGTCGGCGTGCCACGAGCAGCCCCCAAAAGGGAGCCGAGAAAGGACTTGGGGGTGTCCCCAGGTGCCCCCGGCTGCGTCCCTGTCCCTGTTTGGCAGGGATTGTTTGGGTCGGGAAGCATCTGCCGGCGCCGGAGCCGATGGCCATAAAAGGCCCTAAAACAGAGGGGCTGGGAGGGATCATCGGGGACGTGGGAATGAGGGGCTGGAGAGCAGCCCTGCAGCGCAGAGCGGGTCGGGGCGCCGGCACACGGTGTCCCCGTGCCTTCCCCCGCTGCTTAAGGGGCACGTTTTGGGATCAGCATCGCCTCCCACGTGGGGTTGGGGAGGATAAAGCTGCCCCTTCATTCGGGCACCTGGGTGGCGGGGGCGAGGGGCGAGCAGCGGGTTCCCCCCCCCAGCCCCAGACAATGGCCACCCTTTATTGGGATTTTCCGCTCCCGGCCCCGGCTCCACCACCCAGCTGGTGACATTTTACCACCTCCACATCCACGTGGGGACTCAAAGGGCACAGACGCACTGGGAACCCACACAGAGCGGCCGTCCACCCCTCCTGACCCCCCCCCCGGAGATGGGACTGGGATGCCCGCACCGGGAACCTCCCTCTGGGGCTATTTCGACTCTTTTTGGGTCGTTATCCTCCTCCTTTTCCCTGCCTTCAGCCCTTTGGGGACCCTCTTGGGTCCGTCCCCTGGCTCAGCGGGGCTCGGACACCCTCTGGGTGACGGGAGGCAGCGTGGGGACATTTTCCAGGCTGGGGACACTTGGCCTTTTGGGGACGGACACCCCGACCCCACAGGCACCCGGCTGTCGGAGCAGTGCCACCCCCAGCTCCTTGGGGACACGGGGCGGCCTCCATCCCTCTGTAAAGTCCCCGCGGTCCATCTCTTGTCCCCCTCCTGCCACCTCCCTGACCTCCGAGGGGTTTCCCTCAGCAGCCCAAACGTTCCCCCCGTTGCCTCCACGGGGATTTTGGGAACGCGTCCCATAAACAGGCGGCCGGAGAGCGTGAGTCACAGCGGGCGGGAGGGACGTGGAGGCAGGCGGGGGGGCTGCGCCCTGCCCCTATTGCCGTGTGGGTCACCCCACGGGAGTGGGGAGACACACGGGGGGCTGATTATGGGGTGCAGAGCCCCACGGGGTGTCTGTAGGGCAGGGGGTGCTCGTTTTGGGGTGTGCACCTCGAACCCCATCACGGTGCCCCCCATGGGTCCTGTCCCCAGGGGTCCGGGTGGGCCAGGCTGGGACAGTTGGGTGCTGGGGGGGGTTAAATAGGGTGCAGAGCATCCCCCCTCCTCCCCAAAACCTACCCCATTTCCTCCCCCAGCCCCCCTGGGGTTGGCTGGCGTGGGGCTGACGTCACTAAAATATGCAGATTTATGCACGTTAACCCTTTCCTTGCCGGAGAGGGGGGTTTGGGGTCCCCCCACAGAGGGGGGCAGTAGGGCTGGGGGTCACCCCGGAACCCCCCCCCCTACATGAGCTGTCCCCCCCCCCAGCCCCCAGGGTTGCCATGGGAACCGGAGGGTTTCTGATGTCACCGGGAGGTTGCTACGAGACGGGCCCCGCGTGATGTCACTGTCACCATGGTGACAGCAAGGGGGGGATTTGGGCCCCCCCCTTGGGGATAGGGCCGGGGATGGAGGGGGGGGGGCGGCCACTCGCGGTCCCTGGGGGACCGGGCACCCGTGGGACCTCTTCCGAGGGGACTGTGAATGCTTCTTATTAAAATAGTGGGAAAAAATCCCCCAAAACAGCTTTTTTTCTTTTTTTGGCACAGTCTGAGTTATTATTTTTAGAAGCGCCGATGGCCCAGCCGCCCATTTGAGCAATTTCTGTGGGTCCCGGGGAGACGTGCGGCCCTATGATGGGGTGGGGGGAATTGGGGGCACTCCCCGATGTGGGGGTGGCTGGGGACAGAGGGGGACAAGGGACAAGCACTGGGGGGTCGGGGCAGGGGGATGGTGGCCCCTTGGTGCCATGTCCCTGTCCCCACTGGTGGCACGGGGACCATTTTGGGAATGTTGGACCCCCCAGACCACTGTGGAGCCCAGTAAGAGGAGCCTTGAGGCCAAAGCAGTGACAATCCCACTGGCCCAGGTGAGCACATTTTGGGTTTTACCCGCACAGCTGATAAAAGGGACACCTGGGAGCCTCCAAGGGATGGTGTCTTGGGGGTCCCAGGGTGTGTGGGGGCTGAGGGGGCTGCTGGTGTGGAGCACGAGGATTTGGACGGAGGAATCATCGGCCAAACTCATGGTTTGTGACCTTGTGGGGTGCCGGGGAAGCTGAGGGGGTTTTGGGAGGGTGACTTGGAGAGCCCCCCAGGATCAAGCGGTGGTGCACAGGGTGATGGGGTGAAGCACGAGGAGCAGCTTTGGGGCCTCTTTCTCCTTTCCCACACCTGCCACAAAAGCTGTGGGCTCCAGAGCGGCCCAGCCAGCACCCCAAATGCTCCCCGTGCCCTGGGGACACCGCTCCGGCTCCTGGTGCCACCGTGTGGACAGGCGACACGTCCCCAAAGCCGCTGTCCCCACAGCCTCCCCCGCGCAGCGCTGCTCCGCCGGCCCCTTGCTGCCCCCCGGGGGGGGACATTTCTGTGTCCCCCCCGATGTCCCCAAAACCCTGCTCGTCCCCTTCGGTCACCGCTGCTTCTCCTCGGGCGGGGGGGGGGCCAGGCCGGAGCTCCCAGGCGTTTCCACCAGAGGGAGCCCAAATGTCACCAAATCCGCCCGGCGACGTGCGCCCATCATCGTGGCGTCGGGGCGCCGGGATATGGGTGGCCACATGGGGACTGTCACCCCTCTGTGGGGTTTTGCCACCAGAAAAAAAGCCCTTCCAGCTGCCCCAAACCCTGTCCAGCCCCATGGCCAGGGAGAAAACCTACGTGTTTCCCCCAATTCGTGCCTGGAGCATCCCCAAATTTCCTCGCTGGTTTTTGGGGTTCTCCCAACCCAAACCACCGGTGAGGAAGGAGCAGCTCCCCTCTAAACACCGGGTAAAGGGGGTCGTCGGTCTCAATTAACACAGACGCAAAGCAGCAGGAAGGGAAGGTTGGGAACGATGCTCCTGGTGCTCCCCTGGCAGGGTGGAAGCAACCCGCCAGATGGGAGCCGGGGGGAAAGACGGAGAAAAAAACCTCGCCGGCGACGCTGCGTGGTGCCAGAGGAAAATCTCTCGTGTTTGCTGAGAATTTACTCGTTTATTTAAAGCCTGTCATTAGCTGCAGCCACATGGGATGGGATTCACAAAAGTCCCAAGTGAATCGGGTGCCTTTTTTGGGAGATGTCTGAGCCACCGAGAACTGCTGTGGGCGCAAGAACCTGAGCGGATGGCGGGGTCCCAGCCCCTTGCCTGCACCCGGGAGATTTTTTGGCACGTCAGAGGCTCGGAGAGCCAGGGGTAGATGGGATTTGGGCTGAATTCGGGCAGGCGGCACCTGGCTCTGCTGCCAGAGCAGCCTGGCATGGCCGGGAGAGGAAATCCCAGCCCTGGTGTTTAATCCTGCCTGCTCGGGGGAGCCACAAGTGCCCCGTGCGGGGACTTTGGGGCACGGGCAGGCACTGGATGCCAGGATGCTCCTGGCAGGGCACTGAGCCAGGCTGGGCTCGCCTCCAGCCCCTTCCCACTGGTCCCAGCGGTGCTGGAAGCAGGGAGTAACGTGCCCAGCCATCGCCCTGCAGTCCATTTGGGGATCCCTTGGGACCAGTTAGATATGATTCGCCCGTGACATGACGTGGGTTTGGGCTCATCCTCGGCGCTCGCAGGTGGGATGCTTCATTATTCATGCTGGGCTCTCTGAGTGTGGAAATCAGGCTGAGAGACTCTCATCTCTATCCACTTAGAGAGAATTACCGCCCCTAATCTTCTTCCGTCCCTCGGCTGTCCCCAGGGCTCAGCTAAGGACCCGGAGGCTGCCTGGTGTCTTGCTGTGGTGCCCCAGGGGTGGCTTTCATCCCAACCTGCCGACCTGAACGGCCCCACACAGCTCGTTAGTGCCCACGTTCCCCCTCTTTTCCCACTCCTGCCGCAATTAAACCGCGGCTCAGCCCCACACCTCATCACTCAGCCCCTCCTGTGCCACCCCGGGTATGATCCCTGAGTGTTTGGTGGTGAGACATGGGAGGTGCAGGTGACACCTTCTCCCTGTGCCATGTCCCGTGTGATTGCCACCAAGGGGCAGGTGGGATGCACAGGGAGGAGGAGAAGAATTGAGGAGCTGGGGATCATTTTTATTCATGCTAAAGTCGCCTCATTGGCATCCCTGGGAGCTCGTGGTGTGCCTTCCCTTTGGTCTCTTGAGGTGAAGCATAATATTTTTTCTGGAAAAAATGAAAGTGTGTGCGTGTGTCCCACTTTTTTTTCTTCATTTTATATTTTTTTTCCAGCTGAACTAACTTTTGGATGCAGAGCAAGCCTGGAAAAGCTCATCCCTGAGGTTTATCAGTGCCTGAGGAGCGCTGAGAAGGGAAAACCCATCCCATGACCTGGAGCAGAGCGTGGCACTTGCATGGAGAAGGTTGCAGGAGAGCATCCTGTCCTACGCCTGGCCATCAACCTCTGTGGCTGCTAGAGAAGGGCTTTGAAAGGGGCAGGCAGGGCATGGGGATGTGGCAGCACCACCACGAGCTGGGTGTGGATGTGCTGGGGTCTCACTGGGGCCCCGAACCTGGCTTTTCTGGGACATCCCCCCACTGTCCCCAGCACTGGGGTCTGCACGTGGTGGAAATGCTGGGATGTGTTGGGCTGTGCTGGGACGTTTTGGGTGGGGGGGGGACCAACCGGTCAGTGGGACCCTCTCCGTGACCCACACACCTCTCCCCACCTGCCCTCTTACCCCGTCCATCCTTCCCAAAATCCAGCAAAGCTGCCAGCCATCAAAAAACAAAGCAGCAGGCATGGAGTAAAACCACGGGGCCATTAACACAGCAAATAAATCCACCTCTGGGGGTGACACCGTGCACGTGTAGCAAACCCCATCCTTGCATCTCCATGCCCCTGCCCCTCAACCTGGCCACGTGCTGGAGCCTGAGCATCTCCTTGCTCATCTGCAAAGGCCATCAGGGCACGCGTGGCCCCGCTGTGGGCTGCTCTCCCTCCAGCCTCTGCCTCTGTTTGCCGTGTCTCGATGTCGCTGCTGTTGCGGGTGGTTCTTTATGGCTGGTGGGGCTGATCTCGACTTGGAGAGTGAGTCATTACGTGGCAAATGGGATCCAATCACGGAGACGTTATTTCCTTGCCCGGTGTTCTTTGCAAATGAGATTTTGCAGAACTTGAGTGTGTTGGTTTGTGTGTTTTCTTTTTTTTTTTTTTTTTTCCTTTTTTCCCTTCCAGCCAAAAGCCTCTTCCCCGGTCCCATTTAAACGGCTGCGAATTGGGCGATGCGCGGGGAGGGAATGAATATTTACCAGGGGCCTGGCTGGGTAGAAGAGCTAATAAATGTCCCGGCAATCAATCCGGCAGCCCCAGCCGGCACCTTAAATCAACTCGTGAATGCAAAGTGGCTCCGAAGCCAGGGCCGGGGAGGGAGGCCGTCCCCACGCTGTGCCATTTATTTATCTGCTTTTGATGACTCACAGAGGAGGAGGTTTGAGGAGGAATAAATAGAGCCCATAAACTGTCTCCACGATGCTTGGGAAGGCGCCCTGGACCCGCGCTCTGTTTTGATGTGCCCCAGAGAAGGTCCTGCTGTAGCCGAGGTGCCCCCGAGCTCGTTATGGCTTTGGGCAGGGGATTTCCAGCTGCTGGGATGCTCCGGCTGCCCCCAGCCCTTCCCCTACCCATGGCCATGAGCATCCCCGGGCAGCTCGGCCTGATGGAGACCTGCGAGAGCCCGGCTCTCCTGCCAGGTGGAAAAGCACATCGTCTGTGCCGGCCCTGATTAGCAAAATTATGGTTGCCATGGAGCCCCAATTCCTGCTCTGAGGGCGCCCGCCTCCCCCGGCCCCCCAGCAGACCCGAGCGGAGGCCGGTTCCGCCGTCCCCGGGAAAGCTGGTTACTTTTATCCCCGGGAACATCCAAATGGCCCTTTTCTTTATTCCCCTTCTCCTTTTGGCCCAGTTTTAGAGGGGAAAAAAAGAAATGCCCCCTCCCTGTGGTTTCTCAGAGGTGCTGTAGGGAGGGACAGGGGAGTGGGAGGGGGCTGAGTGCTGACCCCACAGGGATGCGTTTGGGTGCCCCGGGGGGAACGAGGGCACCTTTTCTACACCCCTCGGCACATATGGAGGCATCCATGCCCTGGAAAAGGTCCTGGCAAGGTACAATCAGCTCAGAAAAATGGGCACAGCCACTGCCCACCCCCTGCAGCAGTTGTAGGGACACGGGTAAATGTGAACCCTGCAGCCAGAACCTTGCTCGGGGGCGATGCCCTGCGCACGGGCTGCCCATCCTCATCCTCCCACTGAGGTGAGGGCTCACAGCTGGGGCTGGCACCCACTGCAGGGCACCGCAGAGGGCACAAGTGACTGCCCGTGCCTCAGTTTCCCCTCTCAGACACTGTCACCACCCCAGGGGCTTGCTGCTTTTCTCTGCTCGGGAGCAGAAGGCGTTAATTAAAAGCGCAAAGCCCTGTGCAGGCAGGGGGAAGAGACACGGGGAGCTAAAAGGCAGCGCTGATCTTCCCTGCAATTACCATGAGTGATGCACCCTTGAAAGGAGCCGAGAGTGGATGCAGGCGGTTATTAGGGCTGCAGCTCTCCAGCTTCAAAGGCGCTGTTTGGCCTCTCCTTCGGCCTCTGAATTCCCCCGAGGATGCCGCGGGCAGCGTGAGCCTTGCTCAGCCTCTGGGCGCCAGCCTTTACCGGCACCTCGAGGACTCAGCGGTCACAGGGACAACCTCAGCTGCCCTTGGACAGCTCACGGAAAAGGCTGAGTGCACGCAGGGCGGGAGACCGTGGGGAAGAAGATTTGGGGGGTGGGCGCACGCAGGGGGGTTCCCCTGAATTGCTGCTCGCTCTCAGCGCAGCAGAGATCAGGCTGCAGCGAGGAGTGGGCTTAGGTGCCAAGGAAAAACAGGCAGGGTTTTAATAAAGTGCCTGAGAAGGGGAAGAGGCTGACGGGTCGTGACAAGGAGCAGAAAGAAGTGACATGCAGCCGCTGGGAGCCATGAACCCTTCCCAAAAGAGATGTTTCCAGGAATGCCTCCTCCCCGGTGCGCCCTCGCTGCGGCACAATCTGCTCCTGCACCGGCACGGATCCATCCCTGCCTCGGGCATCCCCAGGGGAAAAAAAAAACAAGCAGCCTTGTGGCAGCAGCCAGGAACAGGGACAAAAACCTGTGCCCATCAGCTGCTGCTTCTGGCAGCTCCCTGGCTCTGCCACCCACCCCGGCGTCTGCTGAGCCTCTGCCAGCAGCGCCCGGCTGCTGTCACCAGCACTGTGCCGTGGCACAGCCTGTCCCCAGCCCCACCGAGGACATTTCTCTGCCCTCCCCACTCCCCTGGCTGCGGGCAGAGCCTCCTCTCTCCCGCTGCAGCCAGGATTTCCAGCCGGGTGGATTTTTCCCCCTGCGTAACGCCTTGTTCGTGCCCGTTCGCCCTCCAGCCCTTTGGCTCCTGCGGCTCTGCCGAGGGAGACGGCTTGCCAGGGAATGTCACTTCTCAGCGCTGGCCCCGTCCTGCCCTCTGCGTGTTTGCTCTGCCAGTTCCCCTCTGTTCGCAGCCTGTTTGCTGCCAGGAGCAGCACAGGGCCAGCGCAGGGCCACCGAGCCGTCCCCTGCTGCCTTTGCCCTCCCAGCCCTGTCCTGCTCCGAAATTTCCCCGAGCAGAAGCACCGTGCCCAGCCGCAGACCCGCACCAGTGAGCAGTGCCATGGCAATGGTGTCATCGGTGTCCCTGCAGCCTTCCTCCCCTCCTCGTCATCGTCACCCGGTGGGGACAGAGCTGGGCATGGCGCCACAGCACCCTCAAGGATCTTTGTGTCCCAAAACTGGGGAGGAAAAATATCCGGCTTCATGGGGAGCTGTGGAGCCCCACCACCATCAGACCCCCTCCCCGTGTCCTCATGAGGTCCTAAGGGGTGGACAAGGGGACAGGGGAGGCTCCAAATTCTGCAGTAAGGAGATGGAGGTGGGTGGGACGGAGTGGGGGCATGGGGGGCACCGGGGAGATGGGAACTGGGCGTCCCAAAAGAGCCACTGGGCAGGATCTGGGAGGTGAGAGCGGGTGCCCAGCTGCTCCTCGGGCTGGAAGTTGGGCTGAAACTGGGCTAAAAAAATAAAAAAATTAAATTTAAAATTTAAAAAAATAATAAAAATATTAAAAAATTGATGTGTTCCAGGAGAGAGAGGGGTTCTGCGGGGTGGGGGCAGAGAGGGGACAGGCAGCCTGGATGGTGTGCGGGGACACGGGAAGGTGTGGGGTGTCTGCGTGTCTGTGTGTCTGCCTGCAGAGCAGGGCTGCTTCCTTGCAACGCAGGAGGGTGGGCAAGGGGGGAGTGATCCGAACAAGCAGCACAGACAGACAGACAGACAGACAGCAGGAGGGAGCAGCTCCCTCGAAAACAGGTGGGAAAGGAGCCTCCTGCCCCGCAGCAGCTGCCGGGGCTGAGCCGGAGGGCTCACCTCGGATGGAAAGGAGCCCCCCGAGCTCCGGCAGCCCCATCCCCAACCAAACCCGTCCAACTCGGCGCTGCCCTGGCCCCCGCACCGCCGGCAGAGCAGCGGGGCCGATCGATGCCTCGCTCACCACGGAGGCCACGTAAATGGCACATCACCGCCTTGCGAAGGCTGCCGGTGGGGATGGAGACGGCCGCGCTGCCCTCCCCCGGGACTCTCTCGAGTCAATGGAGTTTATTACTTTAACGTATTTCCTCTCTCCTCCTGAAGAGCATCTCCTCCGCCGTGCCGCTCCGCCGCCGAGGATCCAAGAATCCAGCCCCCGGTGGAGGCAGGGGCTCGGCACCGAGCTTGGCTCGCGCGGCGCTGGGGGAGGAAGCCCCCAAAAGCTCCCCCGGGAGCCTCTCCGCTGACGGAGGAGGGAGGCAGCCGTGGGTAAGGGCAGCCGTTTGCTCCGAGGGGAGAGCAGAGGCAGGATTTCTCCAGCCTGCCTCTTAAGGCAGCGACGTCTCCATCCCCTCCCTTGCTCCCTTCCCCGCCCGACCGTCCGGCGTTAGGGGTGCCGGGACCTCGTCCTTCGGCTGGAGCTTCCCGGCGAGACGTAAGTCCTTTGTGGGGTGGAAGAGGGATTTTCCCCTCGGCTCTTTTACCCTTGCCCCTCCGCACAGCCAGGGGAGTTGGAGCCGGGATCGATGCGTGGCGTGGCTCGGGGATGGGTTTGGGGCCAGCTTTGGGGTCGTATCCTGCTCTGCTGCAGGGCAGGGAGAGGGGGTGCCCCCCTCCCCGAGGTGTTCCCACAGGTGGGGTGAAGGGGCTGCAGGGGGTCGGGGAGCTGCCAGCGGTGTCTGCGGGTGGGAAACGGGGCAAGGGGAGGGTGAGAACCCTAAAGGGAGGTTCTGGGGAGATTTGGGGTGGTTTCCTAGGGGAAGGACTTTGCCTGGGGCAGGCTGGAGGTGCTGAGCAGCAGCCTTGGCATGATGAGGGGAGAAGGGCAGAGGGCTTGGGAGCGACAAAGGATTTGGGAAACCATCCTGCGAGCCACCCTGTCTCTCCACAGCCATGAATCCCTACATCAACTGCTCCGGCCCCGAGCTCCCCCTGCCCCAGCGCGACTTCCCCGCCGAGCCCCTCAGCCCAGCTCTCTGCAACAGGACCCACCCGGACGCCTTGTTCGACCCCAAGGACGCCAACCTGACGGAGGAGCAGCTGCGGGATAAATACCTGGGGCCCCGGCGGTCCAGCTTCTTCGTCCCCGTCTGCGTCATCTACCTGCTGATCTTCGCCGTGGGGGCGGTGGGCAACACCCTGACCTGCATCGTCATCCTCCGGCACCGCTTCATGAGGACGCCCACCAACTACTACCTCTTCAGCCTGGCCGTCTCCGACCTGCTGGTGCTGCTGCTGGGGATGCCGCTGGAGCTGTACGACATGTGGAGCAACTACCCCTTCCTGCTGGGCGCCGGCGGCTGCTACTTCAAGACGCTGCTCTTCGAGGCCGTCTGCTTCGCCTCCATCCTCAACGTCACCGCCCTGAGCGTCGAGCGCTACATCGCCGTGGTGCACCCGCTCAAGGCCAAGTACGTGGTGACCAGGAACCACGCCAAGAGGGTGATCGTCGCCATCTGGCTCGCGGCCGTCGTCTGCTCCATCCCCAACACCAGCCTCCACGGTTTGAGGCCTCTCTACGTGCCCGGCCGGGGCCGCGTGCCCGACTCGGAGATCTGCACCTTGGTGAAGCCGCGCTTGACCTACAACCTCATCATCCAGATCACCACCATCGTCTTCTTCTTCCTGCCCATGGGGACCATCAGCGTCCTCTACCTGCTCATCGGCCTGCAGCTCAAGAAGGAGAAGATGCTGGAGGCCCTGGGGGCCAAGTCCAGCGGCGACGGCGACTACCGCGGCGGCCGGGGGCAGAAGAAGGTGAAGAGGAGGCAGGTCACGAAGATGCTGTGTGAGTCCGAGCCTGGGGACGGGCAGAGCCAGCAGGGGTGTTAGGAGGGAGCTGGGGGGAAACTGAGGCACGGCCGGTGTGGAGGTGCTGAGGCTGGGTCATCCCAGAGGAGGGGGCCAGGAGTGGTGTGCGGGGGTTGTCAGGGCAAAGGCAGGGCTGGTGGATGGGGTCCTGCGGTGGGATTGCTCGTGCTGGCTCCCTCCTGGCCGTGAGACCCCCCCTTTATCCAGGAGAGCACCAGGTGAGAAAGGGGAAAGAGCAGGGCTGGGGTGTGGGGACCTTCCCCGCTCTCCCCCCCAGCCCAGATTCCTGTGCCCCACAGCTTTGGGGTGCCGTGGTGGCCTCCTGCCCTGCCCCATCCCATGGCGATGAGGCTCTGACCCCAGGCTGGACCGCAGCATCCCCCTGTCCCATGGCTGCGTGCCCTTGTTCCTCCCCTGTCCCCATCCCCAGCAGCCCCCAGCTGGCTGCCCGTGGGCAGCCGTCCCCCCCCGGCACGCTGACCTCCGTGTGCTCCCGGCCCCGTGACGGCACGCCGTGGCGAGCTGCCCAGCCCAGTCCATCATCAGGGCCAGGGCTGCTTCTCTGCCACAGCCCCAACAAGCTAAAAACACTCCCTGCCTTCCCCCGGCATGGGACACGGAGGGGACAAAAGGGGGACCTGTCCCCACGTGGCACATAGAAGCAGCGTGGCACGGGTTTGGCAGGGCTGAGGGCAGCAGATCCATGCAGTGGTCACCCCCTTTTCCTCCTCACCAACGGGGCTGGGGTGTAAAAGAAGCAGAGAGGACAAGGAGAGGGGCACACACCTCTTGATCCTTGGACTCGGCCAGGAGCAGGGTGACATTTGCTGAAGTTGAGGCCGAAATGGGGCAGGACCCCACGGGACGTGGCCGGAAACAGTGGTTTGAGGCTTTATTTCTCACACCCACGTCCCCTCGTCCATCCAAACCTTCTCCTCAGCTCCCTTAGGCAGAAAAGGGGTGGTGGTGGTGGTGCTGCTGAGCCTCGTCCCCCCCCCTAACACCACCCCCCTGCTCCCCGCAGTCGTGCTGGTGGTGGTGTTCGGGATCTGCTGGGCCCCCTTCCACACCGACCGCCTGGTCTGGAGCTTCGTCTCCACCTGGACCAGCCGCATGCTCCACATGTTCCAGTACGTCCACATCATTTCGGGCGTCTTCTTCTACCTGAGCTCGGCCGCCAACCCCATCCTCTACAACCTGATGTCCACCCGCTTCCGCGAGATGTTCAAGGAGGTGATGTGCCACCCGGGACACCGCCCGCCGGGCTCGCGCAAATACTCGCCCAGCGTCACCCACGGCACCACCCGCAGCACCGAGTGCGAGCCCGTGCCCGGAGCCAACGGGCTGCCCCTGTCCGACGGCGAGGAGTATGAGATGGAGGAGATGGAAGGGGGGCAGGCGGCCACGCACGCGACGTCCCTCTGCTGAGGAGCTGGGGGAGGCGGGGGGCACGGGGACAGCTCCTCCAGAATCCCCCCCTGCACCCTGGCAGCCACCTGGGTGATGGAAAGGGGAGCCCACCTTTTGGTTTTGTTCCTCTGGGATGCTCAATGCTCTCCTCAGGATGGTTTTCTTGGCAGCTCCGGGGTGGTGGTGGCTGTCCCTCGCCGTGCCGTGCACCCTCTCCGTAGCCAAGGTCAGGGCACCCCCAGGGCCACGCCAGCGATCCCCCCAAAATTTCCCATCCCTCCACTGCTCAAGCATGAGCCCGTGGGTGCCCGTGGGCTGGGGACCCCCCTAGATGCTCGCTGGGTCAGGAGAGGTCTGCAACGGGTGGAGAGGGGAAATCCTCTGCGGGCGCCCCGCTCTCCTCCCCGTGGTGCACACCCAGCACTTGGCCTTCCTCCCTGCCTCCCTCCTCTTCCTCAGCCACCGCAGTCCCCACGGGGCAGTGGGGACATCCTCATCCCTACGTGACCTGATCCTCACCCAGCAGTTAAAATTCCCTTTGATTTGTGCCCCGATTGCATCCCCCGGGTCCCAGCTCTGCTCCCAGCACCCGGCCCTCTTCCCACAGGGGGCCGCGCACCGCTCCTGCTCGCCGCGCCGCACGGGGCCGCGGGCAGCCCGCTGCCTGCAGGGCGGTGATGATCGATCTGTCCCCAGCCACACGGCTGGGGAAATGTCACAAAATGCCACGGAGGGCGGGCAGGCTGGCCACGTTCCCCCGGGCTGAAGGGGCTGATCGATTTGCTGCCTGGGATCGATGCCGACGGCTTCCTGGCGCTCACCAAGTCCTCCCGTGGGATGAGATAGCCGGGCTCCGAAACAGGCTGGGATGTTTCCCATAGGACTTTTCCAGTCCCATTTGCTGTCTGGCCAGGATTTGGGCTCGCAGGCTCCTTCCTTCCCCGCATCAGCCCAGCCTCAGCCTGGAGGCAGTGCAGCCAGGTCCCCTCCGAGCTCCCCATCCCCACTGGATCCCTTTGGGGTCCTGTTGTGCGCTGTAGGGTGAGGACTTGTGCAGGGCTGCAGCCACCTTTACATTTCAGGGCCATCCCAACTGCTCTCCAGAGGACGTCGACGTGGCAAAGCGCATTGATCCCCTCCTGGTTTCTCCCTCCTCCGTCTCCCATTGCTCCCGGTCCCAGGCAGCCACGAGGGTGGAGGTGACGGATGCCTCCTTGATGGCTCTTAATGCCCCGTGCAGGCACCTCCCCGCCTGGAAACCTCCAGGGAATTGCTTTTTAATAGGCAGTCGATAGCGTTTTATTGCGCAGCCTGCGCAGAGCTTCGGGTCCCTCATGCCCTGGGTCAGTGCACCGGGCTCTCGGTCACGTCCCCAGCTGTCCCCTGACGCAGCCACGCTCCCAATGTCCCCTCCGCCCCTCCTTGGCCACCCCGAATTTGCTCTTTGAGATGCAGGAGGTGAAGCTGCTGGTGAGATCCCAGCATGGTGGTGCCTGCCCGGTGGGGCTGCTGGGGGCTGCTTTGTTTTTGTGGATCACCTTGGGAAGCATCCTTGCGAAGCCACGGCTGTGGCATCTCCTGGGTGGAGATCTGAGAGCAAACCTTGCCCCTCTGGCTGTTTTGGGACAGCACAAGGGGACAACCCCAAGCCCCCGTGCATCACTTGTGGCCCCGTGGCACCTTCCCAGCCGCGTGCCGGGGGCTCAGCCAAGCACTTACGCCTGGCTCAAAAATAAGTGGCTGGTGACTGAGCGCTTCTGCCTCATTTCCCAAAAGTACACTTAGAAAAAGGACTCCTTGTCCCGCGAGGGGAGAGCGGCTTGCAGGAGAGGAGCGGAGCTGCTCCCTGGCTGCAAATCCCCCGGGATAAATCAGAGGATTACTCCTGCCAGGGGATGTGTACAGGCGGTGAGTTGAAGCCCGGGGTGTTGGTGAGCTGCTGATGTTCAGGCAGGGCTCGGCGCTGCCACCGGGGCCAAACGATGGGGCTGGGGGTTTGGGGGCTGTGCAGGGACCCCCCACAGCTCCCACATGTGTGGTCGGTCGGGGATCAGCCATCCTTTGGGGCAGGATGGCCGTGGTGGATGGAGGGTCCCCAGAATGTCACTTGGAGATGTCACCAGATGATATTTCAGGACATCACGGAGCCTGGGTGGGATGGAGCAGAGGGACACGGTGGGGACAGGGGCCGGGAAAACGAGTGGCTGTTGGTGGATGGGTTTGTTCCAGGTCTTCGCTCTGCATTGGGGAACTCATCCCTGTCCCTACAAGTCAGGGAACTCATCCCTGTCCTGCAATTCGGGGCATGTGTCCAGCTCAGGCTCCGCACCGCCCCTCTCCAACAGCTTCGTTTCCAAAGAGCCGCTTCCCAAAAGTTGTCATCCGTCCTCTGAGATTTACAGCAGCCCCCTTCCAGCAGCCGGGTCCCGCTGAAGCACCCGCCGGCCCCAAACCCTTTCCAGGCAGGCGCTTGCGCAGCGGCACAGCAAATCCGGGCCACGCAGCATCCCCAGCGGCGCTTCCAATAACAAGATTTATCACCTTTACTTGGGGATTAAAAAGCAATCAATCCAGGAGGCTGCCCCAGCCTTGTAAGGCTTTTTTTTTTTTTTTTTTTTTTTTTTTTTTTTTGTGCCGTGGTGGTTTGCAACAGGCACGTTCCTTTTTTCCTTTTTTTTTTTTTTTTTTCCTTTTTTTTCTTTCCTCGGCGGAGCCAAAGCCGGTTTTACAGCGATCGTCTCGCGTGTTTGGAGCCGTGATGGATGGCGCTGGGAGCGCCAGCAGAATCTTCACCGCCCCTCCCTCAAAAGCCAAGGGAAGGGTTGTTTTTCCCTTCCTTCGCAGAGCTCGAGGCAAACCTCGAGGGGAGAGAGTTTGCAAAGCCCTCAGGTGGCCGCCAGCGGGGCCGTGCCCGCATGGGCTGGGGCTCTGCGAGTGGCACAGGAACCAGGAAAGCGTAAATGTCAGAGATGTGCTTGATGTGAGCTTCGCATTGAGATTTAGGCTGCTTTTTTTTTTTTTTAATCGGTATTTCAATTATTCCTCTTATGCTGGAACGCTGGCGGAGGTGAAAAATAACACCAGTGTGCGTGACGGGCGGCACAAAGGGAGGCATGGGGACAAACGGAGAGACAGGAGCTGTGTGCGGGACGTGATTCTGCCCCTCGGGGACTTCTGTGAGCTGAGAGTTTCCATTCCTATCCCCTCGTGTTCCTCAGTGCCAAAGGGAGACGAAATCCCATTGATTATTGAAGGATCCCTGCCCAAACCCCAAAGTCCCCACGGCAGGGTGATGGGACGCGTGGACCATGATGTGAAACCCCCTCGGAGCAGCCCAGCAGCAGCGTGCAGGGATAATTTCGGGGGACATTTGGCCCATTAAGGGCACCAGACGCTGAGCAGGGGTCACCATGGTATCCCACGCCTGTTCCCATCGCGCCACGTGGAGCACAGGGTTGGTTAATAAAGATGAGAGAAGCGACATCCCGGGAGCGTGCATGGTGCTTGACTTGGTTCATTCGGATACTTGGGCTGAGAAATGAAAGCAATGGGTAATTAGCACGGGCTGGTGTTAATTAGCCCAAACCCTGGCCCCCCTGCTCCTGTCGGGCATCTCCCACTGCCCTGCCACCCAGCCCCGGCCCCAAAGTCCCCCCTTTGACACTGCCCCCAAGCCCCCCAGCACTTGGCCTGTTTTAATTCCTTTTTTTTTTTTTTTTTAATTTCTCTTCCGGTGCTCAGAACAGCTGGGACCAATTTGCCGCTGCTGTCACCAGAAAGAAATCAAGTTAAGAACAAGAAAGTCACCATAATTTGGGAGACCCGGCAAGCCACGCTGCCGCACTGACGAGCAGCAAGGGGGGTGCTGGGGGGCTCCTATCCTATCCCACACCTACACCCCCATCCCAGGAGCCCTTTGGCTACCCCAGCCTCAAGCTGCCGTCCTCCACGTGCCGCCTTGTATTTTTCCCTGCAGTCCAGGCCCCTTTATTTAAGAGCCGTCTGCCCTTCCTGCTGCTTTCAGCTGATTTCTGCTCTGCTTCAAGAGAAATCTCTGGCTCCCTCCAGCTCTCCAGTTGTCCAAACTCCTCCTGGATCCGGCCCCAAACCTCTCTGCTGGGGTTGATTTAAACAACCAGCTTGCACAGATGGGAAAGCAAATGGCTCGAGCTGGGTTTCCTTTCTGTTTTCCTGCAGGCAGCGAGTCCAGCTGGCAGCAGCGGGGGAGCTGCGGTGCCCCTGGGGGACTGGCCCCAGGACGGGGCACGGAGGATGGGAGCTGTACGGGTGTGAATTTTTGGATTTTTCACCCTCGGTGTCACCTGTTTCCACTGGTCGTGGTAGAAACCCACCCCTCCTTGCAGCTCACGTTCATCGGATGGGTTTTTTATGGGTATCTTTGAGAGGTCTCTGCCCTCGCATCTTGCTTCCTCACCCCACAAGCTCAGTATCCCACTGGCACCACGGCTCCGGGGCAGAACAGGGCCTCTGGCCAGAGCTTGTGCAATTTTATTCTGCACATGTGGGTTGGAAGAGGCTGGGGTTAGTGGTGAGACACCCCGTGTTTATGTTTTTTCTCCAAAGAACTGCTCGGGACAGGTTTGGGGAGCTCCAGCCCCGCTCAGGGGGGTGAGGACGGGATCCCAACACCCAGCTCTGCTGTGCCAGGGATGTTTTTGGTGACAAAGCCTGGCTGCGCTCGCTTCAGGATTTGGGAGGAGGATCTCAAACAATAGGACAGACCAGGCCAAGCAATCTGGCAGCCTTTAAATCCAGCCCCCGGGGGGACCCTGACGGGTGCTTGCTGCTCTCTGCATCCTCCAGCCCTTCCAGCACATCCTTTACCACACAGAGGGTTATGGTGATGGCTTAACCCACTATGGTTTGCTTTTTTTTGGACAGTTTTCAAGCTCCTGGGAGCCCGGGGTGAATTTCTGGCCACCTGTATGGCCGTGTCCCAGAGAGTCAGAGGCAAGGGGTGCAGAGACCCGAAAAGCCATGCGCCTGCCCCCCTGTCAGAGCCTTGTCAGGAACCACGTTTTACTCCTACCATCCTAAGAAACCCCTTAGAGAGGTTTTCATACACATATGCGCTGATATAGGTATTTATTTAAAGTTATCCCAGTCTCAGAAAGGCTTTTCTAGAGGAAATGTGGCATCCCGAGGTCTCCATCCCGAGATGCAGGCACCAGGAGCTCTGCGTGCTGCTCCTCACCCCAGCCCAGCGCCCTGCTTTGGCTGCTCCTGTACAGCTGGAGGCATCTTCTAGGGTCTTCCAGGGGAAAGGAAGGAGAGCACCTTCCCTTCTCTTTATTTCCATCCTTTTTAGAGTGAATAAATAAATACATACATATATTCATACCCACAAACATACACATATATTTTAAATGGCTCCGTTTCAAGCCATGAATCAAATCTTTGGGAGAAATTCAACTTCACGGAGCTAAATCTAGCCATAAACCGTCCTAGGAGGTTATTTATCCCGCTCAGCCTACCTGTGAAAGAAAAAAACAAACCTGCTTTTTCCAAGCGACAGCATGCCCAGGGAGCCCATTGTCCTGGACAAGGCAGAAAGTGACAACTGGATGTAAATCCTATTAATGGGCCCTTTATTGGACAGATGCGACATGACTGGGCTATGGCATGGGACAGGGAAGGTAATGAAGGCAAATGGTGCATCGCCACCAGAGGAACAAATCAAATCAGGGCCTGACAGCGTGCTCTGCGAGCAAATGCCCTCTGCCGCCTGGCCCAGCGCCCGCCTGGCCGTATTTAATGCGTTAATCCCGGGCTCTGCCCTGCTCTGCACCACGTGCACTCACTAATTCGGGTCCGAAGGCTTTTTTTTTGGCTGCGAGCTCCCGGCCCCTGCAACCGTCACATTCCTCGAGAGCAGCTCGCGGCCCTTTCTCTCCAGGATGGAAGCGATTATTAATGCATTAGCGTTGGGCTGCTGAACCCTAATGTCTTCGTAGTCGATAGCACGAGGCATTTAATTACCCAGCGGGATGAATCAGTGCGCTGCTTTGTTTGCTCTACAATTAAAAACGGGCAGGGGAGGCGTGGAACAACCCTCAGCCTGCTTCGAGCCTCCCCTGCCCTTCGGGGCACGGGGAGAGGAGCTGGAAGCTCGGTGGGACGGGCAGGAGAGGACATTTCCTAGAGAAAGCACAGCTCGCATCCCTCAGGACATCACGGGGACACCCTCACCTGGCTTCACAGGACCAAGTTTCGGGAGGATGCTCTCTGTTTGCCACAGGTTTTTGTCTTACCACGCACCCAGTGCAGGTTCTGCTTGTTTCAGCCCCACTCAGCACCCTCGCAGGGCTTTTCAGGGCTTTTTCCAGCCAGAGAAGCACCTAAAATACTTCTACTCCTCGGATGGAGCTACAAATCCTCCCATTTTGGCCCAATTACTGCCCTGCTGATGCCACTCCGCAAACCTCTCTCCTCCCTGAGGCTCGGGGCGGCGGCAGGGCTGCGGGGCAGGGCGCACCCCAAATCTTTGGGTGCTCGGGGATGGCTCCTGCAGCGCGTGGCGGGACCTGGGCTGGCTGCGAGCCACGGGGCCGTGTTTTACACACAGAGCCCATCCGCACGGGGAGCACAGCGGCGTCCCCACCGCCCCAGCTCCATCCCAACCCAAACTGGCCGATGGTGCTCGTGAGGAGCTCTTCTCCCCCAGCTTTGGGGCTTCTCTCCAGCAGGATTGGGAAGGGGGAAAAGGGGTGGTGAAGGAACACGTTGGGGAGTCAGGAGCCCTGGGGGGGGGCTGCACGCCCTGTTTGCAGCTGGAGGGGGCACCCAGGGACCTGGGAACAGCACCACCAGCGGGTTATTTATCCCCCATCCTCACAGACACCGGGGCTAAGCCCTACAGGAGGATGATTTTTTGGTGGATGAATTAAAAACCATCCCTCAGGCAAGCACGGGTTATTCTCCCCCCTGCATTAGGCCAGGGGGGCAGCACAAGGGAGACCCCAGCCCCGTCCCATTGGGGATGGATGAATAAAACCCCAGATCCGGCTGCTTGCTGCTGGGGGCACAGCCTGGAGGGGGCTGAACCAGAACCAGGAACGGGGACAGGGACAGGGATGGGGACAGGGCTTGGGGCCGGGGCCGGGGCCGGGACTCGAACCCGGGTCCCCCGCCCCGCAGCCCCCAGCCCCAGCGCCCCCAGCCCTCCCCACCACGTGGCCCGCCGCGCGCCACGTGCTCTCCCCAGGCCCCAGCCCCTCCCACCCTCCTCCGGTCCCCGCCGCCCAATCAGCGCTCAGCCCCCGCGCTTCCCCCGTCTCCCATTGGCTGCCCCCATCCTCCCGTTCCCCCCTCCCCCGCGGCGCTCTCCCCCTCCCCTTTCACCATCCGTAACGCCGCCTCCCGTTGGCCGATGCCACGGCGCCTCCGATTGGCTTAGCGCCCCGCGGGGCGGAGGCGCCGATTGGCCGCGCCGCGCGGCGCGCGCGCCGATTGGCCCAGGCGGGGGCGGCGGGGGCGGGGCGAAGCTGAGGGGCGAGGCGAGCCAGCGGAAGGGCCCCGCGCTCGCTCTTTTCCCCGCAGCCGCCGCTCCGGGTCGGCCGCGCTCCGCCGCCGCTCCCGCCCCGCCGCCTCCCCGCGGCCCCTCTCCGGGTTCTTTCGCCTCCCCGCTCCCTTTTATCCTTTCCCCGAGGCAGCCCGGCCGCCGCCCCTGCGCCTCCTCAGGCCACCGCCGCCGCCATCATGGTGAAGATCGCCAAGGTGAGGCCTGCGCTCGGGGCCTGCCCCAGCGCCGCCATCCCCGCGCTGAGGGGACCGGGACCGGCGGCGGAGATCGAGGGGGGAGGAGGGGGGTTAAAGGCCCGGGGGGGGGTCCCGGCGCTGCCTTCCCGCCGCCGGCGGTTTCCAGGCCCCCCCCCCCCATGCCCTCAGCGGGAAGATGGCGGCGAGGGGAGGGGCGCGCGCGGCGGGAGCGGTTTCAAGCCCCCCCCTCTCCTTTCTTCCCCCCCCCCCCTTTTTTTTTTTATCCCTATTGGGAGGGGGCGCGCGGAGGGGGGGGGGGGGGGGAGGCGCGGCCATGTGGGGCGCGCGAGCACGTGCGGGCGCGCGCCCGGGAACGGCCACGTGTTGGCGGTGCATGACGGCTCTGTGTCCCCAACCCCCCCCCCTCTCTCTTTTCCACCCCAGACCCCCAAAAACCAGGTGAAGCAGAAGAAGATGGCTCCGCCGCCCCCCAAAAAGGTGGAGGAGAGCGAGGAGGAGGAGTCCTCCGACCTGGAGGAGAGCAGCGGGGAGGAGGTGAGGGGGCGGCCGCACGTGGTGTGCAGCGGCGGGAGGCTTTCGGGGCGCACGTGGGAGGGTGAATCCGCGTCTGTAAGCGGTTAGCACGCGTATTTGTTGAGGCTAGGGGGTAAACTAATAGTCGGGGGGAAAAAACTGGCTAAGTCGGTACTTCCAGAAGTACTACTTGTGATGTTAGAGCTGTTCCTAGTAGTGATGAGCAAAAGGATGATCACTTACTCAAGTAGGGCATCAGCGATAAGTGATTTATCAAGCACATGTAGCACACAGGACCATAAAACTCAAGCTTTTGGGTGCTGCTACAGAGATTGATTATTATAGCTTCAGGCTTTGCTCTTACAGATCTGGCCTGTTAAAAACCTGAAAAGGCTGCTTTTGAGCTTTATTAATTCAACAGAATAGGAAGCCGAAGGAAACAAACTAAACAAGTGACAGGAAGGGTAAGCTTTAGGTCACAGTTGCCGTATATTTGTCTGCCATGTTGAAGCACTAGCCACGAGGTGTAGGAGCAAGAATGGACAGAATTAGTAAAGGGAGGAGTGGCGCTGAGAGCATACCTTTTGACTAATTGGGTGTGCAGAGGTAGCAGCTACCTGCTTGCTGCAGCTCCTGTAGTGCCCTTTTCATGAGTGTGGCTGCAAAGTTCTTCCAGTCTGTCAAGGCACAATGCCAGCATGGGGTCGTGTTTGTCACTCTGAAATCCCTCCAGCAACAATGTAAATCTAATCCTCAAATTTCTTTCAGATGGTCCCTCAGAAGAAACAACAAAAAGTAGCAGTCACGCCAGCTAAGAAGGCTGCTACCCCTGCAAAGAAGGCTGCCACTCCTGCGAAAAAGGCAGTTACACCAGCCAAGAAGGCTGTGGCTACTCCAGCTAAAAAGGCTGTTGCTCCATCACCTAAAAAGGCTGCTGTCATAGGTAAAGGAGCAAAAAATGGCAAGAATGCCAAGAAGGAAGAAAGTGAGGAAGACGACGAAGATGAGGAGGATGAGGAAGAGGATGAGGAGGATGAGGATGAAGAGGATGATTCTGGTAAGTGACTTGTGGAATAAATGCCCAACTATAGAGTTAGCCCAGTTGAGTAGCTAAATTTCATTACCTTTGAAATTGAAATTAAGTTCAGTGTGACTTAACACCCCAAAGAGGGGATTTCATTGATCAGAGGTAGTAAGGGAGGAAAGTCAGGTGTTCAGTGAATATTGGAGAACTTTCTGTACTGTGGCTGTATTCCATGAAGCCCGTGAAGTACCTTCTAATTTCCTGTTTGTTCTCTTCCGAACACTGCCAAAATCTAGTGAAACAAAGAACTTGACTGAGTTTGAAGGCTGAGTGCTGTGGATAAACACTTACTGTACTGTTGTTGCAGAGGAGGAAGAGGAACCAGCAATGCCTGTGAAGCCTGCAGCCAAAAAGCCCGCGGCAGCTGTACCAGCCAAAAAGCCTGCAGTTGTGCCAGCAAAGCAAGAATCTGAGGAAGAGGAAGATGACGACGAAGATGATGATGAGGAAGATGAGGGTATGTGGTCCACAATGGATTTAGGAAAATGGATTCTCTTAGAAAATTTAGAACGTGTTAAACTGATACACACTGAGAGGGAGCTTGGGGGAGGGGGAGGTTAACTCAATGGATTATTAGTATAACATTACAAAACTTCTTTCCTGAAAACTTATAAGCTTCAGGAGGTATGAAAAAAAATACTTAGTTAGCCGATTTATGTTTTTGTTACACTCAAAAGTGACTTGATCTTGAACACACGTGAAATCTCACATGCAATTCATTTCAGAGTCTGAAGATGAGGCCATGGACACCACACCCGTTCCAGTGAAGAAACCTACTCCAGCAAAGGCTGTGCCAGTAAAAGCCAAGGCAGAGTCTGAAGATGAGGAAGATGATGAGGAGGAGGATGAAGATGAAGAGGACGAAGATGATGAGGAGGAGGATGAAGATGAGGAAGAAAGCGAGGATGAAAGTGAGTTTAAATGTTAACAAGAACATAACTGTCCATAATAAGAGAGGACATATGAGTAATTGTCCCATTATGGTCTCTAGGGCTGAAGAACAGTTGCTTGTAATGACGAGCAGGTCTCATGTATGAATGGTGTAGATGTTAATGCTCCAGCACAGAAGAAGCTGTTTTATTCTTGTACTTCATCTCAGTGTTCTTTGTTCTCTATCACAGAACCTGTCAAGGAAGCACCTGGAAAGAGGAAGAAAGAAATGGCCAATAAAAGTGCACCAGAGGCCAAGAAAAAGAAAACAGAGAAAACAGAAGGTGGGTGGCATGGGGGCATCAAACGATGCTCACTTAGCTATTAGTGGCCTGCTAGGCATATAATGAGGCTGGGCACTCAGTGTTTCTTTTTTCCAGCACAAATGATGATTATAAGGGACTTAATACTGAAGCATGATGTCACTTTTGAGCAGAAGCTGATGTGCTAATGCTGTCCATAGTTTAGTTTCCAATTCTTTCAGTCTGCCTTACACTCATTTGTCTTTTCATTTGAAGCTCCTGCCTCAGCGTTTTCACTCTTCATGAAAAATCTGTGCCCCACCAAGGACTACGAAGAACTGAAGACTGCCATCAAGGAGTTCTTTGGCAAGAAGAATCTTCAAGTTTCAGAAGTCAGAATTGGCTCTTCCAAGTAAGTTCATCTGTAGAATTTTGCTGCTGCTTTTAGTTGGCAACAACTCATTCAGATAGGTAAATGTGCTGGTGCAGCTTCCCTTCAAGATGCTGGGATCACTGTTGGTAGTGTATGGAAGCTGGAAGAGGCACAGTACATGTGCAGTGCTGAGATGGGCATTACACTTGCCAGGCTTGCAGCTGTTTCAAGCAGTATATCCCAGAAGGGGGAGCTGCCACTTCAGCACAGAGCTGTTACAGTCACCTCTTTGCCTTAATTTTCACTGGTGCTTTAGCTTGACCTATTCCCTGTGGTTCTGTATGTTGTCTGCTGCTAGAGAGCAGCTTAAGCAGTGAAGCTGCTTTTCTTTCAGACGATTTGGCTATGTAGACTTCTTATCTGCTGAAGACATGGATAAAGCTCTTCAACTGAATGGAAAGAAGCTGATGGGCTTGGAAATCAAACTGGAAAAAGCAAAAAGCAAGGAAAGTCTTAAAGAAAATAAGAAAGGTATGGCATGAAACTCTGAATACCTGTGTGCATCAAAGAAAGGTTGTAATCAGTCCTTGGAGTAGGCTTGTGCTATTACTGATGGCTGATGTGCTGCTCTTGAAGCACATTTCCCTGGTCTGAGCTCTGTTATAACCAGATTCTTAAACCTTGAAATGGATATGCAAGGGGGGGATGGGGAGGAAGGATGGATATGCAAGGGGGGATGGTTCTGTCCTCAGTTTTAGGACCCATGAATTTTGAGCTGATCAGGTGGAAGTAACTTTTTTTTTCCTCTTTGCAGAGAGAGATGCCAGAACGCTGTTCGTGAAGAATCTGCCCTACCGCTTAACCGAAGAGGAAATGAAAAATGTGTTCGAAAATGCAGTAGAAGTCAGAATAGTACTTAACAAGGAAGGGAGCAGCAAAGGGTACGTATCTGAGGGGAAACGGGATATTTGCCATTTCTTAGACTCTTAGTGTATTTTGAAGAGCTAGTCTGTCTCTTAACTACATTAAAGAATCTGCTGGATTAGATATACTGAAATAATTATTTAAGTGTTTTTTTTACATGCTTTTCCCTCTCATTCACTTAATCATTCCTGGAAGGTGGGCATTACAAAAGCCAAAAGAACCTTGGTTCATATTCTTTTCCTTTGCTGTAGGATGGCCTATGTTGAATTCAAAACAGAAGCTGAGGCAGACAAAGCTCTGGAGGAGAAGCAGGGCACAGAGATCGATGGTCGTGCCATGGTCATTGACTACACCGGTGAGAAGAGCCAACAAGAAAACCAGAAAGGTACATTTCCAGATCTGTGGGATGCATAAAGAGGAAAGGGAGCTTTCTCTCTCCAAACCTGTACTTAAAAAGCACCGTTTCCTTTGTAGGAGGTGGAGAGAGGGAGTCAAAGACCCTGATTGTAAACAACCTCTCATACGCTGCCTCAGAGGAGACTCTCCAAGAACTGTTCAAAAAAGCCTCTTCCATTAAGATGCCACAGAACAACCAGGGCAGGCCTAAAGGGTATGTTTGACTTAAAACTGATTTCTCTGTTGTCATTGTGAATGCTGTACTTGCACTGACATGCTGTGCTCCCAACCTGACTGAAGTCTTCCTCTCCCAACAGGTACGCGTTCGTAGAATTTCCCACAGCGGAGGATGCCAAAGAGGCATTGAATTCCTGTAACAACACAGAAATTGAAGGCAGAGCAATCAGACTGGAATTCAGTTCACCAGCGTGGCAGAAAGGGAACACGAATGCAAGAGGAGGATTTAACCGTAAGTATTCCACATTTAAGTATTTGATATTGGGATAGGAGTGTACGATTCACACAAACTCTGGTCTGCATTAGAAAAAATAAATAAACCTGTGGTACAGAAGTTTTCTATCATAAGTGAGTGTGCTGGATATGATGACTGATTATCTGAAATGATGATGAAACTGTTTCCAAATTCCTCTAGATAGTCAAGTGCTGATCCAGCAGAGTCTGTCCAGTCAGTATCCATACCGATAAGACACTATTGTTTATTACAGGGGCTGGGGGGGTGAATTTGACAGTACCAAACTGGTCCACATGGGGATGCTCTTAGACAAATAGTCCTGAAAAAGCTTCCCAGGTCATCTTTGGGTGCCTTAGCTGTTCTGGGCTTCCTTTTGAAACCAAACCCCAGAACCACATAAGCTGCTGTTGGAGTTGGTACCAAATCCAACTTTGCATTACTGAGAGGTTGATGGTGGCTTTGCTGAGACTTGCTAAGATGAGTTCTGTATTGTCTTTCTACAGAACAAAGCAAAACATTGTTTGTCAGAGGCCTTTCTGAGGACACAACAGAGGAGACGCTAAGAGAATCATTTGAAGGCTCCATAAGTGCTAGAATAGTCACAGACAGAGACACTGGATCTTCTAAAGGGTACGTTAAGCATGATCTGGGATTCGGGTCCAGTAGCATGCTACTATTTGCAAACTGGCTGCGTGCTCACTTCTCAATGAGCTCCTTCCTGCCAACCACTCCGTGGCAGCCTATGGATTCGCACGAGAAGGATATTAACAGTTCAGTACTGGCACGCTTGTAACATGGCTCCATCGGTTGCGATTAGCCACTACTGTTCTACAAGTAACACTTCTGATCAGTGGTTGCAGAAACGCAGTTGTTTCCTAAGCTGTTGCTATCATATGCCTGTAGGTGGTGCTGCAGTTCTTCAGTTCATGGAGTTTGACCATCTTTCTCTTAATCTGCTGCCTAGGTTTGGGTTTGTGGACTTCAGCTCCCCAGAAGATGCCAAAGCAGCTAAAGAAGCCATGGAGGATGGGGAGATAGACGGAAACAAAGTGACCCTTGATTTTGCCAAGCCAAAGGGCGATTTCCAGCGTGGCGGCGGATTTGGCGGTGGATTTGGCGGCAGAGGTGGTGGCAGAGGAGGCCGAGGAGGAGGAAGAGGTGGATTTGGTGGCAGAGGTGGTGGCAGAGGCTTTGGAGGTAAGGAGATGCAAATACCCCTCTTCTAAGGGGCAAATAAAGCTGAGGGATTATGGTGTGCTCACCACAGAGTGAGTGCCTGATGTGGATTTGTTTTCTGTCCTGTACCAAGAGGGGTTTGGAAGGGCAGTGGTACGTGTGCAGGGACACCTGCAGCTCTGCTTCCTGCCCTAATCTCACTTCTTGACCTAATCTCTTCTCTAGGTAGAGGAGGTGGCTTCCGAGGAGGCAGAGGAGGAGGTGGAGATCACAAGCCCCAAGGGAAGAAGATCAAGTTTGAATAAACTTCCCTTTTCCTTTCCCTTCTCCTGCTCTCTGAGACTATCTGAAAGGACTCCGGGGGTTTTTATTCTCCTTTTATCTCGGCGGAGCCTTCGGAGGACATTCCAAGGTGCAAAGGAGTACTGTGAGCCACTTGGAAGAAACAGTTTTCATTTCAAGGAAGAGAGAGCAAGCCCTTTTGACTGCTTGCCCATTCGAGTGAACTTTTTAAAAGAAATGAGCGATAGATGTGGGAATTTACCCCTTGTCTGTGAGTTGTCTTGAATTTATAATGTTTTACCCATGTACAAAAATATTTTTTTTCCTATAAACTTCGGTAGCATTTTTGCTGTAAAAATGCAGAATGTTTTATCATTTGTGCTTCAGCACCCTGTCTTGGACAGATTAAAGGACCTAAACTGGTTCGTGTTAATTCTGTGCCACCTAAAGTAGGCTGGGAGAAATTCTGGCTTTTGCCTTCATTTTAAGGTCGCTAACTTCGCGGACAGCAGCTCCTGTCTTGCTTCTGGTTTAGTCTGCAATGACAACTACCAACATACGCAGGTTAATCTAAGCATAATCTATTTACAAGAAGGAATAGGATTAAGACAAACCATCTTCTTTTGCACTTGCTTTTTATCCACTTGCTTTTTACTTACTTATTTAAAAAAAAATAATAATTTGGTGACTGACTAGCAGGAGCTTGGTATACTTTCACAGAATATTCCAGTACCAACAGTAGTCCTGCCTCATGTTTGTCTCTCCAGCTGTGAAGCAGGGTGTTAAAACATGGTGGGGAATGTTCCCCATCCTGTTTTAACTCTGAACTGGGTAAGTTTAACTCTTTAACTGGGTAAGTGTAAGTGTGATTGCTCAACAGCCCTGTGGGGGTGAGGAGCTGCCCTCCTGGGCCTCTTTTCCTCCCCCAGGACTTGGCTGGGCTCCTGCTGCAGCAGCTGCTGATGGACAAAGCTGCTCCTGAGTGACTTCAGCATGTGGCTGCAGAGGGGCAGCTGCTGCTTCGGTCAAGCTGGGGCAGGGCTGCTCACAGCACCCTGTGGCCGCACAGGCTCAAATAAATGTCACCTCCTGCAAGCTGTGCTGGCGGCCTCTACCTCTCACCTAAAAATTAGTTGACCTCTTCCCCCTCTCTCTTTCCCAGCCAGGGGACAATGACCCTGAGCACAGGACTGTGCTGTGACACCTTGCAGGTGGTGGCAGTCCTGCACCTACCTGCCTCGGCCAAGCTCCTGCAGCCCATTAAATGCTGTTTCTACTTTCTAATTCCCAAAACAAATCATGTGAGAAGGACTTGCTACAGTGCATTGCCCCTTCTTGTCTGAAAACCTAAGCATGGGAGCAGTGGGTGTATGTAGAAAAGAACTGTCATTAGCAGCTGGAGCCCTGCAAAGCACATGAAAATAAAACTTTTTATACTCAACCAGGGCCAAGGCTCGCTTTTTGGCTTCGGTGCTCGCCTTCCCCCCGCTGCCATCAGCCATTTTAGAGGCGGGTCGCTGGCCCCGGCGGCAAATGGTCGGAGGCTGGCGGCGGGGCCGGGCGGCAGAGGGCAGCACCCGCCCGCAGGAGGCTTTCACCGCCCTGCCTTCACCCCCAAACCTGGATTTCGCTCCGGGACCCTGCCGTGGAGCCTCCCCACGCCGCCACCTTGGGTATTTTCTCCCCGCTGGCTCCCCAGGGAGCGGTGCTGCAGCCCTGGGTCCTGCCTGAAAGAGCAAAAGCATTCCCGAGCTTGGCTTTTTGCCTTTTTCACACCTGGGAAGCCCGGGTGGAACAGGACACGCAGCACGGCCCAGCTGGCAGCGTCCTACACGATCCCAATCCCCTCTGGTCACCTCTCTGCATCCGTCACTGGGCTGAGCAGCCACGGTGGGTGCCAGCCCCGAAAACCCAGCCCCTGACACCCATCGATCTCCTGGCATGATTTTCCTTCTCTCCGCCCCAGCCAACGCCAAACCCGATGTGGGTTTGTCCCTGTGCATGTGGCTTGCTCTGCTTTGGGGTCCCCATTGCCCTGCATGCTCCTAAAGGCAGCGAGCACAGTGCTACGGGGGAAAAGTGGCATGGAGAGGGTGACAGGGACAGGTTTGCCAGGAGCCGAGTGCCCAGACAGCTCTTCCCACGGGGCTGGAGCGTGCCAGGGCGGCCTGAAGCTGAGCTGGGTTTGAAATGCAGCTGGAGGAGCGCTTGGAAGACAGAAAATATCCACGGGACCTCGTTAAACACCACAACGGGCTCTGCAACGAAGCCACACCACAACTGCAGCCCCATTTGCCCCTGTGGCCCACCACCAGGTTCAGTTCCCAAGCAGCCAGCCCGTCCTGAGGAGGGGGCTAGCAATGACACGGGGCTTGGGTGCTTTTATTTCTTCTCCTTCTTCTTTTAACCTTTATTTAGAAACTAAAAATGTTCACCAAATCTACACGGTTTCTCCGTACAGGTCCCGCCAGGTGAAGAGCCAACACTGAAAGATTTCGGCACGCGGCCCTGGCTCTCCGAGTGCCACCCCCACCTACGGGGCAAGCAGAGACACCAAGGAACCATACCCGACATCAGGGACAGAGGTGCCTTTTGGGGAAGCATTTCTGAACCCACGAGAGGATGGGAAACAACTGAGAGGATGGGAAATGACCGCGTGCTCGGTGCCCAGCGGGCACCAGCCATGCCCTCGGGCTCTGCCCCGCAGGTGCCCCAGGGCCGCGGCTCCGCCGGGCACGTCGTCAATCAAATGCCAGCCCTGCCACCCAACGGTTTTCCCTTTTTTTCTGGTTTTCCCTTTCTTTCTGGTTTTCCCTCTCCAAAATTTGCAGCTCGTCGGAGGCGACGAGGGGCATTTGCAGAGGGGAAGTGGCGTGGCTTGGCGCACGGGTGGCTCTTTTGGCTGCCGTGCGCCCCTTCTTGTTTGTTTTCTAACCTGGGGAACATACAGGCTTGGAGTGAATGAAACAGGCACGTTTCCAGAACACATTAAGGGGAAAAAAAAAAAAAAAAAAAAAAAAAGGCACTGCACAGGGGGACCTTTGAGGTAGTAGAAATTTTTTCCTTTCAATGTCTGGCACCAGAGAAGGAGAGAGAGAGAGAGAGAGCACACGTGTGCGCGTTTCGCTGCTCGTGTTCAGGGCCGTGGCTGTGGCTGTGCACGTCCACCACGCACAGGGACAGTCGGCTGCACAAACCCTGCACTCGGGGATGATGTCTGGTGTACAGACGCTGTGCCCCCGCCCCAGAAGGTGACACACCGGAGCCCATGTGGCTTTGCACACGTGTGTGGCCTTGCACAGCTCACAGTTGGTGGCTTGGAGAGCACCCAGGGGTGCGTGGCTACGGCGCTGCATGGGTTTTCCACCACAGAAGCTGGCTTGGGGCTCACCCTGACACCTCCAGCGGCCCTAAGACGCCATGGGGAGCAAAAAAAGGGCCATGCCGTGTGGTGTCACCCCCTGTCACACTCCTGGGCCCCGCCATATAGAAATGCACACTCTGAGAGCCCGGAGAGGAGCGGACGTGGTGCACAGCACCAGCCCTTCTTCACCTGGGACCCCGCTCCAGGCAGGGAGCGACGCCCTCCAGCACCCACCTGGGGCTGACCCAGTGCCCCTGCTGCTTCCCTGGCCGTGGGCAAGGACAGCCCACCCCAGCTCTTCGCTTTCTTGCCAGGAAGAGCAAATCCCTGAGGAATTTTGGCTGGGGGTGTTTGTTCGAGCGCGACGCATGCGCAGCCAGGGCTGGCACCGGGAACCAAAGTCCTGTGGGAACCTCCACTGGGGGATAAAGCCCCGATTCCCCGACCTCCTGGCTGAAAACCAGCAGCCCTAATGGGGGCTCGGGGCTGGCCCCAGGGAGGGGCTGGCCCCTTTCCCCCACCCGCACACTGGGGACATGGTGAGGACTTTGTGAGGGGGCGAGCCCAAAGCACACAGGTTCAACCTTGCACGGAGCAGGCGGTTCAGACAACAAAACCCCCTTGACTTCTGAGTGGTGGGGGGCTCACGTACATGTAAACCACTCAGCCCCCTTGGAGAAGCTTCCCTGGGTTGCCAGACCCTGAACATCTCCAAAAAATAACAATGAGCGTGCCACGTCCCTCCTGCCTCCCCCCAGCCCCATCGTTCATCTTCTGGTGGAGGTGGTACCTAAAGCAGAGAGCAAACCCTCTTCCCTCTCTTTCTCTCTCCCTTTAGTGCTCGGGTTTCTTTCTTTCCCTTTTCTTTTTCTTTTTTTTTTTTTTTTTTTTCTTTTTCTTTTTTTTTCTCTTCTTTTTCAGCAACCCCCAACCCAGCTGGAGATGAGTGAACCACATTACAGTACAGGAACAAACACTATCACAAGCCCTGCCCGTGGCCGCGGAGCCTCTGCCCTCCTCGTGTGCCACGAGCCGAGGCTCACCGCGCCCCCGGGGCAGGGAGCAGCTGCCCCGGCCCCTCCAGTCCCAGCTCTCCAGAGAGACTGAGCTAAAGGACGTTGAGTTTTCTCGAGCACGTCAAGTTACTGTGGACCAAGTCCCACATTTGGAGCAGCTCCGGAGGCAGCAGTTTATGAACCACCAGCATCCCCCGGAAAAAACACGGCTCCTTGTTCATCTTGCTGTTCTTGTTCTTCACGATGCCAAACGTTTTGAAGCCCTCGTGCCCGACGGGCGATACCTTGAGGACCTCCAAGCACATCCCTAGGAAGACGTCGTCGATGGGGTACAGCTCCAGCGTCTCCGAGGTCTTGTGCAGCTTCTTGGCCAGCGACCCAGCCATGATGAAGCCGCCACCCCCCGCGTAGGGCGGGTAGTGGTTTTTGTTGTAGAGCGCGCTGGGGATGTAGTACTTGTTCTCCTTCTTCCTGATCGGCCTGGCCTTGTAGAGGACGTCCCCCACGAAGAGGTCCTCTCCCTCCGTCTTGTCCTCCAGGAACTCCAGGATGTTGCTGGGGCTCACGAAGACGTCGTCGTCGCCCTTGAAGACGAAGTGGACGTTGTCGCAGTAGATGTTCAGCCACTTCAGGAAGTGCACCTCCTTGAGGGTCAGGTTGAAGAAGCTGTCCAGGAAATCCCACTGCAGGATGTCCCCGTAGATGTGGTTCTCGTAATCCAGCAGCTTCTGGTAGTTGGCTTTCTCCTCCTCCTTGGCGGCCGTGCCCAGCAAGAAGAGCGTCCTGATCTTCTTGCCCTCCACCTCCTTCTCCTGGCCCCAGGTCCTGCGGATGGCCTCGCGGCGGTCGTGCTGCGTGACGATGGACTTGACCACGATGAGCAGGTAGACGCCCCCGCTGCACTTCTCGGGGTGGTTGATCAGCATGGGGAAGTAGCGGCAGTGCCGGTAGAGCAGGAACTGCTGGAAGTGGGGCTCCAGCCCCTTGAACCACTCCGCCTGGCTGAGGTTTTGGTTGGCCGAGCAGTTGGAGGTGGTGATGTCCCACGACCTCGTTTGCTTCTCCGTCACCCCTTCCTCCTCCTCCTTCTCCTCCTGCTTCGCGGGAGCCTTCTCCTTCTTGCTGTTCCAGAAAGTGCTGGTGACGGAGAAGGCGTCGCCTCTCTTCTGCGTTTTCAGGGGCTCGGGAGGGGGCAGCTCCTTCTGCTGCTGGCCCTGCATGAACTGGCTGGGGGCCATTCCCCGCTGCAGCACCGTCACCGTCACCACCAGCAGGAAGGACAGGCAAACCGTTTTGTAGATGGTCTTCTTCCTACAGGGGCGAGACGGGGCGGGTAAGGAGAGGAAAGTGCTGGACCTGGCAAGTTCATCGACAAAAGGAGCCGAGGATCGTGGGCTGCTCACAGCCCGGCACCCATCACAAGGTGGCAGCCTTGAGGGGAGTGCTGGGGGACACCTCCACATGCTCTTCCCACGGCTCTATCCTGATTTTGGGGCAACCCTCAGGCCAGGCAGGGACAGGTAATGTCCTCTGACAGCCTTGGGTCCCTGCAAAGAGCTGGAAAGGGCTCAGGGGAGAGGAGAAAATGGGATGAGAGAGAGATGGAGCCAGGGAAAGATAGGAGAAATGAGGGTGCCACCGGGGTACGTGTCTGCGAACTGCTGGACACGGGAGTTTCATCAGAGCAGCTGTTTCGGAGGAAATCCCAAGGGCAACCCTTCATTCGGCTGTCTGAAAATTTCAGTTTGGGAAAGCAGCAGACAGGAATTATCTTTTCTAGGGAAACATCAGCTCCAAAACACGGACGTCCTTTCCCATGGCCCTAGACTGGCATCTCGGGCTGCGCAGCCCTGAGAAACCAGAGCCTGGAAGGCTGCAGGATCCGACACGAAGCAGGCAGCGGCTTTTCATTACAAAATAACAGCTCGGGACCAAGAAAAAAATACTGGTATTTGAAAGGAAATTGAAGGTCGGGCTGGGAAAAGACATCCCTGCGTGCCCAGCATTTCTGGGGCACAGCTGGGGCCAGGTCTTGGGACCCATCACTTCTCCTTGCAGCACCAAACGCTGTGGATCTGTGTCTGGGGGCAGCTCCCAAACCCTGCGAGCGGCTCGCTGGGGGCTCAAAAGAGACCCAGCGATCGCTGCTGCACCCTGTAATCCCCCCAAGCTGCTTCTTCACACCCAGCTAAAGCAAAGCAGGTTTTTCACCCTGCTGATGCCCCGTCTTCACCCTGCATTGCCCCAGGCACCTGGCTCCCCCCCAGCTGGCACTCGGGCACCAATTTCCTCTGCTCTGTCGGCCTCAGGTGCCTGAGGGCAGGGGCTGGGGACTAACAGCCCTAAGAGCGACCCGACCTGATGGAAAAGTACTGAGAGAAGCTGCCTGGGAACCCGCAGCATCCTTGAGAAGTGCAGCGGGGAGCCTGGGACAGCCCCGATAAGCGCAGAACAAAGGAGTTGTGATAATGTCCAGGAAAACAGAAGCTGGCCCCAGCTGTAGGCGTAGGAAGGTGCCGTGCCTCCCCGCGCTGTGGGAACTCCAGATCTGCCCCCAAAGAAACCTCTCCCAGGGATTTCTCCAGCCCGGATCTCAGTGGGGACCCCAGGCACAGGTGATGTGACGTGAGGGTTTTCTGCCCTCGATCAGCCCCTCTCCTGGTGGTGTGTCTAAGTACGTCCATTTCGGTATATACCTGCTGTCCTTGGCCTTGTAATAAATTCAAGAAACAAAACTCTCTGTCCTGATGTACTACAGCATCCTACAAATGCACCGTCATGTTTCACACCCCCAGGAGGGGAACAACGCTGGCAGCTGGTGGCAGGGACCCTGCTCAGCCTGAAACGGGGACCCTACGTGTGGAGCCAGGAGCTGTCGGGAGCTCCTCTCTCTGGCGTCGCCCTCCGGCACAGAAAACATTTTTCAGCCCCATCTTTATGTGGGAAAAGCACGATCGCTAGTGAGGACTGTGAGAACAGGCGTGGAAATAAGTAATTACAGGCAAAGGGGTGCATGGACAGTCCCAGCTGGTTTTATACACGGCCACTCATCTGAGACTGATGAGGGAGCAGCTCAGAGCAGAGCTCACCGTTGCCTTTAACCCTCTCCAGCCCCCGTCTCACAGCTCCTGGGTTTCTCAGGACCCCTTTGGACCCGGCACAGCAGCAGCTCAGACCCCAGCACAGTGCTTAAAACCCTGCTCGCCCCATGCACAACCCCGTGGCACCGTCCTGGGGAAGTGACGGGGACCGGGGGACCTTGAGCCACCACCTGGGGCAATTCCCACATCAAATCAGGCATTTTGCTGGGGAAAAATAAATAATAATAAAAAAATAAAAATAGTAATTATATGTAGGGCTTTTCTAACCTCCAGTCTTTCTGGCCTTTGGTCTCCTAAGGTGGGAATGACACGAGGGGGAGCAGCCCCCATCCTGTGCTGTCGGGACCCCAAAACCACCGCTTTGCAGGAGAAATGAGGATGGCGTTTTGGGTTCTCTGGAGCCACCATAGCATGGGAATGACCCCGCTCAGCCCCACTCCCTGCTCTGGGACCCTGATGTGTCCCCAGCAGGGTCACCCCTTGGTGCCTCCCACCTGCGCCAACCGGGCCCGGCTGCCGTGGGTGCCATCGAGGGGGTTTTGAAGGGTCCAGACCCAGGCCTCCTCTTCCCTTTTCTCCGCCAGGAATAAATCAAAAGCATCCCTGTGAGGCTGCCCTGCCTGTGCCCAGGGCGGTTAGATATAACCCCAAATTAGAGGGGGGCTGGTCGCCCTTTAGGGGTGATGCTGGGGACACCAGGAGGCTCAAGCTGTGTCCCCCAGCCCCTGGAGAGGCACACAACCCCCCTCTGCGTGGCAGGGACCACCCGTTTATTAGGATTTTATTATCCCTTTTAATTAGGGGTGGCTGAGCCGGCGGGGACAGCGGCAGCACAGAGCCCTTGTGTTGGTGCTGGGACCGAAGGGGACTCAGCAGGGCTGGGGCTGGGACCCCCCCACCCCAAAAAAAACTCTCCAAAAGGAAACGCGAGCGCAGAGCTGTCCCCAAGCTGGCGACACGTCCCCTGGGCGTGAAAGGATGAGGAGATGGGAAAGGAAACCCCAATATGATGGGACCTTGGGCAGGATGAGACCCCCAGGAGGAGGGGACCCCGGGCAGGATGGGACCCCCGACGGGACGGGACCCCCCGGCATCCCCGTTCACCCCCTTCTCCCCGACCCCGAGCTATGGGGTGCGGGCACCTCGGAGACCCCTGCCCTCCTGCAGACCCCCAGGAGAGGGGACAGGGGACAGGGGACAGGGGACAGGGGACAGCACCGTCCTTTTACCCCCCCGTGGCCGGCACTCACCACTGGAACATGCTGGGAGCGGGACGGGGCTGCCCGCGGTCCGTGCGCGGCGCTCTGCCCTCTTCCTTTTCCTCTTTCTCCTCTTTTTTTTTTTTTTTTTTTTTTTTTTTTTCTTTTTCCCTCTTCCCTCCCCTCGGACTTCGAGGTGGAGTCAAGAGGGATGGACGCGCAGGTAGCTTAACTCTTGCCCTGCCCCCTGACATCACCCCAACCCCAAATCTCTCCCGGGTCCCCTCGGTGGCTGCAGGGGATGGGGACACCCCAAATTGCACCCCCCATATCCCCTCGTTGAGGGGACACCCTCTGGGAGATTAGGGGGACACCCCAGCACCCCTGGGTGTCTGCTGGCCCCCGGTCACGGTGCGTTGCATGAGCCCTGACCCCACAGAGGGTCCCGGTTGTGGGGAGGGGGTCCCAGTGCTCTCAGGGAAAGTTCCACTTGTGTCTTTCCTGCTCCCCCGACACCAGCTGGTCATTTGGGGGAGAACCCCAAAAAATAGAGGGACCAAACCCCGGTTTTGCACAAGGACACCGAGATCCCAGCTTTGCAACAGGGCACAGCCACCATTAGGGTCCCTGGGGGGATGGAGGCACCCAGCTGGGACCCCCCACCCTACCTGGTGCTAAGCATCCCCCCATGCCGACACGGCGCATCCCATTGCCTGCTAGGAACCGTTCCTTTTCCCCTAAATGCAATATTTTTCAGTACAGGGACTTTTTCAGCCGTGACAATCAGCCCCCACCATTTCTGATGTCTCCCTTTCTGTCATCATCCTCCCATCCCCAGCAGCCACGTGCCGCAGCCACGAAGCCCACAGGAAATCTTTTGGGATATTTCCCTTCCTGCCCAGCAGAGATATCCCGGTCCCTTCCCCATGCCCCCTTATGGGGTTGGCCATACGGCGGGACCCACACAACCCCCACTACACAAAACAGCTTTTGGCCCAGCTCCAGGACCCCCCCAAGTCCAGCTGCGTGGGGAGGAAAGTGGCATTTCTTTCCCCAGTTCTGCCCCTTTAGCTCGGTTTCCATATTTCCCACCCAGCTGGGCAGAAAGCTCCCCGGGAATCATTGCCCTACAGCACCCTGCAGCCTTCCCACCACCAAAGGTCCCTGCACACCTTCCCTGACTGCTTTTTTTTGGCCGGTCCCAAAGCCCAGAGGCAAGTCGGGGTCTGCTGAAGCTGTGGCCCCAGGAAAGGCTCGGCTGTGGGATCCCCACTGAGCACCAGCCTGGCTGCAGGGGGAAGCAAGGAGGTGTCTGCGAGGTGTGAATCCACCCCAGGACCTCCCAGAGGAGGGGAGACCCCAATCACAAACAGACTCAGAGCCAAAGCCCTGAAAATTTAGCTGCTTCCATGCAGGAAAGTGTCCGGGCCACAAGTGCAGGGATTTCCTGGGTGCTCCCGTGCTTCTGCATGAGATTTTGGCTCGAGTCCCCCCCATCCAAAGCCGGACCCCACAGCTACCTCCCCATGGCCTCAAAATGAAGCAGCACTTTTTACATCTGGTTCAGCATTAGAAAAGTTGAGGCCAAACCCCACGTTCACCTGGGAAAGGAGAAAGAGAAGCAAACTGAGAGTTTTTTTTTTTTTTTTTTTTTTTTTTTTTAACAAAACCACTCCTCCACACATCTTTTCCTTGCTGCCTCGTGCGCTCCCTCACCTCCTGCCCCAGCACAGTGCTATCTGCTCTGACCTGAGCAGCCAGAACCCCCTCAGCTGACAGCAAAGCCAAACCTGGCTTTTTTTTAATTCTCCCTGGAGCTGGAGAGAGGGCAGCCAGACCCGGCAGCAGGCAGAGCCCCGCTCAGCGCCCAGCACAGGGCTGGATTCGGCCCCTGCCCCCCTCCACCGCTTGGCCAACGGAGGGGATGGGATGGCAGCGCCTCGGGCACGGAGAAGCCAAACCAAAAGCCAGCAGTTACACAACCCTGGTGACATTTCGGTGACATTTCGAGCCGTGCTGAGCTCCGTGAGAGCTGGCAGGGACCTATGGAAAGGGCACCTGGGCACATTCCTGTAGCACTGCGTGGGGAGGCGCAGGGGGGCAAGGCACAGACCCCCTGAGTGTGACAGCGGCCACCCCCGGCTCCTGTTAGGGCATCCCCGGTGGTGTCCCTGCTGGAGATGGGCACAGGCGACCTGGTGGGGTGTGAGGCTTCAGGGCAGGCACCTGGTGTGGCTGCGGGGCATGGTTTAGGGCCTCGGGGCATCTCTGAGCACAGGGAAAGGGAGAGGATTGGGATGATGCCAAAGTGGCTCAGTTAGACGTTCTCACAGCAAACCACAGCTCTTTTTTTGTTTCAAGACTTTTTTTTTTTTTTTCAGAGCAGACCTGCTTTATTTTTTATTTTTTTATTTTTTTTAAATAAAAGTACAGACAAAGAAGGGAGCTTTTTTTGTAACGTTTATGTAATGCTGAAAGACTGGCTTGTGGCAGGTTGACCCAGCCAATGCCTTCCCACTGATGGTTTGGGTTTTGTTTCAGTGAGAAAAGAAAGAAAAAAAAAAAAAAAAGAAAAAAAAAAAGCACGACCTGGTGGTTTTTTTTTGCTGTGGGATTTCCATTTTTTCTTCTTTTCTTTTTCTGATTTCTTTCTGTTCTGCTAATGAGTCTTACCCATACAGGAACGTGTCCTGTCTATCCCAGCACCTCGAGCTGCCCAGCTCGTGCCAGCACCGCAGACCTGGGGCTGGGCATCCCACAGGAGCCAAGGGACCTCCCTTTGGGAGGGCCATGACCCACAGGGATCCCAAATGAGCCCTTTCCTCCCCCAAACCCTGAGTGTCTGGGGCAGGACCCAAGGTTCAGCCTGACCTGCGGTGGCGGAGACTGGTGGCACAGTGACACATTTGGGTTTTTCTTCCCGTGCCAAGCTGAGGAAACCTTTCTGCCCTGCGTGGCATCAAACCCCTGGGGCTTTGCATGATTTATGCCAAAAACAGGTGAGAAAGGGACGTGCCTGGCAGGGTGACGGCAGGGCCAGCCCCTCTCTGCTTCAGGATCCCCAGGGCAAACCCCACAGCCCCTCTCCTGCCCCTGGGCTGCCCCGTGCCAGCACAGTGCTGGGGGGACAGACCCCAGAGCTCCAAATAAGAGGATGGGGTGAGCTTGTCCAAATCCCATGGGCACAGCCTGGGGAAGGACAGGGGACAGGGCACAGCCCGGCGTGGCCGTGTGGTTGCTTTAAGCCAGCGGCTGGATCCAGCTGTGACTGCCAGGAACCCTCCTGCAGCCCTGCCCGGGGCTTTTATGCATTTTCCAGCGGTTGCAGAGGCGCTTGGCGCGGCAGCGCGCAGGGGAAACCGGGCTGACGCTGCCTCTGGCTCGTGGGGAAGGGAGGGGAGAGGGAAAAAAACATTTCCCCTCCCCAGGCAGCCCGATGCTGTGGATCCCCGTGTGGATAACGACAGCGAGCCAGCAGCCCTGGCTCGTCCCTGCCAGCCCGGCCGTGCCTCAGTTTCCCCTCCCAGCCTCACGTGGTGCTCATGGCCCAGGGGGCTGGCGAGGCCCCAGAGCTCAGGAGCTGAGCAGCATTTTAGAGTTTTCCAAGCGTGCTGCTGGCCTCTCCCGTGACTCAGATGGAGAAGCTGGTGCGGGAGGCACCTGAGCCTGGTGGCTGCCCGCTCACAGCCCTTATCCAGCCCAAATGGAAAATCAGACACCGTGCCCACTGCCGAGCCCCCAAGCAGGCACCTGCACCCCTGAGCCCTTCACCACAGCAGTGCCTGCTGCTCCCAGGTCTCACCGGCTGACCCAAAATTTATCCTCTGCCAACGGAGACACACCTCACGGGTGGGTCCATCTCCAGCAAAGAGATGGGCCGGGGCAGGATTTTGGAGAGGGAGGGGGGCGACAGCCATTTGCTAGGCTGGGAGGGTTCCAGCCGTGCCTGAGCCCTCGGGAGAGGAGCACGGAGCCGGAGCCGGCACACCCAGCCGCATTCCTGAGGTTTGGTTTCCATGGTGGGCCATTCACCCGACGGTGAAGTCATGCTGCGGGCTGAGGTGGCCGCTGAGTTAATGCAGGGAGCCGGCTCCGTCCCCGATTCCCAGCAGCTGAGGACTCAGCCTCCCTCGAGGCGATCCCCTTTTTGGGGAAGCTCCGGGCACAGGCACAAGGCAAATCCCATGTGAATGGGTCCTGTCATGGGGCGGAGGGACAGACAGACTGTCCTGGTGGGTCCTGCCAGCTGGGCTGTGACCCCCCGGGGTGTTTTCCTCCCACTTCATCCCAGTGCAGCCACTGGTGACCGCAGGGCAGACGAGCACCGCCCTGGGAGCTCGTTGCTGCAGGGCTGAGGCCTTGAAGGCCTGCCCAGTGTTACAGAGAGGTGGGGAAGGACGGAGAGCTTGTGAATCATGTAAAGGGCAGGACGGAGCCCCCGCTGTGCACAACGTCCCCAGGGCGAGGTGACAGGGACACCCCCCGTCCCATGCACCCATGGCATGGGTCTGCAGGACCCCACGGATCAATAACCCCGAGGGGTGGTGGAGGAATCCTTCGACACCCTGTGCGCTGGGGCCGCGGTGCTGGGAGGAAACCTTGGCGTGACTTTCCAGCAATGTTCAACTCCAGTTCGGTCAACCAAAACCCCGTAAAGCGGCGTGTCTGTGTGGGACTCGTTTCCTGCTCAAACACGGCTGGAAGGCCTCCCGTGCACACCCTCCGTGCTGGCCCCAGCCTCCAGAGGCTCTGGGCTTTTGGGACTGACCCAGAGCTTCAGTCTGAAGAAGAAATCCCCCCCTGAAGAAGAAATCCCATCCCACTGATATCCCAGCTCAGCTGGGACCTCACCCAGGAGCCAAGCGCCCTTTGGGGTCTGGCCCTGAGCCACCAGCAGCGTCCCATGCTCCTGCCTCCTCCTGTGCCTGTCACAGCAGGTGGGGACCCTGGGGACAGGGAAGGTGACGCCGAGGACATGTAAGAGGCTGGCACAGCCTGGCAGCCGCAGGGTGTGGATCGGCCAGACCGAGCCTTGGAGACAGCCAAGGAAAACCATCGGGCCCAGGACAACATGCGCCAGCCAGGACAGAGCTCCAGCCCTGCAGCCCAATTCTCGGGGTGGCAAGGGGCAGCTCCCCTTCTTCAGGCCCCTTCCCTGAGCTTTATTTATTTATTTTTTCTGCTTTGACACCCTCAGATCCATGCTAAAAAAAAAACGCTCCTCCAGGGCACCCCCCCCCCGTGCTCCCCGCTCCTGTCCTCCACGCGCGCCTCCACCCCCGGCAGTGCCGAGCCTCTCGGCCTCCCCTCCCCGTCCTCCTCCTGCCTCCTCTCAACACTCATGATATTCATTTTCAGGCTCGATGCCTCCCGCAGCACCGCTCCGTCCCCCCTCCTGCTGGCTCCCGGCTCCCCGGTGACTCACGCCAAGCACACACTGAGCCCTTTCAGCAGCGCCCGGCCCCAAACACTGCCCCAGTCTTCCCGGCCTCGGCAGCGGGGCAGCGCTCCCGCCGAGCCCCCAGGCCTCTTCCCAGGCGAGGGGGCATTAAATAGTTTATGCTTATATTCTTCAGGGCACGGGCTCCAGGCCAAAGAGGAGACATCAGCGGCAGTTGCAAAGAGGGAGGCTTTCAGGGCGAGGAGGGCAGAGCCCTTGCCGGTGCGCCCCGGGCCAGGAGAAGCAAGAAAGCAGCCGGCCGGCTTGGCCAGCCCGGGTGCCTTTGAGTAAAATCCAGCAGCCTTAAAAAAAAAAAAAAAAAAATAGATGTACTGGAGAAGAAAAAGGATCCTGAGCTGCTAGCAGGACAATTCCTGGCTCTGCCAGGATCTTTTCCCTCCCCGCTGCCTTCACTGGGCTTTCTCCGAGCCTCCCCAACAGCGGGGCTCTGTGCGGGGCCGGGGCTGAGAACAGGCTCCTCTGTGCCCCGTGGCTCAGGGGTGGGAGCCCCGGCTAAGCTGCCCCTTCACCTGCACACCTTGTGAAATCCTGCCTTTGAGGAGCCGCTGGAAAAGCAGTCTGCAGAACGGGTTTGGAGACGGGCTGCAGGCTCGTGGCCGCGGGCAGCACTGCTCCAGTCCCGCTCCCACACGGGGACTTGTCCCTCTTGTGTCCCTGTGTGAGGTGCCGGAGCCCAGGGGAGCCCATGTGTGGTATCCTGCTCTGGTGTACCCCAAAAAGGGCCCTTACACCCCTAAAACTGTGGCTTTGGGGCTGTCACAGCAGGGTGCGCACACCCTGAGGGACCCAGTGAAAGAGGAGCTCCTCTCTGTGGGTGACACCACGGGGAAGCAAAATATCCGCAGCAGCAAGCCCCAGAGAACCTCTATGCACAGTGTTTCCTGTTTCTGCTTCCTTCCTGTCTGTTTTGCTGGGGATTTTCTTTCCAGTTTGCCAAAATACTCAAACTACCTGAAAAATCGGTCACAGACTGGTGCACAGGAGAGGCAGAGGTGTGTGCGTGGGGCCCATGCGTTATCGCAGCCCTTGGCACAGCCCAAACCAAGGGGTTACTGCTCATGCACCTGCAGTGCATGAATGGAGCCTGCAGGGCCACGTCATACCCTGCTGTGGGCTAGGGAGCAGGCTGGAGAAAGGAGAAAACCCTACAAACTTGGCTGTGAACACCGCAAAGGGCAGAAAGCCAGGCTTGGAGGGGAATCCCCGGTCAGCTGGCACGAGCGCTCCCCAGCAGGGGCTTGGGTACGGCTCCGAGGTGCCCCCTCGCTCCTGGGCACCTGTCTTAGGACGGGAAAATAGAAAGATGCTGCCCAGAAGTCAGGCTGTTTTTTTTTTTTTTTGTTTTGTTTTGTTTTCCCTTCAACGAACAAGGTGAGAAAGGAAAAATCTAGAAACCTGCACAGGAGGAATTTGGGGAGGAATTTGTTATCTGAGGGCCCGAGGTGTGCATGGCAGCCGCCCTCGCCTCGGGGTGCCTGCCAGGTTTCGGTAGCAGCGAGTTCCTCTTCAGCTCCTAAAGCCGAGGGGAGGCTTTGGCAACCTGTACTTAACCTGGCAAAGGTCACCCAGAAGCCAGGGTCCTGGCTGTGAGGTCAAGCTGCCAGTGCACGGAGCCCACTGCCAGCCCCCTGTGCATCGCAGGAGCCCCAGGGCCAAGCAGAGAGCAGGATCACAGGTCTTGCAATTTCACTCTCACCCTAATAAGATGCGGGAGCTCTCCCTGCCAGCTTCCTCCCCAAACCATGGGAGCAGGGGAGATGACCCATCACCATCCTGACAAACAAAATCAGTTTTTAGGTTCGCAAATAAAAGCTTTATGCTGTGCTGGGAAAAGAATATAAGCATAAGCTGCTAATGATTATATGAACCATTTAAATTCCCAGCTGCAGCCTCCTAAGCACCACGGCTCAGTGCTCCCTGCTGCCCTGCACCCTCCCCATGCTCACCCTGAGCTCTGCTCGCCCTGCTGTGATAACACCTGCAGCAACGCCGAGGGATCACAAGTCGCCCACACCAATGACAGCCACAAACCTAATAAATAATAATTAAAGAATAAGGATTAAATAATAAGGATTAAAGCAGGGCTGTCTGTAAAGCTCCCACCCTCCATCCTTGCAGCATTGGGCCAAGGACCACACTCAGCCCCAGCTGCCTGCAATCCAGCAAGATTCGGCTGCACATCTCCACCTCCAGGGATCTTCGAGCCTTGGGCAGGTGCAAAATGGTCCCAGGAAGGGGTTAAAATAAGGAGATGCTTCCAAGCTGCTCGGTTTGCACCAGAGCCAACTGCCCTGCACCCAGTCACAGCCCTATTTCTCAACCCCTCTGTGATGTTCGAGAAGGCCTGGAAGTGGGTGTGGTGGTAGTTTCTATTCCCTGCTCTTACCTGGTGGCTGTGAACCACCTCCAGCGGGATTTCGCAATGCTTCAGGCCCTCCTGCACCAGGACATCACGTTGCCTTCTCCCTGAAGGGCCTCAGCAACTCCTCGCTGCATGTACGCTTAAAGGTGTGCAAGGCAAATTGCTACCACCGGACTTGAGTTGCTCTAAAATAATTCATGCAGAACAATTCATTATGTATCAAAATGGCATTAGGTAATACAACAGGTTGAAAGCTGCTCTCACGCAGACCTGGTGCTACACAAGCAAACCAGAGCCTGGAGCTTCTCTGCTTTCCCCTTTTGTCTCGGAGCACCAGTCCGCACGGAAAGCTGGGACCAGCAGCAGCGTGTTTGGGGCCAAGGCAGCAGAAACTCCTCTTGGCTGAAGTGGTGCAAAGGCAGCTTCACCTCTCAGCACCATTTTGCTCCCTTCAATCCAGCCCAGCACACAGTAAAAAGACAGACAGCAGGCACTGGGGGAAAACCTTCCCCAGAGTCCCCACAGCTGGAAGCACAAAACCCCTCCATGCCCGTGTCCTGCACTGCCTGATGTCAGGGTAAGCATCCCTCCTGCCTAAACGGGGCTTGGACATGCCTGGGGGGCACTCCTTGCAAAGAAGCCGGTGACCAAAACCTCTCACTGCATTCAGGGCACATGTCCACAGATCCCCCTCACACGGTTAAAGGAAACCCCAATTGCTACTCCCCATAACGGCCCTGTGCTGAGTAACGGGGTGCCAGCCTCACAGCAGCCTCTGCTGCCGGCCGTCCTGTTCCTCCGGTGCACAGCTGGAGCCCAGCGCAGACCTGAACCCATACACTTGTGGCCATAACACCTCCCCCGTCATCTCCAGGGAGCCTAAGCAAGGACACATTTCCCCAGGGGCCGATTTTCCAGCCAGGACAGGGCATTCCTGGTACAAACCACACTCGCAGCCCCGAGGAAGGTCACTGAAAGAAACACGTGGGCAGCGCCGTAACCACGCCGAGCAGCAGTGCCAGGCTGAGTCACGTAAGATAAGGCAGTCTGTGACCTACTGCTTTGCTCAGCACAACCTGAGGGGTTATTATAAAGACAAAATCTGGTCCCAAGTCCTCCAGCACCTCACAGTCCCAGCCCCGCTGTCCAGGAATGGACGGAGAGGCGTCTAATGAAGCACCGAGGTCTCACCCCCGGCTGCACGAATGTAATGCACAACGGTAACACTTCAGTGACTGACTCGCCCTAAACTGTTCTCATTAGTAAATGGTTTTGCATAAAGAACTGGCGTCACAAGTCAGAAGGTAAAGGTAATGAGAGATTTTAATCAGCCCCAGCACCGAAGGAAGGAGATTCCTGCATAACTCCAGCTAGAGGTGGAAAAGCTCTCCTCTGCTGGCGGGACCAGGCCTGCGCTGCCGTGGGATGAGCACCTCTCAAAGCCTCCCTCACCTCCGTAACACGAGCACGAGCCAGCCCTGCAGCGTAATTCCCATCACAGGAAAAAATACAGAAAAAATAACACAAACCAAACCAAAAAGCTAGAGAGAGGGAAGGAAGCAGAGACAGGAAACTACACGGATGCTCTCCAGAAAGGCCACTGAAGCAGGATGGAGGGCCAGATTTTTGTGCAGGCACTGGGGTGTGAGAGATGATTTTTTTCTGAAAAACCCACATTTTTAGGCACCTGGATAAAAACAACCAGCTTTCCGTGAAGATTCAAGCCCTCTCCCTGCTTTCAGCGAGGAGAGTGCAGGTGGAAAATCAGCTGTCTCCTCACAACCGCTTGGGGGAAGCTGAACTCAGCTGAAATATGGGATGCATTCATTCACAGACAGCAAATAATGAACATAATGAATTTTACAGCATGGATATATTTTTTTTTTTCACTGTGGATTCCACAGACACAAGTGTGTTCTCACCAGAAATGTGTAAGATCATCTGGGCTGGTTATGGTTAAAAGCCTGGGTCTCTGCCCTACGCGAGTAGGGCCTGGGGGCCAGGACACCCAGCAGGGACTCACCCTGAAATTGGTTCTTATTGCTGCCATTTCAGAGTGATTTGGGACATGACATGCAGTATTGGCTTCTGCTTTAGGAGCTCTAAGTGCGGTTTCAGAGGACCTTGGAAGCTGCAGGAGGATTTGTGAAGCCTGGCAGCTGCTCAGGCCTCGCTGCAGCACTCAGCACGGCTGTGGGAAAACCTGCATCCACACCAGCAGCACCTTCAGTCACAAGGCCTGGAGAGAAATTGAAAGAGTTTCATGGGAAATCACGACAGGCCACGATCTGCCACGTTAACAAAAACAAACAAGTTGTCTGCTTGGGGTAAGCAGTTGGAGAAAATGGTAGAAATGTCAGCAAGGCGTGCTGCTTGACAAAGAGCTCGTTTGGCGCGGACGGCCCCGCTCCTTGCTACCAACACGAACCACGGTCCCAAAGGCAGTGCATGAACAGACACAAACAATAAACGGATTTGTTCTCGGGAAGCATTCAACCTCTGCCAGCAGTCAGCCGGATCCAGACAAGGGCTACGGCCGTCAGAGCGGCACATGGCAGCCCGAAGGAGGAACTATCACTTGGCACGGAGCTGCTATTTCCAGCGCTCACATCCCATCCGCCTGTTAGCCCAGCTTTTTCGCTCTTCAGAGAAAGAGGACTACGTGCCTGTAATGAAATCTCCAGCTACAAAGGCCAGGATTTCTCCTTGGGATCAGCAGGGGGAAATGTCCTTGCCTGCTAAAAATCCCTTAGTAGGTCGGGCTGAGTTTTGGCTGGCCGCAGCAGTCGTAGCTGTCAGCTCCAGCCTTAAAGCACCTCAAGCACCTGCAGGATGAAGGCTGTTGGTTGTGGTATCCACTCTTCCTTATTGCCCTGTTTGCTCTTTTACTTGGATTTAGCTCCCAGTGCTATGCAAAGGAAAACAAATAAAATGAAGCAACAGTTTAATGTCTTGTAAAAAGAAAAGAGTGAGAGGTAGTGGGTGCCATCTTTTTAATTACAGGTCATTCATACCCAGAGTAAAGTAAGTGACACTCCCGAAAACTGTGGACCTAAAATCATATGAGATCAGCATTTCCCATATTTGAAGAAGATAAGCACAAGGCAAACATTTAAGGTTGTCACTGGACTTTCTGACAATTTGCATGAAGCTTTCTCACTTTCATTTCCACAAATCAATATCATAGCTCCTCGGAAACTTGGACTATGTGAAAGGACAGCCGAGAGAACTGAAAAGGGCACGTTCCCGAAAATTATTAGATGTCCCAGGGTGTGCCACTTGGCCTGTCGTTTGGAGAACATTGGATCCTCAAGGAGTGGAAGTTTAGCTCATGGTCCTGGAGTTGAACACAACACCCTTCCTCTGCAGGGCAGAATGCAGCCAGGAGCTGGAAAGAAACCTGCTTTGAAACACCAGATACCAACCACTGACCAGGCGCCAGGTAGAAGGATTACTGGTCCGATAACACAGCCCACCCTGGGCTCTGCACCCAGAAGTTCCTTTAAAATCTGCTGGCAGCAGATTCCCACACAACCTGGCTGGAAGAGCCGAGTCTCATCTGCTTTGTTTGCCCCAGAACATCTTGTTTCTCACCTGTCACTGCATTCTCAAGAGTCCCCCTCCTTTTTTGATTTATATGAATAGCAGAGGTCAGGAAAGTGCAGGAGGCCACACGGCTTAGTCACAGAGGTGTTTTAATACTCAGTTCCCACCAAGGTCAGCAGAGACCTTTAAAACTGTATCTCTAACCTCTTGGTCAGCCAAGCCCATGCACCACCTTGCACATGGCATAATCAGGTGTGTCCAAACCTTGCAGGGCTTGGCTCAAACACCCTACGATTAGATCGGCTCACTGTGCAAGGTGCACCTCCCTGCTCCCCGCCACTATCCTCTGCTGGGGAATGATTTGTCCCCAAATTGAACCAGACTGCAGCCACGCATGAGGATGGTGTACGCTGCCAGAAGTTCTGGCTCAAAGATGAACTCCAGGTCCCAGAACGAAGGGGCTGGGGGAAATACCTGGGGGGAAGGTAGCTTGCTTGCCTTCTTCCTGCTACTGCTCCAACATGTGCATGAAGGCAACACAGTGCTTTTCATCCCTGTGCTGTAACCCCTGATGTTTTTTTTAGAGACCAGTGAACTTTATTTAAAGCAAATATCTCAAAAATCAAACCAAACAACCCTTTTCCCTCCCCAACACAGGAATATTTTGTCTCCAGAGAACTTCCTTGCTTGTCTCCCCCCACGCTTATAGTCCCTCTAAGGAATAACAGCTCTGACACCCAAAAAGTGTCAGTGGTGGCATCCCACATGCCTGGGCTCTCCTCATGAGAGAGCAAAAACGATGTGTGGCACACACCTGCTTTGCAACACTTCTGGGCAAACAATGCTGACAGCAGAGGCAGGCCAGGCTGAACCAAAGGGAGATGCATTTCCAATTCAGGTAGAGACAAAACAGCTGAGACAGAATTTGTCGATAATAGAACAGCACAAGGCAAGCAAACGCACAGCCTGAAAGTGCATGAAACCCTAGGGAAACCTAGCACAGAAAGAAAAATTCACGTGTGCCTTCAGAAGCATTTTTACTTGGTCAGCACCAGATGATTTTAAAGCAACTGTACAGAATGAGCCTGACATGCAAGTTTAAATAGACATAGGCAGTTCATGCTTGGACAACGCTCAGAGAAACACAGTTTGATTTTTGGGTGGTCCTGTGTGGGGCCAGCAGTTGGACTTGATGATCCATGTGGATCCTTTCCAACTCAGGATACTTTATGATTCTGTGCCCCATTAACACTGAATGTAGAGGTTATACACAAGAAGCACATCAGCATCACGTAGCACTTTGGTCACACAAACAGCTGAAGGGGACTTTTTGTGTGTTACGTGCAGTTACTGCATCTGCTTATTGGAAATAAAATTACAATCCGTTTAGGTACAATCACCTCCCTCTCATTCAGGAGGCAGCTTCCACTGTTCCTGTTACAAATTTACCAGGATGGTGTTGTATCTAGCAGCAGCCTCTGCGTGACAGATACAAGAAGTACCTAACAACTTTTAAGAGCGAGGTGCAGAATTTGCTATATGCATGTTACTGACCTTTTATCCAGGGACCTCTCAACCCCAAATAGTGGTGCCCCACTAACAAAGGCAGAATGAGCATTTAACATTAGCTTCAAAACCTCCTGACTGGCATCGCAGGGGCTTTTTGTGAGCAACACAGAGAAACAGAGAACACGTTACTTTGTCAGACTCACAAGCTACTGCTCAGCTGCTACTTTATTTCAAAGCATGTACACAGTTTCTCTCTCAAGTACTTGGAAAATGAAGTTTCTCAAACATTAATATAAAAATACTCTCAGTTTTCAAACTCTGTACTCACTCCAAAATATCTAAGACTTGAACATGAAAAAACATACACGTAGAGTTCTGCCTTGCAGTGGGCCTGCATAAGAAACACACAAGGACATACACTTCAGTTTGTTCCTTTCAGTTTTCCTCATCTGTTGGTTGTATTTTGCTTTTCACTTATCTTGATCTGGTGGAGGGCAGCTACTTTTGGCTGAGTTACAGAGTGATAGTTTTAACCTCACCTAACGGTAAACCCAGGGAGTTGTTTTTTTTTTTTCTTTTAATAGTTTGCACTCAACTCTTTTCAAAGGCTGTTCTGCATTTCAGAGAATCAGGTCTGCTCAAACATGAAACTCAACACCGCTGTAAAATAAATAAAATTCAACTGCTGGGGCACTCTGTGTATCCACATATGCAAATGAACTTGCTTAGCACTTCAGTGTTAACAACCTGCCCATTGATATTACCAGCTGGAAAAAAGATAGCTTTTCAGAGGGAAAAGAAAAACTGCCTGCCATGCAAAACTACTAGGTGAGTTCTTATGGCTGCCTCCTATTGCTGCCCTTCTGTAAATCAAAGGACATTTTTTTTTCATTAACTATGTTTAACAGCATTGAGAGCAGGTGGGTGCACAAATCAGGAATTTTCTGTGATTTCACAAAGCACAAATCAGAGGTTTTCTGTGATTCATCTATCACTGTAATCTACAGGAAAAAAGACTATCAGGTGTCTCTAATTACTCTACGTCCTATGCAGCTGGGGCATTAAAGCAAAACCCATACCCTGCCTGCTTTGTGTTAGGCTGTGCAGTTACTGAGCAGAAAGTTTCACGTGAATACGACCAGATTTTCAACTGTCTTGTCCTTCAAAACATCTTAATTCCAATTTGAAGTCTATTAGCCAAAGGGGTTAGAGGAACTTGCCTGTTGGATCCCTTTCCACAAAAACCTGACGCAGCATCACTGGTCTTGGGTCTCATGGCAACTAAACCGGGTGAGGAAATGCCTTGCCTATTCAGTTGCCATCACATACCGAGAGGCACAAACAACTCAAGGTCTCATCGGCACAAGCATAAAGCTTTCTTCTGTTCCTACGGAAATGTTTGGTGGCTTTACAACTCTTTACTCAAGCGGGAGGCAGCTGTCACTGTTGGAGTTGCTTGACTTTTTATTTTTAGGCTGGGTTCCTCTTGTTTGTTTCTCAAGGTGGAACTCCAAAACAAAAGCTTTGGCTTCTCCCTTTTACACCTGCTAAAGCATTTGCTTTGAAGTCCATTTACAATGTTTTCTGCTTCAGTGGCAGCCAAGCTCCAAGGTAAACTGCTTTTCTGTTAAAGTTTTTGCTGTTGTCCTAAGAGCTGTGTCATACAAAGGGATGTGCAGGTTTCATAATTTACTGGCAGAACTAACTGCTGGGTTTTGATTTAGCGAAGGGCTTCCTGATTACCCTTACCTATTCAGCACTTTGTATTCACTGAAGACCAGCATAAATTCCATAAAGACATAACCAATCACTGTTCAGAAGTGAAGAATTTAAAATGTGACAAAGACCAAAAGTCATTGTCCACAGCCACACACACACAGAACACTGTTTCTAACCTGTTCACATCTCATGGTTTCTCCTGTGAATGAAGAAAGTTCTTAATTCCAGTGGAAAATTAATTATTCATTCTACAAATGTTAAGAAACAACATTAAGGGGAAAAAAAATGAATGAATAGGAATAATTGCTGTAGATAAACCTGCTGACCAGATCCTCAGAGATAAGCATGGCTGGATGGTGCTTTAGGCACTGGCAGAGTTTTTCAACTGCCTTAGGACAATCAGAAGTTGATAAAATACTTTCTCTTCAGTCTCTGGTGGTCAAACAGAGATCTCACTCCACATAGACCTGCTCCAGGCAGTGAGGCTACACAGATAGCGTACACTTTCCTTCCTCGTGCAGATGCAGATCCTTTGAACACAGATATTCCCTAACTCATTCACAACAGCATAATTTAAATAAAGCAAGTTACAGACTTGTTCAGCAAGCAATATGTAAACAAGACAGTTGCTTGGCCAGACTCCTGTGCTGAGCCCTACAGACCACCTCCAAAGGCCATTTACTCTGACACAAAAAGCAGAGAGCAAGAGACTTCTGGAGGTAGCAATGTCACTTTAGAATAAACTATCAGAGACAGTGGGACTATATCCATCTACCGTATCAGTTGTGGGCACCTGCTGAGACCTTGAATTGTAACAAGGCCTTTGTCTTAGCCAGCTTTCGAGAGGACTACAGATGGATCCCATCAGATAATCCCTGAATCACCATGCAGGGCACACGCCGTGCAATGTTAATAACCTCTTCTCGGTAGGTCGCCAGTAAAGCTCATTACAGGAAGCTGCCCTTCAGTAAAGTGACAGGTGATTCTTGAGGAAAGGAACTGTTCTCACTTCCTGGAGGACTGAGCGCCTGCAGGGAGAAAAAAAAAAAGAAAAGAAAAGTCTGTCAGTTGAAAGCAGCATTTATCACTAGGCAGGAGTTGCCTGAGGGAACACTTGTTTGATCCATACAGTGACACAACCAGCACAAAGAACACACACAAAGGCACCTTAACCACTGGTGCTGCAACTTCAAAATGCAGAATGTGCTTACGGGAGCCAGCTGTCCGGGGTCACTGAAAGAACTTCTGGAGTAGCAGGAAGCCACAGGGGCAGGTCACACTCCTGATAAAATCCTTCCTCATTCTTTTGGTACAGATTTTTCTGTCAGTCTAGTTTCACTGTGCCCTAGAGTGAACCAACGTGGGATGCTGCACACGTACCTTTAGCGTGTCCATAAAGAGGTGCTTGGAACAGATGCAGAGCAATGCATGAAGACTAAATCATTCTTTCCCATCCATATGGAGCACATAAAGCAGAGCTGAAAAAGTTTAGATTTGGAGGTCCTCTTTGTCTTCTAGCCACTGTGTTACCCCTATACCAGCTAGGAAGGGGATTCAGCAGAAAGCTCCAACATGGTTGGTTTTATTTTGAGGAGCTCAGTTTTGCTGTAAGGTACAGCTTTAACACTCCACTAACAGTGGGCTACATCTCAGGCAGCAATCTGGCCCCAGGCCTGTAGCTGCACTAAGTACCTGTGCTTCCTCTGCATTCCTCAGGCATTCCACACACTCTACACTCCAAGAACAGCAGTCCAGCTAGTTCAGCTAGGTTTGCGTCAAAGCAACTTATTTCCAGTAAGTACACCTACAATAAATTTTAAAAACAAGCTAAAACCTGTCTCTAAAATAAGCCATCGCATCAATAAGTGCAATCAGAAACTAATCTTTTTCTCATCATTTGTCCAGAGCTATATAAACTTTTATTTCTCCAGAAATACAAAGGAATCCACGAGGTAAAGACAATCCTCCAGAAGTCTCCTTTAATATGTAAAAAAACAACATACCTATGCAGTAGGCAAATGGAAGGCAGCAACTGCTGAGATCTACTAATTGCTTAGATCTGTGCATCTGACACCACTTCCAACTCATCTACAAAAGTCAACTAGGAAATCAAAGGAATAGCAAAACAGAGCTTTATCAGGGGCTCACCTGCTTCAGATGCTTCCCTGTACCCTGTACTTTTAAGCAGAAGCTTAAAGGGAATTAAATTTGGAAACACAGAGTTTGGACTTGGGTGCTTAAAGCCTTTCTAAAGTCCTTTAAAAATCAGGTCCTTAACACCAGCCTCTCAATTTTCCAAACCATAAATACTTGTGTGAAAGCCACCTGCAAGATGCAGAGTAACTAATAGGTGCCTTATGACAGCAGACAACAATACAGAATAAAATAGGGTGGATGGCAGCTTGTTTGCAAAACAATTTCTTTGCTATTTTTTGGCAGGAAGATAGGAGTTTAGCGTTCTTTTGCTGCCTTCAAGTCTGTCTCGCGAAACCTATGGACAGATAGAAAACAAGTTGCCTGAAACCCCAATGAAAAACTCTGAAGAAAAGCTAAACGGACACAAAATGAGATGCAATGTTCTCAGTGCATGATGCCCACAAGTATGCTGTAAGACAAATCCTATCTAATAAAAGTTAAAAATTAAGAGAGCCCAAGAGTCTGGCCTTACAAGTTACATACACTGAATCAATAAAGAAACACAAACAACACAGAACTCTGATTAAACTCTCCTTTAACTCAACTTCAAAATAAGCTAGATTGTGCACTGTGCCACTGGAAAAGGAACTTAATTCACATCCCTACAAAAGCAACCATACATGTGTCACATCTTTCACAGGGCACAGACACCCAGGAGCGTAGAGTTCTGCTGGAGAAACTAGAACATGTGGACAAGTTTGTGTGCACACATATACTCTCTCCTTTTTAATGGACTAGTGCTTTTGGAAATGAAGCTAAACAGGTAACAGGGACAGACTCTTGGCTGTTAGCATCACATTCAGCCAGGGCAGAATGGAACTCCCCTCACAGGAAATGTAAAGCATTGATGACAGAGGTGAAACACAGGGCATACGCAGTGAAAGTAACACTAAAGCAGCTGGCAGTTATTACCTAAGCATGGGATCACTCGAGCAAATAATCGCTAGGTCAAAATCTCACTTAGTTACCAGGGACATCCTCTTTCATTGCCTCACCTGTACTCCCTGAATGAAACCACGCAATCTCCTCACATATACGACCACACGAAATGACAATAAATAAGCAATATAGAAGGTTCAAGAAGCTCCTTCCTGCTCTGTTGCTGATTTACTGTATTATTTCAGCTCCCTACAATTAGTTTAACTTTTAATTACAGATAAGGAAATGATAAGCACCTATCTCAAATTCCACGGGCAGGTTTACAAAGTGCTATTAGTTTCCTGGTGTGTTTTTTTTTTTTTTTTTTTTTTTTTAAATGGTTAAAGGTAACAGTTACAGCTAAAGAGTCATGCTGACGTTACGTAGTGATAATCATCACTAAACTTTTACGATACAATTGGAATATGAACCTATAGCACGTTGCTATTTCCATTTTTATTGCTGCTGGCGCCAGGGATATACCTGAATGCGGCTAGTCCAGCCCCAGGAGTATATTTGAATCCAGCTAGTCCTTTCTGCACCCCGGAGAAAAAACTTATTCACACCCTCCACATCTCCATACGTGTTTACTGTTGTGTAAGCAACTGAGACCAACATTTCTATTTTAGTGGGCTCACACTGGCAGGCCTAGAGCATGCTTCCACCTCTTCCCTCCAACCTCAGGTCCCTGCCTTCCTCTCCTCTGAGCCCACTGCAACCTAGCACTGCTTACGCTTCTGCAGGCAACAACACATCCATCTGGTTCTCAAATCCAAGTTTCCAGCAGAATGCTGACTGCCACAAGCAGCACACCATGCCTGGCAGCCTTCTTGCTAGGCTGCCCTAGCCCATCTCCTGAACCGTCGGACATCTGGTCTACATTCAGTGCAGCGCAGACACACCCAGGAATCCAAATTGAAGAACGTTAGACAAGCTATACAGTGGAGTGAACAAGTGTCTAAAGAAAAGGAGACAGTCTAATGACATCCAGAGAACGTCTAATCTGAGACTAGAAGCTTCCCCCCATACTTCTGAGCCACTTTTCTCCACCCAGAGACAGGAAAAAGCACGTCTCCAACTGTTCACATGACAGTCTGGAAATAGGAGCAGTGTTCAGCAGGATATAATTCCATGGTTGTGCATCCTGCAGATGACAAGTACAATGTCATATACTCCTGGCACATTCGTAGAGTACGACTTCATTCCTGGAGAGCTCCCGCAGAGCTCCCTCCTTTCCCATCCCAAGCGCTGACAAGGAGAAGGGTGACTTTTTCCACTTACTCTGTCTGCTCCTTGTGGATGATCCTGAGGAGCTCGGCCGGCTCGTTTGCTGGGGACCAGACTGAGAAAACTGCGGGGCAATGGTCGGGAGCTTTCCCTTTCTGGGGCTGGCACTCTGCACTTCAGGAGTGCGAGGGATCTTGGGTTTGCTGGTAAAGGCCGAGAAAAACTCGCTGTGGGAGGACATGGAAAGGGTTAGTAACACACAGAGAAAAACATACGCACAGAAAGTCTGCAACCAAGTGAAACCTGGCCTGCTATCACCACACCAGAATGCCCCAAATTCAGGGTGACTACAAACGGAGAGGAATGTGGCACCACAGGTACTATCCTGGGGTATGTACTCACCGCACAGCCTCCCTAAACTGGGTCTGTGGACCTGTCTATCCTACTCAAACCTGATTATTTGGACAACAGGATTGAACAGGTCCAGGTAAGCCCCTTGCAAATAAATAATAGATGTTTGGCTTGTGTTGTATAGCTTGTTTTCTATTGTCTTCATCATATGCAGACTCATTCTGAGGTACAAAAAGCATATATGAAAGCTACAGCACAGGAATAAATCCTTCTAGGGCACAAACTATTACATACAGGTCATAATATTGGCAGACACAGGCATCCTCCCTGGCTCCCAGCTGTGACAAGATTCGTAGATCTCCCAAAAGGTCTTTGTCAAAAGAGCAAAAAGCTCTGATGGCATCTATAAAATAAATTCCCTATGCACACGGGTTCCTTGTTCGTGCTGAGAACACAAACCAGCTGCTGTTATTTCACAGTCTGCACATGCTGCAAGAATACAATTATTTAAAATGTAGTCCCTAGCTGCGTGAGGACACACTGTCCTTCCCTACCCCTAGCATCAATATATTCTGATACACAAAAAGTGAAGGCTACCAGGAAATAGTAAGCCTTAAATAATTTTGAATCTATATTCATGTTGGCTCTAGTGAGTCAATTTTCTCTTAAAAGGAGAAAAGATTAAACTGAAATAACAGCTACATGAAGAAACACATCATATTAAAGGGAAGTGAAAGCAGAGCCAAAGCAAGAGAATCATAAAGGTGCCATCGAAAGGAAAGTGATTAAAATTTTATTTGGAAAGTCCCCATGTTATTAGCTCCATCAAAGAACCCTTTGTGACCATCAGAAAGGGTGATTAGGAGGATTTTCAAGACATTTAATCCCTCCTGCTCTCCTGGGAATGCTGCTGAGTCAGTGATTAGCCATTCCCCTGCTTCACCTTGCAGGGAGATCTGTCAGCAAACGTTTCTTTTATATTTTAAGTGGCATTAATTGTCTGCATTTTGCATTTGTATATGTTAACTGTTAAGGGCAGAGACACTCTAACTCCTTTCCTCAGAGCCACCTCTGCAGCCCTTTACCTATCACTGAGCATGACAAGCATTAAACTTGTAGCGTTTCAAAAGGGAAGGTGGCAGATGGCAGCAAAACCAGCAAATCCAAGCCAAAAAAAAGTAAGATTGGCTAGATTCACCCCAAGCCGTGGATCCCAGATGTATTTAAATGTCTCTCTCCATAAAATAGTTTCATTGTTATTGCTTGTTTGTCGTTTTATTCGCTCAGATTCAAGAGTTGGGTTTTCAATACACTTGTGCCAGTCATGTTAACCTCGTGTGGATTACGATACGCTGACACAGATGAAAAAGCAAGACCCAACAGCCTCACAGAAGTATTTGAGCCATAAATTAGTTTTTTTGTTATTTGGCACTAGATTAAAAAAGTTGCATCTGTATTCCTAAGCACTAAAAAGCATTTTTATAGCCATGAACAATCTCAGTTTCACCAGAGTAACCTAGGCAGCTCTACACACCTGGGAGACAAAGCACGGTAATGCAGTCAGTCACTGGACTTGATGAAAGAGAAAGAACATATAACAGTCACGTACGATGGCTCACATATTTACAAACTCTCTGGGAAAGGATTATATGAAATAAATTGGTAGCAAACACCATAAAGTTCAAAGAAAAATTCTGCTTGTGTTCTGTCAGGATGTGTAGGATGTGTCCATGTATGCAGGTGTCCCAGAATGACTTTCTCCTACAACAATAAAAAGAGACCAACAGAAAAGAGGTAATCCTCAAAATACCATAAAAATCCTTCTATCTGTCTTCCTTTAGGACTTGGCCAGATGAAGAAAGAAGCAGCAAAATCTACTGTGGAAAAATGTTCTATAGTATTTAGTAAAAAAGTCATTTGTGACAATGTGTGGTAATTCGAGAGCAAATGTTCTAACAAAAAATAAATCAGAGAAACCTACGTTTGCATTGACAAGAAATAAAACTGATTACTTGGAAAAAATTAAGATAGTTATTAAAAAGTGCACAACAGACTGACACGGAGATCTGAATAACCAACCAAGACATGTGAGAAGACTCGACATTCAAATACGAGTTATGGACTGCTTTTTCCAAGACAAACACACTTGGACTTCTGACCAGTTTTACCTGATTATAACAAAGGTGAGACTATTAGAAACCAAAGAAGGCCCCTACAGAGTTTAATCTCTTTACTGTGACGATGCTGGTCATAGTCACAATAAAACATAGGGAATTTTTCAAGCAAGCCTCAATCGTAAACTCAAGTCTATTAGGCACAAGTTTATGCTTGATTAACTACAAGGCATATAACAGATCTATATATGATCAAAACGCTGCATCACCACAAGTCAACCTTCCTTTTCTCATACATACCTTTTCTAGGAACGTCTTGGTATTTGCCTAGTAGGAAGGGAGGCAGCTCTTGTGGTAGACATATGACCAAAGCAGTGATTTATTCACTCTGTTTTGCAAACACATTAAAATACACTTCCAGGGAGGAAAAAATGAAAGAAGAATAAAAAGGCAGGGCCTAGTCGTTGCAACATGAGCACATGAACAAAAGACCCCTGACACAGAAAACTCTGTGTTCTGCTTGGACTATGAGTGGTTACATTCCCATATCCGTAACTCGAGGCTGCTTTGTAAATAGAGATTATCGTTTGCATGGTAAGGAAGCATACACGTACAATGCACAGATACGATCTGCTTCTGCAATACTGCATCCTTAATTTCAGTTAGGGATCCACCTATTAGTGATATTTATATAACCTTGTATTCAGAAAGAGCAAAGATTACTAGGGACATACCTTTTAAACAATGGATTATAACTGTAGAGAAGCAAAGCTTCACACTAAGGTAGGGGACAAGATACTGCCTATTTATGATCTCTTGCAAGCAAATGCCTGAATAGTAACCTCGCTACATCAGCCAGTGCACAAAGCAAGCAAAATTTTGCCATCAAATTCTGTTTGTATTTGCAGTATGTGCTTAGATACTGTTATGTTAACACGGAAGTAAAACCAATAATGCAGGAACAGGGTTATGACTACTACGCACTTCAATTACTTGCCAGTGCTAATTTGTTAACAGCATGTAATTTCTCAGACGTCACCATTGGAAGAGCAAAATTGGAAAAAAAATATTTACAAAGGCATCTGTAGGCCAGAAAGAAACAAAGCTCTAAGCAGAGAATCTAGCTTTCAGAAGTGCTAGAGCTTTAACTGACACAAGTAACTGAACATTTCTGAAAAAAAATCAGACCCATAGAAAGTCTGTAAAACCTCTCCTTTAACACATCTCCACCCATTCTGTGTTTTACTCTTGGAATGTATTTGCTTTTAACATTTCTCTACACTCACTGTTTAAAACTTGGCCCAATCAAACTACCTTTAGGAAAAAGCTGTTAATGTCTGAAGGACACATGTGGGTCCTGAAAAGCTTTGGTAAACCTCGGTCCAATTCCTAATGAATTACTAGTTCTCACCCAGTATATAACATCACAGTCCTCCATATGAGGAGCTTCACAGAGGACTCAATGCATGAACAGGAGAGCAAGATCTTTCTTCTTCTTTTGACAGATTTTCTTTTTTTTTTTTTCCAAGATAAAATTGAAACCCATTTTGTGAGAACTTGTAATATTTTAGTTCTTTCTTATACCCACCCAGCAAATCAATCATCAGGGATTCTGGTCAGCTGTGTTAGCAATACAGCATGTTTAAACACACAAATCCACTTAAATGCTTAATTTCTCTTTTGCATGTTAATTCCTGCCCTGTTCCCATTGCTGTCCCTCTTTCTTTACTGTTTAAATGATTTTTCATGGGGTACAGTACAGTCGTCTACGGAAGCAATCAGGAAGTTTTACTTGCAGGAGACCGGGTTGTGCATACATGTGACGTTCATTAATAACGTCTTGCTTGAGGTTTCTCCTATTCTGGACCAGATGCTTAGAAATTGAACAGCTGCCGCTGGCACTACTAAGGGTATTTTGTTTGGCAAGCACTGCCACAGCTGTCTCAGACCAGACTACATCATACATCAAATGACTTCACAGATTGTCTTTACAGCAGCATGGAATTAGCTGGTAAGTCCCCTCAGACTCCTCTTGCACTCTTAGATACTCATCTGAATAAATCATACCTATGAGATTGCCCATTTACTTTGTCCTGGGTGAAGTCAGTGGATCGAGAAGACAAGATATTGTCACCACCCGGGATGCTTCGGTCCGTTCTATGGCCTGATGAGAATACTTTGGACGACTTCGTCTCAATTGCTATTCAAAAAGGAAACACAATTCAGTGAGAAGTTGGCTCTTTACAATTCACTAGAAATACAATCAAGTCACGGCTCCTGCTGTATGAAAGAAAGGTTGAGACAAAAGTAGGCTACTGAGTTACTGTGGCAGAGTTTATAGCTCGTCAGCTGAGCCAAGGTAACTGCATGTGTGCATCCTCCTAGCCCTTTGCAATTGCAAGGTAAATCATGCTTGGATCATTTTCAAAGCAGCTATACTCTGCATTCATCAGTTAAAATATATCAGTTATTAGCTGATACCTCATTAAAGCCACAGGAATGCAACCTCTTGCAGTTGTCTGTCCACATCTGTAGTGACAGGCAGACATTGCAGACAAAAAGCTGTTTTAAACACCTCCATCAGAACTGAGGTCTGTTACATTTGCTCACTAAACCTCACATTTTGCCTTGTGCTGACACAAAAGGGAAGGACAGGCAGCTTGCTGAGGATCACAAGGCTACCGAGATGTGCAAGTCCAGTAAGAGCCTAGGGAAAATTCCCAGCTCCATTCCTCCGCATTCCTCCCATGCCTGGGACAGGCTGCCCTCCTGTTTTTATTTGCTCTCACTTGCTGAGTGGGATACCGACCAGGCCGCTTCCAGACAAGCACCTGGCTGCCCAGTTAATGTTCTCTCTGATATTCACTGGATATGTAAATAAGGTGACCAAGGTTCATCTTTAGTATGCAAGCCTTCTATTCATAGGAGACAAAAAAAAAAGTCATAATAATAATCTCTTTACCAAATTGATAAAAAGTGAGGACGGTCCCAGACAGAATCGGAAAAAAAAAAGAAAAAAAAAGAACATGACTCAAGAACAGATGAGTAGATCCAGGTGCAGAGAACATTGAGAACTACTTTCATTTTTAGAAAACAGAAGAGGATAAAGGTTTCTTGAAGCTAAGCTTTGCTTGAGACATGACATTGATGATGCTGACTGTTCACGTGAAGCTTTTATTCTTTTCCTCTCCCCCCCCATCTATTATTATTCATTTCATAACTTGATTGCGTGCAACTCTGAAACCCAAAATATTCATGTGATGTGGGAAAATACATGCTGAAGTGAGCAGGTTTCTGGTGCTGCACGATGACTGTCAGACCGAGATCTGAATTCAACGCACTATATATTCCATTTCACAGCAATGACATTTGCCTGGGCATGATGGGAGCCCCTAGAAGCAGTACAACTATTTTTACATCTTTCTTACGCAGTGATTCCTGTTTTATCTTAGAAGGCACTAGAAGAAAAAGGGCACAGAAGCTTTGTATAGTAAGATTTTTTTTTTTTTCTAATTATGGTTTCAAGGGCTTGTTTTGTACTGTTTTGAATCCAATGTTTTGAATTCAATCTAAGATTTACAAAAAACACTGCCTTTTGGAAAACAGGCAATGTCCAAAGATCCAGTCCAGTTACAATGAAATGATCTGCCATGGGATCCAGCAGTGCAGTCTCTTCTCTTCATTTCTAAATCTCAAAAGGTAAGATAGTTAAGCATGTATTTCACTGGCTACTTGCAAAAACTGAAAACAAACCTCTGGCAATCCTTCTTTGAGTAACTCAGTGTTGTTTTATAGCCTCAGTTAGTGCTAAGAATTGTCTCTGTCACGCATAAAAATAATTAGTCTTCTTATATGCATAATGAATATAAACTTGCAATATGCTGTATATTCTGACTTCCAATTTTTTCCATGAGAAGAGACGGTATAATCTAGTTCTCTAACTAATATCCATCTGTAAGCAGTTTTGACCGAAAATAGCTAGCAAACTTTTTAGTGGGTAAAATTAAAGTTCTGAAAATATGAATACATTAAATTGGCAGCATTTTCTTCAGCACTAAGGCATTAAATCAACAATCTCCACCAAAATGATGAATTACTTCACTGACTTGCTCAGATTCCCGCTTTAAGCCTCCCCACAAACCTCTCCAAGCAAGCCATCCGACAGCATCAGTAGCACAGGAAAGGTGACAGAGGTGAGTGAACATAAAATATTATCAAAATGTGGTTCAGAAGGCATGCTGGGCTCCTGGTACCTGCATAATACCTTGGAAATTACATCCAAAGGTAGGTTTTATCTACAGTACATTTTAAAACAGGAAATAGCATCACATTGGGTACCTACTTTGCTTAATTTCCTTTACAAAGCATGAATACGCACAATCCCTTTTTAAAAATTATTATTCTATACAGAAAAACTGTCGAGTCAGCATGCTTTCATTAGCTCACAGCCTCTGTTCTGAGCTGCTGCCTCTGACCAGCTAATTAATCTCTGTGTGGAACAGAATTAACTCTACTCGGCATGCTGCTGTGTCAAGCAAGGCTTGAGGACAGCGGCTCTCTGTTCATGCACAACAGCAAGGACCAGAGTGCCCATCTCAAACAGGAGCTTCAGCTGCTTCTCTCATACGCCTTTTATTCAGCACGTTGTATTTATCAGCTCTAGGCATTATGCAAGCAGATTCCTGCCTGCAAGATCTCGGTTACTTTTCTCAGAATCCTTTTCATTTCCTCTAGGAAATTTAAAAAACAAGAAGAAAAAGAAAAAAGCCTGCTATTCCTTTGCTGCTTCAAAGCATATTTTTCAACAAAGTAATGGCAGGTTTTTGCCTGAACTTATTAGTAATTCTGTACCGGATATGCTTCAAGATCCTTTATCTAAGACTGCAGAACATTTTGCTTTAAAACCCTGGTTGGAAATGTTAATGAATCCCTGCAAGCAGGTTGAAACTCACATCAGAAGTTCCATGATCCTGTGGATATTGGAAGATGAGGAAAAGTATTTCAGAAGCCTATAACCTTTTAAACTCCAACACATGCTTCTGAACTCTCGGGTCCAGCTGAGTCTGCATTAATTTCTGTTTAAGTTGCAAGGACGGAATCGTTAGCAGCATCACCCACAATGCAGCTACACACACAGGGCTCCCCATCCTCCACAACCCTTCATGGTTTGAATGCAGCTGCAAAACGAAGCAGAGAGCTGCAGCTGCCTTCAACTTTAATACAGAGGACCAGCCAATCGAGCCTGCAGGTGCCAGCAGACAGTAATTCATTTAGATCTGAACAAGGGTATATTTGATCAAGTAAGTAGCTTGGCCAGTTGGGAAGTGCACTGTATCTGGGCTGCAGCTCTCTCCCTAGGCAGAGGATATCACGGAGTGAAAGAAAATATACTTTGCTTGTCGGAAGCCCTGGGAATGATCCTTGGCCCTACCACAGGAAGGGAGATGGAGCAAGGCTGGTGTGGCTGTCAGTATCTACTGACCACACATCACCTCCTGCAGCCATTTATCCAGCTGGAGCCAAATGCATGCCCAAGGTCATGCAGACTGCCCCAGGGTCTACAAACAGAGACCCAGTTCCAAGGCTACATTTAAAAAATAATAATAATACTAATCAAGCAATGAGCAATAACACCATTTACGGAATATCCTTACACGATGAGGAAATGCAGAGGTCAGAAATGCTGGACCTGCTCCCACCACAGACAGGAGGACAATCACTCGGCAGAGACTGCAGTTTCTCATGCCTATCATGACAAGAGACGGCATCGTTTTCTGGCCTGGAGGAGAAAGGAGAATGTAGGGTGATGAATACTTGCAGTCTAAAAAGTTACAGGAAAGCAAATTCTGATTTCTTCTCATTGCCTGTAATAACATGGAAGAAATTAAAACACCTATTTTTTCACTTTGCAAACTAGTGCCAATGTCATAATTTAACTGCACCACTGCAGCTCCCCCAACCCAGCTGATGTTATACATATTCGGAATTAACATTTTTTCCTACAGCAATAAAGAGCCAAGGAAAGGAAACCATAACTCCTTGCAGTCTGAAGACTCAAAATACCAGTAGGACGCTTAAAGAAAAGAATATAGTAGCAGGCCTGAAAGGTCTCCAATTCTCAGCTTTTTCAAGGATTTAGGGTTTGCTCCTGAGTATTACAAGGATTTTGCTTTATAGAGAGCAACATGCAACACTGGCTTAAAGTAGATAAGAAGTAGAACTGCTGATTTCCCAAGCGAGGTGGATCAATGAGAAACTTAAGCAGCTGAAGGACAGAACAGGGACAAGATTGCTCAGTAATAAGCAACAAAATGCAGCAGAAGCAAGACGGGTGTGAAACGTGTGTGAAAAGAAGTTGGCAGACGCAGCAAGTTTCCCTGCCCAATATCAGGTTAAGGTAATTAGGCTATATTTCTAGTGAGAAAGGATGCATTCCAAGGAGGCAGTTAATGATTTCACAGCTAAGTCAGTTTCTAAGGAAACAGCGAGCAGAATATTGAGTAGCTCAGTCCCTCTTGAGTGATCTCAGCAGTGAGTCTTTAAAGAGGAGGGAAGGGAAAGGAAAAAAGCAGCTTTCCAATGTTTCCTGGCTTCCCCATACAACAGGAGCTTGTCCATACAGGGATCCCATGACAATCCATCTGAAGTAACCAGAGATTTGTCTGTACTGGAAAGTCGTAGAAAAATGAGCATGGAATATCTGCTTCATGTGCAGTAGCTATTCTGCATTAATTTTCTGTGTGAATACTCCTATTCAGCACTGGAAGCCCCCCCCTCCCCTTTCTGAGGTATGAACTAACAACTCAAAGAGACACATTATAGTATCTCCATCAACTGCTTCCTTTTTCACCTTGTTTGAGAAATGGAATGTGTTACATCAGGTCTCGCAGAAGAACTTCAAACGGGTTACATTCAATTCTGAATGCAAGCATTTACATGTGTTTTTATGCAGTTTAACTTTGGCTGAATCAAAAACTTCAGATGAACTGTCCTGGGTTGTTCCTAGGTAAACAAGCTGTACAGGAGAGTAAGAAGTCTGACATTTTTCATACCATTTCATTTGATGCAAACATGAGACACTTAAATAATTTAAAAATTTGAAAGCAATATCTGAACTGGATGTATTTCATATTAAGGCAGCTATGATTTGGTTACTTTTATTGCCCTCCTCTTCCTAAGAAAGTAATTTCCTCATTTTACTAAATGAATTCTTACTAAAATTAGAAAGACATAAAGCCTCCAAAGCTTATTCTTTTCTGTTGCAAAAGCTACCTCAAGCATGTTACTATTTACTGCAGTTTTCTTGCACAAATAAATTATATACAAAATGTAAACTTCTAATTCACAGTGGTATCTCATGCTTCCTACATGCAAGCACCAAATACTCTTATAATTTCCACCACTTGGCAAAAACGGAGGGAAATAATTTCCACATATTCTTCACCATGCTAGACTTTTGCTGATGACATTTCTCCTCTCTAGTTTACACAATAAGGTGATCTGTAAAGAAGGCTTCACCCACCACTTTTCTCAGACCCAAAGCTACTAGAACCACTATGTAGAGAAAGATTTTTTTTTTTTTAAATCAACATGATTTTTTTTAATCACACCTCAAGTTGTGTTGCAGAGGCAATAGGCTGCAAAGCTGTCCGTAAGGAGATTTAAGCTTTGACACAACAAAGTACCAGTGTCACTCAGGTAATCCCGGGATTTTGTTAAGCAAACATTACCTGGGTAGACGGTGATAAAAAGAGGCATTTGATCACTTCTAGACATTTTTCTGGTACATAAACTGTAGCACATTACATTGCACCAGGAAATAAAAGCTATTCCCTCAGGTTTGCCACTGTTTTTCTGACTTTTCCTTGGCAAGTCACTTCATTGTCACATGCTTGTTTTCCTCTCCACTTAAAAAGCAGGAATGCAATGCTTAAACACTCCCACGGTAACTAAAATCTACTCCTGATAAATATTTTAAGTTTTCTTTATATTAAGTAAGGCTACCTAAACAGCCAGTGCCAGACAGTCAGTCCAGCTCCTCTAGTCTACCACTGGAAAAAGTACCAAGCAGTGGAAGTGGGACCTCGAACCTGGTAACAGCGACCCCACAATGAACCAATCAAACCAAGAGCAAGGTGTCACAGACACCCCATTGGATTTTTTTTTTTTTTAAACAGGAAATCAGACATACTAAGATTCGTCTTTTCCATTTTCTTTTTAGTGTGTTTTATGGGTGGGTAGCGTATCTGTCTAGAGCAATATACTTTTTTTGCTTATAACATGAAGATCCCAGTCATCTTACACACTCCATGCAACTTACAAATAGAATATATTGTGAGAAGAAGAAAGAATTAAGAACACACAGGATATAACGCTACTTTAAATCCAACTGATCAGTAAACACTTGTTCAACTATTCAAAGTATGTGGCCTCAGCCAGCAGACCTTTCTCTGCCTACAGCACTCTTATTTCTTCTTTCAAGTGATCTTTAAAGAATGACAATGCCAATGCACTTTCAAGTATGGAGATTTTATTTATCTGGCAGTGGGGATATTTGTTAGGTCACTTTTTAAGTTAAAAAAAAAAAAAATCCTGCTTTGCCTCATTTGTTTAGACTTACATTGGGTACGCAGTTCTGTGATAACCTGGTGTCACAGGTCTCTGGAGAGGCTCGTCTATACTCTGCTGGACACTGGGAAACAGCTTCTTCTTGGTTTTTGGAGTATGAGTCATTATCTGATACACAGGTAATAAAGAAATTGAAACAAAAACAAACAAACAAAGAGAAGGTAGCGGAAAGATCAGGAACTAGAACCACTGAAAAAAAAAAATCTGTAGAAACACTGCAACAGCAACTAAGTTGTGTTCCAGTATCAGTACATGAAATTCCGTGGAATCACTACAGGTTGTCCCATGACATCTCATCTCATCACTCATTCATCATCACTGTAGCCGGACCTGTGTGCGGACTTTGACATTCAGAAGGCATACAGCCACATTTATCTCACATTAAATTGCAGCATACTAAATGGCAGTTGTGACAACTTTTTTTTTTTTTTTTTTTACTTAATGTCTTTTTGATGCTTGAGGTAAGACATACAGTACTTGATCTGGCATAAAGATTGAAGGAACAGTTAATTTTTCAACTTTTTTTCTCCCTGTCAAAATAATTTCAGACTAGCAGAGTGTTTCAGCGTTAAGTTGCTCAGCGCTTCGTTTTGTGTGCCACAGAGTCAGTGATCTAGCACTAAAACCCTAAGGCTGTCCTTAGCTTATTACCAAGTCACAGCCTGATTACCTCCCAAGAAGGGGCAGCTACCTTTTTCAAACTTATTCTATTTCTGAACTACAGCTTAGAAAACAAATAGCGAAAGATTTGGACTGCCATGCAAGTCCAAATCAACAAAATGAAGAAGAAAAGATTTTAGAAGGTGATGAAACCACTGAAATTAAACACTTAACCCAGCAAATTCATTTATTTCAGGATCATACTAACTGGTACTCACTCCCAAGTACTCAGTTGTCAGCAGCTTCTCTCCTGTAAGTTCTCCCAGTTGAGGTTGTAAAATCTCATCTTTGTCCAGATCAGCCTCCATGATGTCATGGTCTTCCTGCAACAGCAACACATGTTATCTCAGCCCACGTTCCAAGGACGTTTCCATTTTAAATTTAGTTCTTACTTCAGTAGTCACTTGGATGATATCTACTTTCCAGATAAATGACTTAGTACTGCACATGTAAATAGTAACAGGCAGGCAATTTCTATCAAAAAAGCAGATAGCTAAGAAAACTCACATAAGCTTTTGATAGAAACAGAAACTACAGAACCCTGAGAGGAGGAAACACTTCTTTCTCTACAAATCCTTCTCCAGAAGGCACAGCACGAATTTCAAAAGTTGTTCTTCAAATTTCCTCAAGCTCAAATCATTATTCCTTGCGGAACTTAATAAAGACTCAGGAAAATCTCAGCAATTGGTATTTTTGTGGAACACCACATTCTAGTCCGAGGAGGTGCAATGCTCCATCTTTAACAAGCAGCTGCTGTGAAGTTTGGAGTTTTAGTTTTTGCAGATCTAGTCATACAGCCAACTTAGTCGTGCAATACAGACTGAAAAAAACAACCTGATGAAGTTTCTCAGCCACGCTGGAAGCTGAGAAAAGGATATCCTTGTTTCATTTTTTTAAAAAGTCAATTTTAAAACTAAAACATACAAGACAGTTATCTTTCAAGCAAATAGAATGACAGAGAACTTGTACGGATCTTGCTATGAATCAGTATCATGTGACAGTAATAAAAATTATAGATTGAGATTAGATTATCACAAGTAGCAGTAAAAATAAAGTAACTACACATTAAAACAATTCATAGTCTTTCCTGAACACAGTGCTAGCGTTCGATTAGGTAAAAATGCCCACGTATATGTATTCAGCACTCTTCCCTACACCTTCACAAAAACACTCAAGTAATTTACTGCTGCTTATTCCCCATCTGGGGGGCAAAAGCATTTTATTACTTATTTTCAAGAAAAGGGAGGCATAATTTTTAATGACTCGAGACAAAAATTCCTTATGGCTGGGCATGCAAAGCTCCTCTGAGGGCAGTGGTTCCTTAAAGGTGAGACCAGGGGCAGCCATCTGAAAGCAGATGTTTCTGGAGCAATATGAAGCAGCAGCAGCAACTCAGCTTTGCACCAAATCTTTAAAGCTCACAATTCGGGGCTGCTACAAAATTCTTGGAAGCAGTACTTTAGGATACCAATATATTGACAGTCCTCTGTTGACTTTATTTCACACATACAAAAAGTAACCAACTTCTCAAGTGAGAAGTATCCAGAATTCACTCTCTCATGTCTATTTCTGGTAGAACTGTGGTGATTCGGCTTTCATACAAACCAAGAAGTATTAAAGTTTGAGGGACTCCTCCAACAAACCAAAAGTAGTCATGCATGACAGTATTTTTGCTTGCGTTTTGCTCTTGGAAAGCAGTTTCTTCCGAGCTGCCCGTGATAACCTAGATAAGAACCACCCCACACGTAGTAAAGAAAACAGATTGCGACAGTAAATGTAAGTGACTAAGAAAAACTAAATGACTTGTTAGAGTAAGGTATATTTAAAGTAATGTAAAAAGCCTGTTAAAAATGACATTAAAAACAATGATCACTGATATCCTAGGCAAACTTTAGAGGCATTAGATGTCTGTGTATGAACAACAGACTTCTGAGGTTTAGAGCAATTTTTTCTTAATTTATTTTTTCTGTATATAGATTTAATAAAAAATAGTTTTTACAAAGGTACTTTTGAGATACCAGACTGTTAATCCTCTTCATCCTCCTAAAGATGCATTCTCCTGACACTCAGCCATAAAGGACAAGGCTGTACAGGACCTCAGGGAGATGTTCCATCTGCCTTTCTCTCCAAAGATATGTTAAAACCAGCTGGGAAGCCGGGTAGGTGTGAAAGGTAACCCAGATAATGGAAAAGATACAGATAAACACTTGTACAGTAGCCAGCAATCACCTGTATCAAGCAAATCAACAACAAAAACAGACTAAACTCCACAATATACTGTACATGCTTTCGCAAAGATGAGCTTTATAAATAGTCTGGTGGAGATTTTCATCCAGCTACCATGCATGCATGATGTATTTAGCTTTTCTTCACGGATCTCCTCAGCTTCCCCAGGTTCCACCTCACCCAATATGCTGGTTGAGGCATTCTGCCACACGGAGAACAGCAGTTTCTGTCTCTTGGGAAGTACCTCTCCCTGCCAATCTTGCTCTCTAACATTATTTACCACAGCAGGTAACTGATCCTGAACGCTTCCCTCCTCTAGCTCCTCCTTGCACAGAAGGAAAGCTTTGACATATGTACCGTCATCCTTCCACCACTGCAACACCACAACTGGTGCCCCATTCACCACTGTTGGCAGCAAACCTTTAATGCAATGGCTCGAAGCCTCGTGATTAAGCTTCTTCCTTTGATGTACCCTTCGTCTGAAGTATATTGTCACACTGGAGTTTACTAATTTTATTGCCAGGTGCTGAGTGATGGTGACATCACGGGGTGTTTGATAAATGGTCACTGTACAGTTATCTAACATATCTCGAGCTTGTAAGTAAACTTCTGAGCTAGAGCTATGATATCACATATTTACTTTTACAGGCAGCTTTTTAAGAAGGTCCAAGTCAAATAAAAAAGCAAATATAAAGATTAAATATTAAATATAAAATACGTTAGTATTTAACAGAACAGTCAAAAGAATATTAAGCACCAGAAATTATGCATTGTAACCGTGGCTCTCATCACATGCCAGACAGCTCATATAACGAAGTGGGCATATACTCTGGAAAACAGTGCATCCTGAGCTCTACATAAATCAATGTAAAGCTTGGCAGACAAACCTTAAAGCCATTTTTCTTCTGAGTAACACTACGCAGAAATTTTTCATATATGCTCTGATGTCACACACTACAGAATCTTAATTTCCAAGTGTGTGACGTTCTCTTAGAAATCTCAGGCTCATCCTCCAACAAGCTCAACCACAACTTGGCGGCAGTGTTTAGGAGAAAGTCAGTACCACAAGGTCTGTTCAAAGCCAGAAGAAAATTCAACAACTTTAAATTAATCGCAGGCAAAAGGAAAAAAAGGAAAAAAAACAACAAGAAAGGTAATGGTAACAGCATGGGGATTCTTCACATGTTTTTGGAAACAAGAAAAGCTTGGGTAGAAACTGCAACTTAAGAGTCTGCATAAAAGACTCACTTTGTTATTTCTTAAGCTGTGAAGGTGTAAACTGGTGCCGAGTAAACCAGCAACAAATGATGATATCAGCAGGCAGTCTGAATGCATGTCACATATTGTCACTAAATAGACGTATAGGGAAATATATTGTCTGTAGTAGCTTTTAAGCATTATGTCAAGGCAAGGCTTCCGACAAAGTCTTTCAAAACTTTGTGCTGCCAGATCACAGCACCAGATGTTATCACAGAACTCCACAGAACAATAACTCACAGCATTTCCAAAATACAAAAGGGCCTCAAGCACCGAGGCAGTGAGTCAACAGAGCTTTGCTTAGTTAAGAAAGTAACAACATTATGAGTTTTGTATAGCCTTTTGTTGCCACAGTTTGTATATTCTGCTTTCTGAAAGACCGACAGACCAGCCCTACATGGAACAGAACAGAATTACAGTGCCAGAAGCAGTTACAATGTAGGACTCGCCACATCATTATTATAGAAGTAGCTGTAAAACTGCCTGAATTAAGAGTTTTTCCTTTTCTTTTTAATATAATCTCAAAGCTATTGTAAAACTGAAACCAGGCACTTCTCTGTTTCAAGAGCTTATTGTTATATTTGAGTAAAATAAGGACTGACAGAAGCCTGTTACACATTTCACATACAATTGGTTTGACTTAGAGCCTTGGCTGGGATTGTGAGCAGCAGCAACTCATCTAGAGGACATGACTGAATAGGAGAAATCATCAGCAGGAAAAAAGAAAAGTAAAAACCACAATAAAAGTATGCGACACCATCACACAATTTAAAGCCACACCTTTCATGAATGGTGTCCCAATCTCTGTGATTTCATAACAGATCATAGTAACCTTCAAAATAAGGATACTGGCATTCAGGGGAAAAATATCTCAACTTTGAATACTCACAATACATCTGAGACACCGAAAGCCTTGGAACACCAGCTAAAAGGTGTTAACCAGTTAAAAGGTGTTAATCCCTGGAAAGACCACCTTGCATATAAAGCACTGGTTTTGGTCTGAAGTCATGGAAAGAGAAGATTACTGAAAACACACTTCAGAACTTCAAGAGATGATACAATTACAATAATCCAATCCTAATAGAAAAAAAAAAAAAAAAAAAAAAAAGAGTTTGCTGAACCCCTTTAGAAGAAAAAAGAGCTGTCTGTAAATGAAAGCTTCCATACAGCTGTAATGTTAGAATTTCCACATGGCTGTAAAATTAGGGAAAGGCACAAGAGATAATCTGGTCTAGGCTTCTCACGACCTATTGTGCCACAACACAAAACAGCTAAAGAATGCAAATACAATTTTTTTTCTGGACACTGCCAAGCAAAGGCTGGATCCTGCAAAGTGATACGCTACATGGCTACAAGTAAACCACACCTTTTACAAATGGGATGTTTGCATATTTTTCTGTTTTCACAATGTAACAGGTTCAAAGTTCACTTGAAAATACGCTCAGTCAACCTGCAGCAGCAGGGCACCTTCTGGGTTCAGCAGCGTCACCACTCTTGCTAAGCATTAACGTGCAACAAGCTAGCAAACACACACACAACAGGCTTACTGAGTTTTATGCATCTTATTCTTTGTAACAACACCAGTGAAGACTGTTACAAATTTCTTAAACATTGTTTACACCTTGCTTTGATGGTTAATTTAAATCACAGAATCACAGGATCCCTTGGGTTTAAAGGGACCATTTCGGACCATCTAGTCTGACTTCCCTGCCATGGGATCATGGCGAATAAACTAATTACACTACGTGCTGTCTACACCTGGAATCCTATTACCCTACGCAAACAGCTTCTTAAAAAATGCTGAAGTGAAATCATCAGTATAAAAAATTTTGTTAACAGTGCTGGAAATATACAGCTCACCAGTTTACGCTATTGTGCTGTTTCTGATACTTGCTATCTTATTTTTTTCTTCTTCTCTTTTTATGGCAGTTATTTTCAAATTTAGAATTACTGTTTTCCTTCATCATAAACAATTTATGAAATATATTTAAAAGTTTCTAAACAGCAAAATGAAGTCACACATTAAACAGATAAAGATACCTTAAGAAAAAAAAACACAATATTTTAAAAGCTATTCTGGTGATATACTGGATCATTCACTTCCTTTATATTTAATTGCTGAAATAAGTCTGTTTGAAAGCAAGATTTCTACTTGTGCTCATCTCTTTACTTATTTCCAGCTATAATCCTTTATTTATCACAAAGGAGGTGACTTGTCAAAATAAAAGTATAGGACTTCAGATGGAGTAAAGGTAATGTAAACGGATACAATTTTCTTGTTAATATTACCATGGTAATTAAATAAAACCACCACCACCAAAATCAACCAAAGGTAAAAAGAAAAGAAAAAAAAAAGAACACCTCCATGGAATAAACAAGGTCTGGTTTACTGACAGAAATACTTTTTGTCTAGAGGACTAAGGATTTTTCTAAAAGGTTCCAGAGGGCCTTTATACTTACTTCCTCATCCTCTTCTTCCTCTTCATCATCAGACACAGCACTGTCATTTAATGGCTCTTCTAGAAAGAAGCAAAACGAAACTCTATAAGAACACGTCTAGCCTAAAAGAATCTCTAGTTATTGCCCCTCTTTTGGAACATTCAGATTTAGCTTGCTTCTCTTATAGACACACCATTCTTCTCAAGACAACTATTGGAATTATTCGCTCCTATTAAGCATGCTAGAAATCACTGAAGCCAATTCATATCCAAGAAAAAAAAAGGCAGAAACAGAAACACTTGGGAATGGTTCTTTTCTCATAAATCCTACTATGATGCCTCAGTGTATTTACTGAGGAGACTTGAATGAGAGTGTGTGCTTGCAAGTTTGTCTATTTTTCAACTAACTTTTAATAAAATATTCTACTTCTCTCTACAAGCACTTCATTATTATACTGTCCACAAGTAAAAATATTTTTTTAAAACTTTTGTGCAATATAGCAGAATACAGAAGATCAATACGAATTTTAAAAAAACAACACAGCACACAACAAAACCCCCCAAGGTCAGCAGTGTATCTGCAATAACAATTGCAGATAACAGAGCTATGCTCCTCTACAGAACGAGAGATGAGCAGAGACTGACATAGTCACTAAATCCTGCTTTACAATCTGTATCACCTGCTTATTTTTGCAGTTGACACTGGTCTCTTGTTACTGTGAGGGCACCGGCATTAAAAAAAAAACACAGACAAAGGCATTCTGTTTACAGTCCCAAAACTTCAGGATTGGGAACTACACAGCCTTTTCTTTCTTCTTTATAAATGTAACACAAAAATCAATTTTAAAACGTATCAAATCCTGACATTAACTATTCACCCTCTCTGAGCCCATCACATTACTGTAGTTCTACAAGAGTTTCAATGCCAAATAAAAAAATGAGCCTTCTTCTGACTTTTATGAAAGATGTACAGCTCAGATAGCTGCATATGTTCCTCTGACCTGAATTGAGCTGCTTGATAATAAATTCAATCTGCCGGATCATCTCTGCACTTCCTTCCTTGATAAAGCAGCGCAGAATTTCTTCCATTCCCTGGATGGAGTGGAAAACATTGCTAGGTTAGTGCTTCACGTGACCACACTGACAGAGCACTGTCAGCTAAAATATCACTGTTTTGTTGGGAAGAATATTGGCAGTGTGAAACAAACTGTGTCCAGCAATAAATATTCCTTTTTGTCTATACACTTCCCAAAGGCCAAAGAAATGGGATGTGTATATTGCTTCTAGATTTAGATATGGAAGTATCCATGATGAGCAACAAATTTTAATAGATCTGCTGCTTCCACCTTCTCAACTCAGTTCTTAACACAGGCGTCAAGAGAAAATGGCAAATTTGCCTTCAAAGAGATAACTATGAAAGATTTAGAGAAGGAAAGCAAAAGGCAGGACTCTCTTTGACCTTCTCTAAACTCCGTTTCTTCCTTTGCAGTCCCTTATAGGCTTGATGTTGTGCCTTTAATCATTTAAGATGACATTCAATCCTTTGTGTTCTGTTAGGTAAAACATCTGACAACAATCATGTCTGTAAAACTTTCTAGGTTAGTCCTTAAAATACAAGGATACACTGCTGTCCCTGGAATAGCTTCATCAACCCCAAGTCAAAACACTTTCGTTACCATTAGACTAGCTTTCACCTGAATCAGTTCCTAGTTCTGTGAAAACCTTCCTCCCGCCCTCCCCAGCTAACCATGTCTAGACCAGACAGGAAAAAAAAAAAAAAGCAGCAAGAAGAACACTTATCCCCTTAGCTCACTTGAGCAGAATTACTTAACTCAGGGAAGGCCATAAATAGCAGGTCAGATGAAAGCATCTTCTGAGCCACATCCAATCTATGAAATGCTACATGGACAACTGTTCTAAAATAACATCTTTCATTTATAAACTAAGAAGGATCCTTTATGCTGCTGGGGCTTCACCTTTAGGAAAAGGCTAGCAAATATGGCAAAAATGTTCAAGATGTACATTTATACCTGTTTGTATATCAAAGGTGGAGGGCCTCCTGCGGATTCCCTTCTCAAAATGCTATGCCTATGACAAACCTGCTGCACGCCACTCAACAGATACCCACACACGTCATCTTCAGTGGATGAAGTGATCTCTGTGCTAAGCAAAGCAGAACTTCTTACCATTGCTCTGGCTTCTTCTCGGACAGAAGGGATGGCGAGAATGCTATACAGTGCTCCATTCACATATGGTTGTATCTAAGAGGAAGAAATACTTGCCAGTAGTCAGACCACTAAGAAAAACTCTGACATTCAGCCAAGTAGACTATAACCAAAATTTAAGAGTGAAGGAACAGAACCAACTATGTTCAGAGAGTTTAATCAGGGTAGCCTACACACTTGCAAAAATTCCCACTTGGTAAGCAGTGATTTTCTGGGGGAATGCAAGTACACTGTGACATGATTGAGCTAAACCAGTACTGCTGTGTGTTGATAGTCCCCACCCCTTTTTTGAAAATGTGTTAATGTGTTCTTGCAAACTGACCTAGCCCATGGCCAAAAAGAAAAAAAAAAGAGAGAGAAAGGAGAAAAGCAGAAAAATTAGGTTAGTTTCTGACTAGCACTACAAAAAAAAGGAAAGGACAAACAACTGGGACAAAACTATGTCAGCATAAACACAGACAGGTTTCAAGCACTGTAGCCTTAAGCAGGATGATAAAAGCTGAAGAAATGTAAAAGATCCTCCCAGTCAGCTGCCTATTTACTGTCCCTCAGCAGAGGCAAAAAAACTTGGTAATATGATTAGTGAAAACCACCAGATATGTCAAACTACTTTTAGTAGCACTTATGTGACCCGTTGTGTTGGCCAGTTACTGTTGGAGCACTAAGACGTCCAGTCATCCTCTGACTGTATTTTGGAAAAACGAACAAGTGAGCTAGGCAGTGAGCAGAGGAAACAAGGAAAGACGAGGGATTAGTATTTACACAAGGGCTCCACAGCTTCTCAGAAAGTTCTCTTGGCACCCAAGAGAGCTGCCCTGTACCTTTGACTGCAATAACAAAACTTTCATCAGTTGCACTGGTACAAAGTCCTAAGAATCCATCCTTTAAAAGAAATTTCAAGGTCCTTCTAAGGCACAGACTTCAACTGTATCACAGCGTTTTCTAAATATTTCAGTCTAGGAACTGGGATGTTATTTTGTACTACTATGTATCGTATTAACTTTCCCATTCATAAAAACAAAAATACTGAAAGAGTTCAATAAAGATATGACAAAATTCATCTTAATTAAAACAGTGCCAGTAAAGAACTGATCTACGCCCTCTGATTAATTCATAAAACCTGGAGCTAATAGTTCATTGAAACATTCACTGTTTCCAGCTTAAGTGATAAACAAAAAAACTTTCTTGATGATCCAATCATTAGATATAAACATGAGACCCCAGAGTTTTTATTTTGTTCTTATTGGATGTCCCAAACCACCTTGCAAAATCATCAAGGAACTGATCTAGAGTATCCCGGTAAACCCTCCCTCTCTACGATTTCAATTTCATAAAAATATTTGTCTGCATTTTCTCCTTCCTTCAGTTCTACCATATGGTTAAAAGAAGTACTCCTCTGCAGAGAGAGCTGAATCAATGCTTTACATAAAACACAAATTTTATCAGAGTGATGTCTTGAAAACATTAGGCAGAAATAAACTATCACCTTTAACACTTTCCTCTGAGGTTGTTTAATATAACATCTATGGCACAAGTGTGTCTGGAGACAGAAAAGAAGCTTGAACCCCAAGGCAGTAAAGAGGCAGATGAAACAAAGTGGCAGACAAAAACATATTTGGGCTTGAACGTCACAGGTGTACTGCTTTCTTGTAACGTTCTTTAAATTAGCAGCAGATTTGTTTTTTTGTACCAATGTTTTACATAATGGCTTGCACCTCAGCTCATGAAGTAGTCAGACCAAATCCTCTCGGTCTTGAGATAACATTTAAACAGTGTCAGAAACAGCAGTCAAAAATGCATGTGGATTACACGATAGCTGGGCACCTACAAGACTTTCATTTCTGGCTATCAACCTGTGTTAAAGGAAGACATAATTACATCTAGAAAGATCTGTGTCCAATGAAATCAAATTCACAGAATTGTGAATTTTAGGAAACTTTCGAGGTACTTAATTACTTGAAAGTCTAACAAGGGAAACAAAGCCAATTTATATATTTATTTCTGTTTCTTCCTTTCTTGCCTTTTTCATCTTTAATTTTCCTTTTTACCTTTTTCTTAACCCTAAGTTGCTGTACAAGTACCTCATGATTTTCATGGCCAAGAAGATCAGAGAGAACTTTGAGCACATGGTTTGAAATCCTTGCACACATTTTCTTCCCTGCAAAGGGAGAAAATAAATATGCTTGAAAAAAAAAAACAACACCAAAAAAACCAGCAGATCAGAGAAAGTGTCTTAATTATTTCTTAAAATCAGTACTAAATAGAATGAATTTACACAGAGCAATGCTGTTCCTGCCAAATGCTGCTCATAACTGAGCTGAAATTAGTGGAGTTTTCCAGTTTTATACAATCGCAATCTTGGACAGGATGCAACACAAAGGGATTTAACAACGTTAAACAAAGGCATTATTTTTCTTATGCCAAGCTCTCTTCCTTGCCTTACTTTCCTTTTTAAAACGAAACTTACTTTAAGGTTCTTTTAAGTCTTTTAAGACAGGAACCTTATTTTCTCAGGGGACATCTCTACACAGTAAAGTATAGCACACAAGTATTTCATTTCACATGGTGAAGGTTAAGCTCCTTGCCATTAGTGATTAAGTCAGTTCTGACTTTCTTTTACATAAACAGATCTCTTAAATAGTAAGTGTCCTTCTAAAAGTGGACCTGGAACGTAGGAACGACAGTCCTCACATGTTGATCTGAAAAAAAATCAAATCTTGGAGGGTTTCGTTGATTAACTGCTTCCTTAGTTCTTGGGACTTTGGTCAAGCCAACCACCATAGTCTGGGATTCTTGGGAAAGAGATATGCTCATTAAATACTGGTTATGACACTCAAATGTCACTAGTTGGTTGAGTCTCAGCTACTAAATATAGTTACTTGAAAGAATCCAGGGATAACAGTAAAAGGTTTCAGGATCTTCCCTATCCACTTGGAATAAAATTGTAATTCAGAAGTTAGATACCTGCACTCCTCAGACACAGATTCATGAGCAAGGCAACAGCATACTCCAGTGTGTAATCAGACAGGCTATCTGTATCTGTCAGAACATCAACCAGCCAGAAAATGAGCCCATCTTTGATCATTGCTGACTGCAGTGCACGCCTAGGATTAAAAACAACAATACACACAAAAAAGCAAACCACAAGGTAAACACCTTTTGAATACATTTATATTGAATACGAGCACATTAAATACCTACTGTATCTACCTGCCACACGCTAGCTCGCCAACAAAAAAATAAACTGCTCATTTTGCAGAATCAAACTAGTGAATTAACAAAGCCTGGTAAGTAGACGCAGATTCCTGTAGGGTTAGAAGACTGAAATACTGTTGGGTGTACACCTGCAAATTGCTGGGGTAAGTTTCATTGTTTTCTAAGGCTAATTCCACCTAATACTGCATTTTCCATTGGCTTCAAATTGGTTTAAAATAAGAAAAAAGCAAACAAAAAAACAGCTACACATAACAGACCCATAAAACAATTACTGTTTGACAAAGCACTATAGCATTTTTGTACTGCTGATTAGGCTGATGCAATCTTTGCTTAGATCTGTTTGCACTTTCTCTAGGGATTGTTATATTGTGTAAATTTTTTCCTCAACCTGTAGTTGTCTCTGACGAGTGCCAGGTGATCAACTGTGATTGACTCCTGCCACAGAACTTCCTAACTTAACAACACCAAACATACACACCCCATGTAGAATTTTTTTTTCTCTTAGAATTGGTGGAAAATGTCTTACTGAAGAACATCATTTGTTAATTACTTTATTTCTTACAGCCAGCAAGTCTAAACTCCAAAGATCAAACGGTTATTTCCTTGGTCTTAGTATTTGGGATTTAGATTACCCTTGAAAACTCACACACACTTCCTCGGTCCTGGATCGTGGGGTAGGCCTATGCCAAGGACTGAGGCAAAACAAGGGAGCATCTGACCCTATATTAAAAGTCCCTCATGTCAAGTATCTGGCATTAACCTCCTATAAAACGAACTGTTATTTTTCAGATTGAAAACAAAAATTACAGTGGCTTATTTCACAAAAATGCTCCTGACCCCAAAATTCAAACTCAACTGTTCTATCAAACACTGCTTAAATGGAAAAATCATTTTGTCTAAGACTGGTTTAGGATTTCAAGCAGTAGGGTATGAAGATTTCTTCTCAAATATATGTAAGGTATTATGTAAGGAAGCAGTGCAGAATCTTATGTACATTTCCACATACTTTATCTACTGAAAATCTAAATGAGGCAAATTCAAGAGCAGCACTTATTCTTCAACAAGCCCAAACAAACAACAACAACAAACAAACAAAATAACACAACTTGCAGTCTTAATTTAGAAGAGAGAGATATATTTATCTCCTTACATTTAGTTAGCTATTCAGAGCTGAATATTCCTCCCAAATACTGTGAAAACAGAGGTCCTAGATCATAGTTACTTTTAAAATGAGAGCAATATCATGCACTTTATTGCATTTGCATGAAATTTCATTTGAGTCAGTAATTCAAAAGGAAAAAACAGAATAGCCCATGTATAGACAGCTCCAGGAAAGAGGATCAACAGCATGAGAATGAAATCCCTGAAAAATGTTTGCAGAAAGGATAATGAAAACATTATGCATGGGAATGTAAAACAGCTCTTTTTTTTTTCTCCTGTGTGGGATTTTCAGAACTTTCTACATTAAGACTTTCACTTCAGTTGTTCAGTTAAAGAATACATAGAGAAGTGCACAGAGTTGTGGTACGAGATTTACGTTTACTTGAGTCATGACAGCTGGTAGGAAATCAGGTTAATTCAGTCAGCAAAACTGAATTCTCCTCCATTATAAATGACACCGCTTTCATCGGTCATCAGAGGGTCTGATGATTGTTATGGGAAAATCAAGCACTCTTCTTTCCTCCCTGAACAGAGCTTAACTTAGCCTGCATTTCCTCCCCTGCTGTCACCACTGAGTGCTGTGCTTTCATCACCTGAGGCTGAATTTCTGCAAAGCCCCCAGAACATTCTCCCATGTAAGGGAATCCTTGTCCTCAGCTTTCAGTCTCTCCTCCAGCAATCGCAGCAACAGTGGGTTCTGAGAAAGGTAGAGACGACCTGGTGCAAAGAGCGATGAAAGAACAGATGCTGAGATATCAACTTATGACAGAAAAGTTTTTTCTCCTTGAAAGAGCAAGTTGGATTGACCTTAGTTTTTTCCTGAGGAGCCACAATGTGCCAAAACCCAAACAAACCTGAACAAATGAGTTGTCTAGCAGACCAAATCCACCCACTTGGCATATTAGAGGTCCCTACCTGCCTAGTTAGTACCTCTGCTTGTACCACACAGAATCCACTATTCTTTCAGAACATGCTTTCTGATTTATTACAGTTTTACATACTCTATGAAAAGAACTGAGATGTCCAAAGAGTTCAGGAAAGTTAGGTGTTACTGACTTTCAAAGGGATTTCAGGTCCTAGCAATAGTTAGCTTCTGAAGAAACACCAGACCTGATGGCTAATGTGGGACAGGCAGAGATATGCAGTCTGGGAGCAGGTTTGCCAATACGCACTTTAACTAGTGGGGAATTTCCCCTCCAGCCCCTCCATATATATATTTTTTGACCTTCATAAAGAGACTGAAGCCTACATAAAGACATCAACTGGCTAGGCTCCTGCACAGACCACAAATCATCAAAAACAACAGAAATGATGCAAACACAGTGTCAAAATGAAAACTTTCCAGACACTGAAAAACTCTTTTGAATCTACATAACAAAAGACAGTGAAGCCCTAGAAAAAGTATGCCAATGAGACTCTAAATTCCCACACAGGGTGACATGCACTTTTTAAAGTACCTATGAGCCAGCATTATATGAAAATGATTTGCAACCCTCCTCCCCTCACCATGGATCTCTTACCTTCTGCCAATGAAGCAAAAGCATTGATGAGCCTTGCCATGTACTGTCTGACTACCTCGCTCTTAGACTGTAATAATTTAAGGACATTTCTCTGAAAAAGAAAACAAATGTTAGTAATAGCTCACCGAAGAGGGAAAAAAACAAACCTAGTCTTCTGTAACATTTTAAAAGCTTCAGTAAATTTTCAGAGCAAACAAGCATAAACCGCATACCGATATCTTAAAAATTGTCACTGTGATTTAGAATTTTCCACTTCCTTTTTTAAATTTTGGTGTGGGGGTGTGGCTAAGGGAGAGACAGAAAATAAGCAGATCACAGCCACTCAGCTCTGTTATAATGCTATTAAACTCCATGGTGTAGAATAAGAATTATAATTAACCAGCACTGGCAAAGAGGAAAACTAAAATTAGCGCATTTTGTTTGTGAACTTAAATTAACAGGTTTTCTTGGTCACTGGCTAAATATTAATGTCATCCGAATAGGAATGCTGTTGTTTGACAACTAGGAGTGTGGGAAAGCAGCTCAGTAACTTACAAAGAACAACACATTGCAAACTATTTTTAATCTGTTTTACTTTTGGCATTACCTTTGCATAACTTTCCTCTTACAGAAATTCTCAGGGAGAAAAAAAAGCGATCATTGATTTATTAATCCTTTAACTTTTCTAATAGCACAAGTTACTGTTGCAATGACAATGCAGCAAGCAGGTCCACAGCTTCTAACAACTGGGGAAATCAACCATGCATAAAATTAACCTTTATGAATGAAAAAAATATTTCCCTTTTGTTAGCAACAGTACTAGATCATTAGTGAATAAATCAACATGCCTGATAATCCCCCTTCTAAAGAAAGGTAACAATCCATTCTAAACTCACTAAAATACTGTTGAACATGTGCATAATCAGACATTCCATGCAGGTATTAAGACTGAAGTGCTAATTCTGCTCTTATCCTAGAGCAGTGAAAATGAGTGTATTATCTAACAACACATACTGACTCAAAAAGAGACAGAGCATCTCGTAAACAAGAGCTGACTGTTATGTGGGGGGCTCAGTAGGCTTCTGCTCAACTCAGACATCAAAAACCAGGAGAGGTGACAAACTTCCCCTTGGCTACAAGGACTGTATGCACTTGCTGAGATGATCTAAATCAAGAACTCCTGTAACGCTGAGCTTTGCCAACTACATCTAAAGACTGGGGCGAAGGAGTTAAACATATCACACAATTTTGGCAGTACTAGTGCTTCCCCCCCACGCTCCAGAGAGCAATAATATTTTCTGATCAGCACTTTATAGAAACAAATCAGCAATATCGCACACAAGCTGGAGAAAAGCCATTCCAGCTGACCTGACAGTTGCTGTGGCAATCTAGGAGGTCATTATTGATGTAGGCCTGCAGGACAGTATCTCTTTGTTCTCCAGGATATGATGTTGTCAAGCGCTAAAAAAAAAACACAAAATAACACAACACAAAAACATAAATAAATAATCCAGTCAAATAAATGAATGGTAATGTGAATTGATGACCACTGAAGATTTAAAAGGTGTAGATACCCCATAGTTGAAAATTAATCCTCTTCTCACAGAGGAAAGGAATTCAACCTCAGTGATCTAAGGGAATGAGATGAAATGAACCGACCTGATGTCAGCTAAGCGATCCATCACAGAGCTGTTACTCATAAGCTATCATCACTGTCCATACAAGAGAGATACAGCATGACTTCCCATAAAGCTAAAAAGCCCCTCTAATAGCTACAGATGTGGTGCTTTTCTAAAAGATCTCAGAATACTGGGCTAGAGGAACCACCAGTCAGACCTAACAGTTTGTTTGCCTTTTTTTTTTTTTTTTTTTTTTTAAATGTGAAAAATGGATATTGAAGCTTGACCAGAATTTCACTATTATCACTTTTCACGTGTCACTTTGAAAGTGTCAGCTTCCTTTTCGGCAGGAAAATGAAACTTCCTGTTGTCACCTTTAATTTTTCACAAAATACCGTTACATGATCTGAGTTAACTAAAACTGCAGGCTCCTGTAGCATACGTTGACTATGAAGGAAAACTGGTGATTAGATTCAGGTATTTCTCTGATACAGTAGCATTTATATAAATCTGAAACAGAGCAAAACATGGAAAAAGGAGCTGCCAGGAGCAACAATTTTCTCAAAAACACATCAGAAATAACTTCCACTGGAGATTTCAGGAATTTCTATCTGGCTTTCCTCAGAAAGGGAGGACACTGCTACAAATACACACCTACTGCCTGGGCTTTCTTCATCATTTCAAGAGCATCAGCAAGCTTCACTGACAAAGACAGAAGGTGCCTATAATGCTGTTCTGTTGAAGAGTTCAATAAGCTTGCCCACAAGATTGGACCCCTCCAGAAGGGACCTATTGATTTGTACAGAGGCTATCCCACTTACCCAGCGCAGAGCTTGCAGTAGGAAGGCTTTGAGACGATCACTCCCTGTAATCAAATCTTTTTTCAGCTTCTCATAGTCCAAAGAGGGCAACAATGGCACATCCTGCATCTTTCTACAATGCAAAAGGGAAACTCACTGAATTTTGACATTCATCAAAACCTTCTCCTTATTCAGTGCAGCTGATGTTACTGAGGTGACAAGAGCCAAAACAGGAAGTTTGCTGCAGGAGAAGGGCTTCCACATTTTTACACCTTTGCTATTTTTATTACCATGTTAAAACAACAGGCTTGAAACAAGTTTTTAAAACCTGGACTTATTCTTTTTTAATATTCTATTATATTTTCAGCTCATTTGTCATCCCAATTTGGAGATGTTAAACTACGAAAATTAGCCATTTGATTATCTGAGTTTTTTTAGCAGCACAAAAGAGCCATCAGTTCAATGATGTCTTTGCCCTCTGTGGCCCACAAGGGCTGAAGGACAGCAGCTTGTGGCTCTCAGCACATGGTTATGAACAGCCAGAGTAACAAGCTGCAGCTCCAACTACACCTCTAAGCCCTCACAAACACAGCAAAGTCTTCTCCAAGGCAAAGCTGAATGGGTTTTTACAGGCTGCCAGCTGGACCATGCTGGTCCACATAAGATTTAATACAGGATCACATTCCATGTGCCAATACTGTCCTGCTGTTTTGAGTGTTAATACTGCAATAGAAATAAAATTAGTAAAAATAAAAATAGTAACGTTGCTTTCAATGCTTTAATTTTATTATTTAAATAAATTCCACTAAAACAATTTTTACTCCTCTGTTCCTATCCTGCTACTTTTCAAAACAATTTTTAATGCTATATATAGTTGACCCTTTAATTATCTCGTAAACAATGGAAGGATCAAAAGTGCTTCAAAACAACTAAAAACCTCCTCAGACACACCATATCTATTCTATTTATAAGCAAAAATTTATTGAATTAAGCACAAAAGAATTGATCTTGAAGCACACAAAAAAACATTTTACCCATTCCCCCTTTTCCTGGATTTGGGGGAAGCAAACCAACTACAACAATAGGACCGTACTGTGCGGAAACAGCAAAGAAAATAAAGCAGCCAACTTGCAGGTGTGGAGTGGCAGATTTATTGGATTAGCAACATCCTGCTGAAATTAGGATGTTATTGAACCTGCCCAGCAGAGGAATACTGATCAGAGGACATTTGCATGCAATGTTCATTGAGATCAGAGGAAGCACACAGGCTGATTCTCATTTGCAGACCACAGGTAGCGCACTTCAATTTAATAACCCCTCCTCCTACTCTTTACAGATATAATTGTAGCTCCTCAATAAATACTTACACAGGTGCTATTGATGCTCTTAACATTGTGGAAGCCTGGATCAGGAAAAAAAAAAAGAAATCACAACAGATGAGTCCAAATATCAGATCAGGAGTGCTATTAATAAGGTTCATAGTGAATTATCTCACTCAAGTTCTGCAGTTCTTTTCCTATAAAACCTACATTTCAGATTAGAAACACAGATTAAAACAGGAGAGGACTTTATTTTTCATTTATTTTCCCTCAGAGTAGTTCAAAAGTTAAAACATCTTGTGTTGTGATCTAGTTATGTTATCTTTACTTTCATACTCCAAATATTACCTACACTGAGAGCATTTAAAAATAAAGGGGGGGAGATAGAAGAAAATACTACCTACCTGAAGCCCACTAAGAAAGACGAAGACCTTGTTAAAGACATTTATTGACTTTAAAAATGGTATTACCTTAAAGCTGTAGTTCTTTTCCAGTGGAGATCTACCATGTAATTCAGCATCCAAGTTTGCTACAATTCACTCTTGTTAATACTAACATTATCAGACTGCCTGCTGATATTAATATACACCTAAATAAACAACTATAATTATGTAAAGAAAATACTATCCATTCTAGTACAGACAAAAGGGATGTGGAACAGCATGCCTTTTCTCAGGGATTCTGCCTAGGGTAAGTTCAATTTAAGCCTGGATATTTGCTCTCTGCTGCAGTGTGACACAGGGCATAGGAAGGCACCATTGTTGCACAAGTCAAAATGTCAGCACGGTATAAAAGTTGTCTGGTTTAATAAGTATTTTTTAGCTAGAGCTAACTGTAGGTGAGCCAAGAAGCAGCAGTTCTGGCACGGAAGCGCTTCATATCATGCATTCTGATGTCAACCACATGCCACATTCACAGTATATTCTGTGTCTTCTTTTGTATTGACCTCACTACTTACTTTGTAAGAAATCTCTCATTACCACTTACGTCTTTAAAACCAGTCTCCTCTTCTAACCTGGCCTCTTTCAAGGGGAGCAATATAATCCACGTCTATTGTCAGGTTTAAAACTGAGGGATTTAGTAGACAAAAGGCATGCAATACCATAGAGAATATTAAATTAAACCAACTGACATATTCTTGAACGTGCTAGATTTCACAAACCTCATGGGTATCCTTTGTAATGCAAGGAACTGCTCTCTCAGATGTGAAATAAGCTTACATGTGCATCAGAAAGCATTTTATATTATGTTTAAGTCAATGAATGACCTGCACACAATAGCTAATTAACAGGTCATGCACTTCAAAATTAACTTGTCTTGACAGCACTTCTCACATATTAGTTTATTTTACACAGTGGAGAAGTCTTTCAAAGTATCACATACACTTCAACTGTCTTCCCTTCACTTATTTGTATTATTATTATTATAAAATAAATATTAAAAGTTTACTTTTGTTTAAACAAAATTGTTTTCCACTTCAAAAACTACAAGCTTGCACCTGAGTGTGCAATGAAGTCACAAATCACTTTCTTGCTTAGCACCCTTCTCCATTAAAGGAAACATGGAAGAAAGTGGCCATAGCACACTAAAGCAAAAGAAATGACCTTGAGGCCTTGAAGATGAAAACGTGACACAAAGAACAGCAATAAGAAACAGAGCAGGTTACTAAGAGGATAGATGAATATAAAAGCCCTCTGCTCCTCTGCAAAGTCTTTTACCCACTAGTTCTTTGCCACCATAAAAAGAAAAATGTGCTCCAACCAAAATCCAAATAAAGGATCCACAACTGGTAATGAAACACATATCCCTCATCTACACAAATAAACCTTTCTGGTAAGTGTAAGATTGTGAAAGCTTCTATAAATTTCAAACTAAAGACAATTCAATTGGAAAAACATTAGGGTTTTTACAATCAATCAGAACAAGCAGGACAACGTCCTATTAATTCTCAAATTAGTTCTAAGGTGGCAGCTAGAGAGCAGCACAGCCTTTATAAAGGTTTGGCTTTGCAGTTACCCCACACAAAAAGGCCCTGGATAAGGATGCTGACCCTATACTCAAGCTCTGAGGGCAGGAGCACCTCGATGGCCAGCCTTCTGGTCCAGCACTCGCTTTCCTGCTCAGACCCAGGTTAACCCCTCTAGAACCCACGCAGGATAAAGGCAGCTTTCTTAGGCTTTCGGTGCTCCTGGGAAAGCAACTTGGATACGGTTTATATTACATCAGGTTCAACGAGGCAAAGCAGAGGGATTCTCAGGGCTGGTTTGTCCTTCACTGCACCTGCCTTTTGGAGCCTGCCTGACCACGGGCAGCACCACTGATAAGAAAGAGTGCAACCACATCACAGGCAGAGATCTCCTTTCTTCCTCTGCATTTTCAATGTCTAGTTTCAAACAAGTCATCTAAATACAGTACCAACAAACACTGATCATTCTATTTAACATCCAGGCTGCCTGTAGCCACAGACTCTCATCTTTTCATCTTCTTATCCTGTTATTTTTTTAAGAGGAAAGTCATACCTACATTCATAACATAACATGCTACATACATGCTACTTTCTGCTCCTCCTCACTTTCTGCCCCTGAGAGTCCCAAGACCTTTTCTAATTAACAGGAAGAAATGCAGAACCATTCTAACATTTCATTTTAACTTGCTTCAATGCTCCTATTCCGTAAGCAGAGTGCTCTTCTGCCCCTCACAAAGTGCCTTTACCCTTCCAATTCCCCGTGTGGGGCAATGTGTACTACACAGCTCCTTCCAGGCAGCCCACCAAAGCAAACAACTCTTCAGCCTCAGTACCTCCTTGCACAGTTCACAAGATAACATTTGTTTGCTTGTTCACTTCTGTTTCTCCTCTTTGGTGCTATCTGACATTTCCCAGTCTCAGGATATTTACCCAGTTAAACATCTTTACATAACCTAACCCCAAAAAGCTCTGCTAAGCTCTAGTTCTTTACTTGGGCATTAGCTTTAATAAAAGGAAAAACCTCAAACGCAGCTGGGTTCTACAAAGCAGCTCTAGGCCTTCATTAAATCAGGAGCACCGTTAGTGCAATTAAGCCATATATTCTGGTCAGTGGAAAAAAAGACATTTTCTTCACCGTTATCTCCGTACACAGTAGCTTCAAGGCCAAGCTTTCACACATTTTACTTCTGGCAGGAGTTCCAGCTTAACCAGCCTTCCTTCCTCAACATATTCCTGCTATGGAAAGCAAAACCAAGTGATGCTAAGGAACAAAATCCTACCCTGTTACAAAACTTAAATCAATTTTTTTTTTGTTTAAGTTATTTGTAAACTTTAGCCACATGCTTTTACAAGCAAAATTGCTTGTTGCAGGTACATATAGAAACATGTAGTCTTCTAAAACTATTTTTAGGGACAACAGAATACATTTAAATGAGGAAAAGTTTAATTTTCAAGTCTTAACTGACAGTTTGGACTAGTTTTTATAATGAAAGTGGGCAGAATGGGGTCCATTTTGGCCTTTTTTGGCAATGATGAATCCAGAGCCACAGAATGAGACTCAGTCAGCAGCACTGCCAAAGGTATCTTTCTCACTCTGCACCCGACATTATTCTCCAGACAATGCCCTTCCTAGGCAACTCCTCTTTACCATCAATTTCTCAGATGAAAAAGATTTGCTTTCGGGAGGTATTTTAACCTTAACATTTTCTCCCATGTCCTTTCCTTGGTCTTACCTTTCCTGGAATAGGTTAAACACTAATTCAAGCTTCTGCATAAGTATTTTGTACAGTACCAGTCAATGAATGATTATGAAGAACACACAGTATACATGACTTATCTGCAATACCTGACTCCCAACATTAACAGACTTAATCTCAAACAAAATGTTTTTCATGCAGAACCGCAGGACAGAACCATTTTTCAATAATTAAAGCACATGCAGAAACCAGGTGTCTTAAGGAAAGAAGAGAAACAAACACAAGAAAACAGCCCAAGCACAGCTCATTCTGGTAGGATCATGGGGTATGACTTATGTTTGTATTGTTTCTTACCAAAGCCAAACCAGGTGCCATATTAAGTAATTTTGTCACAGTGCAGATTAGCCACAGATGGTAGCCCTTCATTTTTGAAAGAAGAAAGGCTTGAATATGAACAGCATGGAATAAAATAAAGAAGTTCAAAGAGAAAAAAAATATCAATATTTATAAAAGAAAACAGATGCATTTCATCTGGAAGCCAAAAACACAACTGATTTTATCAAATCCTGTAGTCCTGTATTCAAATCATCTCCACTTTACAATTTGATGTATATATTCATAATATGCTGAAGGATGAAGCTGAAAGCCAGATTCTGACCTCTGTTACCATTATGAAAATGAGCTATAAAATTCAGTGTAAATGCAATGCAAATTCAGAATTAATACTCCAAGATATGTGATGAATACATGAGGAGTAAAGCCAAAGTTTTAGCTAATTTGTGCGTGTGATTAGAAATCATAAATGTGTATGTTCAGCTCATCCGTTACACACTAGTGACAAGAAGACTGCTACATGCAGCTTGTTGCATTTTAGGTTTTGAGCTTGTGTAACCTGGCAAGTCTCTACTGGGACCATGCAAATTTATTTCATAAGAAGATCTGCAAATGCTTTTAATTATTATTATTTTTTTAATCTTACTTATACTTGACATATGCTGTTATGAAAACTTCCTAGTTGGCATATAAAGCAGTTTCTGTAACAGACCTGAAGTTTATTAAAAAAAAAGTCACCCTGTGATACTGCATGATAGCGTAATAACAATAGATGACAGATAAAAGAAAATCCTATATATAAACAATGTAGATATGCTAGAGGAAACCAATCTATGTATTGGAGAAATATCCCAGAATTAGCCAGATAGCTTTAAAAATTATAAATAATTCTGAGTTGTAAGATAGTTGCATATAATTTATACAATGCAGAATGTACTAAGACTCCCTGCATATGGGCAAAACTTTTCTTTAGCAAAGATAATTACAGATGTGAAATTGTGAATGAAAACAGCTTTTCTCAATCTCAAAAGACACCATTATGAAGAGTAACAGAATGCTAAACACCAAGCAAAAGCTGGCCAGTATGACCATTCACATCATCAGCAGGAACATGTTGCTCGATAGAGGTAGTCTTCTGGTACCTGTGATCACACAGGTGAACATGAGTAACATTCTCTATGTCAAGACAAAAAGAAGCACATAAGGAATAATCCATTGCATTCAGTGATTATTTCTTAAAATAAAATGTTGTTTTAAGTAGGAAGTTGGTTGTCCACCCAGGCTACTATAGTTCCAGGTGAGGAATATATTTGAGGAAAAAGTACAATTTTCCTTGAAAAGTGAAATCTTGTTCTACCCTAACAAGGCAGAAAAAAATACAAATATGGATGATTTTCAAGTAGAATATTGACTGACATTTTTCAGAATTAGTGTCAATCACTTTTATGATTTGATTACAAACTGAGTTACTCAGAAGTAGACTCATTTCCTCTCTTTACAAAGAATGCACTGACTACAGGCAAAATGAGATACTTATGGTGTACTTGTGATATTGCCAGAATACAGACTTCCATCTGGTTACAGAAGTCACAGGCAGTACACAAAATATTGTTTTGCTTTTTCAGTTTTCAATGGAAGAGGGCCATTTTAATTGCATGAAACAATTTGATAATATCTCCTACAAAGTTTCACTTTACAAATTCATAATACAAACACAAAAAATAAGACGCACCTCTAACAAGCACAGTTCAATTTACTGCATTGTCTTAAGCACTGATATCTATCTGCTTACTCAAAGGTGCTGTGGGATCAGATGGTGTTGGCACACTGAAGACTTCAGGTTATATTCACTGACTTTCACATGGAAGAAACAATAGTTTTCCACATATTATAAAGAAGCTGTGTTTCATGTGAGAAGTTGTAGACAAAGCTGCGCTTTTGTTGACATGCTGTGTTACGTGTATTAAAAGCCATAAGGTTACTTAGAACTTCTAGTCTGTTCTCCATGCATAAATTCCAAGCCTTGCACATGTTTTTGGCTCTGTATGAACCATACGGTTAATGTAATGACAAGTTAAAATGCATAGAAAATTGTTATACATTGTGAAATGAAGAGAGACAAACTGTGACAGACTGCAGCAGGCAACGTGAAAGGATATAAAGATATAGACACTTACATATCCGTCATCACAAGGGCTCATAGAGTAATATCCCTTTATGGGCAAACAGGCACACATTAAAATAAAGAAGATTAAAAAAAAAAACACAAGTTAACAGAAATAAATCACAGAGAAATGCACAGTTCTAAGAAAACAACAAATTAAAATTAGCTAAGTATTAACAGACCGTTAGCTTTGAAAAGAAAAGTATACGCATCTTCTCCCATTCCACATACTTTACGTTTTAGGACTGAAATCAGCGTGTTTCTCTTGTAACATACCTAGTTTGCACATTATTCCATTGCAACTGTCTGTTAGAATAGCTGTGTACCAAGCACTGACACATTTATGTGGACCCATGAATTGTTCTCTGCATTGAAGCAGCCAAAGAGACAGGTACCAATGAACATAGTATCAATCAGAAGACCTCAGCTTCCGAGAAAGCAGCTGTGGATTTTTTCCATACTTGGCTCAAATTTCTTACCAGCATATAATGAAAGCTGAAACAACCTGAGGTGTTTCAGCAACATTACCTATTCCTCATCACAAAAGGTTCCAAGGCTATATTAAGGAAAAGTCTCTAGAAGGAAACATATGATTTAACTACTGAAGTAAAAAATCAAAGACCATTCATGGTTTGAGTAGTTTAGTAATATGTCCATATTCTCTTTACTTAGACTATTATATTTAACTGATTTAACCTAGAACAACTAGAAAGAACAGTTGAATTCCCTGAAGTGAATGAGTATTTTAACTCTACCAGCACTATACACGTGTAAACATACACACGCAGTTCCTGGCTGAGGCAATTTAACACAATAGGCAACACTAAGAGAAACAACAAATGAGCAAAAAGAAACTAGGAGATAACCTCTGGCATGATGAGATGGAATTTCAACACACTCATGACCTAAGCCAATGAAAAAGTCCACGAGCATCAAGACAAAGATGATGTTAAAGGATTTGAGGACAGTAACAGGAAAAGTTTGCGGAAGCCCCTACTGATGTCAATGCCTTACCTTTAGAGATGAGGAATGTAACAGTTCATACAAAGAAGATGCCCAAATTGTGGCAGGTAGCAGATATATGTGAAAAAGGCATCACATACTGTGACAGCAGAAAAAAGGGACTTATCCTTGTTTACACAAGAAGGTAAGATTGTTTCTTCTTTATCATATAACATACAAGAAGCATCCCATGGACAAGGATGGAGAAGAAATATATACTTCATCCTAAGAAAAGCTTAGTTACATTCACAGCAAACAGCATGTAGTATTTTGAAATGAAAGAGTGTACATCCACTTAACGTTTGGTGAATCCACTCTGAATGGCTCAGAATAATAAAAAGTGACTTCTGTTTTCCATGTCTCCTAGGTTTCGTGTGGACTGCTGATGCTGAAAACATTATCACAAATAAGTAACAGAATGGCTGCCATTAACTATTACAACTTGGTGGCATGTTCACCTTTGCAGTATAAAGTTTTTGAGGAAAAAAGTGCATACTATGGGGAAACAAAACAAAAAACATGCTAGTCCTCATGGCTTTTCCAACAAATTAAAAAAAATTAAATTCTACCCTGTTTACAGTTTGTGAGTCACAGGCTAACTTCAAAGAACTGGTGCTTTTGTCCAATGTGTGACAGAACAAACTTCCCAGCCCAGCTTCAAAAGAGCTGTGCCAAAAGACATCTAAATCTTGCAAGGGAGATTAATTCAACTAATTGGAGTGACAGGTAAATATAATCAGACTGAATAGCAGCAAAAACGTAATGGGTATTTATTCTATTCCATGACAGAGGAACAATATATGCAATCAACTATACAGCTTTCTAGTCACAGAACCATTTTCCAGTGGTTAAGACGCATCTTGGCTATTGATGGAGACTGCAGACGTGAAGAAGAGCTTCCTTTTCTTCCTTTAATCCAAAATTTTGAGAATCTTATTACAGGAACCCTAATTCAAGAAATTCCAGGAAGGTGTGCATCATATATGAATCGGAAAAGCTATTCATGGATTTAAGAATGAGCCCATGCTTAAGAACTACATTGGATGGGGACTGAAGGTACAACACTTCAGAGGATCAAATCCAAGCCAGTAAAGAGCCAGAATCCTTTAGGCATCATGATGAGTATTAAACAGACGCAGCTGCATGCAACAAAAGACTACAACCCATGTTTCTCATCCATTGGACAAATCAGTTTTAGAAGAATGAAAAAAAAAAAAAAAGTAAAACAATTTATTAAGTGTTTTACAAATATAAGGGACTATATTAAGTAACTGTATTTAAAACTATTCATTTCAAATTTACCCACCATTACCCGCATCAATTTCCTGCCCAAACAAACATTAGGAAGTCAGGAATCTGATTAAATCTTCAGCTGAATGCTTCCTCAACTTGTCAGGACTGGTGCTCTGACCTCCTGTTCTTAGAGGCAGACCTTTTGCTCCGACAATTTTCTCAGATTCCTTATCTCCCACACGTCAAATGACAACGATCAAAGATGGGGATTACATTGAATTGCAGCTAGGAAAAAAAAGGCCTTATGATACAATAGGGCCTTACAGAAGCGTTAGAAACATCTCCCATCTGCAACGCCGTGCTGCTGCCTCTATTCCCCCCCTACGTGCACCAGATGCATCCTGTTAATGGACAGCAGATCAGGCTCACAGGCTGACCCACGAGGTCTCAGAGCTGGCAAGAGGCATAAAGCTGCTCTGCAGAAGAACGAGATCCAAGCCAGCTTGCAGGAGAGCACAAGGCAACAGCCAACACCAGACACCCTCACTGAGTAAGATTTCACAGGGGTGATTACACTGGGAAAGTCTTTTGGTCTTGCCTCAAGTCTCACAGCCAGTTCTGGAAGAAAGACTAGTTTGGGGATTTGTCCTTCTGATATGGATTTCTTTCAGTATGAAAGGACGGGCCTTTAACCACAGGAGACAAAGCAGGAAGCTGATGTTTGTACAGTAACAGCACACATTAGTAAGTGATACACACTGCTTTTGCTCTACGCTCAAAGCCTGAGACCTCAAGCCTTTATATTATACAATACTGCTTTTCAGGCAATAAAAGCTGTGCACCAAGTACAATGCACTGGGAACAAAATGAAGTTTACAGCCAAGTAATGCCACCAAGGATATAACCCAAGGCATACTCTTTAACTTCCTTGGGCAATACATCATTTTGGGTACAGCAGTGGTACAGGCCTCCTTCTAAGTCTATCCTAAAACTACCACTGTGCTGTAGCAGAAACTACAAAATCCACCATAAATCCCAGGTACACATCTCAGAGCATGATGCTACAATCTTAGACCATGTCAACTGTGCACTGGGTGGCAGGTCTTTAATGTCAACGGGACTACAGAATGCCTGTTTGCAGCCAGAAAGCAAAAATGGTTTCTTACCTTCCTAAAAAGGAGTTCTTAAGTTTATCTGTGAATGATTTACTTCAAGGACAGAAATTATCAGTAAATAAAAAATCGAAGCATCACCTCCTAATTGCCTTTAAAATCTTCATTACACAGCTAAGGGATGACTAAAAACACACTCCTCCTAGAAGCACTTATGGCTTTAACATCTTCTGCTCTCAGAACCTGCTCCCAAATTTGGCTTGTCCTGAGTTGTGCCAGCACAGCTGACTGAACTCAAGCATCCAGTCTTCCCAAACAACGTAACAAACATCCAAACATCCCCTAAGCGGTAGAAATTTAAGGCTGCGTATCAGTACAACAAAAAAGGAGCTTTCTACCTAATGATTTCCTTAGCTGCTAGTTTATATAGAGATACTGATCCACCAAAATTAATTTATTTAGGGATTTACGGGCCTGACATCAATGGTGTCACTGGGACAAGGCCAAATCCAGAGTACTGAAAACCCAGGTAAACTATAAAGGCCTAATCATTTCTGTTGGCAAAGAGGAAAAAAAGAACAAAAAAAGGGAAAAAAAAACTTTTAATGGCTGAAAACAATCTTTAGAAATAGACAAAAAAAACAAAACACATCTCGCTTATCTTGCCTACACAGTGAACTTAATGGTGAGGATGAGCAAAGGAGTCCTAGTCTCTTCCCTCCGCAGTTCTGTAGGTGATAGCTCCTTACAGTGGAAGGAGTTTTGTGAGACAGAGTAGCTGGCAAGACCACACTCTAGTGACTCTAATTAATTATAAGCAAGAAGTGATGGGACCTTCCAACACAAATCCAGCACAGATGCTGCAAACGCATTCTGCTATGTTGTCTAGGTCATGATGCCTCCAGCTTTATTCCAAAACTTATCTGAAAACCTGAAACCACTTAAGGATAGAACAATAACAGCTAAGTGTATAACAATGAGGAATTTGGAACTCCTAAAGAAAAAGTAATGTGATGCCTTAATGACCAACAGTCTGAATTTGGTTTTTAGTCAGTCTCATCTGGCTTCACGGATCAACAGGGGCAGGGAGTGGTTAGAAATATTTTGAGGCTATATACATACCATATATATTTGTTCTTCTTACTTATTTGTGTTTCTGCATGTTTGCTGTTCACATATGAAAACAGAACTCTTTACATGGGAAATAAACAAGAAAATATTATTAATCAAGGAGGATACAAGGATAAGATTGGGAAACCTGGTTATGTTTTAGTCAAGGTCTACAGCAAGGACTGTGATTAGCCTCGTCTCCGTAACTCGGCTAATGCCTCGGACTGCCTGAGTACATGAGCCTGCTTATAGAAACGGCGTTAGATTTCAACCACAGTAGCTACTATAACCTCACTGTCAAGGAGTGACCTGAACCAGCTGAGAAACCCTTAATCTAAATAGACTCAGTGCTATAGTTGTCCCGGCCCTTCCCTAGAGAACTTTGATGGCACAACAGCTGCCTCAAGTACTGCGGGTAGGGGAGCCATAAAGTCACACTGAAACAGTTATGTGAGTAAAACCTCATATAAAAACAGATTCAACTGTGCCAAAAGAACACAGTTATACTCAGCTTAACCTAGCAAATTTGGGACAGAAAGGAGGCAAAAATTTACTTCCAGGAGAGCAGAAAATCCACCACCATCAAAACCTCTTTCTCTGACCTACCTACATAGCTGGAGATTACGTTAAAGTGGGCACATTGGCACAAGTACAGCAGCAAATGCATTTCCAGAGCAAATAAGCTTTTAGAGATGCTTTTAGAGAAGCAGCAGTAAGCAAACATGATACAGAAGGTCGATAGTTATTTGAGCATCATTTTCTAGAAGAAAAAGGAAGAGATTTTGAACTGTCACCTAATCTGTCCTGGAGGAGCAACCAAGCATCAACCATTCCTGGTAAATAGTAACTATTGGTCTATTTGGTTCTTAAAAAGTGTGACAGAGATCCTGGCTGATACACTGTGTTTATACACTGCTGCTTACCCACTTCTTCCATGATCACTTATTGATCTGAAAAGTCTTATAAAGTCTTCTTTCACAGAGAATGAAACAGACGTTTATAGCTAAAAGCTACATGTCTAGCAATAATCCACCCAGTGTTTATCAGTGAAGATGCAGCTTCAATCACTTCTATACACTCTGCAGTGGATAAAGACAAAAATCAGCAACTTCCCCAGGGATGACACTTTTCCCTCTGCTCACTTCCCAAAAGGGTTCAAGAGATCAGAGGGTCAACTTATGACACAAAGAACAGAAATAATAAGGCAGCACTACACAAATGGAGCAACTTGAAAGTGTAGAAGAAGGGAAGCCTTGGTGCAACTAAAGCACAGGAACAGACAGCGGAGTGCATATGGCTGCACCAGATGACAAAATGCAGATGATTGGGGTACACCAAGCATTACCTTGGAAAGCTGTCGATAAGGAATGATGGAAGATCCCAGAAAATTGTTGGTTAGAAGGCTGGCAGGAGGAGGGGGCTATGATAAGGGGTGGGACATGGCATAACCATGCACCACAGACATGGCGGGCATCAGAGAGTAATTATAGACTATCCCTGACATTGAGGTAGCTGACAGAGATCCTGGTTCCTTCCTGAACCCCTGGAAACACAGCCTGCAAAAGAGTGCACCTCTTAAATGAGACAGGAGCACTGACCATCAACAATGAAGCAAGGGTATTTAATTCAGCTTGAAGAACAATGAAGAATAATATCTACCTCTGAAAATAATAACATAGAAAAAAAGAAAAAGGAATATTCTTATCTCCTCATCTTTCTGTAACAGATCTTCAAGAGGAACAAAATGTACCCGTAGTGGTTTTGTTATTAAAAATTTTGGCTAGAACAAGGAACGAGAATCTTATTTTCTTCTGCTTTTCCTTTGACACTTCACAGAGCTCTCTTACAGCAAAGTTAAGTACACGTGAATGTCTGCCATGGCCAAGATAATAAGCTTAAGTCATGGATTTGGCATGTCATTCTAAAGCAGTGGCACAGTATTTTATTCAAATGTTTGAGGAGTTCTAATATTAACACTTATTTGAAAAACATGAAGCAAGAAAAGATCTGAACAAGCTAGGTATTAAAACAGGTTGTGCCACTGAACAGCTCTTACACTATCATTAAGTCATGTAATATTTCACACCTGCAGGCACAGTTTCATGGATACTAGAAACTACCCTAAGACCGTTCTGCTGCTGAAAAAAGAAAAAGCTCCCTCTCCACAATGGCATAAAAGACTGAGTGGAGCAGAAATGGGCACAAGCTGCCAGGTAAACTGTAGCCATCTGACAATAACAAGAGACTGATGGAAAGGGAATCAAAAAACCAAACAGGCATCCTGAGATGCTTGTTGGTAAGAATGAACAACTTTAGATACAAAGCTAAGCCCATCATCTAAATCAACAAGGTAGCTTAGATGTATGATTCTAACAACAGCTCTTAGAAAAAAAGTGAAGTCCTCCCTTCCTCCTCTTTTCCCCACGTGTTCTCATTATCCTGTCTGATGCTCCTTCTTTCGCTGGTTAAACCAACTCACTCTGGGATTATAGGAGCATCACTGACAGCAGAAAGGAACAGAGCACGTGTCCAGAGCGGAGCAATGCAACCACCTCCTCTTAGCTACATTAAAATTGATTAAGACATGCCACCAAACCACACTCAGGACATTAGCTTTTTTTTTCCCCCCAAAAAAAAACACACATCGTTAGCAGTTTTAACAAACGCACAGCTCACTGTGTTATCATAACAAGAGAATTAATCATATTTATGCAGCTATAACTACGTAACTGTCATTCACCAGCACATGAGATCAACAAAACTTTACGCCACGTTCTCATGCAAACATGAGCACTATCTTTCATCTTTTACTATTTCAAATCCCTTGTTTAATACACAGCTCAAGTGGTATTGTACAAAACAAAACAAGAAGAAGAAAAAAACAAAACGCAAACATTAATACTTACTGTTCCAGGCCTTGTGAAGTCAATACTTTGTGCTACACTTTGTCTCATCTGATTGCTAAACAAGCGAACACAAACACTTTGAAGATATTCTGGTGTGATCTAAAAATTAGGAAATAAAACAAGAGAACCAGATTATATAAAACTGACATTTTCTACCAGACAAGCGTTTGTATACTTGAGGGTTTCTGAGGGCTAGAAACCACACACTTGATGCAAGCGCAAGGTATGTACTCAAACTATAGTTTTGTTTAGAAATTAAGAAAATTGTAAACTTTCTTCATCAGGGAATAGCTATGCTTTTCAGAACTTGCATTAGAAATTTCAGAATCTGGAAGAAAAAGTGAATTGTCACACCAGTGTTTGCATATAGATTTTCCTCAGTCAAGAAGTAAGTTCTCCAACAATAAGTATGAAGCAGTTTTAAGCTTTAGACATAAACGATACACTGAAGTGTTACCTATCTGAAGAGAAGAATTTAAATCACAGTTGTACAGAAGAGAGAATAAAAATAAGTTATGCAGTACAGGACTTTACTTTCCAAGGCAAAACATCTCAGCGGGTTTAGAGTTTTTGTTCTGAGAAATCTACACCACAGCAGAACTGCCTAACTGCAGAATAGTTATTTGTTACCCCAAAACAGAGGAGAGAGATTATAGAAAGGGGAATAGGGACACTTACAGCAAGAAAACAAGACCCTTCAAATTCAGAATGCTGTAATTTCAACATTATTTTATTCAGTGTCCAGCTCCGCTTTGGAGTGACAGAAACCAAGAATCCTAACGAAAGAGCACCATCAACTGGACACATTTGGGAAGGATCAAATGACTGCCTGGCACAAGGCTTACAAAAAAAAAAAATGTAACAAGCATCTATCCTCCACCACAGAATGTAAGGGAATATCACCTCAGAGAGCAATGAAGCCTGAAACAGTAGGCAGGAAATGACTGCTATGTTTCTTATTGCTTTTGACACTCATGAAATGTATCAGCAGATACGTTTCCTAATCTGCTGTAAAACAAAATCCACACATGTAGGCAAATTCTTCCCTGCAGTAGTGATATAAGCAGACAGTAATCCCAGCTGTAGAGTGGCAAGCCACAAGATCTTCATGCTGATGAGAGGAGGAAGGTACATACTGATATTTCAGCAAGCAGCACGGGAACTCCAAGGTCATTCTCCCTGCTAACAGTTCACAGATCCCTTAAAAGCACCTACAGAGGCCACTAACACCTGCTGTAAGAATCATCTTCAGGTTATACTGAAGTTATAGAACAGAGGCCTGCTTGCACAAAAGACGAAGTGTAAAACATCGTTGGATAAGAAATACCCGTAAGAAAGCTGTTCTTTCTCCAGTCAAATAAATACATGTGTGGCCCATTTGATAAAGTAAATGACTCGCTCATCTCCCCAACCAGTTCCCTTTACCAACTAAATTAACAAGTTCAGCTTCACAGAACAGAGAGTAAAGCTTTTCCTCACTGAAATTTTGAATAAATAGAGAAGATTGTTTCCGTCACTGTGCAACTTAAAGCAGACCTGGCAGCTGTTTTAAAATACACAAGAATTTCTGATGGGCTGAACTGCAGTCAGTGATCACAGTAACACCCTCTAATCACTACTTATGCCAAAGCTCAAAAGGAGACTCCCACGAGAGATCTGGGAGGTCTTGTGAGACGATGCTACTTTCTACAAGATTTCTGAGCTGACACAACTCAACACATGGTCTGCACCACCTTTATCCTAGTACACAGGGGCAATGGAAGAAACTCAACCCAAGCACTGTTTCATCAGTAAAGAGACACAATACTTACAGAAATGCTTCTAACTACGAAGTTTAATTCACTTTTTAGTGGCATTCTCTCTTCCATTTTTTGGGGGGGGTGGAAGGAGTGAAGTAGGTACACATCCAAGTCACCTCTTACCATCTTGCCATTGACTGTTGCCTCCAAGGAATCCACAAGCTCTGCAGTGACTCCAATGAGATTATGGTAGTCTGCTTGCATTTTGTTAAATCGCTTCAGGTAGGTCATGGTCCTGTGCTCAGACTCCACTAGCTGTTGATGAAGATGCTGCAACATTTCTGTCAAGATAATAATAAAAAGGAAACAAATTCACTTTTTCAACTGAAAGGGCAGAGAACCCAGGAGCATTTTTACTGCTCTGAAGGGACAACTTTGGCTGCTGATGTGGAATTCCACCCAAAGGGTGGAACTTCACTGCAAGGATAATTCCACACTAGCAGTGTGATTTTATTTCATCATTACAAGTACTTATCTTAATTGCACAATCAAGTGCTTCACAGTTACATATTGCAGCAATATAACTACAAGACAGTAAAAGTCACTGAATACGCTTGTGAAAAGGATACTGTTTTAAAACAAAGTCCTAAAACAAGAAGTTCTATGCTGTTAGAGACAAAATGAGTGTGATCATCTAATCAAGAATTTGTGACAAAATGCAGCCCAGATGTGGTTAAGTGATCTTGTTACCTACACACCAGATGCATGCACCATCTTATACATTCACTAAAGTAACAGCAGGTAAAAACATTACAGAGTAACTGCAAAGCTCTAGCTGCTACTTCAAAAATAAAACAGAAAAGGAGAAAGAAAGTGACAAAGATTAATGCAAGTGCTTGGAAGGTTACATTGTAAAGCTGGGAGTTTTTTCCTGGTGATTTATAGACATAGTCCATTGACAATTAAATTATGTAGGTCTCTACATATTCTACAATACATACTAAGTCTTGCATCTTTTAAAGAAAATGGAACAGCTCAGAAAAAAAAATCACCTACAAGTTAACCAGCTCTCCACGCATTCTTAAAATAGTGGATTCTTAGAAGTTGCAGGTAAGTCCCTACTTCATTTGATCATAGATGCCTTCAATTTTCCAACATTTTTTTTCAGGTGATTCCATTATTTATTTGTTTATGGTGACCTATATTGGTTGCTTTTAATACCCCCTTCAGTTTCTGGAAATAACACCAATTTTTCTTTTTTATTTCTATTTATTTTGTCTAAATTAAAGAAAAGTAAAATTCCTAATACATTTTGCTTCTTCAGATTACGTTAATTTAGAAATGAAAGAAGCAAACTGAATGCCAAAATCTGTGTCCTGCATTCCTGTTTTCACACCTTTCAAAATTAACATTATACATGGAAGTCAGGAACACAATCTAGAGCTGGAACCAGAGCAGGCATCCCTACAACCAGACAAAACTATGAAAAGAGGCACAATAACGCTATTTTTACTCCTGATGCTTATGTATTTTGCTAAAACATTGCATTTTAAAATAGTTTGATGAGAAGCCAGCTTTGCTCCTGTGTTGTGAAAAAGAGCTAGCACCCATCTGCAAACAGGCTGAATATTTACCATAAAACTTGCTGTTAAAACAAGGTGCAGGAATTAGCTTGACTATGGAATTCCAAACAGAGGTAGGATTCTTTTTCACAGATTTCATAACTTCTTGGATTCGAATACAGCATTCCAAACAGCCTCATATAACACAGTTCAGGTCCACACAGACCCAGGAGGCAGAAAAGGAAAGTAAATAGCTCAAGATGCAAAACTGGACATTAGAAAAACAAATTCCTTTTCCTGGCTTTGAACAAACTTTGACCATGACCTTTAAGGAAACCATCATGCGCTTTCATGATTCACTATCTCTTTCCGTAACAATATAAATCATACCTTCCCGTATCACAGAAGTGCTGGGAAACATAACTGATAAGTGGAAAACCTTGGGATGGTTATCTGGAGAATCCTACAGCAATATAAACTTTTACTGCACAGTTACGCTCTCTTTGAAAAAAAACTCAGCATGCACAACTGCTGTGTGTACTGCCATGCTGTGCTGAGCTGAACACCTTGCAGCTATGAGAAACAAGCTGTGGACAATTTATGTACAGTTATTTAAAAATACAACTGTCCCTCACCATTTACTCCCCTGCTCTCTGAAGTCAGGCACAAACCTCTGCTCTGTTCCATGGTGGCTTGCACACAAGGTAATAATCAGCAAAGTGAAGAACGGGGAGTGAAAGTGGTATCTAAATACCATGGCTTATCTTGCAGAACCTTCACAAGTTGTCTTCTACCATCAAGCTATAATTAGTATATTGCTATCTGCAATATGTGTAAATATCACCCAAGTAACTGCACAGGAAGTTACTTGCTGACAAATTGCTTCTTAAAGCAATAAACATGTGGACTTCAGAGACAAGGCTGTCAAACAATACTGTTCAAGTAGAACTGCCCATAAGTCCATCATTATAAATGAAAAAGGTAATGAAAAAGGTAAGCCATCATGTAGCTTTTTGAATTCTGATCTTGATAGATCTTATGGATTTACAGGGTTTCTGAAATAGGCTGGTTTTATCCCATTTATACGAAAAGCAATAGATGGCACAACAGCTTGTTTCTACTTTCAGAAAATTTAGCAAAATGAACTTTTTATGGGACCTTTTAGAGAAAAAAGTGTATTAATAAACCAGCTATAAACCTTAGCTATAAATTTACAGTCTTAAAATAAAGCACAGAATGCAGAGAAGGTACATTTTCTTACTTCTAATCTATATGTTTTAATTTTTGATTTTTTAAAAGACGTTATTTTATTCTGACAGCCTCCTCCCCTCTTAGAGTGGCTCCTTTCTGAGAATCATTCAAGAATCTGCACTCTGCACCTGATTTGTGACTGATGCTTTTTATCCACCTGCAAATCTAGCAACCCTAATGGTATTTTTTTATAAACTTCCTTGGAGGGACAAAAACCCGTGTGAAATAACAGAGGCTGGGACAAGCCACAGGTTGTGTTCAAATACAGCAAAATGCACTTACAAATAAGAGCTAAGATAGATTCCAAAGACAACCCGAATTATTCTTCCTTGATAATAATCATTCAACTTTGAGTTAATTTTTATTTTATAGCCACCACTGCGTAACAACTACCACAGCCTTAGTATCGTATAGCTCTGAAACAAGAATACTAAATGCATTAAGACCCTGAGAACATCGGTTATACAAAGCAAACTGCTCTTCAGCACATTCTTCTTTTGCTTGGATGACCAAATTGGAATATATTTTTATTCAACTTCAGCTCAGAAGTTTCCAGGGGATATATCCAGAGCGTGACTTTCACTCAGAGGAAAGTCTGAAGCATCAAGTCATGAAACATAAATCTTCTCATCATTTGCTTGCTTTACATAGACTACTACAGAAAATTTCCAGTGATGAAAATACATCTTCCAACTACAGCAAGCAGGAAGAACTACAAAACCAATTCTCAACACAGCTCATGAGTGCTAGTCTTAGCAATTGAGAAACCGGCCAACTTACCCTTTTTCTGTTAAATCAAGGGATTAGCAGTTATAAACACTGGTCTTTACCGAGGAGTCAAAGAGAAGAATCATGAAACCGTGACATAGTTTGCATTTTTTACAGCACTATCTTCTCAAACAGTAATTTTACTAAAAAAGGCAAAATATTTCATGAAAGTTTCTCTTACTAGCAAGGCAGGAAGCTTTCACTGTTGGCACGTAACTGACCTGTGTACAGATGGCTGTTGTAAGAGCTGGTCCTACGCTGCTCCATTTTCCCCCCCTTGCATTCCTGCCACATCCCCATAATCAATACCAGCATTTATGCAGACTGATCAGGGAGCCACCAGCCCAGTTAAAAATTACTATTTAGCTGCTTGCTTGAAAGATTAAATCATTGCAATCTGAGTCAGAATGGGAAGAAGTGAGCTGCCACTAAAAGACACTTTTTCCATCTAAGTGACATTGCAGCAGCAATCAAACTGCCTCTGTAACGGGAAGCACAGAGTAACACAATGCTTGGTTTCTTTTTTTCCCCTCTCTCTCCCAACAGATAAATGCTTTCTACAGCCAACTTGTAATAAACTAGGGTTACAGAGGATTGAAAACAAGCTCCAGACCTAACACCTACCACAATCATTACTTTTATGTGGAGGGAAAGATGGGACAATAAAGAGCAGAGGACTAACCTGGTTTAGGAAGATAGAGTGTACAGTAAAGCCAGTGGCTCTGCAAAGTGAAGGTGCTGGCTTCAGGCATCTTCTGATACCCATTTTCTTGGCTTGCTCTCTCATCTACGTAATTATCTCTGCTCATTTGTCACGTCTTCTTAAGAAGCACATTTGGCAAATGGGTGAAGAGCCAGAGACCGTAGCAGGTTAATCAGGAAAAGCACACCCACTAAACGCTCCAGGACATCTTCGAAAGCACATGCACCATCCCACCCAAACTTGAAGTGCTTCAGTATGTGAGACTAATGACTGGCAACTGTTTACAAAAGGCTGTTTAAGAGGACTCTCTGCCATACCACTCTTCACTCATATGTTACCTATTAATTTTCTTTACATTTCTCCTTCACTGATAATGTAAACATTCTCCAGCAGCGAGTACATACTGCAGATCCCACGTGATCCAAGAAACATACTGCAGAACTAATGTCTCAGACCCGGTACCTTCAAATGAGACAGACCTCAAATAGCCTTTACGAAAAATCCACCCTGACTCAAACTCTAAGGCATGTAACAGATCTACAAATTAAGGCTGTGTGGTCAATACTATGACCATCTCTGTACTCATACAGAGCACAGAACTTACCGAAATAAAAGAATACTTAGGCCCTAAATAACTGAGGCCCAATCAAGTAGTTATGTCTTTCAAATCAGAGTATGGAATTACCGCCTTCAGGAATCTCCATGACAAGGAAAAAAAGTGACTTTTAGCAAATAAAGATCTATTACTCAATGAAATTCTAACAACGTAAAGCACAAACTTACAAAAAAAAATACCCAAACCTCACAATGAGAGATAACCTTCATTTTCTTTCTAATTCAATACACAATTAAAAAATTCTCAAGGTAAAACTACGATTAAAGCAACTCAGCAGGAAAAATTTTAGGAACCCAAGCTGAGCTCATACAAATTCCCATCAACAAACTGAACACAAAAAGTCAATTGAAAAAATGAACGCAATGGACTTAGGACCTTCAATTCTATTTATTGAACCGATTTTTAAAAGGCATATACTTCAAGTGCCATCTGCATCTAATGGGATTTAGCACTAAAATTACCATTTTAAAGGACCCCAAGTTACTTAGATAAGTGTTTATGAACAGCCTACTTAAAATATTTAAGACATTCTTATTCAGAGATTCTTAGGAGATACCAATTTGTACTATGTTAAGAGTTTAAACAGGGTAAGTGAATAGGAACACAAATCTACTTTCTCTAAGAAGGTCTGACAGCCTTCAGAGTAAAGGACTGAGATGTGAAGCCTGGAAGATGCAGATAGGCCTAGGTGGGTACTGGAAACAAATCTGAGGAAACATGTTTTAATCATAACTAAAACCAGAGAGACGGCATGCATTTTGTACAGAGTTATCCACTTGTTTTTACCATAATTTTATTTCAGGACAGAACAGAGATAAAATGCAAATCCCACTAACAGGCTCCTTCCATTCCCAGCACATCTCTGTGCTCAAGCGCACGGGCTTCAAGCAGCCTGGCAATAGCTACCACCAAAACAGGGGTATGGATTTCAAAGGACTTTTTGACATGCATCAAAATATTTCCCTGTCATTTAGGCCTAATTTCCGCTACTTTTATAGCCCCTAATAATCTTACAGAATATCCTTACCGCATCTCCACATTTACCTTTGTTGCACTGTCCATTCTCCTTCTGTTGTATGAGTAGGAGCTGTTCAGGAAAATGTATTTCTTTTCAAGTATGCATTTAGTTCCAGAGACAGAACAAGAAATTCAACCAACTAGCACACCCACCCAAGCCAAATATTCCTGCAGCCCCAGGCAACAGCCCATGCCTGATGCTTCATGGAAAATCATCAGTAATAAATGAATCAAAATAAACACATAAAAATCTTTCAAGTGCACAATGTTATATAGAAACATGAGACTTTTTGCTGACCTTTGCACATACAAGATCCAAATCTGAAAATACGGTAAATCCAGACTAAATATATTAACAACAACAAAAAAGTCAAACTGCTCATAAAATCAATATACAAATATGCAAACAATATATTCTAACAAATATTTAGGGTTCAGTCAGGATCCAGTACGTTACTACATAAAGACGAATAAACAGAAAGAAATACAACTGTTCCATGTCACGCACACACACACACAAACTGCTCTAACATGGAAGTGAAAGCAGACTCTTTTGATCATTGCTCCTTATCCTGGCAAATAGAATTGCACAGGAAAAATATCATTTCCAGCTCTCATTCAATTCCACAGTGGCATGATGTTTTAGGATGGAGTAAGATGTAGGAGGAAAAGGATTTTAAACCTGTCCTGTCAAAACAGGAGGCAGGCAGAAACAAAGACTGCAGTTTAGTTCTCTCTGCCTTGCCTTTAACTATACTGACCAAAAATGGAGAACATTATCTTGTCATACAGCTAGTTAGCCTGCAAATAAGGCCTGACAACACAGCTTAAACAATATTAGAAGAAAAATTAGTCTGAAAGACAACTCATTTAATAAAACAGTGATTTCTGGAACCCTTAAAGGCTCTGGAAAACTTTCAGCTAGTCCCTGAAATGGCTAATTGAAAAGATTAAGAGCTTTCCAAACACAGAGAGAGGGGTCGGCCTTTGGGGTATCCTGTACATCACACACAGAAGCAGAGAAGGGTCATATAATAAATACACAGATTCATATGCATCCATACATTGTCTTTGCATTACTTTTTCAAAAGTTTGGTTTTGAACATAGAGTTTTGAATGTTTCCTACCAAAACACATTAAACTGCAATGTTACTGCAGTTGTACAATAGATCTTACCAGCATACTCTTCTGATAAATTATACTGTCTCTTTACAGTAATTCTAATGATCTTCAAAGTATTTTCTCAAAAGGATACAAATAAAGTGAGAAGCCTGGGAGTCTGGCTGGCTTTGAGAGTCAGAGACAGGAACTTTTCCAATCTTGTCCTTAAATCCAATGTCCAAGAATCCTTCAAAAGAAAAACAAATGATGACAGCTGTTCGCCAAATATGTACGCTTTGCTGGAAGTACTGTTTGGATCACAGCAACCTTCTACTAGTAAACAAGGCAGCCAACATTATAGTGAAAAGCTTTTCTTTCACTGTTACTGCAGTGAATGTGGTTGCTAACTACTCATAAAAGTACACCAAGAGTAAATTCAGTATTATTTCTATACAAGACTTATACTTGAACTAAAGCCACATCATGTTTTTAGAAAGCTGTCACACAGTATTGGTGCCTTGTATGATTATGCAACAACTGTTTTTCAATTACAAGTACCTTTAAAATACAAGCAACTTGATAAAAAGATAATATGAATTTAGCATTTTTAAAATAAAGCACAAAATGAGCTATTTTCCATTCTTCAAAAGAAAATCCCTGAAGTCATCTTTCATTCCTGACAAAATCTGGGACTTTAGACTCTGTCTAAAGCGTCATGACGTGACATCAGTGGTCAGGGTACAACATTTCCAAAACACATTTGGAGAAAAAAAAATGACTCACATATGAAAATCTAACTAACGCATCAGCCACTAACTGGAATACTGTTTTCTGTCTCACATAGCGTCTCTGCCTCATAAGCACAAGAAAATAATAGTTAAGGAAAAAAAATACACCTAAGAATTCACTGATTACTCATTTCTTGTTTTTCAAACCTTCAGTTCAGCTGGTTTCTGCTTAAAAGCTAGCCAATAGATGAAAAAGCAGTTATCTTCCAACAAGTGAAAAATCAACGTGTTCCAAAAAATAGCAGGGGCTTCCTAGTTTACTGCTGTATTTGTATACATTGCAAGCTGCTCTTGCAGCTCAAACTTGCCCTTTTGCCCTTATCTCACCATGTTGGAGAGTGTACAGAATTTACTTGCTGCATTCACCAATTTAGTAACAAGCAGGGTGCACCACACAAGATGTCGTATATTACCAAAGGAGCTGTGTCTGCTACAGAAAGACGTGTGTATTATTTTTTAAGTTATATTAAACAAGCAGCAAGGAACTCCAGTTATAAAACATCAGATGCCTGAGAAAAAAGTAATGCTGTAAGAACACTGCTTGGTAGACTAGTGACTCACTGCTGTTCTTTCTCAAATGTAAAACAACCTGTGCTTCCACACTAACACAGAGTGAATTGTACAATTCCCACGAGAAAACATGAGTGACTGTGGACTAAGAGCTTTGACAGAGTTACTATGAATAAACCCCAGGATCTTGTCTTCGATAAGGCATTCCACAACAACAACAACAAAAAGCTGCTAAGTATAATTAAAAAAGTAGTCATATCCCAAGCCTGATGTCAACTAGCACATCTCATTATTTATAGCTAGTCCCAAAGGAAAATTGCAGCATGTGCCTTTTTTGGTGTTAAACTAAAGCTCCTCATCAGCTGCTACATATAAAGTCAGCCCTAGGGCAAGCATCACTTCAGGTTTGATTTGATATCAAACCACGTGTGACAAAAACATGGATTAAAATACCCCTTCCCACCACAGTGACTGCCCACAGCCTCTTAGGTGAGCCAGCACGACCGCCCAGGTGGTAGGATGGTGGGGCACATCAAGCCCTGCAAACGGGGTTTACATGTACTTCACAAACAAATCTGTGCACATGTGCGTGCAGACATGGGGGAGCTCTATACCCACACATTCACATGCAATACAGCAGCTCAGTTTCTTGATCCAGTTCGAGTGCAGCAGCACAGCCAGCTGTGTGCCACAAAACCAAGAAGTTAATGACAGCTTTCCACTGCAGGAACGAGCTGTCAGCAGGTGGAATGGGAGCAGCACCCAACCCAAAGGAATTGCCACTGATACTTCGCAGCTCCAGACAGCATCTCCTAAGCATCCCCCTGCCTGATGCTCAGAAGGCAGTCAACGTGAAGGTGCTTTATTACCCCGTCATCAACAGAATAACTGTAGATCATCAGTGCACCTGGCAATGAAAATCTATTTTGAAGCTGAACCACACTAACTTTTATACTCTTTCCTCACCTTGCATGTACATGTGCCTAAAAACTTGCACATGCCTAAGAACTGAACTCTGAAACAGCCACAGGCAAAGGCTAAAATGTAGTTAACAAGATTTATTAAGCAGTAAAAATGCCTGTGGCAAGAGTCACTAAGCCACTAAACACAGCTATGCTCTTCCAGTATTTCTGGGAAGAAAAAAAAAACAACAACTCTCAGGGAACACAGACAACACTAACTTATTGTCTCAATTAAGACAATTACATCCTCAATTTCTGCTACAGGAAGATTAGTTAATTACTTATAAAGTTGACTTTCTCTTTTCCACATTAAATGAAACTGCTTCAGTCTTCTTATGCCTAGCTATCGTGTTTTAAAACCAAACTGTACACACAGATAGTGGAATACCCCAGGGCAACATCCTCAAAGCACATAAGTGGAGTTGCACTACTACACAGTGACTCCCATCAGCAAGCATATTTCAGGGTTGTGTGGAAAGGAAGAAGAGGCATTTATTTATTTTTTTAATGTCAGCACACCATTTAAGACTCAAATATTTAAGATGTTACTCTGCTATTGATTACACTCCTCCATGAAACGTCTTGTTTTATAATTGTACAGTTTCTGTTAGAGGAAATGATAAAAGCAATTACCAAATCAAATATCATTTAACACCTACCATTCCAAGTGGGAAAAAAAAAAAAAACAAAAAACAAACACATCATAAATACAATTTCTGCAAAGTACCTGGAAAAGTTCTTTAAATGAAGGATGCACCATAGGGTTGGGAACGAAAGGCAAAGCATAGAAGGGAAGAAACTCTGTAGTCTGGCTCAGTGCAGCGCCTTTTGTTTCAAGGTATGCTTTAAAGTGAGAAATCCTTTCCTCAAGTTCAGCTTTGTCCTAGGAAATAAAACCACATATTTATTTAGAAGACTGCTGTTCTGAATGCACTGTAAAGCTGGCAGACGTAAGCAGAGACCTAAAGACATTAACTTCAAATTTGAAATCTCAGTGTATACAATTAGAGGTGTGAAAATATCAGTACACTGGTATTTTCCAAGATATTTCAGGAGCTCCACAATAAGGAACAAATTCCATCTCAAGTGTCTGCTTTCATCTAAAATGTGGACTGCTGCCCAAAATCCAGATGTGTACTCTGTGACTTCTTACTAAGCATCCCACTGCCATCTGCACTAAAGACAAGTATATCAAGTAAAACAAATGAAGGCAATTTGAAGTTCAAACCGTCAAGGAAACTTACAGGCTTTCCCACAGAGTGTTTCAAGAGGTATGTAGCAAAGTATATGTGAAGATAGAACTCCAGCTTCTGAGCAGCTGGTTCATTGTCCCGGACTGAAGATGAAACATGCTCCTCCCAGAGCTGGAAGAAAGCTTTCTGCTCACCATTTTCAAACGCTGCTAGCAAATCTTTCTGCAAAGGGCAAAAGCATTCAGTCAAAAAACAAACACGGAACAGTAACATTTTTCAAAGGCTACACAGGCTAGTAAATGAAGAATCCAAGTGCCATCTGAAGATGCCGAATTAAAGTTTTATCCAAAATCTCTTACCATTTGATGACCAGCTAAATATTCCTTCTCCAACTATCTCTAATCTCTTTGAAAGCTCGAATCACCCATTGATACAAGAAGCAAAGAATATTCAAACATAGATCTGGGGACCCACCTTCACCATAAGAGAAAAACAAATACCTGCAGCATCTGAAAATCAACTTTTCAAAGTACATCAAGCTAAAAACCTAAAATACTGTGAACCAGAACTACTGCCTCAGGTTCAGAAGGATTGAAGCTCTTCAAAAAAGCAAATGTGGAGGTTCCTGCACTGAAAGAAGACTGCTAGCAGCCTTCTCCAAATAAATAAGAATCGGTTCAGACAGTGCTGTAATAATTCACACAGTGGTTAGCGGACTTAAACCCTTTTGAGTATTATTCAAAATAAGTGCAAGTGATGCATTACCTGCACAGGCAAGGCTTTTGAATCTCTCAAGGAAACACCTGCTGTTTTGGGTAGAGGCTTCCCTTTTATTTTACATTCCTTTGCAAATACCTTCACTGTTTCTTCAAATTCTGCAAAATCCAAATACTGCAAGATAAAAACATACAGAAATATTTTTCTTAGATTATTAGTGCTTCAAAGAGTGATCCACGAATTGCCAAAGTCCTTAAAAGTTTCTCTGTAGTATGGTCCATAAATGTTGAAAGATTATACAGGAACAAACAACTGTGTCTCACATGGTGAGAGCCTACCATTTCTTAACTTAGGTTTCCTTCTACATCTTAGACAACAGTGTTTGAAACCAAGCACACTGTCTCTAAAAGTATGATGCCCCCCAGTTTAGACAGTAACTTAATGCAACCAAAGAAGAAAAAAGAAAGAAAATCCATTACTGCCAACACCTCAGCTGAATAAAAAAGTAAATAACTTCCTTGCAGATAATGTTCTCGGCGGACAGAATTCTTAAGTGTGACTCTTCAGCAGCCACAAAGCTGGAATCCTAAGCCAGTTCACCCATGATATGTGAAGTTGCATTAGCCAAATCAACGGCCAGCTAACCAAGCATTGCTCATCTGAAGAAGAGAAGAACAGCCCCCTCTCTTCCTCCCACAATGTACAGTCATGATATTACATGTCTTCCCTCTCCTCCCCCATCTCATGAGCCTTAGTTATTGGTTGCTGTGGCAGGACATCACATTTTGTCTTGCAACCTTGATCTGGGTGTCCAACATTGCCACAGAGAACCGGAATCATTTATTTTCTTCACTGTTAACATAAACAGTACTACGTTGATGATTGAGCACTTAGAACTTTTTAATTTGTTTTCTGAGAAACAAACAAACAAACAAAATAAGCTTTGTAAGATTTTGCCTTTTGATAAACTCTTTAGGCAGAGAGTCCAAGCTTTCAAGAGACAGCCTGGGAAAAGCTGGGCACAATAGTGGCTGACTGCTGCCCCTGATCACAGCGCTGGCGCCTGCAGAACCGTGCAGCAAATTGGGTCACACAAGCACACGGTGCAGGTGGGAGGCTGCTGGTTTGTTTGCTGCTCACTTCAGGTCTCAGTCAGGCTACTGAGACCGTGCTGATCAAAGGAACGTGACAGTAACAAGCAACAGGGATCACAGCTTGTGTCCCTGTTCCCAATCACAAACATCCCATTTAGCCAATTTATCCGGGAGGCAGAAGCACAAACCACCAGAGAAATGCCCACCCTTTAAAATTTGCCTCTCACATTTTTTTTCCATAGGACTGTTTCACACTTCAGAATATCATCTAATGGGCAATATGGGTAGAGGAGCACCTAACTAGAGAACCCTGATTAGGCATTAAACCATGAAGACCAGTGGTCTCAGGACTTCAGCCTGGGCTTTGTCATTTCTGGGGCTTTTATGTGCCTCTGCAATTTTATAGAGGCACAAAATCAGATGGCAGCCCAGCCACCTGGCTTAAGGCTCTCACCAGTGCTGCACGTTGGACCCGAGCCCCAGAGATGTCCGGGGTCTAATCAATTTAACTGTCCCTTTAACAAAAGCCTCGTTTACGACGAACAATATATATTTTTTAATTATCAGACGTGTGGCTGCTGGCATTTAACGCACGTTAAGCCCTGTGAACCTCTGACTTCCAGGCATAGCAAACGCTTGCCCGGCGGCACACCCACAGCACGCAGCGCTTACACCACCCTGCTCCCAAACACAAGTGCTCTGAACCCCCCCCCTTGCTCATTTCAACAAAAAAGGGTGGAAAAAAGGGGAAAATAAGCTCACACCAACCTCTCTGACCAGCCCGAGCAGCTCGGCTTCGTAAGCCAGCACGTCGCCCATCGCCGAGCGGCACCGCCGGGGCTCACCGGCGACACACCTGGAGGGGAGAAGGGCAAGAGGGGAGGGTCAACGGCCCCAAAGCAGCCCCACAGCTGTCTCAGAGCCTCTCAGAGCCCCCCAGAAACCCCCCAGAGCCTCCCGGCCCCACAGCTGCCCCGGGCCGGGCCAGGCCGCGGCCTACCTGCGGGCCGCCGCCGCCTCCGGTCGCCGTGGCAACCGCGGCCTCACGCCCCCACCTCCCTCCTGCGGCACGTGACCGCTCTCGGCCAATGCCAAGCGGGGACACGGCGTCACGTGGCGGGGGGGGGGGGGGGCGCCGGCCTCGCCGTGATGGCGGCCGCTGCGGGGCGGCCCCTGGGGAGGGGGGCGGGGTCAGAGTCTGTGAGGGTTTGGGCTGGTTCTGTGTAACGGCCGCTGTGTATCAGTCCTCTCTTTTTTAAAGTTATCTGAGGAGTGTTTGTGGTCAAATTAATAAAAAAAATAAAAAAAAGAAAGAAAGAAAAAAGACACACCACATTACCATACAGGTTGTGTAGCTCCCTTACACCCCGCACAGCCCAGAGGTTGTGGAGAAGTTGTGGGCGCCATCTTCTCTGCAGGCCTAAAGGCAGAGCTTTCGGATGCACAATTAAACAATTTCATAATAAGGTTTAACGCCATGTGCTACAACATCCACACCTGCACACCTCTATGGTGCGGTCTGTTAAGTGAATGTGAGCTCCAGCTGTAATTCCTGATCTGTTTAAACCAAAAATGGGCAAAGGTTACCCACTCCATTTACTGCCCCCTTTAGAAAATTAATTTAACAAGGTTATCAGATAAAGGCAGAGGGGCTTTGATTTTGGTGACAAGAGAGCTGAGACACAGCCCTGCCACAACCCACACAGTGGAGAGGCAGAAGCCATCAGAGGAGGGACCCACAGGCACCCACTTTGCTATGAAAGACTTGCTAGAAACAGAAGAATGTCTTTGTATCACCAGTGATGTCCTGTTTGGGATTCTGGTCTCACCTGCACAGCTGTGTTTTCCCCTGCCCATACCTTAGGTGAACTCCTGGGAAGACTCATGTCCTCCTCGCCTCCCCACCGCAGCCAGACACAACATGACACCATCTTCCTGCCTCTAAAAGGCTGCCAAAAGAGGCAGCAAGAACAGCCTGCAGTGCTCTGCATCTGCCCCAGCCACAGATTTTGAACCGCAATAACCTCCCAAAAACCAGAAGCTAATCTCACCAGACAGCTCAGAGGCCCTGCTCTCTGCTGAGACCATTTCCTGGCCAAACCTTAACTTCCCAACACTGGCACTTCAGTATGAATGTGGTTCAGGGCACAGCCTGCCCTTGGCTAGTGATCTAAGGGCGTTCTTCTCCTTACGCAGGTTTTTTTTTTTTAATTGAAGGCACAGGGGAAAAAAAATCAACCTCAGACATTCTCGACAGATCTAAAATTATCGGTTTAATAGGAAAAATGTTGGGAAAAAGAGAGGTGATGGAAAACAGTTATGACAGAAACACGTCACACTGAGTGAGCGGGCACCAGCATCCCATCCATAACTCGTGGGAATCATCAGCCCACCACTGCTGCAAATAGCTCTGCTCCACTGCCAGCCTGCAGAGGGTTGGTATTTGAGAATGAAGCACTGAGGCAGACTGGTACTCTTTGGGAAAGGGAAGCAAGATATGAAATACCTTATGCAGGGCAGATGCAACCTTTAGAGATCTATCCCCCCTGCCATGCCTTCCTTCTTCAAATGGTGGCTGTCCAGGCAGGGGACAGAGCAGTGGTTTGAGCCAGGACCGGTTCCTGCAGAAAGGGAATGTGTTGGCTGAGCTCAGGCAGAAGACACCCAGGGAGAATTATCTAATGATGCTAAAATCAGGTGTGAGGCTTCAGGACTGGGAGCAGCGCTTGTTCTGAAAGGGAAGATGAATATCTGATAGCTTGTGCAAGCCCTTTGCCACCTCCCCCTGAGCAAGTGTTTTGCTATAGCGAACCTCAGCGTCTCTCACTGGGGCATCACCCCCTGCTCAAGCACTCCAGATACGCTCCGTTTTGCCATATCCCTGAATTTATTTGTGCTGAGAATTCCAGACCTTGAAAAAACATCTGAACCATGGCAGAAGCTCAACAGACCGCTGTGCTTCTATGGTTTGCCACAGTATTGCTGTTCAAAGCTAAAATAGGTAGGCCCCTTTCTATTTATTTAGAAATAGATGCTGTGTGCCGCAAACAGAGACAGTTGTGTAGCCCTGTGGCTTCTTGGAGAACGTTAGCAGCCTGGACTTTGGATCAAAGATGTTTCTGGGCAGCACACTGCGAGTCCTAGAAAGCGCTCAGCAATGCCTAGAAAGCAGTTGGTAATTTCCAGAAAGCAAAGGGAAATTCCTAGAAAGTACTGGGAAATTTCCAGAAAGTGCTCTTATTCACATCCACATCCCAAGAAAGCATTTAGATATTTCTAGAAATGACTCTGTGATGCTTAGAGAGCACCTGAAATTTCCTAGAAAGCACAGGGAAAGGCCTGAAAAACTCTAGAAGAAAAAGCATCCTGAAATTCCCAGGAGGTACACCAAGATGTTCAGAAAGCCCCTTGGAATTCCAGTCTGTAATTCCTATAGAGATCTTGTTATTCCAAAAAAGAACATAGATACTCAAAAAAAAAAAAAAAAAAAAAAAAAAAAAAAAAGACACAAAGAAGTTTCAAGAAAGCAGTGAGAGATTCCTAGGATCTTGCCTGAATTCCTAGAAAGTACAGGAGCATCTTTATAAAGCACCAGGGAGGTGCTGGGCAATTTGTGTCCATCGTTAGGCTGCGTTCCCATTGCTCACCGTGCGACGTTTACCATTCCGGCTGGCTGGGCAGCTTCTGCGTGCGCTGCTAAGTGCTCAGCTGGGTACTTGGTTGAGCTGGCAATTAGAGCTTCTGGGTTTGGCTGTTTGTATACTAAATGAATCTGAATTCTAAATGAAACACTATGAAATGTCATCATCTGGCATCATCCAGCTCCCTGCTTAGAGGGTTTTTTTCCTGGGGACAGGTGGCACTGCCTCTGCCACAGAGCTGAACGTTCCTGGGGCTGGCTGCAGGTCCTGGGCTGGGCGGTGACCTGCTGCTCAATTAAAAAACAGGTTGCTATTTTCTGTGCCCAAGTGGAAGATTTTGCAGGGAATTTCTTCTTTCAGTAGCCTTTCCAAGCGGTCGCATTAAAAATAAAAGCAAGCAGGCAAGAGGGGAACATTTTTCAAAACTTAAACATCCTGTTATTTTCTGAGTCAAACTTCAGCTTTTAGTTGCTAAAAATGATTTTGGCTTGGATTTTCTGTGAATACTTTTAAAGGAGCATTTGGACAATAAATCAATCAGTTTTTGGTGGATGGCACATTATTGCCGGTTGGGTTTGGAGCACGGCCTGGCTCCTACTGGTACTGCCCAGGAGCAGAGAAGTTTGCTTGGACCACGGTCCTGCGCTCAGGCAGGGTACCCTGCCGTGCAAACACTGCTCACATTTCAAGTTACGCAGCAGCGTGACCCTCAGGGCCCTCTGCAAGGAAAACCGAGGCAATGTAATTGCAAAAGCTCTCTGTTTTCCACAGCATCGGGCTATCATAAAGCTGCTCTGTCTCCCTTGGATGTAGCTGCTGCCGAGCCACCAGCTTCTGTCCCCACCTCGCCCAGAAGGATGCGGTCAGCCCCATGCCAGGCTATTTACGTGCAGACCCTTCTCCAGTAATTTTCTGTAACCAAAGACTTTCCTGCCAAAAATGACAATCCATCATTGGACCCTAAATTTCATGTGTAGGTTAAAGATAAAATGGTCTCAGTGTGAAGGTAAAGAAAACAGAGAACTGGCCCAGCCCTACCGGAGCTATCTCAGCTCTTCTGGGAAGACGATGGCGAAACAAAAAGTTCATCCATCTTGATTCTCATTGACAAGAAATGGAGAAAAACAATTAATTGGGAGAGCCAGCCTAATGCTGAGAACAAAGACACCACACCAATATTTCAGGTCTTTTTCCTTCACTTTGAAGGGGAAAAATTTGCTCCGTGGTTCATCCCTTGTAGGTTATCTTCGGAGGAACAATGTTCCCATAATTTCTGCTGACAATTAACCCTGCCTGCATGGCGGTTCTTCCCTGGGTCACCAGAGCAGCTATTTATTTATACCCTTGGCCGGGGATGCTGTTGCCATCCGAAGGGCTCTGCCCTTCCCCTCAAACAGCCCAGAGCCAAGGCCGCAGGCAGTGAGCCCCGGGGTGCTTCTATGTGCTGTCCTGCACACCAGGGCCCACCTCACCTGGACCCTCATGGCACAGACCCTCTGCCATCCATTTTCTGCAAGTCCTTTGCCGACACAAAGAAAAAGCAGTGGTGGGTGTTGCTTAAACACCCCCATGCACACACATGGGGCAGCGGGCCTATCAGCCCAAGTGCATGGGGTTGGGATGTTTGCGGTTTATGGTTTCCAGGATCTCTGACTAGCTGGGATCCAAAGGGTTTGGGGCAGAAAATACAGCCCCCAACACAAAACTCCAGGCCTGGGCTCCTGCCAGCTGGGCCATTTGCCCACGCACAGCAGGATTGGAGAGGCTGCGTGAAGCCAGGCCTGAGCTGAAACCCAGCGGCAGGGCCTGGGGCGGCTTCTCCTCACCTGAGGCACAGAGCACGGGGCCAGTCCAGTCCCAGTCCAGTGCCAAAAAACCACATTGCACTGGGCCTGGCACAGCCCAGTATATCCGCCACGTATCTTCACGAGGGGAAGAAAGAGCCTTGCTCCCATGTGGGGACACCCTGAGGAAAGATCAGCACCCTTGGGTGAAGGCCTTCAGAATCACTGGTCCCAGAGGGTGCAAGAAAACACCCCAAGCCCTGCAGAGACCTCTCCCATCCTGTCACCACCCCAGGGTTAAGGTGTGCCCAGAGCTGGGCCAAAAACCCAGCCCGTCACCACAGGGAACAACCAGGGGCAGGCTGCGGCCTGGGCGAGGCCGGGAGATGCTGCAGCCTGAAGGATGCGGGGAGATAAAGGGCCAAGTCCTCATTGTTATCAGCAGCGCCCAACCTCGGCAGGAATTGGCGAGGAGGAAGAGCTTGGCCTGGCCCTGGAAGGGAGGGGAGAGATAGGGAGGGCGGCACCGCCACCATAGGGAGAGTCCCAAATAGCCCCTCCTCGGAGCCGCCAGCATCTCCATCCCCACCTCTGGCCCCAGCATAGTGCCCCAAAGGTTTTTAATCCGAGTTAGACAGAAAAAATGGGACGAAGGACATGGCCAGGGCCTCCTGGGACCTGTCAGAAGCGGCACGCTTTCTGAAGTGATTTGTCACCAGGGTTCAGGGGGACGAGGCCCTTTACTCAGGAGGGACAGAAGCAGGCTTCCTGCCACCTCTGCCTCTCCCTGCGGCAAACCCAGGAGCATTAGGGCCAATTAGGCCCTGGCAAGCACCCCAGGGGTGGGTTTCCCTACAGCATTCCCAGGTGGGCCCAGGAGAGCAGCACTTCCTGAATCAGCACACCAGTGAGTCACTGGGGCTAAAGGACATTCATTAAAGCAGTGTTCAGGCTTCCCACACATGTTCTCCAACACCAGAGATCAGAAAGGCAGCAGCTGCCTCCATTTGAGCACAGCAAGTAGCCGGTCCTGCAGTTCCCAGCCCCACCTATCCCCAGGGAAGCTGCTCAAGCTCCTCAGCATGCACTGGAAAGGGGATCAGGATCTAATAAAGAGGTGCAGACAGGCTGAAATCCCTGAAAGCCACTCACCGTACATCCTCCTGCTGAGAGGAGTGACTTCTCAATCATCAGCCCGCCAGCAAGAGATCAACTCGCTGGAAAACTTTGTCCTACCCCGCGGAGCAGCTTTGCCTTTCCCTGTGCACCATCCCACAGAGCTGCCCCTTCCCGCTCCCCCTCAGCTCAGAGGGACTCGCTCAGGTTTCAGATGCAGCCTCCTGCACGCTGCTGGGGCACCCGGTAATTCACCTGCTTCACCCTATAACCAGCAGCCATCTCCAGCAGCGCTCATCCAGCTCCTCTCCACCACCCAGGCTCCTTGGCAGGACTGTCACGGGGCTGCTGACATTCTCCGGAGCAGCCCTAGAGAGAAAGCAGATGCCTTTGTGCATGCATCTCTGCAGTCACCCCGATCCATGCAGTTCCCACGTGTCTTTACACAGCACAGACAAGACACGGCAAGTGCAGAGCTGGGGAAGTGTGAACAGGCCAATTCCCAGATTTCCCTCCTGGGGTCCCCAGCACACATGACATTTTTATTCCACAGCCACCAAAAAGCTCTGCTGAAGATTTGGCCACCTGAGTGTAACCTTGCCACATGTCCCCAGAGTAGCAGCTCAGAAATCAGTTTGGGACAATCTGGTTTTTACTTGTACTTGTACCAAGAAAGCTCCAGGAGTGGACTTCACAGGCTCAAGAAAAACATTTAACACAAGAATCAAGTCTGCTGGATGGTGCCCCAGGCATTACATGGCTCAGTGGGAACTGCTGTGTGTGTGTGTGTGTGTAGATTTACACAGCCACACTGAGAACCAAACCTGCAGAAAGCACAAGGAATACATTGGCTACCCTGGCATACATTAAAGTATTTAAGACTCAGCAAAAACTCCCATGAATAGAAGCTGTCTGTTCACGGCATGGCCAAGGCATCAAGGCCTTCAGGCCTTTCTAAGCCAGCTTTTCCCAGCATTTCTACTTGGACTCAAGCTCTCCTAGCAATACCTATCTACCCAGCAGGTTGTTGAATGACCTGAAATGATTTTTATTTTTTTTTTTAATTCCCCTTGTCCTCCCCTCTGCGGTATTTTGTAAGTGGCATGAGGCATTACTAACAAATTACTTGAAAAACACAAATTCCATGCTGGTTGGCATCAGCAGAACAAGCAGCAATACAGGTTACATGCACCCACTCAAAGGGAAAGGATTAAAGTGGTGGGGAGACTCACAGGATTTATATTTGTCCAGCTTCTGCTTCTTGCTCCACAATAGCTAGGTCTTACATCTAACAACCATGGGACTGGAGCACTGATTACCTGTTTCCAAGTCTTACCCACAGTAATGATGTCTGTAGTTGTTTCAGGTTCATTTTCAGCTCTGCTGCATGGGAGAACAGATCTGGATCACAATTACAGCGAGCTCTAGCCAGCACCCCTACTGAGACATTTCAACTTTAGGGACTTTGATTGAAGCCTAGGACTCGGAATTGGCTTCCAGGCCCATAGCTCTGCACTGTACTGCTGAAGCTCTGCAGAGAACAAAGGCGGACTATTCGATCGCTATAGAAACCTCCACCAAAATAAACCATCTTCTGGAGAAACTCCCGGGCGCTACATGCAACATTTGTCTTCCGTTATTACTGATGCACATGAGCTTGTGGTATGTTCACGTGGAGCAAGATATTCCCACATCCATGTAATAAAACCCTCGTTCCATTTAAATGCCGTTTCAAGCCACGCAGGATAGCCCAGCAGTTGGCTTTCAGCCGACCAGGGCTGCAGGCTGGCTCGCTGGCGATGCAATCTGTGAAGCATTACAGCCCAACAGGTGAGGGCCTGGCTGGGCCCACAGCGAACGCTTGAGCTGCGTTCTTTCCTTTTGACTGCTGCTCATTGCATACCCCTGACTGCAAATTCCCCCTTGGCTAATGATGCTTGCATGTCTGGATTCACCCCATCGAGGTCTGTAACGTATTTCTAGCTGCCTGCTAACATCAGAGAATGCTCGTATTTGGTGAAAGCCCACAAAAAAGGGATTCTGTGAAACAAAGCGAAACGTGCCTCCGTTTCTCCACTACTAACATCCACAGCCCTTCTGTCAGCCCCACACTGACACAGGAATACCAGGAGGAGCAAGGGGGAAGATCAGTGTAAAGCGAGTATCACAGAGGTAATTTGGAAGCAGACCTTACCTAGACAGATGGTGGCAAGTAGAGAGCTGCTGTCTCTGTAGCATCAGTTCTGTGGCTGGGTCAGACTGTAGTGAGTGACTACAGACTAGCTTAGGTCAGCTTAAGTGTGTGCTACAGAGGAATAGTCAGTTGAGCTCTGCTGGAAGAATGTGCATGACTTGGGTCTAATTCCTAAGATGAATAGAAGAGGACATTGGTAGGCTTCCCTCTTTCCCCCCCAAGCACTAAGTTTTCTGTCAAGAATTTTTAATATATTTATTTGAAAACAAGGTTTTGTGAAAGAGTACACTAAATAGCATATATCTGTTCTTCAACCATAAAACACGGACTATCAGCTTTAGCTCAGCACAGATTGGGGCTGCATGCACTGAACAGCAGATCTCGATAGGAAGGTCTTCATGTCTGTCTTTCCGATACCAAGCATAGTGTCTTCTTTAGAGGACATGATCCTGGAGAAAGGGGAGAGAGAAACCAGAAAAGCAAACATATTTAACTAAGGCTTCTTGTGGTTGGCCCCACACATTCACCCAAGCCTGCCACTGACGCAACATTTACAGTTTTTAGCAGGGAGTTTGTTTTCCTGCCCATCCACTGATTCAAGTGCATAATCTTTGCTCGTGGGAGCACTGGGACATGCCAGCCCATATTTGGAAATAAAGCAACTGAATTTCTGCCTCTCAGTGAGAAACTTGCACATCAGTTCAGGCACATTAACCAAGGAACCTGAGAACTGCACTATTCATTGCCTGGAACAGTTCTACAAAGATCCTTGTAATGTTCTCTGAGCCCTCCATAGAGCCCATGACTGAATTGTCTTTAAATTCTGCTAAGAACTTCTGGGAATAGAAGGCAACCCGAGAGAGCAGAGTAGGTCTTTTTCGACCAATCCTGCCACACTGAGGTCAAGTAGATGACAGCTTTCTTACATAAACCACTTGCTCCTCTGGGACCGTCCTTCATGAGCTGAGTATTCCCAGCTCAGCTGTTGCCTGTGACCCCATACACCGCTCAGACTCTGCCCAGCAGGGTTCTATTCAAAAGTAGCCAAGCCTGTGCAATTAGAGACTAGATCCAGTATGACTGGGTCAAGGCCTCATCCAGAACCACGGGCTTTCCCTTCTACTGCTACCCAATTCTTCTAAATCAGTACTGAGCACATATTTCTGAATCTGATGCAGAAGCGAAGAGCTAAAACAAGACAGCCAGATGCTGGCAACAGCTTCAGTTGGTCCAAAGAGGCTTTTGCTTCACTGGGATTAATAAAGGTGACTCTGCACACTATATTATACCTCAGGTCTTAATCATCAATGTACTCAAAGGGCTCTGGTGGTTCAGGTTCCTGCTCCTCTTCCTCTATCTTCGGACCATGAGCTGCCACAGGTTCAACCAGCTCCTCCATATCCTCACTGGTGTCCTTCAGAATGATGATGCCCCCGATGGAAAGCTGCAAGACAAGTGCAGTGAGCGTTAGAAGCAGCTTGCTGCCTGGTGGTGGAGTGCTTATGGCCACGATCTTATCCTAGACACCTCAGGTTCCCCAGAAGCAGGAACGAACGCTCAACTGACACCAAAGGGAGAAAAGGGCCTTTAGGATGTAGCCACAAATTACATCAAACTGAAACCCTGTGCTGGACAAAATCAGGTGTCATGAGAAGTGGGACAAATGGTAATTCAATGGTAATTTATTGGTAATAATAAAAATGGTAATTAACGGTAATTTACACTTCCTTACTTGGTTGCACCCTGCATTACAAGCTCACTGAGTATCTAGGCCAAATGCTCACAGACTTCTGAAAGTCTTAGTGGAGGCGCCAGCCATTCACGAGCATGCCTCTGCAAGGGGAAAGGAGGAAGCAAAGCCCCTCAAGAATTATTCGGTGCTATCTAGGAAAAGAAACAAAAAGCAGTTCCCTTCTCCTCACAGCTCATAGACAAAGGAGTCACAGCAAAGATTGCTCAACGGTGGCCTTCACACCAACATTTCATGCCAGGAACAGCACCGTATCTGCTGATTCTCTGCTGACTGGCTCTGTGCCAAAAGGTATGACTTTCCCAGAAAAAGGGGAAGTTTCAGAAAGCAAAGCATCTGACACCCACATGGATCCCTGCCCGATAAGGGGATGGAGCAGACGGAGCCTATCCAGACTACTTTTTATATTACGATTATCTAAGCCTCAGTTTGATAGAAAATGGCATCTGGATTCACAGCTTTACCCCAGTCCCAGTCTGGCACTTTCCACATAAAAACTAATTGAACTATAATAGCTTTATATGGCTCATCCTTTCAGGGCAAAAAAGCCTAGTGAAGCTTCTCTCCGTAGCCACCTCCCAGGAGGCTATCTGAAACAGAGACTAATCTGATCACCAGCTTCCACCGACTGAGGAATCCTATTAGCAGAACCTCGTAAAACAAAGTGGAATTAATTACAAAGGTCACAACCAAACATCCTGGCAGGCTGAAGTAAATCCCTGCGTCTCAAGGAGTGAAACATGAGGTGCGAAGAGGCAGTGCTGTGTCATGCCTGGCTGGGATCAGTGTTGACCACACCAGGACTCCAGGCTATAAACAAGCATCTCAAAGAGGCCTTTTATTCTGGCATTTCCCTAAGTAGAGCAAAGCTCCCAAACAGCTCCATTTCAAGACTCTCCTTGGTTACACACCCTACTTCCAGCAAAAAAGCGCACTGTTCAGTTCTCTTCAAAACCAATTTTTTGGGGAGAGTTAAGGGAGGAAACTGTACTCCCTTCACTAAACAGCTCTGTACTAGGGCTCTGCTTCTTTTGAAAGTGATACAAGCAGCAAGCAGTTTCAAATATCCATGTTTCGGCTGTGTGAGTGGACACTTACTGGACTGCGTAGCAGATGTTCCCAAACCAAATACCAGTTGGGCCGCCTCTTCTTTTTAGAGGTTAGAAACTGAAAGATCCCTACATAGATTTGCTAAGAGATGTCTCAAACAGGGATGATGTAAAGTGGATTCCGATGTGCTGATGGAATTCCAGGAAATCCACTTAATAAAACCAACTATTTTCCCAGTTAAAAAACAAAACAAAACACACAAAAAAAACACTCTGCACATGTTTTTCCCAAGCACAATACTGCAAGAGGGGGATGTACAGTGTTATTTGTTGGACAAAAATAAAAGCCAGAAGAATATGATACAGGAGATATAGAGGCCAGGAAAAAAACTTATATTTGCAATATGTTGGAGCATCTCACAGAAAAGTTAGTTATCCCTTGGGCTAATGCTAATTTGTTCTCCATTTGGCAGTTACATGCTCTTCTCTATGTTAACAGGAGATGAAGGCACTCCTCTAAAGTCAGGTGCAACCAAATAAATCTGTTTAATGAAAAAACTCACAACTCTATAGGCAACCCCCACTGCAGAATAATAAGGCCCCAGCACATGATGGGTGATCGTCACCATGTATTTATTTTACTGCTTTGACAATGAGCTGGTTCAACTTTTCAGCTCATTGGAAATACCACGTCTCAGTCTCTACGTCCCCAGCAATGTCATTAACACAGAGTGTCTAACTGGTTTCCAGGTTACAGCATGTGTCATACGTAGAAGAAAGAGATAAAGCAGCATCAACATGGTGAAAAGGGTTGTGGCAGCTCTGGTTTTCCCCCAGCTAGAACTGCACACGATCATTTGAGGAGAGGGATATTAGAAAGTAAACATGACAACAGTGAAGTTGCAAGTCCCTGAAACAAATTAGAGTGATGCAATACATGTGAGTGGCATTTTCACATAAACATAGAGCTTCAGGGTCCTTATACATAAGCCCAGCACAGGGAATGCTCAGTCAAGCACACAAACTAGTAATGTGACACTTACTGGTTTGAAAGGCTGATACCGGCAGCTCTCTGTCATAGTGAGAACTTTGAGCTGAGCAGGCATGACCCTTGCTGGGTTATCCAGAAGCTGGAAGTTGGGTTCGGGTTCTTTCTTCTTTTCTTTTTCATCCTTCTTTTCAGTTTCATCCTGGGGAGAGGGGAAGAGGAAATCAACATTGTTTTAATAGTAGTCTCTAACCCTTTCGTAATTACTCTTCACACAGGGAGCAATTCCAGAGCATGGTGAGAAGCCATTCACCATCTGAGGAACAAGCTACGATGTGTCTATGAGCTGGCATCAGCAAAATCAGTGTGGATCTAAGTACCCTCATCAATGCAATGGCTCACTCTTGACTGCAGGTGAAAGCAAGTTCAGCAAGACGTGGTAGTAGAATGGTTTTACCTCTGGCTTCCCTTTCTAATACTTCCTCTTAAACTCACTCTCCACTTTTATTCACAACTTAAAATTCTTTAATATCATTACTAAGCACATAAAAATTGCCCCAAACCACCCTTGTCTTTTCACTGCCATAAAACCATCACTAGCATTTCACACTACCGGTAGCGACAGCAGCTCAACCAAAATGACTCAACTCCAGCGACTCCCTAGGGAAATGCAGTTAGATGCTCCTTTACCACTGACTCAGCAGCTGGAGGCAAAAGCTCAGAAGGAAAAAAAATACAGCATCATTTATATACTTAAGAAGAACGTGGATCATATTTTCCTTCTTGCTCAGAGACATCTGCATGTTACAAAAAAAAAAAAAAAAAAAAAAGAAAAAGAAAACTGCGGAGAAGATGGAAACAACCAATAGGAAATGATCAGAAACACCATCAAATGCATGGTATGTCCTATAACAGCAACAGGAATATCTCTGTCACAGAGACTGTTTGCTGCTGTGCAGACCGCTTGGAAGCTGTGGGTTACTAGTCACTTAATAGGCATACGAGAAAAACAGGAAAGCAATTATACCTCTAAAACATTTGGACAATAGCAAAGCACTGAACTCAAACACAGCAGGTGGCAGCAAGCTCCCTTTTTGCTATCCTCGTTTCTTCTGCTTGATTCAGCCAAGAAAACTTTTCAGACAGTTGGAGTGTACACAGATACAACATGTGAATCCCTCAGCCCAACACGTAAATCCCTTCCAATACAATGCTTCCTCTCAACACCTTTACTTAGCTGTAGGTTGTGTAAGATTTTGGAAGAAACGTTCATCTGTTCAGCACATTTTGCTTAGTCAATAGTGCTGCAAGAATAATTCAAAGAAAAGGCAGTGTTTGATGGTTTGATGACAAGGGAACATTGATAAAGGAACAAAAAAAAAAACAGAGATTCTACCTTGAACCTGAGGTGATTCATTTTCTAAACCAACTGCAGAAAGTTCAGCACCTACAACATGGCCAATATTTAAGTAGGTCTGCATAGTTATTGTACACATACACCTTTGATCTTACGACACACTCCCTTTGCATACCATTTGTGTGTTTCTTCTTAAAACTCCCTGACCATGTTGCTTAACAACTCACAGAGATGTTAAACTGGAATTAGAAAAGTTTCTACTGAACTGGTCAGCATAACACCTTTTCAGCTTACAGTTACTCTTGGCATATTTTCATCTGTTATGTAAGCACAAAAGGCAGGGTCCTTTGTCAAAGTACATCAAGAATTTTAGCTGCCATCTATTTTCCAACTTACAGCAACCACCAAGAATTCATTATCCGGGTCACAGTGTTGGGTACAGTGTTAAGTGGGTGCCAGCTTTCATGACACACCTTCTACATTTACAGGGCAGGGGGAAGAGGACATTTAAGTTTCAAAGTTTACACCCACCACTTCCATCTTCTCCTCTTCCTTCTTCTCTTTCTCCTTCTCCTTTTCCTTCTTCTTGGCTTTTGCAGTGATGGACAGCACGGCAGTGGAAACCTGGATATGTCAGAGGAGGCAGGCATTCAGTATGACTGCAACACTACGCTGTGCTTCAGCTCCCCAAGCAGGGGAACAAAGGGAAACCAGTGTTAGGTTAGTTCTCAGTGCAGCTGTCAACGAGATCAATTCCTCTACCTATGCACTGCTATGTTGAACAGACAAATACCCCACCACCGAAGCAAATAAAAGGTACAAATGGGACAAAAGATGCCATGCATACAGACTGGGTACAGTCACACATGCAGAAGGACGAATTTCCTAATTCAGAGATTAATAATTACTGTTTGGGTCTCTACATGAGATTTTTATTTAACAGAGCAAAGAATGGATTTTTTGTTATTGGAAAAAAAAAAAAAAATCTGTTGCTAGAGTTTCTATGGTAAAAAAAACACGTCTATAGATTCTCTTCAGAATGACCTGAAAAGCTATTCCACTCTCCTAACCAGACAGCTCTTTTTCACTGACCTAAAGAAGCAGATACACAAAATACCCTGTGAAGGAGACCACATGGAGCTTTGGCACTCCTGAGCCACAAAGTACCCAGAAGCAACGCTCAGTACAAGAACTCAGCACGTCTCCTCCCTTCGAGTAAGCACATCTTTCTCTATCCACAGCAGCTGCCTCTACAAGACAGTAACTTCCTCAGAGGAACAGGGAGCAACTGCATTTGTCATGCTGCTGGTGAGGCTTTCTAGGCTGAACGCAGCCTCGTGGCATGTTTTAATTTTGGCCAGGGAAGTTTAAAACAAAAACAGATTTATCCAATTCATATCCTATTCCAAAGGCGAGAATGCAGCTATGAGCAGTAAACTTTGCCTTTTGTTAAGAGTTAATTTCTGGGTTCCTTGGTGGCACTGATTTCCTGCCCATCATTCAATTCTGATAAAATGTTTTACAATTTTCACACAACGCCATTCATCAGCGTGACATGCCTGAGGTCTCCACTGCTGCAATTGCTCCCTGAGGGCTGCTTTGCCTGCTGCTGTGGTCTGCTCAGCAGCTCTTACCATCTTATGCCAGGAGACAAATCACTTCCACTGTTGTCTGCCAGCCATCTGATTTCATCTGTTCCCTTTCTACACCTACATGTTCTCAGTTCCACACTTACCTTTTTGCAATCCATGGGCCCAATAACTCACATCCTAGCACACGGTTGTACTACCCTGAGACCAGGTACAGTTCTGTCCTTCCATATGGAACTATTTAAGATCTGTCCAACCTAATATGTTCAGCATTTGCACTGCAGCAGCACTTTGGGGCCCAAGCCACAGACAAGGGTGCTGTTGTTTTAGGTGCTGCACAAAAATGACACACAAATCAGCAGGGCATGGAAAAAAAAAGTGTTAAACAGTGCTTCTGCTTGATCACTGGAGATAAGGGAAGTTCCAGTGACTCGGTAGCACAGCAGCTCTATGCCATGATCAGCAACGGTCCCAGGCTCAGCAGGAAAAAATAGCTAGAATTCTCCTTCAGAGACAATAGCGCCTGCCAATTTTTCTCCTGTTCTCCAAATACCCTGTTAGTGCCACCAAAGTCAATGTTTATACTAGGAGGGAGAATGGGGTGGTCTTCACCACATGGAAAGCTAGCCCAAATACCTTTTCTTTCTCCTTTTCCTTTGGAACCTCCAGAGGTGGGGGGTAGGCAAATGTGGACGGCTTACAGTTGGACTTGTATTGGACTTTTGGCATCTAAGAAAAACAGTTAAAAAAAATCGTTAGAGACAAGAAAAGCAGAGGAAAAAGTCCACAGCATAATAATTACTTTAGCTTCATTTTCCTTCCAGCAGAGACAAACACAGATCCTCTAAAGAATACGAGCTTCCCCTACTCCCCCTCCGGAAGCAGAGAAACTGTTATCAGTGGCAACGGTTCAACTAGAACAATGTTATTTAATTATTCTATAATCTGACTCTGGCAAGCTCTCCTAGCCTTCTCCATACACTCCATGCTATTCACACCATGCTTTGTTTTCATTGTTTCAATGCTTTTGTGGTTTTAATGTTGTTGCTGTGCCTGCTCTTATTAACACAAAATTGGTTTAAGATCTAAGTGGAGATCTGTCAGTGCATGCTAGGCCAACCAAGCGCTGCCTGACGCTCACCTCTTGCAAAAGGACAGTCTGTTTTGGGGGTGGGTAACCAATTTCACATATTGTCTTACAGTTGTCTATATAAGCAAGGCCAGAAAGCACCTCCTGATAGCCCATCTGAATTCTTAGGCTAAATTAATTTCTCCTGTCTCTTCCTTCAGAACACGTCATGGAGCAAAGAGAGACCAGGGAGTGCTCTGAGGAAGCAAGGTGGGTGTGGTGCTGCCCGTAATATACATCCAGCTCCTAGCTGGCTTTAGTATTCAGGCCAAGTTATATAACAATATAACCCACATATTACCCCCATAAATATTACCCACAGCCATTTGGGACTGCTGGAAGCTCTAAGTGATGGGGAGAGGAGACAAAATGGCAGTGCAGCCAAGCAGGCAGAAAGGTGCTGAGCCTATCACCTCTGCAGAGGTGCACTGACAAAGCTGCAATGCAATTTGTTTGATGTATTAAAGACAGAGAGGAGAAAATGGCATTTTAAATGCAAGCCTTTCTTCAAACAGAGCAGTCATTTTGAGCTGTGTATAGACTGAATGCTAAACCCAAGACAGGTGGAGAAGTGCACCCTACAGCTGTAAGCTTTTGGTCTAGGGTCTGCAATCCTGCAAGCTGGCTCCATCCCACAGGGGGCTTCTGAAGACCAGCACAGCCCTATCCATGCTCTGTGCATCACAGAATAACCCTGCAGCAGTGACAGGAGGGGGATGTGTATTCAGAAGCTTTTTTGTGGAAGTTACTAGCTCAGCTCTCCAGCACGGGAGACCCAGCATGGCATACAGCTCACAGGGGCCATACCACGACTGATCAGCTGGAGGAACAAATGTGCAAGGCAAGTGCAGTACCCAGGACAGTGGTTTAATGTTTACTCCCCCAGGAACTGAAAACAAAATCCCCTTTTCCCACTGCTACCTGCCATAGGGAAGAGTATTACATGATTCATTTGAGAGTGGCTTAAGAACAGTTGTTTGTTTTTTTTTTAAAAAGTAATTTTGATCTTCTGGAGTGATAGCAGGGTGGTCTCTGCCCACACATACTGAATAGAATTCCATTCTTCCGAATTTACTTTGAAGTAAAGGAGACAAAGTTTGCTCTTCACGTCTCTCTTGTCCCTAGTCCTCTGCCAGCCCTGCAATTAAAGCCTGCTTTTCAGACTTCTTCCAGTTAGCACCATTTCTGGTGCATACAAGCTGGAGGCACTCTGAGAAAACCAACAAAAGCAAGCAGGCATGTCACTCAGGTCTCTCACACAGCTATCATTGCCTTTTTAACTCCATTCATTACGTACCTTAAGATCCTTGTTAAGGCCAATGACACAGGTTGGGGTGAAAGCCAGTGACAAGAAGTGAGACAGGGGGAACCAGAACCAGAACTGGGTGAAGACCAGAACTCCCACCACGGAAGGCATGTGAGTGTGTCCTGTCCTTGACTGCAGCGAAATAGTTACGTTATGGCCCCCTGCAAGGAATCACAAATGAATTAATGAATTCTTGGGTAACTCCAGAAGGATTCCTGAGTGATGCATCTTTAAAACAGATGCTGTCAAGGGGGCTACAAGCGCAAGCCAGACCACAATGCTGTCAGCTTTCTCCTCTGTTCTCACCTTTCACAGTGAAACTCGTGAGCAGTGTGACCACCTCTGTCTAGCTCTATATATCTGCTAGATGTTACCTGTATGCAATCAATGATTACAGCCCTTTCCTGCTCATTTTGCCAGGAGACAGTTAAAACAGAAGTACAGATCAGAGGTGGGGAGAGACGGAATAAAAAAGGCAGTCCTTAGCTATAACCAGTTTCAAAACATAGCGTATCAATGAGCCACAAGGCAGGAATCACAAAGAAAGCAGCACACATACGGCACTTATACATAAACGTTTCTCTCTGTCTGCCTCCCTGAACTGCCTATTATTCAGAAGAAATACGCCTGCATTTTTATCCTACACCATCTCAGAAGAAAAAAATGTAAACAGCAGCAACTTCAGAAGTTGCTTCTGGAGGTGATCAATCTGTGCAGCAAAGAGACAAGCTCCTGCAGTCTTTGCAACAAAATTAAATCTCTGCCAGACAACCCAAGTCCTAGGTTTGTACTTGCAAAGCAGAGACCAAAACAACTCCATATGTTGATGTAGTGCAGAAACATCCAGCTAGAGACCAAATTGAAAGATTGGGCTTGCAGACAGAGCGAGAAAGTGTTAATCTGATCTTCGGCTTTCTGATGAACACACTGAATTGAGTTGAAGAGGGCACCAGGCAAGCCCATTACCGCTGCCATGACCAGGTGCAGGGAGGTTAACTCGGTTAAAATACAAGCACCCATTCTGTCCTAACTCAGGGCACTTCAGAGCTGCAAATCCCAAACTGGAGGAGCATTCCTCCGCCATGCATAAGCAGCGATCTGTAGCGGGGCCAGGCAGCAATTGGGCCGTCTGCGTCTTAAAGAAATCAAAAATAATTTTTGCTCCCACAACTAATGACAGCCCTGAACGAGGCAGTAATCTCGTTTTAGGCACTCGTCAGAGCGAGTCCCAGGAAAGGCAGTGGAAGGAGGAGGATTTTGATGTCCTCCTAGAGTATACCCCGCATACATACTATCTCCCTGCTGTTCCTTTTGTGGCAGCAATACTTCTCCTGCTGTTTGACTAGAGAACTCCTTCCAGATGCCTTTTTGAAGAAAGGCAACGATGTGATCTCTGCTTTTGTGATCTCTGCTTTTCCCACTGCCAGGTCTGCTGTGCTTCTCATTAATTCCCTCTGGTACCGCTCTCATACTTGCATTTGAATTTGCAGTAGCATTAACAAGGGAGTGCCTGAGGTCTTGTGCTATCCTGAAACATACCAAGCATTGCATGTTTGAATGCCTGGTCTTCTCCTCAATCTTTACTCTGAACTTTCCTTCACCGCATCGCTATATAAGGGCCAGGTCAGTAATCCACGGATATACTGGGTAAAGCAGCCCAGTGAATGTTGCACAAGCAGCTTAGCTATACTTTATCAAACTTTTGGAATTTTATTTTCCAAATTTATTTTTAACCTTCAGAATTTTATTATCAAATCTCTGGAATTTCCTGGATGAGTAACAGATTTCGTACTCCAAAGATGCTGTCATGCTGCTGCTCTCTGCTGTTTCACGTCCGTGCACAGCCCACCCTCATTCCCAGGGATTTGCGTGGAGCAGGAAAGGTGGAGAGGGCTGATATTGCACAACTGTGATAGATCTTCATGACTAAGAAGCAGCACTGACAACCTGGAAAGGAATACATTCCAGATCGTTAGCTAGATGAATGTAAGCTGTGACATGATTACCTCAAAACCAAACCAATAGAACACAAGATTTTCAGGGCTCCTGAGCTCGTGTTGCTGTTGTGGCAAGGTTTGCCAGAATTAAAGGGGCTGTTCTGAAGGCTACGAGGATCTTCTGGCTCAAACTTAATGTTAACAAGGAGAGGGAGTGCAACAAGCAGATGCTGATGATCTATATACATTGATGAAGTCATTCACAGCTTGTAATTATGGTGGCACTTTTGTATCATCCATCACTCAACTCTACAAACTTAGTTCCTTTGACAAGTTTTCTGACAGCACACACCTTGCTAGTAATACTCTGGCAGCACACGAGCACAGTGCTCATCAGATGCTTCAGAGACCTAGGAAATCAGTCTCCAACCTTGGCCTAGTCTGCATCCTACTTTCAAACTATATCCTACCACTTCCTTCTGTATCAGGAAAGACTTACAAGTTGCTTCATCTACATAATGAATGAAGGTGACCTGAGCTGTTAGCCACAGCACAGAAAGGTCAAAATCCATCATCTGCCTGATCCCTAGCAGAGGGGCTTTCAGCATGTGCCAGCATCAGCAACGAGCCACACTGCAACCCTCACCTAATACAATGTGGTTTTTTTCCTTACCTACCAGTTATGCCTGACTTTACATTAAAAGCCTGTAAGCAGGGACAACCAGGAGAAAGGTGGGAAACACTAACACTGAATTCAACATGTGTGAGGGCCAAAGTGATGAACACCAAAGTTTATTTATTGTACTAAAGTCTTTAAGAGCCAAAATGCAACATATCACATCAGACACATACTTGGAGGGAAAGCAATGTGGGAAACCCCTTCCTCTGTAATTTGAAAGATTTCCTTTCCCATCACTCACTACAGTTGACTCCAAAACCGTGGAGAAAACAGTAAATTCACCTTCACGCTGTCAGCAGCTGCTTCAGTTCAGCCTACACTGCCCAAGGCTACAGTCTGTCCCAAACCCACCGCATAGCTAACCCCACCTAGACTTTTCCTAAATGCAGAGAGGATTTTCCAAATGTAATACATAAATATTTACATGTTATCACTCCTTTTTTCTCATCGATTGAGAAACGTTGCATTAAGAATCAAAGATACCTAGAGCCCAGAGGGCAAAATAGTTTTCAAGTAGGTCAAATGCTGATGCCTAACTACATCACCACATCCCTTTTATAGCTCACATTTATAGACACATATTCCAGAAAATAAGGCATATTCATTTTGCAAAGAACAGAAAGGGAGTCATCAGCCTGGAACAAGAGAGCATGTCTGTACATGAAGGGGAACATTATAAAAGTTCAGATGTTTGGAGGAAAAAAAAATAAATCTAAATTTAGAGTGTCTATGTTTTTCTTATTTTAATAGAAGTAAAAAAGTAGCTGCTTGGGCCTAACAATTAGACAATGACGAAATTTTTCATTTCCACTTCAGTGCTCCCAAGGCAGCCTCCCCTCCTTCCATGAAACCCCCAGTCTGACGATTGCTTCATTCTTTGAGCACAAAAGCCACCTCCAATGCATCATTTCCCAGTTGCCCACCAGAAATCTTGCACTTTTAATCAAAGCCTGTCATTGAAAGAGAATTATACTTTTCTACTTCCCCCAGAAAAAAAAATGCAAGCTCCATAGACCTAAGTATGGCAGATGACACAAAGAACCTTTTTTTCCTGGTAGTGATAATTAAATTCTATAGCTCATTGTTTCAGATAAGACTTGGAGTTGTATGGGAGAGATAAAAAAAAGACTTTTCTTTGAAGAGGCTCTAATGTAAATGGCAACAGGTTAAGAAAGGGTAGGTCACAGCCTTCCCCCAGCAGCACAGCAAGAAATAAAGAGCCAAGATGTTGGCACAAATTCACATGTAGTTTACTAAAACTGGGTATTTATGGTTCCCAAATCACTGTGTAGTACATGAGCGATGCATGAAATACATAAGGTTTTAGCTGCATTTTTACATTTAATCTTAGAGGTAAGAATTTAATACAGGTTTGTACAGCTGAGAGAAAAATCTTTCTGAGCCAGCTGAAACAGCTTCCCAGCAACATATTATGAGAATGTGAACGACAAAAATTATTGGAACAATCTCATGCCAAGAGTCCTGGTAAACCTGAGCTGTGGGAGAGGTACCTGGGACACAAGGTGGAAGACAAAGGAGATGATTTCTGTTGGTGATTCCTGTTGCTTCCTTCTCTGGCTAGCACTGGTCAAAGAGCACAGAGCAGCCTGACTGCCATATGCCCACCAGGAACAGAGGTCTGGAAGCACGCTTCCACACGGATAGGCAAAGGCAGCCCTATGTTTTAATCCCACAATGGCATGGGCTGAAAATGTAGCGATTTCATTCAGACGCTGTAACAACAAGGCTTGGGGCATGGTGCTGTGCTTAAGCCATGCCACTGAGACAAATTAGACTCTTTTGCTGGTGTGACTTCAGGATTAACCTTGATCTTGAGAGTACTGGGAAAAGCAGATTGTTTCTATCTACCACAAGGAACTCCGTGTCCAGAGAAGCTCACAGCACAAGAGACCAGTAGGGACAAACTGTTTGGATGCATGGGACAGCACTGGAAACTTGGAAAGGAGGTACTAGTGACACACAGCACTTCACATGTCTTAACTCCAGCAGAAGGAAAAATTCAAAACAAAACATTGTCTGCCCTCTTTGCTTACAGAAACCTTCCTTAATAGGCCCTGCAATTCAGCCCTTGTGAAACGCTTACACCCTTCACAGGATCCTACCCCCTGGCTCAACATTAGTCATTAACATTCATGAAATGTTCGCTACGCTAGGAAAAGGCAGTGTGACTCCGTGTGACTAACTGGGTCTTCTGAAGTAACACTAATACAGTTAAATTTGCTTCCCTCATTATGTAACACTACTCCTAATAATCATGGAAGAAGAAAAGCTTAGTGATTGAAAAATATTTAACGCCTTTTTTTTTTTTTTTAGCTGGTCATTTCAGATTTTGACAGAAATCTCAAAATACAAAGACAGGATACCACAAGGTGTCCAAATTTCCGGACCTTAGAAAAATAAAGAAGCAATCTAAAATGCTATAAATCACCATAAAGGACAACAAAATAGAGCAAAAAAATCATATTTGTTCAGACTTCTGGACAAATGACCAACTGCAATGACTGGACTGGTCTATTTTAACTGGAGCACACTGATACAAGATGGAACCATAAAACAGGGTTTATTTCTTTAATTAAATAAAATTACTTGAAATCAGAGACTTCGTGCTGCTATTACATGACAGGCATAAAGCCAGCACTTCATCTCCCAAATGAAATTTCATATTACATCTATTAGAAGCATTCTACAGTCATGAAAGTGTAAGAAATTTTGACTGCTTTAGATATTTGGGGAATTACCTGCATCCAAAATGCCTTGAGCCAGGATTGCTCCAAACTTTGCCATAACATCATCATGCTTATCGTTGATCACTTTGGAATAGAGCTGTCTGAACTGGCTGACCTGGATAGGAAAAAAAAAAAAAAAAAAAAGAAGAGATTATAAAATTGCACTAGTCAAATACTCTGTCATTATGGGAAGTATCCTGGATTTCTGCATCCTAGGAGGACATTCAATTTTTCAGTGGTTTTAATCACGGGTGATATTTAATAATTATCTGCGTTTAATAATTAATTGCAGAGGCTTTTCCCACTTGAAGATAGCCATATAGCAACTTTAAATAGTCAGCACAGACAGATTTCCAAACCACATCTTGCAGGCCTTACGTGAGTAGCCTGACGATCTCTGGAGTATCAGCAGAATAACAGACCAACTGATGACTTTGTGGCAACAACTACTATATGTTCTTAGGTGCGTGACACTGCACTTTATTAAATTTCCTCCAATTCCTACTGCTGAAAACCTCAAACCTATTCTGTTTTTCCTCTAGAATAGTTCTGCTGTATTGATAATGCTCCTACGGTGCGTCATCAGATTTTGCTACCGCACTCGTACCTTTTAAGTCAAAGTCATTAATGAAAATAATTAATAATGTAACAGCTTATGCCATGGTACATTTACCACAATGTTTTAAGTGCACATTAATAAGGGAAATTGCTAAACCTTTGGTTACATTATCATCATTGCTTCCAACAGCTTCATCTTTCACTGATTCACTAAGAGTTGTAAAGATAGAAGAGTATCACATCCAGAAATACCTAAGGATCTATCAAAAATTAATAGCTTATCTTTCAGTGCATACAGGGGAGCAACAATACGGTTCAAGTGGTTTTTATAGCTGAAGAAGCTGACCAGAAAATCCCAATCTGCAATGCAGTCAAAAGCTGAGAAGCTGCATCCAATCCACTGAATGTCTGGAGGAAACTTCTGTACCTCTTTCCTAAATTCATTTTCATTCAGGTATCTGTGGAAAATATTGTTTTCATACTATGCCTTTGCTTGACACACTCGAAAGCTAAGGAGGTCTTTTCAAAAAGTCTCCTTACAAGAAGTCTTCAACAAGCTTCTCCCCACTATCAGCCCATTTTATCACTGGACCCAAGTCCTCTTCCTACTGCTACAGCCAGACAAGAGGACAAACTTCTACCTCGAGTTGCCAGCCAGCCACCAGACATCGAAAGGTTCATTTCTGGCTGCTAACCCTGCACGTGCAGAACACCCCAAGCCCCAGAGCTGTGCTACTGCAGCCAGTTCCCACCCACCAGACAGTATCTGAGAAATTATATTAAATATCTGAGGTGGAAGAAGACATCTTGCCTCTCCCAACCCATGAGCATTGTATACCAGAGTCCCAACACCATCTGATAGGCCTACATAATGAGTAGACTTCAGATAAAGACTGCATGCTTTCTGCAAACTGGTTTTGTTTAAAAAAAAACAAACAAAAAACAACGAAACAACAGGCATCAATTCACCACACCTTTTAAAACACAGGAGCCCTAAAGGAAAAGCCACATTCCATTCACTGCCCTTTCCTCTGCTCTTTCAGCAGCTAAGCCAGCTGTACTAATCGGCACCTCAACATCTTTAGCACTGATGACATCTAACCTGATGCAATCTAACCCAGTCTCTGGCTTACGTGAAGGACACGAATGCTCACATGAGTAAGCCCCGACCTGCTGAACACCAGCTGTAATAAAATTACTCGCTTCGATTCCCACAAATGGACAGCCTCACAACCACGAAGCACCACAGCAGCCGGCCACCTCAGCAAAGCTGAGCAGAACAGCAGCCCAGCATTTACTAAAACAGACAGGAAAAATGTCAGCTATTTCCCTGTCTCAGCCCAAGTCCAACAATCTGCGTATTAATATCCGTTCCCTATTTGCCAGTTCTCCTTTGCATTAAGTTCTTCATTACTAGGTGGTAAGGCCACCGAATGGAGGTGACTTAAATGTCCTTGCCTTTATAAATGCTAAGGAAAAGGAGCAATGTACATTTTCAGGGCAGCCACACGTAGAGATGGGGTGGCAGGGTGATACTGCACACACAGCACAGGGTTTCTTCTCGATATACTGAAGGAACTCCACCACCGCTTCACTCTATTTATGCTTTTTCACGCTCTCCTGATTTTTATTTAGGAAAGCTTACGCTGAGGTTTACACATTTAATATAAATAGTTTGTTTCTTATGCCTGACCTCTTGTACACTGGAAAAATACCTCAGTTTGTACTCATGGTGTTATTTTCCCTCAATATTCATACTCACAGCCTCGGAAGCAGAACATGTCCTACCACCTGCTTCCTCCTGGAGCGACCTTCATCTCCAGCAACCTGGAGCAAGGCAACCACATGCAGGCCAGCTAAACCAAGACCTTCAGTTATTATTTGGGATGGACACAGAAGCAACATGTAAAACTATTTGTCTGGTTTTGCTGAACAGTAGGATTCTAGTGCCTCTGTTTAAAGCACATCATTCCTGTAACTCTGGGCTCAGCTTCTAGGCTTGGAATATTTATTAAAAGGGATCATAGAATCATAGAATATCCTGAGTGTCACAAAGCTCTGAAAAAAAATCACTCATTCAGTGGACTGTAATCTGGAATTTACACAGTAATCAAATCTTCAGAGAACAAAACCCTAGGCAAAGCAAGAAGGCGTTCAGCAGGTCTGCTAAAGTTCACGCTGGCGTCTGAAGTCTGACGGAGAAGTACCTCGGAGCGCAGGGCAGAAACACCTCACTTGGCAAACACGAGCCAGTGCTAGCAGCAGAAGTCATTCACTTCCTTCCCCTAGTCACAGCTGGCAGTCTCTGAGCATCCTTTCCCTACCACGGCTTCCACTGCTCCTACTCACATATATGAATCCAGAGCAGATGAACAAAACATGCTGGTATCAGCCCCAGCAGGAACCACCAGCCGTGGTACTGGGACACCACGCGGAGCAGCGAGCTAACCGGGACACCTATGACTGCAAGAGACCAAGTGACAGAAACCTGGCTGCCACACCTGAGGGGATCAATTGCCACGTCTCCAGGTGATGTGGACAGGTTACAGTAGGGAATTAGTGGACAGCAGGCTGTCACGAACAAATGTTGAACAGCTAGAGTAAGAAATAGTCCTTACACCCTCTATTTATTAAATACAAAATACAGAGTGCCACAGTAAGAGTTCTGCTTTCAGATATATTTTGTGTAGCTGTGGATTGTGAGCTGGGGACCACTGCCAAACCTGCAAAACATGTTAAGATAGCGTGCTCCATTCAAAGTTTTACTTTAGCATTAGCAGAAGCACAAATGCTCTATGAAAGGGTAGGAGACTACCCAGCCTGGCCTTAGGCACTAGGCAAACCTAGATCAAAAAACTGACTCAACACTCAAACACGTATTACTGGCCTACACGTTTTCCAGGCTGTTCCTATACAGCAAATGCTTCACAGCAATGGACATTTTGAACTAGATCAGCTCCCAGCTGCAAAACATTCCTTGAAAGGGTTGGGAAAAGCCTGCTTTGGCAGATCTAGCAGCAGCAGTTCAGGAAAGTACCGTCCTCACACGGCCACTGCTCCATCCCTCTGGAGAAAGAAAAACTGATTCAGACAAAAACGCAGTTCTACCTTTGCTGCTGTGGCAGCCGCCTCCTACAGAATGGATCGAGACGTCAACAGCTTCCAAAGCTGTTGAAACGAAACCTGTCAGAGTTTGTCTAGTAGAGCCCTTTAATCTGCTGCTGTTTTTCCTTCAAATCATGGCAATGAGCACATCCCAAATTACCAAATAGGTTTGTTTAATAATATGCTGTGAAACCCACAAGCTCTGTTTCCCCCCTCAAAATCTTCAAGCACTTTTCCAAATGCTATGAAGTTATCAAGAAATTGATTTGGGCAACATCCAGGGGGAACACTAAAACATGGGCAGTGACTCATTTCATCTTTCCTAACAATCCACACACACCACTCTGATAATTAATGCTGGCCTCAACTGCATGCCGCTGATTTCAAACGAAGCCAAATGTGCAACCTTGGAAACACAGAGGAAAACACAGGCTTTAAGACATGAGAATGGTACAGCACCATTTCCTACCGCAAGCCCGAGGGGCTCGTATTATTTATCATTTAATAGGCTGTTTACCACGTCTCCCTCTACCAGTCAACATCATGTATGCGAAGCCTAGGAAATCGTCAAGAATACGGCCTCTGTTCATTAACAGCCACAGGAAATGGTGACAGTCAACATGTGATGCTTATTGCAAATGCAAAATTCTTAAAAATAAGATTATTTAGGAATCTGTTTTTAATAAAAACAAGATTCCAAGTGCTTGCGTGCTTTTTCTCTCCATCTTCAAAAGTCAAAGCTGTTCTACCTACGATCACTCTCTTCAAAGTATGTAAGAGCACACAGCATACAGAAACATCTAACAGTAACAGGCTTATGTGAAGGAAAGTTAAGGTGCTACTAGAACACTGCAAAAAAAAAATATTCTTGCATCCTAGCAAGATCTGGCATTTCATTTAAGATAAGATAAAAAGAACTCTCAGGTCCTGGCTTCCTCACATATTAACGATAACAGGCCGTGATGGAAGGAGAAGGGAAGAAAACCTTTGAACTTGCTTATTATCTTCTCAGTCTGTGAAGATGACTACCCTAACGCAAAAAGAGCAAAAGTAAATTCAATTCAAGATGTTAAGACATGTAGCATGCCTCACAAATTGCTGCCTTAATTGCCTTGCTGGTCACAAAGACTTAACGAAGTTGCCATTGATTTCTGTTACAGTGATCTCATCATATCCATAATTTAGGATTCCATTTCACAAAATCAACTTGTTGTTCTGTATCCTCCACTAATATGGCTCTTAAATGTATCAGCAGAGGTCAGGAAAAACCACAGTGGCTGGTCACAGAGGAGTCTGAGTTGGAACATCAAAGAGACCAAGTCAGTTTTATACAAGAGTTGCTACCCTTTTTAGCACTTAAGCAACTTGTAAGTTCTAGGGACCTCCATCCTTCATTTATGAAATACACCACTTACTTCAGCTGTCTGCTTAAACCGAGTGAGCACAAAGACCAATACAAAGAAAAGAGGAAAGCAAAAGTTATTCAAAGATACACACCTACATTCTCTCACAGCAAAAGCAATTTATTTTAAATCAAAATACTTTGATTATTAAATCTCTACTTATCACTGGCATTTCAGCATTGCAACACTCAGCTTTCAAAACGAGTATTTTTTTGAAAATCTGAAGTTGTCTTTTTCCAATATTTGTAATTATTATTTATTTTTACAGAACACTTTTCTCTTAAGTCTCCCTTCCAGTCCTAAGGCAGGACTGCTGGTGTTTGGAGAACCACTAACATCTCTGCACTAGATTCTCAGGGAATGGGGTGGGGGAAATCGAGGCAATTCATTCCACGAGCAGGTATGGCAGCTTATTTGCTGTGCTTTACGTGAACAAAATTAAGAGCAAAGCCTGTTACTAGAACAGCTTGAGAAACATGTCACTGTCATTCCCCACGCCTCAGATTGCAATGTTAAAGGAAGGATGGAAAGAAAAAAAATGATTAAAACAGAATTTATGTAAGATCTCTTGGAAAGAAGGATAAAGCAGGCAACTACTCTATTTGCTACTCTCTTCATACCAAGTTATCATAGAGCTTAAAGTCCATCTAACTCAAAGCACACAGCTCACTAGAAGTCTACGAAAGCACAAAAAGCAGAAAACATGAAACTGAGAAGCAATGACAGGAAGCTTGCCAGACTATATGCCACAATCTTTATAAAATCACTCTCTTGCATGCAAAGCATCTCAAAATATTTATCAGCAGTGAGACAATGATATGAAGTGTGTTTAAATGTAAAATTTCGCTTCTCAGTAACCCCTAAAGACAACAAACACAGCTTGTGGGACATAAAATCCACCATGCTCATCTTACTAGCTGCTTATCTAGCAGTACAAATACATACATCAGGTTATACGCTTGGTATACAACACGTCACCCTGTGATTTAGGGGTCTAATTGGATCAAAATGTCACTGTAATCCAAAAATGTCTCGTTATCTGAACTCCACCCTTTCACATGAGAATATTTTTTCTTTAGACTGGCAGAGAGCTCCAAAAATGTTTCCCATGGAAATGGGAATAATAAGTAACTCAACCATCAGTCTATTCCTCACAATATTCCTTTTACTTCTGAGCAAGAAGCCATGATAGCTACTGCTAACTTCTGGAGAACCTTCTTCCTTCAAAAGAAGAGAAATTTATATATTCTGTGTTGAGATCCTGTATTCTCAAATTATTTCAAGGATTTATTATTTATAATCGCTAGGGTTTTTGGTTTGTGTTTTTAATATCGGTAGCAATTATATGACTGGGTAATGAATTGCTTTCTGTATCTATATTGTGTAACACTGCTCAAATTGTAGCTTACAAACAGGGCCTTAGCATAAAGCTTTTTCAGTAACAATCCCCATTTTTAAACAAGTCCCCAAACCCCAGACTGAACACCTCATCCTGTATTTGCTAGCCAAATTTGCAACCCCTTTAGGAAACCTACTTATTACATGTACCTCTCAAGTCAAGGTTAGCAGGACTCTTTGGGGGAAGAGATCTGGCTTGTTACACACCTAAAACAATCTGTATTTTTGCTAGCCGTTTCTTCTGTCTGCACTTTTCTTTAGGATACAGACTCTCACCAATCATCTCATGAGAACTGAAAACTCAATAGACAGACTCAGCAAGTAATCCATAACAGTCTTGGATGTCTGACTTGTTCAGACCAGCTCACAATGTGATTAGGGTGTTTCGCAAACTAAAATGAATTTATTCTTAATGTCTTTTCACAGAAGAAAGTATCATCTTTATTCATTTCAGGTGTCAAACTGAGGCACAGGGGAGCTATACAATTTGCCCAACATTAGAGAGGAGTGCAGAAGAATGATTAAGCCTGATCTGAGAGAATTGGGGTCGTTTAGTCTGGGGAAGAGGCTGAGAGGAGACTTAACTGCTTTTTACAACTACCTGAAAGGAGGCTGCAGCAAGGATGGTGTTGGTCTCCTCTCAGGTGACAAGTGACAGGACGTGAGGAAATAGCCTCTTTTTTTTCAGGGGAGGTTTAGATTAGATATCAGGAAGAATTTCTTCAAGGAAAAGGTGATAAGGCATTGGAGTAGGCTACCCAGAGAAGTGGTGGAATTACCATCTCTGGAGGTATTTAAGAAAAGTGTGGATGTAGCGCTTAGGGACAAGGTTTAGTGGTGGACTTGGTAGAGATGTGGGTGGTTAGATTTGATGGCATTAGAGGTCTTTTCCAAACTAAATGATTATATGATTCCTATACTCAGGGCTGGCATTCCAAGCACTAGATTAAGGAAGAAATGATGAAAACAAAAAGCAGTCTCTTCCCAAAGACAGAATCACTCAGCTTCATGTTACACATATATCGTATCTTGTAAGATGAGGGGATCCTACAGATCTCTACTGGTCTCCACTGTTTTATTCAGTTGAACTACAGTTCTGATAATGCAAGTAATACTAATGCTAGATTCTGCTCAGTGAAAATGGTCTGTTTTTGGTTTATAATTTAAAGGAACAAACCATCTGCTAGCAAATCTTCATGATCTGCAGCTTGGAAATACCCAAACACCTGTATCTGTAGATGTTCTTTGCCGACTTTCCCAAGTACAGCTTTCCACTGGACAAAGTCACACACACACCCCACTTTCTCCCCATACAAATGGAGAAAAAAAAAAAAAAAAAAGTATCTGCTTTTATCATAGTTCAGTTTCTAAAATGACGTTGATAAAAGCAACCCCTATATGACAGATCAATAGCAAAGTACCAGCTACAACTCTGTCTCAGCACTCACTAGGGCAGATGAAATGTGAAACCTCAGAGCTTCTATTAATGTAGACTTTTAGTCTGTACAAATGTTTGCATATTATCATCTGTCATATATTCACAAAGCAATCTATTTTTAAAAGCTAAACACAGCACACGCAATTCTTTTTGCCTTCCGAGCAGAAAGACTCCATTAAAAAAAATTATTTGCTATAAAGCAACTGAGACGGATCTGACAGGAGAAATTGTTTCACCTGGAAAGCATTTGTCGAGCTACAAAAGAAACAGTTTTTTTATTGCTACCCTGTATGGTGGCCACATCAAAAATCAAGTTTAGTATCACAAGAAACAACTTTACTAAACAACGGTTCTCACATAAATCGGGAGTATAGAGGCCTCTATATATTTTAGTGGAATCCAGTCACTTTGTATCGGTACAAGATGGTTTTAGACCTTTTAAGAAAGAGTATCTATTCATGTAACAACTCAACTTGAAATGCTGTCACCTACCAAGCATGTTTCTATCAGCATGCATTGCTCCCCCATTCAGAAGTGTGTGCTCTGATCCGTGCAGGAGTTTCCTGCTGTGCATTTAGATATTGCTCTGAGGCACATACCCTCCTGCCAAGACTTGCATGTAGTGCTGAGACCTAATGACTTGGCATCATGGCATCATGTTTCCCACCCAGCAAGCTGGTATGCAAGGCATGGCACTCTTTATTACCTTTGGGCAGGTAATCTCAGTCTGCTGGATCATGATAAGGGCAGATGCAATCAGAGCTCCTTGACGTACATAGTTCACAGGATCATTTGTCATTGGCTCAAGCAAATTAATCGCTTCCTAAAAAAAAAAAAAATCATCACAAAGTTAATACTGCTATTTTCAGTACTCCAGGATCCAGTCCTTTAATCCTAGGTTGTAAGATTGGTGCTGTCACATACATTTTTAAACATATTTTGCATGTTCTTGCTAAATAAAGCAGAAATCTATATAGCTGGGGCTTTTCATCTAAAAATTGGGAAGAAAAAAAGCAAGTGATGGATAGAACAAGATCTACCTGCAGAAGTAAGATACATTCAGCACATAAGAACTGATGACAAAGGTATGTCTTAAATCTACTCATAAATTATACTTTGCCATTCTTCCCAACAAAATACATCAGCATTAACTTCATTTTCCACTTAGGAACAGATGATCCTGAGATATCAAACATCACGTCAGAGGTTACAAAACAAGCCAGTAAAGTAATCCAGGTCCCAAATTTTTGGCCTTACACTTTATTGTTAGAATCTGTAACATTCAGCAGCACATGAAAGCACTCATCTCAAACTCACATCAGCTGGGGCTGCCTATAAGCACCTACACAGTAAATCCAGGTTTTAAAAACATTTCAAAACATCTATTGCTTCTCCAAATTTACTAACTGCTCAGGTAAACACAACAGGAACATGATCCACAGTGGATCTACCAATAAGCATTCATTTCAAAGCAGACATTGAATATGAATTATGAAAAGCTATAAGCAGCATATATTGCAATGGACTCTTTAAACATACCCAGGACCAGCACATGCAATTTGCAGACTTCTCAGGCTAAATCATCTCTTTGGACACATTTTTATTCTCTATTTACAGTTCTGCCACTTCGCAAGCCATGACTTAAACATACAAATAATTGTTATAGACACTAATTCATTTCTGACCATCCAAGGTCCTCAGTTGTCTTACACAAGACAACCAACCTGACCTAAACTCACTGCTGCCACAAGGAGATCCTCTCCTTCCTCAGGTTCCCTTCAGTTGTACTGATCCTCCCCTTTGCTGTGCTAGCTGCAGCCCTCATCACACCTCTCAGTGAGCTTTCCCAGATCGATAATTCAATAGAGAGCTGTTCACATTTTTTTTGTGTTGTTGTCTGGATGAGTTTTCTCTGACTTTGTGTCTGCATCAATGCACTGGGGAGCTGGACATAACACAGGGAAAGGTGGAAAGAGGGACTGAGGCTACCTGTGTCAACAACAGCAAGTTGTTAGGGGGCTCAGCCAACACTCACCACCCACACTCTTCAGATTTAAGTGGAATAAACCTTAAATAGCAGTTTGTACTGCTGTGGGCTGTACAGATTAATTTGGTCTGTGACAACCCAGGGGCTGTCTAAAAGCATTCCGAAATGTCACATGAAGCAAGCTGTTAGATGCTTTTTGGAACACAACGCAACAGTTTGACACCCACCCTAAGATGATGAAAGAGCTCTTTTAATTTATTATGTGATCTTCTGATTACAGGAGTTGGACGGAATCACTTGGCACTCTCTTGCACTGAGCTTTCTCCTGTCCACACAAACTGAGGACATGAGCAAATGCAATTGAATGCATGAGTGTCCCAGCACAGACCTCTCAGTGTACTTCTCTCAGGGTGAGGCTTTCCACAAACAAGTTGTCTTTATACAAAAAAGACAACTGTCTTTTTCTAGAAGTTTTCCTATTTCTGAGGAAAACTTCTAGAATAATCCCATGCCCTCACTTTTTTCCATGTGAGCTAACTTCAAGACTACACTTCTCTGAAAGAAGCTATCACAGGTGCCTCATTTTTTGGCTTTAATTCAACACCATATACAGAGCATCCACCATTACAAAAAGCTTTCCAATCTCTGAAGTCGAATATACATGTATGTGGACTTTCAAAACCTACTAATATAAGCTTCAGATGATATGTCTGTATAATCAGATGATCTAGATCTTTATCACACGAAGTATCTAGAAATAAAACAGACTTTGTGCCACTAAAAGCATTTCCACTTAAATCCAACTTGTCAGATGCAGCAGGTTAAAAATAATTAGCTCCTTGATTCCACCTTCCACTTGAGAATAAAGCAACCTGCATTAAAAATAGTATTTCAAGTTTGCTTTCAAGTCTGCATGCTTTGGATGCTAAAGATGGCAGGCAGCGTATGTCAGCATTCTGCGCATTTCGCAACACAAGTGACATGCTGTGGAATCTCGTGTGCAAGAGCCAAAGAACTAATGTTTAATGCTAGCTGAGGAAGGGATGATACAGATAAATGAGAGTTTTATTGAAAACTCAGAAGCATGAAATAATATTTTCACGTGGTCAATCTACCTATCTCAAAACTGATTCAGTACCAGTTCAGACTGCATACGTTTGTGGATAAAGCAAGGAAGCTTATCCCAGAGTTTACTTGCTGCTTGTCCCACACTGAGCACTCACATCCTACAGAAGTGGGAATCCTTCTGCTCTAAAAGCCCACTGCCACCCACTGTGATAGTTATCTTTTACCAATACTTATAAATTGAGAGTAAAATTTACTGGCTGTATATTATTCACCTGAAAAAACAGTACATTTCATTGCACTTCACTCTATATGGATCTTCTGTGAACTATGTACCACAAAAAAGAAGAAAAGAACTAGGAGTTATGCAAAGTACTTGCTCTTTTCCCATCATTTACATCCCCCATCCTCCTCTGAAGTGATGTGTACAGAATCAGCTCCAAAGAATAATGATTTTGGAGTACTGAATATGTATTTAATATTGAGTAGCAACTGACAGTAAAAAAAACTCCAAGAAAAGTTTTAGAGATAAAATTCCAAGAATGTGGCAATAACGTATAAAAACATTCTTCTACTTTATCTGTTCTGCACAAGCAGGAAAAGAGTCTTTACGCCCAGGACAGTTAAAAAATGTAAAGAAGTACTGCTTTCCTCCAGCTGGCTAGGAGTGTGCACGTGCAAGAAATCTGATCTATGTGCATGACATTTCTGCACAAATGTTGCTGTGGAAGGAGACTGAAGAAAGAGTGGATGACTACTGGTCCTCACCTTGTTTCCAGTGCCCGCACAGCAGATACCCAAAGCCATGGCAGCTCCATAACGCACGTGGGGATTGTAGCTCTCTGACAGCAAAGAAACCACACTTGGACACTGCTCAGGAGTCCTAAAGAAAGGCAAAAGAGAATGTTACTTCTTATTATTGTTCTTTAAAATTTGGAGACTTTACTTTGCTCATATTGGAAAACTTAAATTGTCCTTCCACGCAATATGCTTGCATTTCTCAAAATATATCTGGAGGAGTGGAACAGGTGGACTCAAGAGAAGAACTGGGAAGAGAGCACAAACTAATAAATCTCCCCATCCTAGCAGATACGACACATGGTTCCCACTCTTAAGATCTTCCTTTTTAGTGTCTACTTTTTATGGAGACATTAAAAAGTCACCCAGCAGAATGACATACATATTGAGACTGAGGTCTTTCTCTCTAGAAATCACACTGTTGTGACTGACTTTCTACTCCCCGGTGTATTCTCTGTGACATACACAGTACTAAACTTTCCATCGGCAGACACAAAACCACCTCCAGTATTCAGAAATCCTGGTGGATGGACAGCTTGGTGGATTCCAAACTGCCTTTTGCAACTACTGCTTCTGCTCACTCCTCCTCACCTCCAACTAACACTCACAGTCAGGGCTTGTGAGGAAACTTTGATAAATGTACTTCCAAACAGAGTACCAGAGATGTGTACTGTTGCCTCCTCACAATATCACACTGTGATGTTGCTGTCTTTTAAGAGATCTGAACTTGGAGTGTATGTCCTATGCCTCACTATCTGAGATACGTCTTGTTGGCCATTACTGTAACAGAACTCCTAGCCCTCTGCTAGGAAAGATGAGAGAAAGCTCTTAATTTCCTACAGCAAGAAGCACACATCGGTAATGCAAAGAGTCTCATAAATATCAAATATTTTTGAAGTATTCTAAAGCTCATTTGCAGGTATAAATATATATTCATTTTCCTCCTGTCTGTGTAGTTGTATTGATCACTCAGTTAATTTTGATGCTCTATGAGGCATTTCATAACATTGTACACCGTCTGTTTTAGCATTTCTAATGCAGCAAAGACAAAAATGTTTTTAAAATAAGCACGTTTCATACACATCTGCATTCTGAACTCATAGGCACTGCAAGCACATCCACCACAGCTCATCTTTTCAATCCACCCAATCTCATGACACCACAAACACAAGAGCAACGCAAGAATGCATTTGGCAAGTACATGCTCATGAAAGGAAAGATGGGAAACTATAAATTGCAAGAGATTAAATTACAGCCAGTTTCAAAGTGGATATCTTCCGGTTATCTACTCCATTTCACTGCCTTGCAGCCTGGACTAGCTCTGTAGCTGCCACGCTTGCAATCCTAAATACAGTCTTGCAAATAATTTACTTTGACTATAAACCTATTTCAGATCAAAACGTACAAGTGAAAACTAAGGTGTTCCTGGCTCTTGGCATTCAGTTCGCAGTTTGTGATATTGGCTCTTTTCTTCTCACCTTTGCCATAATGAAAGATGAAGGTGGGAGGCAGTAGCTGTGGTACACGGGAACTATAAATCATCACCTTGTATTATTAGGCATCTATCAAAGTGTTCAATCAACTCAAGACGTAGGAATGATATTACAGAGTATGCTCCAGCGTTGTTTTTATTTAAATGCATCCCTGAATCATTGAAAACAGGTAAAGGCACCTCAAAGCAATAATATATTCCTTTTGTTTCTTGTGACTGAAGACCCAAGACAAATTCATATAACCATGTACATCAATTCTGCATTGTGCAGATCAGCTAATTTCTACTCTAGCTATTATCTCTCCCCATTTCAATGCTTCTCCCAGTCTTCTCTGACAACTAGCCCTAAACTCCTGCTTACACTCCTCTCTTCTTCTGTTATCGCAGACAAGCAGCACCCACCCAAGCTCCAGCCCTGCTTCAGGCACTGCAGAAGGGACCTGAAGGCACCCACGTTTCACAAGCTACTCAACCCACCAGCAATCTATTTTTTATGAGTCTTTCCTAAAACACCAGCGGTGGGGGATACAAGAAAAAAACACCACCACACACAAGAAGAAGGGAATAGCTGGAAGCTCTGCTGCCTCTACGGTTCAGCCATGATGAACATTAAGCAAAGGAAAGCTGGGAAACAAAACAAATCTGTCCCACAGGCAAGCAGCAGAAGTGAAGACTATAAATTAAAAGGCACATTTAAAACTACCTGTCAGTCTGTTGGTCAAATAATAGCTTGAATGCTGACAACGTTTACTAAAAATGAGCTGATGTGGAGACTGGGAAGCACAAATCCTGTAATAAACGAGCGCAAGCATTCAGCTGCACGGAAGATTTCAGCTCTTGAACAAAGACTCTTAACACCTTTGTGTTTGCTTAACTTCAGCAAATGTTGAACAGGCAGATTGTGAGCCAAAGAAGAGAAAAACATCTTCTGGCAAAGATGTAATTATGCACTTTGAAGCATTAATCATAAAATTCCTGCTCAGAAAGCTGAATTTTATAGAATCATTAACTTGGATGGATTTTTGTGTCTGCAGGGTCAGAAGTTCCAGCAGAGCTTTTTTTTTTTTTTTTTTTTATAAAATCAAGATGAATGCACACCAATTGAATACAGAATTCCTAGTCAGATTTACATTATTTGTAGCCTTTATTGTGAATGCTTTTGTCTCATATCTACCCATAAAACAGTCAAACATTCTGACAGGTGGCCTTCTGTAAATCCACTTCGGGAGCTGAAATTACTGAAAGGACCCCACCACTTCCCTCGGTCCCACAGCCCTCTGAACCCTGCAACCTTCAAAAAGTGCTTTCCCGCTTATTAGAGAAGTAGAAGGCAGAATCACAAGCAGGTAGAGGAATCTGAAGAGCCTTGTAAAAATGCTTATCAGAGGAACAGGACTTCAATGTACAAGAGCACTGCTGGCATTGAAGTTACAGCTGTAACATTTGTTTGCTCACTCTGTTGCTGAGATGCTTTACAAAATCTTACACACTGTTGCCACAAGGTTAGCCAACATAAACCCCAAACCACACTTAGTAAAATTCATAAAACTCAAAACAATTCTGTCAAGCGATCAAAGGAAAAAACTTAAAACGCTCTCATATGCAGTTACAGCCTGCAATCCTGCTCCTGTGGCATTATTTCCAACCGGTAATCCAATTGAGGAGTATGGTTAGAAAGTGATCCTGCTCTCCTTCTACTAGCCCGAGGTTTCCAGCCCTCACTTAAGCCATGCAAACTGCAGACTTGACATTCAGCACAACCAGGAGGCAGCTCTGCTGCTGCTGCTGGAGGAAGCTTCCACTCCACCGGGACCAGACCCCATGCTGGTTCCCAAACCTACTGCACCCCTCCAGCTCCCTGCTGGACACCTCCACCACAGCTTATCAGAGGTCACACTCAGCAACTGGATACTCCTAGTGTTAGTAAGGACATCGGTTGTTACTGCAAATTAAACAGATAACAATGCATGAAAAAACAGAACATCTGGAAATCTAGTGGGGAGAAGTTTCATCTGCAGACTCCCCTCCTCTTAAAAGTCAGAGGAAAAACTCTAAGCCTGGAGTATGTTTAATATATTGTGAGGCAACATATCATGGTCCTCTATTCTGATCTTCCCGTAACAGAAGCCAGTAATTCCATCGCACAAATTCCTACATTAAAGGCTGAGGCACATCTCTAAACTGCCCATCTTTCTAAGATATACAGCCCCATGTCTATTTTTAAACCAAATTATCTTTAATGCACCGGTTCCTTCCTTTATTCCTAACGCTGGTTTTGCTCAAGCAGTTTGCTTTTGCAATTACATTTTACTACAACAGCAAAACAACAAAAGAACTGCCTGATTATTTCCTTCATTTTCATTTGAGAATTGCTCAACTGCTCCTACGTAAGCCATCAAAACAAATGTCAATGAATCCACGCCCATATCCAAAAAACAGCATCATAATTTGCCTCACTTTATCCTTTATGTTATCAGGAAATAAAATAAGCCAAAGAAACTTCACAAGGTTTTTTTTTTTTTTTTTTCCCTATAGACTTCTACACAGTAGCTGGCTACAGATTTGTTTCCAACCGATGCCAGGATAAGTTTTATTGTTGTGATGTTTGGCCTGCAGATGAAGGACTCGCTCCAAGGTTCAGTTTGGTTTGTTTGAGAAGCCATAAACAAAACCTTAAAAAAATTAAGATGCACCACGACAGCAATGAGAGATTATCAGCAAAACATAGCAGCTAGCATTTTATTAGTTTTACTCACCAACTGGTTCCTCTCAAAACCACCACAAGAAACAAACATCCTACTTAACTGAGGATTTTGAATCTTTACTGAAATGGACAGGCGCTGCCTAACTACTGCCCAGTGACCTCAACTTTAGCCCCAGCTTTGATCTCCTTCCTAGGGATATTCATCTCCTTTATGGTTATAATTAAATGTGAATTAAATGTGAGATCTCTATATATAAGTATTATATATAAGGGCTGATAGTTAGCTTTTAATTGCCCTAGAGTTTGTGAAAACTAAAGGAAGTAGTATTTTTTTTTTGTTTGCTGTGTTTTGTTTTTTAATGTAGCTTTACTTGGAATCTGTAAGGTATCTCTACCTTGTGGCTTTTCTAAACATAAATTAGATGTGCAGATGCAGAATCAATTCTTTTCAAGATTTGCCTACAAGAGCCTTACTGGCACACTAAAAGTTAAGAAACACTGTTAGATACATTGATCGTTTAACTTTTTTTTTGTCCAAGAAGCATACACCCATACCACAAGACAAGCTAAAAGCTCTGATTGCCACATTTTGAAGCACTTAGTTTCTTAGATTACATCCCAGTTAGAATCACATTCGAACACCTTTGTGCAATTTATCCGCAATTTTATGACTTAACACATCTTGAAGGGTGGAGGATTATTGCCATTTCTATTTTAGCAATATCTGAACATGAAACCATGTTTATGTATAAAAGCTAGCATCAATAAGTAAATAAACAGAATGCTGAAAATAAGCCATCAGATTGCTCTTGCAATTGAGACTAAAAATGGAAGTGTCTGAAGCATCAGTAACATGCATTTATTTTTTAGTCTAAATATTTAAGGGCTTTACAACTAAGTGAAATATGAAATGTTAAAGAACAAATGTCAAATATATCTTTTAAATTCCTCATTAAGTCTCGCCAGTCATATTTCACGTTATTCAAAATATTTATAAATTTTCTAAACTATTGGGCAGGAATTAATCGTTTGATACAGTACTACTTCTACACATTGCTGTTCTTGTCCAGTGACAAAAGGAAAAGCTTGATAGATATTCCATTTCATACAAGAATGAGTTAATAAGGGAGGAATGTAGACGTCTAATTGCAGTTTGCACTCATTTCTGATGGAGGATGGATGAATAGGGAACAACACAGAAAAATGCAGAGAAAAATGCAACAAGTTGACATATTTCAGTGTACGTTAAGCATTGGTGCAAATCCTCTCCTTCTCTCTTGACAGAAAGGATCTAAGCGATTCCCATGGCAGGCATTTCCTGCAGCTATCTCACGCGACACAGGCTGGTTCTCCTCAATGTCTTTCTCTGCAGTGCCTCCCAGTTGCACACCCAAGATCTGCTGATGGATGAGAACTTCCAGGAGGCCTCCCACCACCAGGAGGACCAGGCTGAGAGCTGCAGACAGCCACAGCATTTGAATTGGAGGGCTATGCACCTCCCAAACAGCTCTGTCACCAGCGACAGCTCACGTCTGATGTAGATATTGGCCCATTACAATGCAATAGCATGGGCAATGTGAATACAGAAATAACACTAGGGGGATCTGTGCACACTTCAAACACTCAGGTTACTGTAGACCATCTTAGCGAGGCCTAGGTTTTAATAAAGGAAAGGGGCCGGGCACGGGGCAGGGCAGCGGCCTACAGAAAAGGCCTAGTGAGTAGCCAAGCTCTCTTCACTGTGTGCTTGAGATCTGTCACAGATACACAGGCATGTACGTTTCTCAGAAATTATTCAAGCCTGGGAAGGTTCAAAAAAAACATCACAAAAGGCAGATAAGCTCTCACCATCTGAAACGAAACAGCACACAAAGCAAGCTTACGTGCTGTACGAGCCGACACATAACCAAACTCTCGTTCTCTGAGAGGTCCTAAGAAAATTGTTTTCATCTGTATTAACAAATCCTTCCCCTTTCAATTAGATACGAATGCTTTCATCACACTGGTCTGCAAGCAACAGTACAGCCTTCAGGTGGTGCTTCTAAGTGCCTCCCCCCTCCCAATTTGTTTAATTTAGCCGTTTTAGCAGCTAAAGAGATGTTTTCATCATATAAATTACATTATAAAATCCAATGAGGCATTCCAGAGAAGTGGGAACGCTTGATTTTCACTTTGACGAAAACAACTCTTTAATGCAGCAACCTACAGAGATGTTTCTCAGATGTGGTTAAGATCTGTGAAGGAAATTTATAATGCAGAACTCAAGCTGACAAAATTGCATTTCTAACTCTGATACTTCCCCCACATTGAAGTGATTGAAGGATAGTGCTACTGCACTGTGAAAGACAAAATTTGAGAAGAAAAAAAACAACAAACCACTTTATAGATAATGCTTCAGAGCCAGCACAGGCTTACATCAGTACACAATGCTCATGATGAGCTGGTTTCTGATAGATGCATTGTCTGTTTTTAAACTCCCAGAGCTTTCAACTCTGTTCTTTAAATCTGGGGATGTGATGTGAAGATCAGCACATGCCATATACCCACAAGTAGACCACTGAAGTTAAAGGATTAATCTATCTTTTACTATACTTCAGTGGTTTTACTGTGGAACTTTTTTTTCCCCCGCACATTCATTATTTAGACCATCCTGCCAATATTTCTGTCACCAGAAAGTGGCAATAGTTCCAGCCGCTTTTCAACACAGACAAAAATAGCTCTGGTGTTAATGATGAAGGAAAACAAGCTTCATCTGCACAATCAGAAGGAGTGAAAACTGGCCGTGTTTAATCCAAAAGAAAATTTAAAAGGTAAAGATTTCACTCCAGTTAAATTAATGCTAGGAGAGCCTTCAAATTTCATAAAATAGTACAGAAGCTGATTAGACAAAGTTGAAATTAAGGAAAATGGAATCTAAAAGCTTCTTAGTCCAATACAGTATTGCTCCATCCCCGTTCCTGTATCTGTATGTATTCACTCCCTTGCATGTGCTCTGTCAGTGCTGTCAGAGGTGACAATGGGGAGGTGGTCACATAAGGAAACAATTACCATAGCTGGATTCATCTTTATTTCCTAAGATAGGACTTTCTGAAGAATAAAGATGTCAAAAGTCAATTGAAAATGAAGACATCGTGAAATCTTACCAAAAGTTTCCTTTAACAAGAAAAAAAAAAAAAAAGGAACAAGTTGTAACTAGTTCTCTGGAAATTCTACAGTGCTATCTGAAAAAGTTAAATACTTCTGTTCATTTCTGACAGCAGCTTTCTCTCTTTAGCCCCAAAGTAGCTGTATCCAAAAGAAGTTTTTGTTTGCTTTCTAAACAAATATGAATTGATTTGTAGTTCCTCGATGATCCAATTCCCAGGTTGAGCCCGGTGAGAGCACTGAACAACTCAGGGACTGTAACGTCCAGTAATATACCAGAGGCCAGACCGTGATCTCACGGTCTTTTCTGGCCTTAAACTCAATGACTCTTACACAACTGTCCAGCTAATGTCCTTGGAAGTAAACTCTATTTCCATTTTTATGCAGAAATGCATGAAGTTAGAGACTACACACACATCTGACTGAAAGTTGGAAGGTAACAAAAGAGAACACTCGCAGTAATAAGAAGCAGCTGCATGTAGAAAGATTGAAAATCACAGCCCACACACTTAAAACAGTGTGCTCATTGGAGTGTTTACATGGCGGTAGAACTTTTTAGGGTTAACTGCTTCCAAGCAGAGAGAGCTGAGGGAGAGCGCGAGCGCGCGTATGCACACACGCTATCCTGCATGTAGTCCCAATAGTCCAGCAGGAAGGGTTCTTTGCAGGGTCTGCACATCCTGATACAGCTACAAGGAGCATACATTAGAGCGCTGGAGCGCTCAATCAATTAACCCTCTCTGGCTTTTTTCCAGCTGAGCCCCCACTCATTTATTTCCCTGCATTCAGGCACGGAGCTGGATGCACTGGAATGAATCAATCAGCAAACAGCAGTAGCAGCGGACTGCAAGTTTTCCTAACGAACAAAGAAAATCGCACCGAGACTGTGCTAACTACTTAAATAAAATCATCAAAAGAATGGAAGGGCAGAAAAAAAAGAATCTTACTTTTATCTTTCTTAAATGCAGCAAGAACACTTTTTCTCCTCCATTCAAGAGCTGGAGAAAATACCTGGATAAGGAAGATAGTTTTCCCAAAAGAGAAATTCTGAATCTTAGAGTGAAAAGAAACATAAGTGCTAAACAAAAGCAGGCAAAGAGAGACACTTCAGAAAAGAATAAGAAACAAAACCAAATGAACAACTTGCTTTCTAGAAAACAGTGAAAAGCATCTTAAAATCCATCACGTGATGAAAAAGAACAATAATTTACAAAGGATCATCCTGGATATAAAGTGAACTCTACTGAAATCCAAGAGAAAAAGGTAAGGCTTTCTTCACCTGAAAATTACAGCATATCAAATCTTGCCAGTACCCGAGTGCGTTCAGCTTATTGACATGACAACTGGCTTAGTGTCTGCTTGAACAGGGAAATGTAAGCGTTAAGTCTTCAGCAGAGTTGAGAGAGAGAGAGAGAGAGAAAAAAAAAAAAAAAGGCTGTGCTTAATAAAAGCCCTGCTCAGATTACAAAAACAAAAGAAGGTTTACTCACTCCCCCCCTTCAAGTAATGGGTAAATTTAGATGTCTCAGTTCCATAAATCTTTACTGTCCCCTTGAGACTGTCACCAGTGTTTTATTGTCTACAGCTTCCTGACCCTCACCTGATAAATTAGGAACTGTAGACATTAAAACCGAAGCCTCATACATCATTTCTGAAGATATTTTTGGGGTGACCCTCTGTGGAGAAATAGGATTCTTAATAAGGGGAAATATGGGAACTGCCGTCTGCCTACGCACACGCTGCTGGAGACTAGACACTGGGGAGAGGAGGAGTTGCATACACACAACGCGAGCATCTGTCTTTGCATCAGTTTGTACTTAGAAAGAGCAAATCTACGTACTCTATAGCTAGAGGGAACCGTTTGGCATCCAAATTCATCTTATCACTTTTCGTTTTTTTCCCCTACAGCAGTAAAAGACTGGAGCTAATGCACTGCTTACTTTTCTCAGCTATTGAATTCTCTCGTGTGATCGTCTGAAAGCTGAACCTCACTTTAAAGAGGAGACGGGACCACCGAACCTGAGCGGCCAGAGATGGACACAAGACAAGATTTTCATTTTTAAGAACTAACTGCGCTCAGCAACGCACAGGATAAAAAAAAAAAAAATTTGGATACCAGCTCTGACATGGTTACTGTGGCTCAAAATAGCAGATGACCAGTTCACCATACTGACCATGCTGGCCTTTCTTCAGGACCATCCTGGACCAGAGAGGCGCAGTGAAGTCTTACACCGTACGCAATTTCTGCCCAAAATACGGCTCCTGAATATATTCTGCTGGAAACAAACATGTCCCATCCTTTACATTTCTTGAACGGGTCTGGAGCGGACAACGGATCTTTGTCACCCCTCTCAGTAACAGGAGAACCCAAAGAGAACTACCCGAATGATGAGCAAGGGAACAAAGTGCGTTGGGCGGCTTTGCTGTTCCTGCTGGTGATCATCCCCACCATCGGGGGGAACATTCTCGTTATCCTGGCTGTGTCTCTGGAGAAAAAGTTGCAATATGCTACCAACTACTTTTTAACATCCTTGGCCGTGGCAGATTTGCTCGTGGGACTGTTTGTGATGCCGATTGCCCTTCTCATAATATTGTTTGGTAAGTACAGTGCGTTTGTTTCATCAGGCAAGCATCCTGGGCACAAACTTGGAAGTCTAATTTAAACAGAAAATTTGTTTGCTTTCCACTAATAGGATTTTAAAAATCACTCGGATAAGGGCTCCAAAATCTTTCCTTCCTTTAATTGTAATACAGCCTAATGTCTTTATGGGAAATATACCCACTATGTTCTTTGATTTGAAATAAACCATCGAAAAAGCACCTGAGACTTAGAACTAAATCAGACAGGGACATGGGAACATTTGTGCAGTCGATCATTGTTTTTAATAACTTCAGCACAATGTTGAGATCTGTTCTACTGGGTATTACATTACTTGCAGTCAGTGTCCTCTTAGAAATGTGACACTAAGTGATCTGGGCTAAAATAACTAAACTGAACAGTTTTTAACTCTCTGGGATTAAGAGCCACCTCATTTTGTCTTTATATCAATTCCATACTCCATGAGCAGTCAGAGATGGTTCCTGGAAGCATCAATGTCAAGTTTTACCAGTCTCAGTTTCAGGGAAAGTGATTTTCTCCTGCCCTAGGAAAAATGGTTTGTAAAGTGTCCCATAGAATTAATTCATCTGTCAAGCCACAGCAGCCTCAATGCATCCATGTACCTGATCTTCAAGACTCAGATTCACCATTCAGTCTGGCTCACAGGGAATAAAATATATATATTTTATATGATTATACATCGGGTGTGACATTTTCTTTCTACTTAGTCATTACAGAAGAAGAATGCCTTTTTCATATTTTCTCATGCCCAGCTTTATTTCAAATATTACTTTTGACACCCAATCAGAAACAGCTGCATGGAAAAGTCTTTTTTTTTTTTTTTTTACTCCTGAAGTTTCTTTAAGAATATTTTTTCCCACCTGTATGACACTAGAATAGATAATTTAAAATGCAATCTGATATCATTTTGACAATTTAAAATGCAATCTGATATCGTTTTTTCAAAAAGCTTAAGGATTTACAGAATTATCTTTAAGGTATAGATATCACCGGGCTCTAGATAACGAAAGGCTACAGGAGTTCATGTTTCCTTTGCTATCTCTCTAAAAGTTGCCTAAGCAACAAGCAAACAACTATAAACTTCATTTCAGAAAGTGCATCAGTAGCTTTTGTTTGCTGCAGAAGACTGGTATCACTTTATTAACAAATGTGTTTATTTATTAAAGGACACTGAATTTCTGTATAGTACAGACTTTCACCCTTAACAGTCTATGAATTGGAGGGAAGAATTCAGGGTTGATATCATAAAGTAGGCAGATTTTTTTTTTTTTTATTTCAAGCAACAGTTTCTATAAAGATAAATGAATGTATATAACCAAAATTGTGATTTCTACCTTGAAAAAATACCACTGCCTACAAAAACAATTGATGTAATGTATGTGCACATGTACAGGTGAAAAACTTCTGTAAACACGTACTAATATACAGATACTGTAAGTGCTTAGCTCCTGCCAAAGACCACACTAATGAAAAGAAATAATAAAATTATTAAGATAAAAAGCACTAGTATTTGACTAGCAACCAATAAAAAGAGAGGGCAGGTTCTGGGCTTTGTGAAGGTGTGGGTGGTTTCTTTCTTTTCTTTTTAAATTTTGCTCAACTAGTAACTCCCTTTCTTTTTAACTTTATAAAGAGACTATTGCTCCTTAATCTCTCAATTAATCTAGTGCAAAACCCTGGTTACAACAGTTTAAAGCATGCTAGGAATCTTACAAACAAAAGCATCTTTCACAGTGCAGGAAATATACCAGAAAGCAGTGAAATTAGTGACAATTAACTAAATGAGATTGTGACCAGCCCTTCACGTTTCAGTTTCAGCCACTGCTATCTTGCATTTCTCTCTGGCTCCCGACCAGAAAAGCTGCTTTGCCTCTTTACCAACTGGCAGAAGATGCTGAGGTGTTTACAGAAGACCAAAGCATGAGCAAAACATAAGGAGTTACTGGAATGAAGCAAGAACATACTTCTGAGTACAGAACAAGTCTAAATCCTGAAGCTACATTATCCAGATAACTGCTTGAACATAGAATAATAATTGATAGTCAGAAAGCCAATTAAGTCTGGCCTCCTGGCACTTTCACACAGGAATGTTTCTGTTATAATGAAATAGCTGTGTGCAGTTTTTAGATACAGAATACAAATATTATGCTTCAGATGAGACTGATATTTAATTATGTGGAAAATATTTGAGGAAAAAGGTGTGAACTAAAATGTGGTCACGTTAAATGATTTTGGAAAAAAAAATAATGTCACAATGTTCAAATTCAAAGTCTACTACAGCTATTGGCTTCATGCCCTGACGACAGGCTTAAAGGAAAACCTTCAGAAATAGGCTGTCACTGTGATAAGCAGCTGCTCTTTCAAAAAAAAAAAAAAAAAAAAAAAAAAAAAAAAAAAAAAATCTGTAACCACCCCACAGGTATAATACCATGAGCAGCAGATTTCTTCTTCCCAGCAGTGACTAAGATGTTCTCCAGTCTGAATATACACTGCAATTTTGATTTAAGAATACAAGTTGCAGAATATACAAACAATTCATTGTTTTTATTGGTTACTAAATTCTTCTCATTTCTTCCACAAAAAGGCAGGCGTGTTAGGAAATAATTGCATTCTCTGAAATCTAGCTTTCAGAAGTTACCAAAATTTATAAACACACAGAACTACCAAAGAAATACCAAAGCAAAACAAAAACGTTGTTATTTATCAGATGGCGAAATTAGCAAATTCTTAAGAAGGAGCCTCTAATTTGCAAAGCCTGCAGCAGGAAAAAGTCTGTTGTCCATGCCTTCATAGGCAGTGGTTTACTTGCAGACAGGGTATGTGCCACCTTTTAAATTGTATTCTCGATTCTCACGTACATGCACTTAAAAATCAGAAGGTAAAGCTGTGTGTCCCAGGCTGCCAACCCTAATTTTTGAGACCTGTCAAAAGGTTTCTGACCATCTTTCCCCGTTATTGATTTTGAACCACGGCAAACCTTGCCTTCTTGCTTGTGGTAACAAGGACTTATTTCATTGATGGCTACTTCCCAATATCTCAAATCTAAAAATAAATAATAAAACCAGGGTTTATTTCCAACAAAGCAACTTTTATAAAAAGAATACCTAGGTAAAAGTCAAAAAACAGCACAACAGTGAAAAACCACTGCTGACACTACAATTGGAGTGGAGAAATAAAAGCAAGCAGCCATGGGAGTGCGAAAGCAAGGCAGCAGCCCAGAAATCCCAGGCCTATGAAGTCCCCAAAGCCGAATGCTGCCACGAGGGTGAACAACAAACACACAGACCACAAACACGCACACATCAAATTGAAGATTAAAGCCTAGGCTTAGCTCAGTTGGCGATTAAAGCATCAGATTTCCTTCTTGGTGAAAACATTGTTGTCTAACAGCAACAAAATGACTCCTGTAACTAAATCACTTGCAAGCAACACATTTCAGGAGCCCCTATAGCAAAAGAACAATTTCCAAGCCTGTTTAAAGATCTCTCAATCATGCCTATGCATGCACACAATAGGTGCCTTCTCCCAAGCCTTCAAAAAAAGCTTTTGGCTTACAGCAAGAGCAGCACTTCTATACTGTACTTTGTTTTGAGGATTACACATTTCCAAGGTATTTCCTATCAATAAATCTTTCTGGAAATAAAGATTCTATTAAACAAGGGCAGACAGTTGTGTTAAAAGCTCATCTTACTTTTCTTAAGGTGCAAGAGAAACCTTAAAATACGTATTTGATTTTGTATTAACTAGAAATAAGGAAAATGATGCACAACAGCAGCACTGCTGCATTTAGGAGGGTCTGAGACCAGGATTGTAAGGACTATCTTTTTATCTTATAGCACCCAACAGCTAGAGAAAGCAAACAGGTTTTCAAGCCAGCACATTTGTCAGCTAACACAGGAATTTGAATAAATAAATAAATCGAATCCACTAGTTGTTAAAATCCTCATTTCAATTCCCCACAAAAAAAGGTGGAGAATCCCAGCAGAGTAAACCATTTAATGCTTTGTTTTTTTCCTCTAGAAGTGTGGATCTGTAATAGGAGAATCTGAACTTCCAACAATCCAAACTAAGCACGACCTGTTAGCAACTCCGTGTGGACTGCTCTGACAGGACTCACCCATTTTACCTTCAGCCTAAATTATAAAGTGGGAAAACACGACTGCTTGTTTGTTCTTTAGGGTCAGACATGCCTTCGAGGTCCTGAGGTGAAACTAATGTTCTGCTTCTTCCCTACTCCCGAACTAACAGAACAGACAAACAATAATATACATGAGGAAAGCACAAAATCATAGCCTGGAACAGTACATTCAGGGCTAGGCACAGAGCTTCTAACACGTGTACAATGAAACAAAGTAAAATATGAATCCCAGATGACTAGGTGATTCTTCAGGACTTACAGGTATCAGAGTTTCACTACAAATATATGTTTAATTAATAACCGTATTCATCAACTCATTAGCTACTGCATTTACCGCCTACTCTGATTTTGTATGGATAATATCACCTCATACACACAAATATAACAGTACACAATGCTATAGCCACTAATGCAGAACCTTACTGTCTTCTGCATGCAGTTCGAAAGAAAAAAAGGAAAAAGCTTTCTCTCTTCAGTTATACTTCCCAACTAACAAACGCCCTACAACTCATCAAAGTTGCTCTGTGTCAGGTAGCTGTTTCAATACATCTATACTTAAAAGAAAAACACTTTCTGTTGTGAGCTATTTGAGGGATTTCTTTTGCAAAAGGCAAATTAACTGCAAATGGAAAGAGTTTTTTATGCTGCAATTCTCCAGAAAGCAAAGCAGTTATAATCCAGGGAGCAGCACGTAAGCACTCTGAACAGAAGTGTTAGCTCCTCATTTGAAATCTAGCAGTGTTATCTGTGTGTCCTTCAAGATGTAGAATACGCTTTCCATTATTCATATTTTATCTCAACTAATCACTCATCATGTAAGTCAAGAAATAGTTCTACTTTTCTGGAGTGAGCAAGAACATTTAAAACCCATCAAATCAATTATTTAACTGTTTTTCTTTTTTATTCTGGCTTGCTTTCTGTTTGCGTGAACCACAAAACATTTTGATTTCCTTTATCTTGTTGTTCAGAGGTAACACACTTCACTGCCAGTTAAAAGTGTAGATAGAAATCATGAACATGAGCAACTATTTCAAAATATACTAATTATGACTTTCTCATAACTGTATGACATTTTTGAAGCATAATTTTAAATAAAATATCTACTTTTGGAAATACGCAGCTAGATATTAAAATTCAATGGTTACTGATTTTAAACTAGACCATTCGTCTTCCTTTTTGCCTCATTTTCTACATCATCCTCACCTGGAGTCCCCTGCTTTGGGGATGGGTGACATCCAGCGTAACGCTTCATCGACCTGTTCTCTATCTAACAGGAAAGGTTTCCAAACATGGGCAGCAATGCAGAAAAGTACATACTGTCTTTACACCATTTTCTGTTTTCTGGGGCTTATTACTCAAGTCAAGGTAGCAACATGCTGTTTCCATCTACCAGTCACATTATGAAAAAATGTTTTAATGTCAAACTGCTGCACTGTCACCACACTGACAGGATCAAGCATTACAACATCCCAACATTCAGAATAAGGAGATTAAAACCAAATTTCATTTGTCACAAATATCTTTTTTTTTTTCTTAGTCATTATTCAACAAAGAACCAAGTTCTCTGACAGTACTTTTAATGAACCTACTGATCAAGCACAGCTGAGTTTTATAAGGAAGGAGAATTTAAGCAAATCAGTCAATACCATAAAAATACCAGCCTTTTGCAACACTGAACATCACAAAACTTTTAGCTTGGACCCAATGCAGTTGACAGACCATACATTTGCTATGAAGATTAACATGAGAGACAGGTAACTGCTGTCAGAAACAGGATTAAAAATTAAAAATTCATATGATCCTTCTTGGAAAAAAAAAAAAAAAAAGTACAAGAAAGCACATCGATGTTTATAAAATGTCTAGTCAGAAGAGCCCTGCTTCTTTTTAGTTTCTGCACAATTAGGCTCCTCAAGATTACCACTAATTTCAAGATCCAAACATGGTTCTGCAATGACTAATACATTGATTATGACCTACTACCTCCTGCATTTAATACAGTCTTGAATCACAGGATTAACAGAAATACATAGCTGAAAAAAGTCATTTAAAATCAGGGTGCAAGCACTGAACACAGTCCTAGCCCATTTAATTTTTTTATTTTTATTTTTTTTAAATCCAGAGTCCTTACCACAAAGAGATTATGATCTAAAATGGACAGAACGATAGGGATAGATTTATTATACACAAACATCCTGATCAGTGTGACGATGGAAACTATCCCAATCAGACGTCAACTGAAAACTACTACAATCCAACTGAGGTGGTGGCAAAGTTGAGTTTCTGCAGAATTATGAACTTTAAGGATACTGATACCAAGGAGGGAACAAAAAACCAACAACCTACACACCAAAAACAGTCTCTCAAGAAAAGATTCTAATGAGTTTTCTGTTCTCTTTCAGATAATGCCTGGCCTCTTCCAGCTGCCTTGTGTCCTATCTGGCTGTTCCTTGATGTCCTCTTTTCCACAGCTTCCATCATGCACCTCTGTGCCATCTCACTAGACCGCTATATTGCAATTAAAAAGCCAATCCAGGCTAGCCAGTACAACTCATGGGCTACAACAATCATCAAAATCATCATCGTTTGGCTCATTTCAATAGGTATGTGAGGCTCGGAAACTGGAAAAGCAATACAGAAGCTTCTCATGTCCAAAAAAGTAGGTGTAAGCTGGGCACAAAGACAAATTTGATGAAGTACTATATGGTTTGCAGACCGTAACACCTGGGCTGGTCTAAGTCCACCACTTGGATCATGTGTAGCTACATCAAAAACCTGCCTGGATAGCTGCTCCTTATCAAGCTTACTAGAAAGGTCAAGCACCGAGCAGGCCTAATCATCACACTTCTTTATGGTCCCAAAAGTCAGAAGACAACGTCTGCATGGCTAGCATGTCTCCTGGGAATGCAAGATTTCATGTTTCTGTGGAAACAATCTAGTATTCTGTCCCAAACGTAATTTTAAGCCTTGAGTATATGCTGTTAAAAAACAGTGCCTTACTTACAATCATCTCATGAAATAAATTTTGAAAAGGTTAATTACTTGCACCAAAGAATGAAAGATAAGTGAGCAGCTGGCAATATTCACACTGAAAACTGAGACGCACTGGCAATACATCATACAGAAAGGCTACCTTTAAGCCAAAACCAAAACAAAACACCAAAACAAACTGTTGATATAAAGGATGCAAATGTATAAACATTTATGATATTAGCTTCTCTTTGTTGTGTATGTAGCACATCGCTTGCTTTCAATGCTTACAAAAGTCTTTTAAATGAGCTAGGAGGTGAAAACATTGAATTCAAGTAACTAAAATGCATAGCAGGCAGCCACAAGCATAGAGCTGTTGTGCTCTGTATGCAAGAGGAAAAACAAAATTAGTCCGGATTACTTTAGGCCAATGACGCATACAAGAATAGGTACATCCATCTTCTTGACTTAGACATACGTGCCTAAACCCAGAAATTTCAACTTGAACAAAATTCTGGAAGAGCTGTGATGATGACAAGAGAAAAGACATATTTCTATTTTATCACAAAAAAGGAAACTGTTAATGAGACAACACACTTACAAGCTGACCTTTTAATACCCGATGTATTGTTATTAATCAGTGCTGTACTTTTCATTGCTTTTTATCTAACATGAAAGTACCCTGCAGATGAGCCAAATTTCTCGAAATCAAAGGTTAATTTGATTCAATCCTTGTTTTAAGCATTTGCTCTATCTGAAGGTGTGCCTCCACTTAAGAAAGGGGTCAAGTGGTTGAAGGGTAAATCATTTCTCTGCTTGCTGCCTCCGACCAACCTCGGTAAGCAGAGTAGCAGAGGACTGCAGTAAATAGCTACATTTTTAAGTGGTATCAGGAAACATAGCACAAATAACCTCCACCAGACAGCAAGGAACCTGTTGTTTTCATTGTAATGTCAGACTGCTGGCAAATGAAGTGCTGACAGTAATTTAGTGGTTATAAAAAAAATCATTTAAAAGACAAGACTGCTAACATTTTTTTTAATTTTTTTAAATGAGCAGTGAATTACAGAGCTCGCTAGCTAGCCTCATTTAAACACTCTTAAATATCCAAGAGACTTTAAACAACAAATCCATCTCAAATACACACACTGCATAATTCTGGCATCTATTTAACTACTTGTATATACCACAGTCAAGCAGGGTGAAAAAATCAGCTGTATTCAATCACTTGATGTCATTAAGATAAGAGGGAAAGACAAGTTTTAAGTATTTACAGAACCAGCCTTCAAGAAGTACAACGGTTACCTCAAAAAAAGGGGGGCAGAGGGAGAGGAAAGGAGGTGAAGAGCATTAGGGAAACTCATTTCAAGGGAGGAAAAGCCATACTAATTGCAGTGACTAGAGTCAAAGCAATTCATGTGTTTTACACTTGAGAAGTTGGCAACTTCATACTGCTTCCTCAACCTCTAAGGGTTCGTCCCAATCTCGTTAAAAGGGCATTCTGTTAAAGCTGAGCTTGCCAAGTCTCACAAAGTACTATTTTCCCAATTACCCACGTGAGGCCCTCAAACAACTCATGTTTTCTCAGTAACCCTTGTGCCTACTCCAGAGTTCAGGAATTCTTTAGAGACCCTGAGGCTTCAGACCCAAGAAAGGATAAGACAAGCAATCACCATATACTGAAGTATTTGTTTTTTCTCCTCTAGGTATTGCTATCCCAGTTCCTATCAGAGGCATTGAAGATGGAAATGGCAACTCTACAAACATCACGTGTCTTCTGACACCCGATCGTTTTCATGACTTTATTCTATACGGATCAGTGGCTGCGTTCTTTATTCCCCTAGCTATCATGATAGTCACTTATTTTCTGACAATCCAAGTGCTACGCAAGAAGGCCTACTTGATCAACAAGCCACCTCAACGTTTGACTTGGTCAACGGTGTCCACGGTTTTTCAGCGTGACACGACACCTTCCTACTCACCAGAAAAGGTGGCCATGCTAAACGGCTCCAGAAAGGACAAGACTTTGTCCAACGATATGCCCATCTGCAGAATGTCTACAATTGGGAGGAAGTCTATGCAAACCATAACCAATGAACAAAGGGCATCAAAAGTTCTTGGGATTGTATTTTTACTTTTCTTGTTGATGTGGTGCCCGTTCTTCATAACTAACATAAGTTCAGTCCTGTGCAACTCCTGCAACAAGGAAGTTTTTCAAAAGCTCATGGAGATATTTGTTTGGATAGGATACATTTCCTCGGGAGTGAACCCTCTTGTCTATACACTCTTCAACAAAACATTTAGGGAGGCTTTCAGCAGGTATATCACTTGCAACTATGGGACCACAAAGCCTGCCAAGATCCTTCGGAAGTGTTCCAGCAGGATCTCTTTCAGGAATTCTGTGACAGAAAATTCCAAGCTCTTTGTTATGCACGGGATGAGAAACGGGATTAACCCCATAATGTACCAGAGCCCAATGAGGCTGAGGAATTCACCTATCCAAGCATCATCAGCCATTCTGCTGGACACGTTGCTGCTCACAGAAAATGAAGTTGATAAAACAGAAGAACAAGTAAGCTATGTATAGTGGAATGGCAGCCATGTCCGTATCATAGGATTACTGTCTGTATTATTCTAGGTAACTGTGCTATAAGAGGTCATAAATACTATTGTTTTATTTATGCAAGCAATATCTTATAAATTTATAAGAAATCTTCGCCTCCCATTCCGTGATAAACAATGACTATTGCAAAACTGTATCCTACAGAAAAAGGGAAATAAATAAAAGCTAAATCAATGTGAGTATCTAACTTTAGTTCTCATCATCTACAGTCTCTTGATTTAAACCTACGATGGTTTACTCTGGGCAAACAAAACAGCACACATGCTCACTGCACTGCCTCCTACAGTTCCACTGCTGAGACTGCACACTCAGATACAAGACTTTCTCTGTATTGGGGGTATCACAAGCAAAATCACTAGTTCCAGAGACCATAAAGTGCCTATTCACAGTCCACAAGCAGTAAAACCTTTTGTTAACTAGGTGACAAAAAAAAAATAATAATCCATGTGTGGAAATTATCCCTGTGGTTTTACTGTATGGAAGCCAGAATCTCTTACCCACCTGAATTTCATCACCATTACTCTCACATACAAACAAGCTTGGCGTTAGCAGATTTGTCACAAAAAAATAGCCTTTCTTCTTTTCATACTAAGAAAGTGAGAGCGTCTAACTAAAACAGGGCAATACCGCATGAACGATCATATGTGAAACAGGACAGGCAGTGCCTGGAAGATCCCTTTAATTTATATGAGCAAAGTTCCTTTTTGTAGCTTTTAGAACTTCAGTAAAAGCTGTCCGTGATCTGCCAATTGTGCTCCCAGGAGGCAGCAGGGATAAGGGCAGTATCTAGGCCTGTATACATTAACTGCTCAGCTTAGCTCAGAAGCATTTCATTGGACTAATTAATGCTGTAAGATCACGGGTCCCATCCTGTACTCTCTTAACCACAACACTGGTAAATCTAATCTTCCGTGAGAACACAAAATTCATAGAAAGAATTGCTCTTCACAATCCAGACAAGCTAAGATTATCTCTATGAAGTCAGGAGCTTCTAACAGTCCCAGGCCATATCCCCTCTGGGAAGGAAAATCAGATTTCCCCAAAGTACTGGAGTTCTGACAGTAAGCAGCCAGGTCACCATTTTTTCCCCTGTAGTTTCCATTTACAGCAGAATTTTCAACCCAAGCTTTGTTTTCATTTTTAATGCTTTCAGAGCTCTTTAGTTACACGCTTAAATTATGTACAGCAAAAAGCTTAGGTTTTTTATCCACAGAACAGAAAGTACTAAAGATAACATGTCCTTCCAAAATTTATTTATATATATTTAATTTAAAACATATGCAAGTTCGAAACAGAGCCTGATGTAACAAATACCAGCGTGTTCCAGGAGAAAGTATTAAAAATACTTTTGTGGTACTTACAGTAATTTTGCTCCTTCCTACCCTTTTTGGAAATAGTCACTAGCCACTGAAAGTTAGGATAAGCTCTTAACTACTCTTATACCCTTTGAGTAATCAAAATCTGTTCAACAGGATCCTGTAGTTAAAAGCCAGAATTGCTGTTTTGTTATAGCTGTGGCAGATGCCTGTATCTAAAAATATTTGAGGATCAAAAGCCTTTAATTACTTAAATTAGTAGATTACTAAATTAGTAGATTACCTAGATTACTTAAAAGCTCTTAAGGGAGACAGAGTAGTAATAAAAACAAACAAACAAACACCACAACCCCCAAACTTCCAGGCATTTAGCTGAAATCTTCACACATCCGTATCCCACTTACACTAAAGCAGGAGTACTGGTACCAGGAAGAAGTGCAATCATGTCTATAGACATTGTGATCAAACACCAAAAAAAAAGATTACATGCATTATTTGAAAAGCAGGAACCAGCCTTCATAAGGAAGAAAAAAAAGTGTCAAATGGGCACAGTACTTGAGGGGTTATTTCCCAGCAGCCGGAGAGCAAGATGCAGTCATCTTTGAAAACTCTCCTGCCTCTTAATAAATCCTTGCAGATTAAACAAAAAACTTGCATACAATAAAAGCGGTAATCATCTACTTTCAGAATGAAGATGAACCTCCAATTAAAAAAAACTCATTTCTGATTATAACGACAACTTCTTGGGCTAAGATTACCACACATGAATAGGAAGAAGGGGAAGGCCAGATAGGTGAGAAGGAAATCCTGCCTTTCAGAAAGACACACTGCCCCCATCTGCTGATCTCAGTGGCAACAGCTCCCAGTCCACCCAGTTTCTCAAAAAAAAAATCTCCATCTCTCTAGAAGTTGGCAGAAACAGTAGGGAGGAAGAACTGTGAGGATTGCTTGTTGAAATCTTGCAGCTGTCCTCCCTTCTTCCCAGCAAATGTACTATTGAGCTCAAAAAACAAACACTATTTAGTGTGTTATTACAAGAACAACGGGAGGGATATCTTAAACCTGGGAAGAAAACCACTGGATTAACAATCCCACCGTCAGCAACAATTTCGATCTTTCCAGCAGAAACACCACAGATGGCTACCAGCATCTGGAAAGGGCAAGAGGTAGCTTAGTCATCTTCTGGGTGACCCTGTTCTTGTACAACCATCAATCTCCAGTGAGCAACGACAGCAGAAGTAATTTGCTTCAAGCGTTCCCTAGAGAACGATACCAAAGACTCTTTATAACTTACGGTTGGACTCCAAGGAACAAAAAACCCTGAAAAGGTCTCACCCAGCAAAAATGTGCTATGTCAAGCCAGCACACACGTTTCTCAATTTTAATAACCAGAAATAGAAGGTCACCAGGTTCCAGTTACTGAATTTAGTCAGCAGCAATAGCTAAATTGAGACATAAACCTCAAAGGGACCAGTGACTAACCAAACGTCTAGCCTTCCTACCAAAAAATAAAATAAAATTCTCTGTGCACAGAAACATATCAGCTAGAGAACATACACCTTCAATTTAACATGCTAAATGTTAATGCACAAGCAATTTCTCTTTTACAAAACAAACAAGCTGAGAATTCAGGCAACAAGCCTGTAAAGTATACAGACAGAGGGAGAAGAAAGATGAAGATGGAGAACTATGAAATAAAAAGACAACACAACGTACAGAAGAGTTCTTGTTTTGGAAACTGTATCTACAAGAACAAGTACGAACAAAGACATTGCCTTCGTTAGCAAGACATGGTGAAAAATTAAAAGGGTCACTGCAAGCTACTGTAAGGAAGCACAAATTAGTTATACTGTAACTAAGGACAATGTGTTCATACAGAACAGATGAGTGAGATGGGATAAAGACTACATTCACTACCATCATCTTGTTACACTCATTTGCACAAATATGTATTTTTAGATGCTGGTTCTGAAAAGAGAGTATTTTTATAGCTTTGAGATTCCTACATAAAGATAGCACTGTAAGTTCTAATCGATAAAAGATTTGCAGTCACTTGTTAGTAGAACACAAGACCTTTAGGGGTCATGCACTCCCCGTTTTTACCAAAAAAAGACTTGGGCAGAAAACTCAACATTCTTTTCTCTGGAGTGAAACGTTCTCAGTTCTTTCAGAATTTAGCCCATGCCAAGCCAGCCACCTGACCAGCTCTATGCTCCCTATATACTACAGGGAATAACAACTCACAGAGTACTTAGTTGACTTTTCCTCACTATTACAGAAACCTGTAATCCAGTACATTTCACTCCCTTTTAAACAACTAGAGAACAAAGACAAAAGTTAAAGCTGATCTGTAACATGCAATCACTATGAGAAGAAATTTTACAGGAACAATGGTCAAGTATTTTGTTGCTGCTGTTCTTCTGTCAATTATTTAAAATACATTAGGAGATAGGCAGTCAGAACATTGGCTATCTAATTAAACAAAAATTAAAGCACAGACGTGGACCTACCCGCCTCAACAGTCTTACTAAGAGAAAAATAACAGAATTTGAAGGCTAACAGGATAAGTGCCTTCAAATTCAAGTAAAGGGAATATTGTAAAAAACTACACACCACAAAAACAAACAAGCAAAACCAACCTTTAAGCCTATTTCAACTAATCTCAACTATGGGGATATAAAATGCATTTTAGGAAACCAGTCCCCAGCCATCCATGGTTCTGCAAGATACAAGCCTTCAGTTAAGATTCTGTCAGAAAACTTTCAGGCAGCCATAAAAAAAATCATTCACCACTCATCTTGTCTTCGTGTGCAAAACTGCTCCCAACTGCATTACATCTGGCCATACTAATGCATCAAAATTCAGTTAAAAAAAAATAACCCAGTGTTAAACAGAAGTCAAGGCACTGAGAAAACAGACTGGTACCATAAAGCTGGTCACTAATACTATAATGCTGCTCACTAACAAGACAAGAGGCACACTGATTTCTTCACAGATAACATTTTCCTACACTGATTTCTTGTGGAAAAATCCACAGCACTGCAAGCTGCTTTGAGAAAGCAAAAGCATTGTTCCCTTAATCTTTTTGTAGGATGTCCTATGTAACATCAGCCTTAAAAGGTACAGTAGTGCAAGCACAATAAGCCTGGAAAGGGCATACTGAGCAACCTGGGACAACAGAGCCCAAAAACAGAGGCTGCTCGCCAGAGTTTTTCTGGCTTTGTGCATTAAAAGCTAGAACCAGGAGTCCCAGAGTTCTGTCCAGTTCTCGGGACATACTTAATACCACCATGAAGCATTAGAGTTCCTTCACCAGATTCATAAAGATGCTCATGTACTGTTGCTAAGAAGCACTCTGTTGTTTCGCTTCCCCTTTGGCTCTTTAGGTAACCATCAACACGGCAAAAACAACAGTCAGTAGAGAATTGATTTCCATATTTTTGCTTTGGCATTTGGCATCATGGTGCTTAATGTCAGTGTCAGTTCCTGTGAGGAACTGTTTTCTCCAGCTGCAAAGAGAGCCTTTTGCCCTGCAGAACAGAAGAAGCGGTGTTGTTTATTTTTTTTAAATGGGAAGCTAGTGAAAAAAATAGGAAAGACGGCTTGCTGAAATGTCCTTTTTTATTATAATTATTACTTTTAATAATTCATGTCAAACATAATTTCTCTAGCTACATATAAGAGTCCAAGCACCCAGGTATTCAAGCCCTTTCCAAGCCCTGAAAAACAACATCATTCTCTTAAAACTAACAAGCTTTTTGTTCTTCAAAGGATCCTCTTTACAAATGCTCTGGACAGGCGACAGCAATGCATTTCATTTGCAAATTCATTAAACTCTGCACAACAGATGAGCCTTTTATTCTGTTAGATGCACATCAATATTCCCTAATAAAATCCAACAGGAAGACTTTGCCATAGAAAAATAACATTAATCAACTTAACCTAATGGCTCAAAGCATCTCAGCATTTTTGATGACTTAATCTGAAACTCCGCTTGAACAGTAGTTTTAAAGGAAATGTAAGAATTTTGTGATCTGAAAATCTTCAGTAAGCTTACTATAGGCAATGTGGGTAGTATTTTTAGGCCATAAGGAGAGAATGACTTCCTGAAGGAATATTTTTGAGTTTTGAGTAGGATATAAGCAAAACTGAAAGAACTACCTCAGGTTTAAGCCAATCATTAATTTACTTATCTGCACAGGCATTCCAGTTTACAGTGGAAAGTTAAAACACTCACTGAGATTTTCAAAAGAACTCAAGTGGTACAAGGCTCTGAGCACTGGTTTCTCAAGTAAATAAAATCTCATGCATACAAATAGTCTAGAACAATGATAAAATAGCAGGTAAAGTGTTAATGCAAGATCTCTTTCTATACTATTTGAAACAAAGTATTTGTGCAATCTGATTGTACACCTACAATTTTCCTTAGAAGTTAGATTAATTTTTCCAGAAATAAGGAATTTCTCCAGAGCACTACAGTTTGGTAAGTGAAGACCAAGACATTATGTCCTACACAGCTTTCTTTCAAGTTTCAGATCTGCAGATAAAGGAGACATTTTCAAATCCAGAAAGACTTCAGTGAAAGTCTACAGCTTCCTCTAATTATAAAAAAGATTTCTGTTACTTTTAACCTGTCATTGAAAGGGGCTCCTTATTCTCCTCCACCAAGACTGTAGATGATGACAATGAAATGGGTTGGAGAGTAAACAAAAATCTTTAAATCTTTTCTACACAAGAATTAACAAGCAGATATGTTACACTACATTCCTCCTCTTCACAATTAACGCACTGAAGTTCACAAGTTAGACTGACTGTTTGGCTCATACTCAGGTGCTACGAAGATCTGCCACCTGCCTGCTGGGTAAAGATACGCTGCAGCAGTTGAACAAAACAAATTGTCCAAGTCTTACTCGAACAAAATACAAGCATCTGATCTGCATTTGCTTTAAAACAAATGTGTCTTTTATAATATCAAAGACCACATAAACCCAATGAACACAAAAGCAGGAAACATTTCTGTTTTGCTTGCTTCATCCTACACCGATGAACTGAAGGTAAACCACATGCAGTGCTCCACGTTTGGGCAGCCAACACCCAGTGGCTGGTACTACACCTTCCTTTTGGGACTTGCTAGAGGCTGCATTATTCCTTCTCGTGCCTTTAGCTTTTTCCTAAAGAGGAACTAACAAGGCTGCGCTATGGCAGTAGCATCCCACAACCCGTGTGCCTCAGGGAGCTTTGTTGTAATACTCAGAGCAGCAGTAAGGTCCGGCTTCTCTGTATTTCTTATTCCCCCGAGCTTAACATCTGCTATCAGAGCAATTAAACCTTCTCACTTCATGCTTTCAAGCACTGTCTACATTGAAGCCTTCTACCTAATTGGTTCTATTTTATCCGCAGAGCTTCTAGCTCCTCATTTCATCTATAACCTGTAGGTATTCAGAAACACCGCTTCATTGCCCTAACGCATAACAATTTAAAAATAAAGCTGACTGCATAGATCAATCACATCTCAATCTGAAATAAACATAATTTTTACTACTTATGTCAAGAAATGAAGATTAAAAAAAATCCATTTTTATAAAGTAAAACACCAGCGTTTTCTATCTCATCATAATAATAAAAAAAAAAAAGGCTGACCAGAAATTACAAGCATATTTAATGTTGTTTTTCAGCAGCCATGCTAAATATTTTATAAACCACTTTCATAGGAAGAAAGACTAATATATAAGCATCAGTAATAAAGTAAAATTTGTAGTCTACGATCACAACAATCTACTGGCACAAGTGGCAGAGCTGGGAGAACAAAGACGCATTACACTATCCAAGTCATTACATCACTTCTCTTCTTGCTATTTCACCACATAATTTTGTACAGCCGTGTCATCTGCACTGTCATCCCCAAATACTGCAAGCTTTATCCATGTCTCCATACCACTTAAAAATAATATTTTACTTAAGTGTGTCTCCTCTAAGAGGCAGTCATTTTTGAAAAAGAGAAGAAGTCTCGGGTTTTTATGCAATGTTATTTTGACGGTCTTACAAACTGTAAGGAAGAAGAAAGGAGGAGACAGTTTTAAACCAAGTGTCTTGCACACGAGCATTTTCTGATAATTTAATATAGTGGCATGAAAATGCTCAGTCACAAGATATATACCCAGTACCTGTTTTTTGTATGGCACTAACCAAAGACAGAAAAAAAGGTACACCAAGTCCTAGAGCTTTGGTTTTGATGCCCAGTCTACAGATCTGTGACTGCTTCTGAGTAGTCAAGAACAAGTAAAGCAAGACTGCTGTCAAGTAAGCTTTAATTCTATATACACGAACCCCTGGAAAGCTTTAGGGAGCCCAAGAACAGAAAAAGGAAGCTAGCTTTGTGTTATATGAACATAATGTATTCTCTCACGGTGGCTACTGCGTTGCTCCTAGAGCACCATGTCTGCAGACATTCACACTTCCAGGCGAGCACTCATCCAACTTTTAGTTTTAGACCTTTACTACTTCAGACCAAAGTTTTAGACCTTTTCTACCAACCAATGTGGACACTGGAATTGAATTTACAAGGAAATATTTCTCCCTGTTATGCAAGAAGGTTTTGGATCGTACCCCTCCATAACAGGAAGAAAAGAGGCAGGATAAGATCTGAATCACTGCGGAGCAGCTTTAAGAGTCAAAAGTTACTGCCATGTATTTCCTCATTGCTGACCGTGAAGAGAACAGGCCCAGAACTATCTTGTAAAATTCATACCTTAGGGCAACTTATGTAGACATAGCATAATGCTGTATGTGCAAACAGAACAGGACAGGGGTAAGATGAGGTTTCAGATTTCCACGTACCTGGCTAGATTTTAACTACCTAAGGCCCTGCTTTCCTCATTCATTTAAAGAGAAAACCTGAAGAAGCAGACAGGCACTTAGTGCTCCAACAAAATGCCACTACTTGGTAAATGGTGGAGCTCAAAGCCCAGACAGCTTCTTATTTTGGTAGGAAGCTATACATGTCCAGTTATGTCTTGCATTTGTTGAAAAGAACAATGGTATTGATTCAGAGATCAAAAGTGCTTTGTCACAACCTGTTTGGAAGAAAAAGATTCCTGAAACTATGGAAGGCCTGTGTGGAATTTTCCTTCTGTACACAGATGCAGAAGTCAGTTTAACAGACCCTTTGGCTTCAGGAGAGACACAGAGGAATGATCTGGGCTCATGAAACCAAGCAGAAGCTCTTGAGAGACGCCTGCTGACCACAAAAAGAATTAATTCTGCTTGTAAAATACATTAAATTTCAACTTTCAGATAAAACAGAATGGAGTAATTTCTACATGAGAAACAACTTGGTTAATGACAAATTGGCTGGTGGCATCAGTAACCTGGTTTTTCCCAAACCATCTTTAAGCACCTGTTACTATCTTGCTTTTTTCAGAAGAATTTATGTACTGCTACTAACCCAAAGAACACAAAGATTTTAGAAAATATCCATGGAAAATTACAGCCCTGGACCCCAGTATGCACTACCACCTCTCAGACATACTCAAAGGCTACTGCCTGGCTCAATGCTCAGCCTATGCAAATTCCTGTATTAACAGATAAAGACATGGTTTAGTACTTGGGGAGCTTTCCAATTCCCCCAATCTGATCAAAAACCCAAAGCAACCTCCCCTTTCTCCCAGATACACATACAAAAAAACCCACACAACTTCTTACCTAGGGAACCGTAGAGCACTACTACAAAAATACCAGTGCACTCACAGATTTTTACTTTAGACAATCAAAGCAAACATCAAAATCAGTTTGCAGTGGGGCTGCCATTACCACAATGTAAGCCCAGTAACCTGTCAGGGTTTAACAGGGGATGTTTAAAAAACAACAGCAAAAAATGCAGGCTATTTCAACATCCTTCTTCATGTTAGTTTTACCAAGTCACAATCTCCAGGAACATTTTAGCAATTAGGTAGGCATGTTTGTCTGATCAGCACAGCTTTTAGGATGCCTGGCACAAGCACTGTATATTTAATTTTTAATCAACTCTCAATCTTGCAAATATTAATTTTTCATTCTGTTTGTCATCTTAATTGTTTGACTAGAGTTAGATGAAGTTGGAAGTCCGGAAACCTGCTAAAAGGCTCATTAAGCATCTACTGAACATTTGAGAAGGCTCCTATTTTGGACCCAGTTTTAATTCTCAATTTTTTGATATTTTTTAACCTTCACTCAGCTAGCAATTGAGTTATTCAATGCCAGCAATAGCGTACACATTTCCTGAAAAGAACAGGCACCAAATCAAAAGCTGTGGAAGTGACCAAAAAAGATACTGTACCTGAATAAAATGAAACCAAGCGACTCAACAGCTGCACGCCTCACATCATCGTTCACATCACTTACCTACAAGGTGGAAAACAGGATATTCAGAATGTAGTTATAACACTTGAGGACTCTGCAACATTTTGGATGAGTTGTCAGGCACACAGGTCAATCAGGAAGACAGATGTATACAGAAAGGAAGGTAACAATCATGGTAAACCTTAGCTGAAACAGCTTTGCTTTGGTTCACATACTGTGGCTGGAAGCTTATCAAAGAGGAGGCAGACCCCATCTTTTAAGGCTTAAGTTGTTTTTTTTCCTCCAGCCAGTCATTATGCAGACCATTCACTGCAAACTCATTACCAATTACCTGAGAATCAAGTTTTATTTTTTTAATAGATTCCTTTTTGTGATACCAGATTCTCTACCAGTATGTCTACTTATTCTAATACCAGAAGAAGAACCTACTATTTCTACTCCCAGTATTAAAGAAAGCTTTCATTACTTTACTTTCTCTGATTTGGACCAGAACATTAACACTGCAGACGCAAAGCCTGCCAAAGCAATGTCTTTACTCTCTCACCACTAATGTCTTACTATGTGTTCCTAAGACCCCAGTACTTACAGCCACATGCAGCAGGCGTCTGATAGCCTTGTTGTTCCCTGAGCCACAGTATGCCATAGCAACTGTGTACATGCCAGAACGACGGAGAATCGGATCCTGGAAGAGAAAAGTGTCAATATTTAACATATATCCTATCAGACTCAGTAATTCCAAATACAAATCTGTTCCTCTCTTGGGCTTGCAAGCTGCAAGCAGGCAGCCTCTGTGCTTTATTGTTTATTATGGATGAATAACAGAACAATTCCCAAAGCAGGATATGTCATCTACCTATTTCAGTGGGCCAGAAAGTTGCTATGACACAGATGCCAAAGAGCATCAGGTAGATGTGTTACTCTGCTTCATATTCATTATTTGCTTTTGAACACTATTAGATCCTCATGAGCGAACCATCCACAGTCAGCCTCGTCTGTTTTTAACCATTACATCCTGTTATGCCCTTTGGTGCTCTGTTACAGAGGCTGAGTATCACACAAAGGAAATATTAAGACTAAGCACCATTGTTCCTGTATTTTTGATCAGGAGAAAGCAGTGTGTGAAACACATCCACTTTAATTCTATGTAAGAACCTCCCTGGGATGAAATAGCCAACCCACCACAGCTTGAATTTTCAGAAAAGAACAGCGGATCACCTGTATAACAAAAGGACCTGGGATTAAGACACAGCTAAACTCACCTTATCTCTGCAGAGACTCTCAATGAGAGCATCTGCCTCCTCCATTCTCCCGTACATCACCAGAGCAATTCCAACAGCAAGGCCTCGCAAAATCTTTTCATGCTGGGTTTCCTGTGCGTAGCCAACCATGTCCTCAATTGCCTGAGCATTTTTAGATCCCAGCATAACCAGTCCCAGTGCCAGGCCAGCTGCTTCACCTGCACAGCACAGAAAAACAAAATCCAGCAAACTCAGCTCCTAAAAGCAGTAAATATTACACAGGATAGAGGCCAACAGGTCACTTCAACGTCACCATACTCAGCAACCCCAGTATTCACAGACAACTGTGCTTGTAAAGATAACCCACCAGCCACGAGTTAGTGCCCTCCCCCTCCAAGTTCCAATTTATCTTCGTAGGCCAACAGCTGCTCAGATAATTTTCCTGCAAACCCCAAGCTATGCAGCAGTAGCCCTTCAGAAGCTTCTCAGTCAAAAAAAGGGCACATGGCTCTGGAGATCAACTACACTGAATAAAAAACGTATGACAAAGTTAAGAATAGAGCAAAATAAGAGACTGTCTAAAGACGTACCATATCTTACTAACAATTGGAACAGTGCCAAAGACCAGTCCTGACAGGACCTCTGACCATTACTACCACTTAACTAAAGAACCATGCTGATCAGGAAAAGGTTAGCTAATAAAACACAGCTAAGGCAACCCAGAAAATTGATCTATGTTGCTAACAGAAGACTTAGAAAAAAAAACAGATGCCTGATAAGGCCTCAGATGGTTATCTGCTTTGAAAGCTGAACATTTACCTGTCACTGCATCATCCTGGTATAGATTTGTTTTCAGCAAATCGTACACATCTTGACGTGCCGTCCCCATGGCAGCAAGACCTAAACCCAAGCTGCCACCATGTCGGACAATCTAGAGAGAAGCATATGCAAGTTGAGTCATCATAAAACAGTAACAACATGGCTTCAGTTGAAGCAGATGTCTTTCTAGCAATATAAACCTGCAAACTTTTAACCCCAAACCACCCATTATGATCTCCTGACCTGTCAGAAAAGCCTCTTTTACCTTTTAAGGCAGTAACTGATTAGAAGGAAAGAAGCTAGATTAAAAGCAACAGTTCAAAGCCCATAACGAGTGTCAGAAGCTTTCCACATAGCACGTGAGACTTTAATACCTTTAAGCTCTTTCCCCCCACTGAGTGACTTATGTAGTACCACAAAGCTGTACCATACATAAAAATTGCTGCCTAGTAATAGCATTTAAATAGAAAGGTAAATCAGTACCCACTTAAATTGTACCTCCCCTCTTGTTCTAACTGGATATGGGAAAAGTATTACACTCGCAATAAGATGAGTGGGATCCATTCACAGTATTTTCAAAGATACAGTCTGAAATTCCCAAAAGAAAATAAAGGAACATGCTGGGAGAAATACTAATCAATTTAAACTTTAAAGGAGGCTTTTTGTAGTGGTCTATAAACGTTAAGTGGGGAAGGAAAGCATGTTTTTTGTGTAAAATGCATTCAAACCTACAGGGAGGCAGAAGCATTTTGTGGCTTATTCCTTTGACAGCTAAGCCATAAACAGTAATGGTACTTTAGCACTGGAGGTCTACTAGCAGAACAAATAAGATAATTAAGTAGTAAGAAAATGAAGCTAGATTCACTGTCATTAACATAAAAACTTCCTAAAAACCTTACTTAAATTGTTAGCAAAAGGTTGCTAAAACCCATAGGAAGTCACAGACGTAGTTACTTCTAAACCAGCTAGCACCCTTCTGGACATTCCCAACAAAATCAAGGTTTATTACCAAACCCAGTACGTACATCATTACTGGCATTCTTCAGCTGGTTCAGCAAATAGTCAATGATGTCACCACCATGGTTAGCATGAATGAGACCCAAGGCATAGAGGCCTCCGCCCTCCTGGTAGGCTGATCCCGGCGAGGTGTCCTTGGGTAGGTACGTTGCCATTAGCTGAAGTGCTTCTTTCTCATGACCCTGCATGTCCAGAGTCCAGCAGAAAGGGAAAACAGGGAGAATCGAAAGGTGAAAAAACAGTGGATGCAAACACTTTGCAATAACATTTAAACAGTATTTAAATAAGTCAGGAGAAAACTTGTCATAGCCATTGCTTTACTTTCTTCACAAAAAGTTAGCCTTCAGTGCTGTATGATTAGCAAAGAATCCTTCAGTACTGAGATTTTATCCACCCCAGAACAGGAGTATGCATCAATCACTCGATCACTGATCTAAATCAAGGACAAATTTGGCCAGAAGCTACATTGATTCATTCACTAGAGCACTTCAGTGAGGATCAAGGCAAATAAAACCACTACAAAAACTTCTTGCTATTTCAAAACACCCCTAAATATACCTTCTCCATTAATGAATTTGAAGAAAGTGACTTCTACTTAGTTCACCATTGAAACTTTATGAAAATTACAACAGTGAGAACTCTGGTCCTGTCACAAGGCCAGGGAATACACTTAATATACACCTGCAATTTTAATAGCTAGAAATTACCAATCCTCCGAAATTATCAAAGGAAAAGAAGATCTAGGAAGGAGTCTAGGAAGAAAGGTACCTGCTCTAATGCTACAGTACCAAGAAAGCCATCCAGCTTTCGTCAGCCTAGCCTAACTCCTCAGCTAACTCCTCTATCCCAAAGCATTCAACACAAGACGTGCAATCTATCAGAATAAAGGTATTTAAATCTTTTCAGCAAGAGACTCTTCCCGCTCAGTATCCCTGAGAGATGTTTTGTCCACCAGGGAAAAGGCTTAACTGGGTACATCCATTAAGTTGATCACAACACTCATTCATAAGCTACTGAGTTCTGACTGCAGTTGAAGGCTCTCTCCTTAAGCCATGTTACCCAATCCCCTTCTCACCATCAGCAAAATACACTTTGAACTAGATGAGATATTCACCATGTTGGATTTGATAAAGCAGAGCTTTTCTTCAGGTCAAAGACACAAGCTATGTTATGGCTGTGCCTCGCAACAGACTAGGTTAACTGAAGTACAGGCAACATTCAGAATCCCCCCTTCAATGTTCTCTGCGTTGAGAAATAAATCTCTCCTACTGAACAGAAGGGAATGAATGCAACTTTACCTTGTGTATAACACCCAAGCTGGCAGTAGCAGTAAACTTAGCCCAATTAGTGGCCCTGGCCAGCCACTCCAAATTGTCTCTGTAAGACAAAAAGATACAGGTTAGATAATTTTACACACAGCCCACTCCTCACTCTGCAAGCAATGTTTCACAGCATTAAAGATTGCTTTCACACCAGAAAACAGTTCCAGAAGGCAAGGCTAACTGTAATTACACTTTGTACCTCTCTCCCCTTCATCACTACTGCTGTTTGGCTGGCAGGAGTCAAGCTCCTACATAGCAGTGATCTCAGTGAAGGATGGAGAACAGTCAGTCAACATGCAGCCCATTAGCTTTGTGGGAGAAACCTGAGCAGAGTTTCTGGTGTTTTCCTCAATTTCCTGGGAAGGTCACTCCTGACATTTCCCTTCCCAGAGTCATTCATTGAGAGCCAGTGTCAGTCTCTACCAAAGAAGATACATCACCATCTCAGAAATTCTCCAACTAGTAAACAAGGAGAACAAATTCCAAACCCTCCAAACTGCTCATGTGGTTACCATCCCAATAAAGCCTATTTGTGAGGACAGAGAAAAGTAAACAATTCCAGCTTCTTCTTTCTATCCTCAACTTAGCTTTCAGACCTTTTTATATTCTAAGCTCAGAGTTCTGCAGCCATTCATTAAAACTATCAGGCTAAGTAGTGAAAGGCCTGGAGGGGAAGACGTACGAAGAACGGCTGAGGTCACTGGGCCTGTTCAGCCTGGAGAAGAGGAGGCTGAGGGGAGACCTCATCACAGTCTACAACTTCCTCGTAAGGGGGTGTTGAGAGGCAGGAGACCTTTTCTCCATTAACACCAGTGACAGGACCCGCGGGAACGGGGTTAAGCTGAGGCAGGGGAAATTTAGGCTTGACGTCAGGAGGGGGTTCTTCACAGAGAGGGTGGTTGCACACTGGAACAGGCTCCCCAGGGAAGTGGTCACTGCACCGAGCCTGTCTGAATTTAAGAAGAGATTGGACTGTGCACTTAGGCACATGGTCTGAACTTTTGGGTAGACCTGTGCGGTGTCAAGAGTTGGACTTGATGATCCTTAAGGGTCCCTTCCAACTCAGGATATTCTATGATTCTATGAAATAATACCGGGGCTTCCTTGCCATGGATTTACCTAAGGAACTGGTCACTGGTTGTACCACAGTGCATAAAGGAGTTTGCTATAACCGTTGCTGTGTGACACACGGAATTCCGCACTGCATCCTGAAAGAACAGAAACAAACAGTATCACAGCCAGCCAAAGACATGCCCCAGGTCACTTAACAAGCTTGCCAGTACACTAGAAAAATGAGTTGTAATTAGACTCAATTTAACCAGCAATTTCCCTTTAATCAGAGTTAATAGATTGTTAATACACTCTAATATATCCTCAACCCATCTTTCCAGTGCAAATCTATCCTCTCTATGAGTTTCTGTCAGAGGCACGATTGCTTCAATTACAGCTTAACAGAAGAATCCCACTTCTGGTTTTCCAAACCAAGCATTGCAGTGCACGCTGCTGACTTTTTCAAGCCATCCCTCAGCTGCTACACAGGATGACTCCAAAGCACTTAACAAGCAGATGGAAATGCTTTTCCGATATGCTTAAAGTACCTCCTGAAACAGATGAGCCCACTGACAATAATCCCCTACCATTTTTGCCAATGACATGCATCTCATTTCATATATAAAAACAACTTCCTGTGGTTTCTAATAATCATTCAGCTTAACAGAAAGAGTTTGATTTACCTGTAACTTATTTGCCCATCCTTGAACAACACATTCCAAAACAAAATCAGTTACTCAGTTTACTAGCACTACCCAGGGTCACAGGTTCAAGTTATAAACGTTAATGTATTATGACTAAAACACAGATTTGTGTCCTCAAAACGGAGGGAGGTCATGCTAAGACAATAAGATGCTGTATTGACCACATTGCTGTTACTTTACAAATCTAAGATGAATCAGATGAATCCAAGACAACCAATTTACAAAGCCTCTTACCTTTGTGTTTTTGAGGATCATGAGGTCCGTATTGTTGTTTCGTATTAAAAACTGAAGATGTAACTCAATGGCCATTTCCCCACTTAAAATTTTAATCATTTTTGAGATCTGGTCCTTAGGCTCTGGGTTCTTTACATATAAGCAAAGAGAAAAAGAAAAGTGAGAACCTAATTAAAGCTCTGAGAAAACACAGTTCATGAAAAGCCACTCTGATACGTTCCCATCACCGCATTCCAAAATCTCACAGGTTTAGGGACCCAAGGGACATTGTTGCCCAAGCCCAAGGACTTTATTTAGAACAGCAGCTAGTAGAATTCATTCTAGGATTCTCTAACACACTCATCTTCCAGAGCCCTTCAAGAAAGACTCCCCCTTCCCCACTGTGGAACAGTTTCCACAACTTAAGTCCCAGCTGAAGTACCTTTTGAGAAGGATGTAAAGTACATTGCTGCTCTCTGGCATTACTTTAGTGGTCAGAGATCAGCCAAACATAAGTAGTTCAGCCCTTAAACTAATCCTCTCAATTATTTCTTTGTAGTTGGTATTCTGTATTGTGGAAGATTAAGCTCAAGAATGTTTCTGGCCCCAAAGATCATTTTTATGTGCTTATCCCTCAGCACAGTCAGCAATGCCAACTCAGCAGAAACTGATTCAAGACACCTTTACTACACAAAAGCACTGTTTACAGGTTCCTTGATGAGGCAAGAAAATTCACCCCTTTTGTTTTCCTCACAGAATATAACTTTAAGAAAACAATTCAGTTTGCCCTTGAGTAAAACATTATCCTTTTTAACTGATCTGCAAGAATCTCTCAAAGATTCCCAAGTCTAGTTTGCAAAAATGCAACATGGGGAAAGTGAAAAAACAGCTTGTCTTGGGTTTTATTTCCTTCTCAGGTAGCATTTCCTTTTCTCAGGATCAGAATTGCATTAGCTATGCATAAAACGGTGAAATGCAATTGCACGTGCATGTCAGAAGTGAACTTGCTTTCTTCAGTACTTGGGAAAAGAATCTGAACAAAAGGATTCCACTGAGGAAGACAGCCACCATCCGTCAAATTTCAGGCTCTTTCTTCTAGCAGTTAGTTATTTCAAAAAAAAAAAAAAAAAAAAAAAAAAAAAAAAAAAAAAAAAAAAAAGCAAAGACATAACCCAGCTCCTTCTGTTTTTTTCTCCCCTTTTCTGGGCTCAGCACTACCTGCTGAAATTACTTAATTCCTCCAGTTTTCAGTATCTCAACTGTTGGACTTTTATATTGTCAGTTACTTTGTCCTCAGAGATTGTCACCTTGCCTCCCAGCAAAACAGAAGTGAAATTACTTTTCATTAGGTGAACCAACCCAACAACTGCAGGTTCTAACACATAAGAACTATTAAGCAAGGCACGTTTTTGGAAACGACACTCACAACTTCTGCAGACTTCCCTGCACAGCTGCTTCCTGGTTTCTCTTCTGCTTCCATAGCATCACTGAAAAAGAACAGAAATGCAACCCAGTTCATCACTCAGAGCTAGCCAAGTACTGTAATTATGGCTAAACACTATTCTGAAACAGTAGTCCAGGATTTGGAGATGACAGCTGAAAATAACAGGACTTTGACAATACAAGGGCTGTCTTTCTGGAGGTCATTGCTGAGAAGCAAACTCAACAGTTCAGTTGCCAGGGGACTTGAAGACAAAGGCCTGGAAATCCCCACCCTCCAACTCCATCCAGAGAGGCAAAAAAAAGAGATGCTGGTATGGAAGGAACAGGCAGAGACAAGTGAGAAAACAGGGTCAACAAACAGGCAGCATGGGTAATTATGTCCTCACCCAAAAGCCTTGAGCTCATCACTATTAAGATGAATGCTAGAGCATTGAAACGGAAACAAAAGATGTTAAGCTGCTGTTAGCATCCTGTCCTAATGCTTCAAAGAAGGATTTATCAATTACTTTGTGCCTTGGCTTTTATTCTCTCTTCTTCTCTAGTGAAATAATGCTTGCTATATCCATATTGCTGATTTATAAGCTTTTATAATCAGTTCCTCACAACTACATAAGCTCTCACACTTAGCCAGCCTTGATCTAGGCAGCACTTTCCATCATGCATTGTCAAAGATGGTGCAGGGGTCAGGCTGCACACAGCCATGACAGCTCTGGAGCAATACTACAATATCATCTATGAACTCTTCACAGAAGCAGGCATGAGAACAGCTACAATCTGAAGCAAAACCCACAACTTTTTGCTCACACCCACTGCTTTCTTAGCCCTACCAACTTCTACGAAGACCATACAACATCAGAGCACTCCAGAGCAACTCGCACTATGGCTTAATTCATTACTGCTCATTAGCTGAGCTACTCGAGCCTCACAAGTGCACCATGCTTGCATCAACTGCACAGGAAATGCACTTTCTCAAAGAGTGGATTCTGGTAACATTCAATTTTATATTTATTTCCCTAACTTAAATGGAATAACTCAACTGCTCGTAATGGAGAGCCATACACAGAACAGGAGGCTCCACCAGAGCAGGACTGTAACTGAACAATTCTGCCTTTCCTCAAGCCAATTCCCCCACCTGTCTTTCTCTGATCCAGGGACAGTGCCAGTGTTGGTGGATCCAGGCACAGAGGCAATGGGAGTTCCGACAGTGCGGAGATTCTGGATCACAGAGGACAAGAACTGCTGGCTAGCACTTTCATACAGATCAAAGCAAATTTGGTAGGCCATGAGGAGGTTATCTTCCTTCACCAGTTTTTCCAAGATGTCGCTTACAGCCTGTGGGTCATCCAGGAATATCAGGCACTGAGGGAAAGGAAGGGAAACAGAAAAGAAAAATCAGAAGACATCATCTACTTCAGAATGAAAAAGAAACACAATGTGAGGCCACAATCCATTTTCCCTTTTGCCTGATCTGCTGCTTCTATGGAGCACCTCTTCAGAGAAAGGACCATTCCCTCTCTCTCATAGGAGATAAGAATCTTCAAAGAGTTTTCACAGGTCAGTTTAAAAGCAAGACCAAGCGTTACAAATTCAAGACGCACCATTCAAGCTTTTCTATTTATTCAGCTTTATCTTTGGAAACTGACCATGTTATCCTACTAAACACAAATTTCCAAAGCACATTAAAGTATCAGTCATTTTGTACGGTTGTCTCAGCTAAAATGCAACAGGAGTAACACTCCTAAGTCATGTGTACATCGCATCCCAATATTGTCAAATGCTTGAGAATCTGAGTAATTTGGTATCTGGTTGTTTGAATACATTCAGACAACAGCTTATAAAAAAAAAAAACAGTTGTTTTTTGGAGGAATAAATAAAATTCCAAACTGTGAAGCTGCTATCTGATCCTCCCTACAGAAGCTTAAAATAATCAGCCATCTGTGTCTCCAAACTGCCTTTGAACGTTTCACTATTAATTGATCAAGTGTACAGTATTTCCATCGCTTCTTTCATGTTGATTTCGTTAGTACATACACTTTAATTACTCAACCAGGAAAAAGTATTTCATTTAATTGAAAAAAAAAACAAACAAAAAACAACAGATCACAGATGTATTTGAATTGACATCTACAAGAACAACAACTGCTGAGTGATCTTTAAACAGCACTCTGAGAAGTTTACCTGGCACACGTTGATGAAGTCTGGTTTCTCTAGATTCATGTAGATTTTAACTAGAACTCTCAAGACTTTATTACGGAACTGTTTATTTTGCATCAGAGACATGCAGAGCTTCAAGCTGTAGGCTAGCATCCCAGGAACATCATTCTGAAACAAAAGTCAGAGATATGAAGTTTAGGTTTGGATTGACAAGAAAGGATTTAGAGATTGAGATAAAGCTACCTTCTTTCCATTTTAAAAAGCAGAGAAGACACACACACATAAAACTTCACACTTTCCCTTTTCAGAAAAATCTCTGCAGAAGACCCATCTTTAGAAAAGCTTATATACTGGTATATTGCAATGTAAAGAAAAAAAATACTACCAGAAAAGTATGGGAAAAATATACAATTCAGCAGTTAAATTGAGTCTTTAATTTAGATCTAAAATACGCAAAAGATTAATTCAAAAGTTTGATACTTATTTCCCCCTCTTCGCCTTTCCTGTTTGCTTTCCTGATGAAATTCACTGCATTAACATAAAATGTCAGCAAACCAAACTGTGAATCAAGAAAATATCTCCAACACATCTGTTTCTTGCTGGAGACTGAGAAACAGATTTCATTACTAGACTTCAGAATGGCAGTTTCTGAAGTGATTTGTAATAGGCAATGAAGTTAGTAAATGTATAGCACAGTAAAGGGAACAAGGAAAGCAAGACAAATGCCCGATGATTATCACTCCCAAATACAGAAATAGGAGACATCCAAGAATACTGGAAAGCTCTAAATTATACTTTTTAGTTTAAAGGATTTGCTTGTTCTGGTATACAACTGAGATTGCAGCACAACAAGATGAGACATACTCACAGAATTACTGCAAATGACTACATGCATGTTTCTCTTAATGCTATGTCTTGGTAAAACGATTTATCTTAAACCCTCAGCGAGACACGTTAAACAGACTGTACTGCCCTGCAGCCAGGGTGGACTAAGTTTGCACACGGCCATTTTCTAAGAATTAGAGCACCTCACCCAGCAACTGGATATTATTTATTATCATGCTGGTTTTTTTTTAATTATTATTATTAACCTGCCATACATAAATCACTTACCTATCCCTAAAGATCCCTTCTACTGAATCACAGCAGATGACAGGCACAACAAAATACAAGTTCTTCTTACGTTAGGCCAGACCTACAGTCTGCTTAGCCCAGTATCACCTCTGCTAGTAGCTGACAGGGAATACCTAAAGCAAACATCCAGGCTTTCTGGGAATTTTCCCTCAGCAGCTTGCAGCTCCAGCAGTTTTTTTTAAGCCAGTGGTCTCTTTATAATTGATTAATGATAGTCTTGAGCAGCTTTGTCTTCCATGAACATGTTGAAGTGAACCCCCTGCCCCAACTCACTCCCCTTCACAAGAACTGCATAAACTCTTCCCCCAGCTTTCATCTCTGATCTTGCCCACACAAAACAGTTCAAGTTCCAAAGCAACACAGATCTTGCACTTCGCTTCTGGATCCATGCCTGGAAAAGCCTAGCTGTATGTATGCACATCCTGTCTCTTGCACGTACCGATTCAAGGATTGTTTTCTCAAAGATGTCCAGCCTGCGCGTCTCGAGTGCAATGCCAATTGCCTGCTTGTACTTGTGGTCATCCAAGCATCGCTGGAACATTTTGTTCACTATCCCTTCTAGCCTTTCATCGACAGGTTTCTTCTCCCCCTCCGGCAGCTCCGCGTTCTCCACACACTGCTTGGTATAGTGGTCGATACATTTTGCTGAAAAGACATTAAAAAAAATGTAGGGGAACAGATGTCAGCTTCTGAGATGTTTGCAATTTTCACATAGGTTGGAAAACAGAGACCAGTGGGGGGTCTACCTAAAATTCAATCCTAGCCAGCATATCAATTTATTCTAAACTAGGTAACCTGGTGCTCACCATGCTGGTCTTTTTATCTGAAAGGCGTGTGCGTACACGCATTCAACCAGCGAAACACAATGTATAGGAAACTGCATGAAGATGAGGCACAAGAGCTATTTGTGCAATCAAAGACACAAATGTTAGTGGAAGATGCTTACCTCTCCTAAGAAACTCTCATTTTAGCACTGAAACCAATAAGTTATTTTTAAAATGGAGCCAAGGACATGTTCTTTGTTCAAACAGCAGGATATTTTAAATAAATGCACAAACAGCAGTAGGAGGCTTCCCAGATCCATTTTAAGCATTAGCTGGGGAGACTGAAAGCCAGCCCTTGTCCATCAAAACCTCTCAAGGGCAACTGATACAAGTGGTCAATACTTTAAAAAAAAAAACAACTTTTACCTTATGCATGACCTGCTATTTTGTTTAAGGGGGGAGCAATAAAATTGTACCCCTCAGGTGTGCAGCTAGTTTTATTAGCTGATTACTTCCAAGGTTAGGCTGACATTAACAACGACATCAGAACACAAATGAGAGAAGGGAAAACATACAAGCAAAGCAATTTTGGGGTGAAGAACTTGCAGTGAGATAACAGCTAAGAATAGGAAAAGATTGCCAGAACTCCCAAATGAGTACTATAAAAAAATCCCAAAGCAGATGGGAAACAACGCAAAAATAAAATGGATAAATGTAGCTGCAGCATTAGTTTGAATGAAAATAAGAGGAAGAGGAATATGGAGAAAAGCAGCTAAAGAAGTGAAATCTCTAAATTGCAGAAGTTTTGGCAACACAAGAGCTTTTCTTTTACAGAAGCAGTTGCTTACCAATGATCGTCTCCACATATTCCGAGTTGTCATTGACGTTGAAGAGGTCACCTGCTCCCAGGGCATAGTTCAGCGATTCCTCAAAAGCTCCCAGGTGGTAAAACACTTTGGAAGCAACTAAAGCAGCAAACTGCCGGCTCCGGAAGCCCTCATCTTCATAGAGAACTTCACTGAAAAGAAGAGAGGGAAGAATATTAACTCTGTGCCCAGTTCTCTTTAAGGCCACATAACAACTTGACTGAACTTTCATCTTTGGGACCACAGCACCAAGCCCACATCCACTTCAATTAGGGCTTTCCAGGAAGTATGAGGCTAAATTCTATATTCACCAGTCTCAAGCAAGGAAAACTGCATCCATTTATATCTCATATTGTTTTAAAATAGCACACCCTGCAGTAGTGAGTGTTTTCTCTTACATTTTGTCCACTGACTCGGAGATTTCTGCCCAGAAGTCATTGACAACAGCATTCAGCTTGTGAAGAGCAAACTCCTACATGGAAAAAAAAAGTCATATTACGTTAAAAAAAATGCATTTATTACCTTACCTTGATAAAAATGATATGTGAACTAAGACTAATATGATAAGAACTGACCCACTTAAATATCACATTCTATTTGAAAAGATCTTTGTAAACATTCACTCATCTTTGTAACTCCTTTGCAAAGGGCTGCTCTAAGGCAGAGAGCCCTGATGCCCCTTCCCATGGTCTCTTTGTGATGACAAATTGGCTAAAAATGACTGACAGCTGAAATTCCTAAAAATATAAAGTTTTCAAAGCATTTTTGGCAACCTCATTGCGGCACACAGAACTCTGGCTGTGGTCTACACCAGCCATCACCGTTAATTTGGACACTGCGCTTTGGCAGCTGAACGATGTCCAGACTAGAATCAGCCCACCTGCAATCAGCTCGGAGCAAAAGCAGGGCTTATTCAGACCTACCGCCACCTATAACTGTTTCCAAGTGAAATATTCAGGGGATTGCCAATATTGTAAGATGGATCTCCCCCTTCTAAAATCAGTACATCACCACTTTGGGTGTTCAGTGTTGTCCTATGGATTCGTACACTGTGGATAGCAGAGCTCTGATTGCTGTTCCTGTCTGCTACCACCGTGGTTTTATTTCCAGAGAAAACTAGATGTGATTATTGTTTTACACGTCTCCAGCTGTGCTACAAATTTGATATTATTCAGCTCTGAATTTTACATAGTCAGAACACAGCCTCTGGCACGCGTGTGAGTAACCAATTCCCATTACCATCCGAGTACTGGGAGCTTCGGCAAAGCTCCAGGTTGCTCCATGTTCAGAAGAAGGAAGTCTGCCATCTGTTACCACGTTATTTAAGCCTTTTCTTTCAGCTTTCAGGCTGGATATGATTTGTTGCTGTCCAACCGTTACAGTTACTGAGATCCAATCACTTCTGATTGGCACATAAAGCTCTCAGCACAATGCATTTGCCATTATTTGTTCCCAGACATAATCAAGGTTACCTTGAGCTGTGGCTCTTCTTCATCCAGAAGGGAGATAATTCCAGCTGCAAAACAAGATCACAGTCAGTTTGGGACTCTGCTTTAAAGGTGAACATCTCATTTAGCTCAAAAACAAAAGAAGATGAAAGAAGGCTGTCTCCGGAATACTGGTTTAAAATTCTCAATATTAAAATTCAAAGGCCAGATCCACGTTTATATTAAAAATGAATATAAAAGCTCGGAATTTGTGATTGGAAAGGTACGCTCTCTAAAAAGAGGATCCTTCTTAGAGGAAAAGGTATGAGATAGGAAGTCTGAGAACCTGGATTTTACTTCCAGCTCCATCACTAGTTTGCTGCCTGTTTACTAGCAAGTCACTTCCACTTCACCTGAAGGGCATGAAGATCATTTTAAAACATCTGATTTTTTTTTCTGCTAGGAAAACATGCCTCATACCTTAGACAAGACATCGTATCTCTCAGCTTTACCAAGGTTCCTGATGCTGTCCCAGAACATTTGTACAAACGGCTACAGAAACATGGTTTCACTGACACAACAAGAGAAGCCCAAAATGCTTGAAGAGCAGTTACAGGTGGTTCACTGTCAGACTACAAGGATGCAACTGAAAAGGTGGACAGAGGATGTGCCCAAAATTCAACAGAACTCCCTGCTTTTAATGTTCTACTTGTTACATAAATTGATAACCTTTTTAAATCTGCAGGAGGCATCAAGTTACAAAGGCCAGAAAGCCTACTGAAGGGCTGAGTCGGGCTTTCACGAGATTTTGACAAAAAATCAGGGAAGAGAGGGAGGAACCTGAGGGGGAGGGATCTAAAAAGAGGGCACGGAACAAAACTAAAACATACAACACAGGAAGGAAGCAGAGTAGTAGGGTCAATCCAGGTGAAACCTGATCAGAATATCACACGGCTGACCTAGGAGGCACAGAACCAAGCTTCACACTGAGACATGTAAGCAAGAATGTCTCCTGGCAGACCCGAGGCAATCCTTCCCTCCGCTTGGCACCGCCACGCCTGAGTGCTGTGTCCTGCACCAGGAGCCCTGTTTTGGGAGCTAGGCACAAACCGGGGCGTTGAGCAACACGAGCAAAGAGGTCCAGGGCTCAGAGCTTGGGACACTTGTGTGGGGAGGGCTGTAACTGTTCAGTCTACTGACACCTTTAAAACAAGCACAGCTCACATATGAGTAAGCTGGGTGTCAGCAGGAAGAGAACAATCTGATCGCTGTCAGATACGAACAGGAGCTGTAGGACCAAGGTTTATTTGGAGCTGTACAGGCTGAAGTGCAATGATAAGAAAAGTTTTCTGACAGAAATAAAGTTACTCATTTTGCCTACGGATGTTGTGGAATCCCCATTACCAGATTTTTTTTAAAAAAACAAGGTACACAAACATCCCTCAGCAAGGAGCACTGAGGTGGCCCCACGCCAGGCAGCACCCCTCCTTCCTGTGGTTTTCTGCTACTCTGCTCCAAGTATACGTTTTGTTTTTACAAGCTCCTGCATTTTTGGTAAAAGCAATCTTACTGCTCTTCAACACACCACTTCCACTTTAATAGGCCTTTAAAACTAATTCCTGCTTCTACTCAATTAAAAACCTAAAACACAAAACAAAGGGCTCGGAAAGAGAAAGCTCCGTGCAGACCATTCCCCTCTGCACCGCTTCCCTCGCAAACCAGGGCTCGGCCACACACCGATTTCCATCCTGAGCACCCTCAGAAACCCTTTTTATATTTTCTTACACTCCGAAAGACCCCAGCGGGCCCAGAAGCAGCGCTTAACACCCCCCCCCGCCCCCTTTCCCTGGGCCCTCTGGTCTCCCTCTCCCCCCACAAGGCCTCTGTGGGGTCAGGACCCCCCCCTGAAGACCTCACCCCGCGGCTCCCCGGCCTCATTTCCCCCCGGAGGCCACGCTCGGTGCTTACAGAGCTCCCCGTGCTGCTCCCCCCCCCCCATAACCCCAACCAGCGGCCCCCCCGCGGCCTTCCGGCGGCGCCCGGTGCCGGCCCTGACTCAGCGAAACCCCGGCGGGCGGCGCGGCCCCCTCACCGGCCGAGGTGATCATGGTGGCGGCCCGCGGACGGAGGTGGCGCCCAGCTCCGCCCCGCCTCGCCTCGCCCGGCCCCGCTGCGGCAACTACGGCGCTGCCCCCCCCCCGCCGCTCCGCCGCCGCCGCCGCTCCGCCGCCTCTGATGCCCGGCCCGGAAGTGCCGCCGAGGTCCCCTTCCGGCAGGGCCCCTGTGGTTGTCGGGAGGGGGTGGCCGCGCAGAGCGCCTGATGAGAAAGGGGAGCGGGCAGGCGTGGGGAGGGCAGCCCTGCACGCTCATGGCGGCGACCGGGGGCCTCGCGCCTCATGGGGGGGAGGGGGTCCTGCCCCCGCTCTCCCCTCAGCCCTGCCCCGCTCTTGCCCAGCCGTTCCCCGATAATTCCTCCATAATTCCCCCAAAATTTCCCAAATCCCCTTCCCAACGATCCCCCCCATCCTTCCCCCGATCCCTTTTTTCAGTTCTTTCCCAATAATTCCCCAAATCCCCTTTCCTAATCCTTTCCCAAGTCCTCCCCCCAGTCTTTCCCCGATAATTCCCCCAATAATTCCCCCAGTCCTTCCCATCTTCTTCCCCCAATCCGTCCCCAGTAATTCCCCAAACCCCCTTCTCCCAATTCTTCCCTCCCATCCTTCCCCCAATCTTTTCGCACCCATTCTTCCTTCAGTCCCCTTCCCCAATCCTCCCCCAATAATTCCCGAATCCCCTTCCCCCATAATTCTCCCAATTCTTCCCCCCGTCTTTCCCCCAAAATTACCCAAATCCCCTTCCCCCAAGCCTTCCGCCAGTCCTCTTGCCACCCATCCTTTCTTCAGTCCCCTTCCCCGATCCTTCCCTAATAATTCCCCCAGTCCTTCCCCTCCGTCCTTCCCCCAACCTTCTTCCCCAAATCCCCATCCCCAACAATTACCCCCAATCCTTCCCCCCATCCTTCCCCAATAATTACTCAAATCCCCATCCCCAATAATTAACCCAATCTTTCTCCCCATCCTTCCGCAGTAATTCCCCAAATCCCCTTCCTCCAATCCCCATCCCACCCATCCTTCCCCCAGTCCTCTTCCCCAACCCTTCCCCAATAATTACCCAAATCCCCTTCCCCATCCCTCCCCCAGCAGCCCTATTTCCCACACCACTCCTGAGCCCCAGCCCAGGACCCTGTGTGGGCAGGTCAGGCTGCTGGGGCTGTCCTACAGAAATCCACCTTGGCAGCGGTGTCCAAATGGGCAGCGTTGGTTTTCTGCCAAATAGGAAAAAATATTTTCTGCTGGGCTTGAATTCCTCTGAGAAACCTATGGCTGTGGTGAAAGTTATTAAGGAGAAGTACCAGAGCTCAACCCATGGTGCAGGAGAGGGCCAGCTCTGCTCCTCGTAGGCAGCTGCTGTTCCTTGCCTCCAACCTTCCCCACTACAAAGAAGCAAGCAACCCGCCTCAGCTGGTCTGGGTTCCATACACTGGGGTCACTTCTATTCCCTCCTAACACTCGTTTTATTTAAATGTAGAGAAACATCATTGAATCCGTGTATAACATGATTTTAAAGACAACACTATAGGAAACGAGCACTTTGTAATTCAGAAATGAAACGTCTTTATTCGTTACAGCAAACACTTAGAATAACAGAGCCCTTAAATTATGAAATCAATTAAACCTGTAAAATTTAATGCAGCACCATCATGTACCCACTTAACGCAGGAAAAAAAAATAAAAAGTTGCTTCACTCCTCAGCCAAAGGAAAAGAAATACTTGGGGTCAGATACATTCCCACTCACACCTCTCTAAATCACTCGCACTTCATCAGTTTCAATGGAAATTTCAGTGCGAAATGTGCAATGATTTACCTATAAATTACCAGCAAATAAATCCATTGGATTTGTAACACTGAGGTTTAACTGCAGATCTGTAGTGGGTCGCTTCTTCATTGGTACATTCCGGGTGGCAAAGGCCAAATACTGCAAGAAAACAAAGATTTTCCACTCCCAGCCCAAAGGGCAGAGCAGCACCATCACAAAGGGCAACGACTCTAACCCCAGCGTTACCGTCGTCACCCTGGTGAGGTAGGCAAGGCGTCACCATCCCCATCCTGCTGGTGGGGAGACTGAGGCACGGAAAGACTGCAGACGGTCATGAGTCGGGTAACAAACCCAGCCCCTGCTTTGGGGAAGAGCTAGAGAAAATCCCAAGGCACGCTGCTGGAGGGGAGTGCTGGCTGGTGCCGGCAGTACCGCAGGTGCTCTGCTGCCACTGGGAAAAAGAAGTGAGAAAGAAGACAGACGGACACCCAGGGAGGACACACTGCCGCCATCCAGCAGGGAACAGGGAGGCAGGATGTGAGGGGCTGAAGCTTCTGGCCTGAGCAGGGTGAAATCCAAAGGGACAGCCAGGAGCAAACAGAGCCCAGCAGCTTGTGCCGAAAGCAAACCAAGACCCGTTTTCTGTGGCATTAAAATAAGCATGAAACAGGTATTTCACCATTATACATTCCCCGTAAACCAAGGACTTGCAATTTTGTTGCTCCACAGACTACGGGTAGCCTTTTGGAACTGCTTAAACATTTCTTCACATGGCTTATCTACATCTAAGCCTTTTCAGCTGGCCAAGGCCTCATATTTAGTCCCACCGCAGTCTCCATGCCACTGTGTTGTCTTTTCCTTTTTTTTTTTTTTCTTGATCAGAGAGAGGACAGGAACTTCAAAACAGTGATAAAGCACGAAAACAAGGCAGCAGGCTCTGTTTGCCTGGGAGGCCAGCCCTGCTCTAAATTAGCAAGCATTCCCCTTTCTTCATGCAGATTGACACCCAAAGTCCCCACGTCACCTCGCCCAGGGTCCATTCCCAAAGGGCTTCTCCAAAGCCCAGTGTCCACCAGCAGCAGGCACCCCAAGGCAGCAGGGCGCAGGGCACGGGGTGGCTCTGGCATGGACCTCGGAGGCTGTTGGCAGCCGTGGAAGACCCTGGTGAATTCCAGCATCTCCTGGGAGCGGTGGGCTCTGCGAGGAGAGGCTGAGCAGGCACACAGCAGCTCCTCCTCCTGCTGCTCCACACCAGCCAGGCAGGACCGGGACAGGGATCGCGCCGGATGCCCCGCAGCTCTAGGTGCCCGTGCCTCCAGCAGCTTCTTCGTAGTTTCCATTAGGAGACAGGCTGGTCAGAGCCACTTCCTGGGGGTCCTGCTGGTCACCTGCAAAGAGCAAAGAGAGGTCAAGGGAGAGCTGGGTGGGAAACCCTTCCTTGTGCAAGCTGCAACTTAAACCAACACGGAAATAAAGCATAGGCATGAAGCAATTGCTGTATTCTCACAACCTAAGCACAGCTGTTGTTTGTTTTATTCATAATGGATTCTCATTTTGTTTTGCAAACTCAGCATCACTTCACCAAGCAGAGGTGACCCATGAGCAAAGGAGCAGCATCCCTGCAGACAGCCCCACGGACTCCTGCAGACTCAGCAACCTCAAAGTGCTCTGTGCAGGTATCAGGCTTCGCCTGCCTGGCATCGACTGCAAGACCAGGCACATCAATTTTCTGAGCCGCTGTCTTCCCCTAGAGGAGCTGGCTCAGAGCTGCACAAATTGGCCATTTTAGTTGTTTTCTCAGACCCTCGTGTTTTTTACAGAGGACCCCCTTGCTCACACACTCCATGCAGCAGCATGGATCTCTGCACCACGCCTGGACAATTTCCTTTGACTCAGTGAGCCCAGGGCTGGCTGCCCTCTTGCTCATCCCCGCCAGCCCCAAAACCAAGTGGTTTGGGAGCACTGCTCTCAGCAGTATTTGCAGAAAACATCATGTAAGATTGGGGTGATGCTTCCAATTCACTGTGTGGATGCAGAGCAGTCGTGTCATCAGGATCTCCTGCAAAACGCAGCTGAGCCCAGCAGTGCAGGGACATAGCTGGGCACCCAGCGTGGCGTTATTTAGACAAGTGAAAGGCCCGAAGACACAGCTGCCAGGTATCTTTAGGTTCTGGCCAAACCTGAGCCAGGGAAGAGATGTCTGGAACTGGAAATGGCCTCAGGAGGCCACCAGCAAGGGGTGTGGGCATGAGGATCACCAGGGAGTCAGTGGGGAACCTCCAGCAGTCACAGCAGGAGTACAAGGCCCTCGCGGGAGCTGGGCATACCTTCATGAACGTTGTTTGCATCTTTCGATACGTGGCCTTTTCTCCGGCTCCTCCGGCTCCAAGAAGTGCATGGCAGGAAGGCAGGCAGCCTCCACCTCTCCCTCTCCTTCTCCTCTTCTGGACAAACCAGAGAAGACCAGTTCAGGACAGTGCTGCGTCAGCGCCGTGCTCCCCCCACCTCCCAACTCACCCCCTCCAGAAGCAAAACCAGGGCCCTCCTTGCCAAAAAGCACAGGGCAGCTCCTGGAAATCTTCATCCCAGGCTTCCAGTGCCTGGAAATTTGTCCCCACTGTGCCACAGGGCTGCCAGAACCCACCCTGAGGGCTCGTTTACCCCAGCAGACGCTGTTTTGGATGGGGCAGGCACTGGTGGCCCAGGAAGAGAAACCTGGCAGGGGCTCAGCCAGCTCACGTGGTGGTCCTGAGGACTAAAACACCTAAAGCACTCCTTCAGGAGGAAGTTTTTTTTTATATTACCACACGGCTTCTGCCATCTCGACCTACTGACTGCTCCCCCCTTTATTCAGCAACCTTACAGGGAGCAGGGGCCTGCAGGACACCAAAAAACTAAAGCTGTAATGCCTGCAAGGTGCAGAGTGCATGTGGCCTCCATCCACATACAGCATTTATTCTGGAGGACAATGAAGGTCACAGCTCACAAGCTGCTGGAGTGTTTCACTATAACATGAAGGCTTGCAAACACTACAACAATTTTGCACGGTCTCCAAGAGCAGCAGCTCAGCATCCCCATTGAAATGCCTCACAGCCTTTCACCTCCTAATCAGATCTTATCTCCCGGTGACAAATGATAAACCGTTTCAGCGTCCTTCGTCTTATCACACCATTGCAACACCAAAAGCTTTACATTAGCCGCTGTTTCCTAGCCCTAGCCGTCCACAAACCAAAACCTGCAGCCACAAACACATCCCCTCCTCACAGACCTTGGGGGCTCTGCACACTCTGGGGCACCTGGCTCGTTTCTGCTGAGACCCGAGGCACGTGAGCCCCGTTGTTGCTCCCATCCCAGCTCCACCATACAATGAGAAGAGCCTGGGACCTTCCCAGCAAGGGGCTCAGCTCCAGGGTGGCTTTCCTGGGCAAGGCAGTGATGTGCTGGGTGAGGAAGGGGCACTGAGGCTGGTCTGAAATAAAAAGGGCACAAGCACACGGACACAGCCTTACAAGTTACACCACTGGCAACAAACGTGGATGCTCTGTGTTCCTCCCAGTATGCTTATTCAGATGCAAGAGCAACTTTTGTCAGCTTAGCACAAGCCCCTTTCAAAACTGAGAAGGGAAAATTCAAAGCTGAGAAGGGAACTGTGACAAGCTCAGCCCCCACTGATGACATCTTTCCGTGGCACCCCTAGAACCTGCTTTGCAGGGCGCTCCACACCCCCAGGCCCATATTTCACACATTCCTCCCTCACACTACACTAAACATATCATTCTCCTTGGGGAAGGCCACAGGGTGACGGAGCCCAGGCCACACTGAAGCAAATTCTCCTCCATGTGGCTGGCACTGCCACATCCCCAGCTCTCCGGAGTGGCACAGCAGGAGCCACGTGGAGATTTCGGTACGTAGGGCTCACAGGGGCATGAACAGAAGCCGACCCTGCAGCTGAGGAGCATCCTCATCACAAACGCAGGCCATGGCACACTTACATGACTAAGAGCACTGTCAGAGGTGAATTAAAGCTGAGTCCTCCTACCCACAACACGTACAAAGCACACACAAACAGGCTGCTGGCAGCGCCTGCTCAGGCTTTCTGCTCCTCTTTCTCCACCGCTCTCCAACCCCACTGCTGCACGGAGCACAAATCCACAGCTACTCACAAAGATGTGAGCTCTGAGGCAAGCGCCAGCACGGTGCAAAGATGGAAAAAGGTGACAGGCAGGGATGGTTTTCTGCCTCTGCAGCTGCTGTCCCACCAGAGCAGAACTGGAGGGAGCACTGGCATCTGGGAGATCACCAGAAGGAATTCTTGCAGTGGGAACAATGTGAGGAAAGAGAAAGCCGGCAGGAGGAGAGAAGATGGAAAGGGGAACAAGCCTGACTCAGCACAAAGGGTTGGCAGAAGACAGCCCCACACCCTCCAGGGGGATGCAGCAGGTCCCAGGGGGATGCAGTGGGACCCCTCAGGGGCAGGGCCCAGAAAGAGCAGAACGCTGGAGCACCAGGACATGAAGTGGAGCAAGAGAAAAGTGGGAAAAATGAAAAGAAGGAAGAAGAAAGGGGAACAGCCCAAGACAAGCAGTGTCTAAGATTAACGTGAGTCTGTATTTTTTTTTATGTGGCTGCCATGGGGCAGAGCCTGCCCAGCTGCCCAGCGCCCTGTGCCTGCGCACAACCACGCCTCGCCTCTCGCCTCAAGGTCCCGGTGACACCCAGCTTTCATCCTGCCAGCCTCACGGTGCTCACAGTGGCCACCAACAGCGTGTGGTTTTACACCCAAACACTTTCTTGTTCCATCTCATTCCGTGAAGCCGACACAAGCACTTTCCTCCTGCAGGACCTGAGACATGGGCAGCACCCCAAGCCCCCATCCCCTGGATGTAAGCACGGTGTGCCACCGTGTCACAGCCGCCACCTGCCACATCCCTGCCACCCAAGCGCTGCCTTCTGTGCTTCCCAAGCTGCCAGGGCTGGGATCCCCACCAGGAAGGGGCAGATCCCATCGGGAAGGCTCAGACCCCACCAGCATGAAGCCGATCCCTTTGGGAACAGCCAGATCTCCCCGGAGAGGGGCAGATCTCCCCGCAATGCCGCAGCTCCTGTGGCGGAGAGCCAGGTCCAACTGAGGAGGGCCTGATCCCACCGGCCAACAGAGCAAATCCCATTGAGAAGCAGCACTTCTCCTTGGGATGGCATCCCTTAGGGGTGGAACAGACCCCGATGGGAAGCACCACACGGCACCCTGACCCACCCGGGCGGGATGCCCACCCTGTGCCCTGTACCCCCGGTACCTGCGGGGTGCTGCAGGGCTGCTCGCAGAGCTCGGCAGGCTGCGGCACGGCACTCTCGGAGAGCTGCGGGACTCCCGGGGCTGTAACGAGCCCCCTGCACGGTTCCCGGGGCCGGGAAGTGGCGGCGGAGGGTGGCGTCCAGCACCGCCGCATCCTCCCCGTCCCCCCCGGGCAGGAGGACACCGACGACGGCGGCGGGCGGCGACCCCGAGGGGAGGCGACCCCGCACGTCCCGCACCACCTCCCGCAGCCGTGCTCGGTTCCCTCGGCCCCTCGCCGCCCCTCCTCGGCACAGCACCAGCAGCAGCCCCGCCGACAGCGCCCGCCGCCCTCCTTCACCCCGGGACCGGCACCGGGAACGGGACGGGCAGCCCGGGGTCGGTGCCGGTAGCGGAGGAGCTTCGTCTCCCAGCAAATCTCGGGCGAACGAAGCCAAGGTGGAAGCCACCGGGGCTCCCTCGGCCACCTCGGCCACCAGCAGCACCGCCCGCCGCCCGCCCGCCCGCTCCACCAGCGCCCGCAGCTCCCGCAGCTCCTCCGCAGCCTCCATCCTCTGCAGCCTCTTCCCCAGCCTCCGCAGCCTCCTCCCCAACCTCCCCAACCTCCGTGGAGCCCGGCCCGCAGCAATGCACCGCCCCCCCCCCCGGCCCGCCTCCCGGCCCCGCAGCTCCGCAAGGGGCTGGCCCCATAGCGACCCTGATAGATGAGGGGGTGACTGCACGCCCCACGCGTGTAATGCGCCCCCCGGGGCGGTGGTGGGGTGGCCTCCGTGGGCACCTTGGGCTGTAGCCCACAGCTGGCTGTGCTATAACCCCGATAACACCACGCCGTGGGGAACGGTCAGCACCCCATACCCATACCCACCCCACAGCTCGCAGGTTCGCCAATTCATGCACGAGCACAAAGCCCCAGAAACACCCCAAAGCCGAGCTGCGACCCCACCCCACATGCTGCACCTCGGGGTCCCTTCCCACGCATTCCCCTTTTGCTCCCCGTCTGCAAACACTGCATCCCCCCTGTAGCACAAAACACAGCCCCTGAGCCCCACCGGCCCTGGGACACGTCCCATGGGAGCACGGGATGCTTGCGGGGGTAAGTGCGGGGCTGTAATTAGGGTTTCAGTGCTGGCACATGTTTAACAGCCCCAGCACAGGGAAGAGGCCACGAGTTGGCACGCCTGTAGGTGAACCAGGAAGCTCCGACCTGCAGCACACATGGTGAACGCTTTCCCTATTCCACATCAGAAGCGGGTCCCAGACTCCACAAAAGTATTTAATAGCTCCCCATTTAATGGGGAAGGAAGGGCTTGGAGGTGCCAGCAGCAGGCAGCTGCCCTTGCAGAGCACCTCTGTGGGGCATGGAGGCCCCAGAGCATCGAGGATGGAAGCAGAGCAGAAATTCATGCACCACCCAGCCACCTGGGGTCTGTGCTTCCCAAAAAGCCACCTTGCCCGCTCCCTGCCTGTCCCCTTGGCCACCAGCAGCTCCTCAGGCACAGCTGAGGTGGGGCAGCTCAGGGATGTTGCTCTGTGCCACCAGTTTTAAGCCAGGAAAAAGCGTGCTCCAGCTACAAAAGGTTTAGGAAACGCTGCCCCACACCAGCACCATGGGGCTGGACAGCCTGGGCAAGGGTTTCAGAGAGACTTTCTGCCCTAACTCTTAGTAAAAGTAACTTACTCATTGACTAGTGCTGATAACCAGGTTGGGGGAGATAAACCAGGGGGATTAGGCTCCTCTGCCAAAGATCAGGGTCTGTTGCAAGAGGCTACACTCCCGCACCAGCATGGGGATCCTGAGAGCAGATGTCAGCGTGCCAGGGCTACAGTCGGACACGGTTCAACACCCAGGTCTGGCTTTAACGTTGCCCAGGTTTTGCATTTACGAGGATCTCCTCTCATCTGGTCAGAATCCTGCTCATGGCCCTGCATTTTATCTGGGGGAGAAGAGCCCTGGGTGCAGTCAGCAACAGGAGCTCTGCCAGGAGCAGCAGCAGGGGCACCAGGAAGGTGCAGGTCCCCAGCAGCCCACAGCCCTGGGGTTTTTCTGTTCACACCTTCCCCTCTTACAGAATTTTGGGTATGGAGCTCATACCAGGAGTTCTCCAGACACCAGCCACAAGCAGAAGGTCTCCAGGGAGGGATTTGTACAGCAAGACGTCTGAAGAGCTCCTCCCTGCAAGCACCAAGCCAAGGAAAGGCTCCTGCTTTGGCAAGCTGGACCAGGGGAAACCCAGACCTGTTTGCTCTGAGGATGTGGGACGCTCCCTGCAAACCAGCCCCACGGCACGTTAAAATTGCACGCCAGCCTGCCAAAACACTGCTGGCACAGCCTGCAGCGTGGCAGAGCCAGCGACACCCCACCTGATGCGCCAAGACCACCACAGCATCGGTCTCGCAAGGCTCTTCTCAACCAGTGCCATGCCAGTGGCTCACACAGAGACCCCAAAATACCTCGGGAAGGGGGCTTTCGGCAGGTCTCTCCCTGGGTGATGAATTTTTTTCTTGTGGGGAGGGTACAGGAAAAACCACAGGGCTCTTCCCAGCTGAGCCCAGAACAAGCACTGCTGGCTATTTCTCCTCGGTGGCCCTGACGTTTAAACTGCCAGCACAGTCACCCAAAAACTAATATTTGGGAACGGATGGAGCTGTTCTTTGTGGCCTCTGCAATTGTATGGTTAATTTTGGGTACACATCTACCATTGCCAGAGGGGGCTGGTTGGAAAGGTGAATGTCACCCACAATACCCAAACAACCGCGTTTACATTTCCTTACTCATTAACAGAGGCGAGATCTTACAGCAAATACACCTTTATCTCCCCTTGTGTTACTTAAAGAGATAGAGCTCACGCGGGTCAGAGGCAGCCGTCAGCTCAGCACTATTGGCAGTCCCCAGCAAAGCGACTTCAGAGCTCTGGCAGGCAGCCGAGCAGAAAGCCAGATGTGTTTACAAGGCCCGACACTCTGCCCTTTGCCTTCAGACAGCAATCTGACAGAAAGGCTTGTAGGAAATCTCTACAGCTTGCCCTAAATGAGGCAGGGCAATTGCACCTCTTATATATGCCCATGCCTGTTCAGGGCAAACACATCATTTCTTCATTTTGGACTTCAAAAGGGGAAGAGAGGATGCTTTGTCCAGAGAAATAGATATACCCTTTATATTAGGAGTGCCTCAACGTCTAAGCAAGACCAAAGATCTGTGGGATTAGGCCCCTTAGGAGATGCATTTACCATGATTTACCTCTCATCTAAAGAGAGCAGAGAGAGGACAGGAAAAAGGCTTCTTATCTTTCCTTTCTATTTACGTGTACCCCAAGCAGGTTTCCAGCCCAAAGATTTCCCAACCCCACTTTGCCATCAGTTGTTTGGTGAAGCTTCTCCCATCACCAGTTTCTTCCGATACAGACAAAATCCTGGTTTTTGTTTGCTTGTTTTGGTTTTTGCTTAGGGTCAAGTGATACCTGGGCCCTGCCAGAGCCAAGGAAGAAATTACCACCATGCCACTGTCCCTGTGCTCCCAGCCTCGAAACCTAGTGGCCATGGGTTTGATGACAGGACCTGAGCCACGAAGGACAGGTCCATCAGCTCCCCAGGCTGGAGTTGTTCCAATGGGCAGAGTGGGATGTTTTGGAGCTGCCTGCTTTTACTCCATTGAGCCCTGAAAGGGGCCACAGGTAGCCAGCTGGCAAGGTTCCCTCCTGGCACCCTACCTGATTGCCCCAACACACGTTTGGACTTTGTCCTGGCACGTAGGCACGATGCATTGGATCAGTAAGGAGCAGGGCTACCAAAGTTTTCTTTCAGAAAGAGGCAAAGCTTGGTTTGAATGCCATTTTGATGAAGATCTTCTTTCGGAGGTGGCAATCAGATGCTCACACACCAGGAGCCCACAGGACAGATGACCCCTGCTGCTTGCAGTGTGTGATGCCAGCTGAGCAGAGCAGGTCGCTCTCTCTGCCTTGGGAAGAGACCTGCAGCCCTCACCAGATTTATCAGCCTGGTGCTTCACAGCTTCTGTCCCACGAGCAGCGCTTGGCAGTGCCACGCATCGCCACACAAAGTGCCTGGATATGGCAGGAACGTGCTGACAGGAGACACTTGAGTGACACACAAATTGTGCCTGAAATTGGGTGGCTAGCCAGCTTTTGGATGTTTCAGCAGATAGTAGAGGCACAGGATTCCATCATGGTTACGTGCTTTAAGGATGCTCTAACGTGCTGATGAGGAGTCTTTTGAAGCCAAACTTTCTACAGTGACAAACCGCCTGCAGCACACATAAAGCATCTTGTGTTGACTCGAGGGAGGTAATTTCTGCTTTAGCTTGAACCAAAACAGAAAGTGGACACTAAAAAAAGGTGGGGCTTTATCTCAAGATGCCTGATTGCTCACGGAAGGACTCTTCCACAACACACAAATCAGGTCAAGTGTGTTACAATTACATCCAAACAACCAGACAAGGTCATTTTCCTCCCTATCTTTTAAAGTTTTTTTTTTTTTTTCCACAGAACCAAAACCTCATCCAAGAGGCTGCAAAGTACCAGCATGGTAGAGTAAAGGTAGAGTAAAGGTAAGGGTACAGGTAGAGTAAAGGTATGCATTTAAAGTCCCAACACAGAAAAGCAGAACTAGCAATGGTGCCTTGTCGTGCCCAAAAAAGGATGGGATGTGAGTTGAGCTATTATATGGGCCATTGTTTTTAAAGACAAAAATTATCTACTGCTTCCACAGTGACACCGATTCGAGACCACTCATCCCAGTAACTCAACTGGGCCTTGCTCTTCTGGAAAAGCACGGTCTGAGCTCTCACACCTGGGTTTCTTTCACTGTGCCAGTGCTGGGACAGTCTGAAGCCCAGAGGCAGCTCTGTGAGTCCTGCTCTGACTCACTCCCTGCTTGCAGCTGAACCAGCCCAGCAGGCTTCCAGGGGACATCGCTTGCTCCAATCTCATTTCATGCAAAGCAGAAAGTCAGTGATTTTTGGCAGGAGATTCCTGAGGGAGGTTGTTCAGCTTTGATGCAGCAAAATCAGGGTTTTGGAGCAGGATGGCATGAGGCTGTGGGAGCAGTGTCCCCTTGTGGCAGCAGGCAGCTGAGACATCCTCAGGATCCTGCCTTGCCCTTCCCTGCAGGCTGCACACAGAGATGTGCTCAGTGTCTGTCCTTCCTTGGGACATGATTTTAATTCCCACATCACACTGCTTGTGAAGCCCAGCTCATCCTCCCTCCCGTATTGGAACCTGGTCACAAAGCATCACATTGGCCTCCCCTGCTCCTCAGGACGGATCGCCACCAGCACAGCTGGCACACAGGGGAGGTTCCTCACCTTCCCGAGGGTCTCACTGCATGAACTGCTTCAAAGTGGTGGCTTGCCACTGCATAAAAATCAGATGTGGCCAAATCGCCTCCTTTCCTTCCTCCTTCACCCTCTCCATCTGCTGTAGTTTGGTACACTAACTGTGCCAAATGGATCCTGGACAAAATCCAGCAGTGGGGGCTGTCACGTTGGCATCTCCATCACCTGCAACTGCTACGTACAACCAAACACTGGTTTTGGCAGGGCCAGATGAATGCTGGACTTGAGTTCTGACACAAAGATTAACTCAGTGGCAGCACTCAATTACCTTCTCTTCAGCAGAAGCCAAACACCCAGCAGGGACCAGTCTGACCCACACGCTGTCACAATCTGATTTGCCTGTTAGTTTTCTCCTCATACCTCTGGTACAGCCCCAACCTGGAAATTCAGTTTATGTTCCACCTGCCCTTCTTTGAATCCTACATGTACAACTTGGTATTTCTAAGAATAAAGCCCTGCTTGACCCAAGTACCCCCTAAGCTGCCCAGTTTCCCTCCATCCATGTAAAAGCTACACGTGTTCTCATAACCTCAAAGCAAAGACAAAACTGTTTTTAGTGCTTGAAGCATATCTAGAGAAATAATTTATAAACCAGATGACAGGAGCCAGCTTCAAACAATTTGAATTTCACAAACAAAGTAATTTACCCAATAACGTATTCTATCTATATCTCCTTCAGAAGGGAAGGCTATTTATGAAACACCGACCCGCCACATAAAAGCAGCAGGGCCAAGGAAGCTCACTCGTGAGGTGGGAAAAAAGAAGACACTGGCGTGAGGGTTAGGGCAGTGACTCACTTGCCTCAGCAGCCAGAGATGCTTTCCTGGTGTCTGAACTGCTGTGATGCATCAGCAGCCGTCACCCTCCTGTACTGAGGGGTCATTTTGGGAATAAAAGAAGACTACGACATCAGCAGTAGCCATGCCAACCTGCAGCTGCCTGAAACCTCCCTTAAAATTACCCATTTTTTTTGAGACGTACCAAGAAACTCAGACTTCTAAGTATCCTTCAATCTGTTTTCACTGCCTTTTTGATCAATAAACGTTAAAGAAATCATGAAAGTAACAGGGGATCCTGATTTAAAGATCCTTCCCATCCCACGTACTCTTTGTGGTAAGGCTGGGAAGGAAACCAGCAGGTATAAGAGGTTTCCCTCTAACTGGGAGGCAAGGAAATACTTCTCCCGTTCTTTCTCCTGTAGAAAACTTGCGTGCACAGTCTGAGGTTGTAAACATTTATTGCTCAGCCCTGAAAATCGGTCGTTCTACGATGGAGGCAATGACAGGTCACAGTAAGGGCTGCCAGTTATTTGCCTTTAGAATGCAGTCTGCTGTACAAGTGCCTTGCATGGGTCAAATCTCCATCTGAGGATCTAGTCTGGAGCCACTACATCACTGTGCTGTACACTCTGATATGCCACTGAAGAACAATAAAATCCCTCAAAGTAGGTGAAGATAAAAATAGGAATGTACAAAAATGAAACAGACTCTGCATTTTATTTCCAATAAAAATTTAGATCCTAGACGGGTACAGCATCTGTAAAACACAAGAAAAGAATCACATTAGATACCTTGTTAGGGGACTGATTTTAAACAAGCTTCTCTTCAACTGCTATAAAAGCAACTCCCCCATTTACACAAGAGGTACAGGCTCCCCCACAGCTGTCAGCTCTCCAGCTCACTGAGAGGAAGAGGCTTCACGTGTCTGGTTTCATGATTTAACCATGCTGCTCCTACTGTGCTTTTTCTAAGGCACAGGAGAAAGACAAATGAAGAATCAACATCCCCCTCTAATGATTCTCTGGGCAAAATCACTAGGAAGATAATTGCCCCTCAGTTAAAAACATTTGGGAGGTAGGAGAAAAAAAATGATGCCACAGTTCCCTTGCCATTGGATAGGAACTGGGGCAGAAAAGCAGAAAAATTACGTATACAAGATGCAAGGAAAAGAAATAAAAATATATTTACAAGGCAGCTGAAGAGTCCAGGAACTTTAAGAGCCTTTGGAGGCAGCCTGAACAAGCACACAAAACCCTTCACAACACAACGAATCCTCTCAGCAAAAGCAGCCAGCAATAAACCTCTCCTAGCTTCACAAGGAATACACAACAGCAACAGAACAAAATCGGAGTTCAGGCTTTCCCTCACAGTCAAGGGGATTAAAATGCACCCCAAAAGCTGCCAATGAATGCCTCGTTGCTGAACCAGAACTACTCACCACTCGGATTCTGTGTCCAATGGCCTTGGCAGGGAGGTTGGAACGGAACTTGGCACGAACCATGCCGCTGTTCCCATGGGCACGGGTTACCTTCCCCCAGATCACTCGTGTCCTGTTGGGCTTGCCACCAGGGGTTGCGGTGTTGCTGAGGAAACAGAAAAGATTCTGAGCACACAAATTGCACCGTGCCTTCCAAATGGGGTAAGTGCTGCAGCTGGTAGATTGTCACAAGCTCCAAAGAAGTATTAACAAACCATAAAGCTTAATAGGGAAAACATCGTTATTAAGATCTAACTGAGAACTCCTCGATTTCTATTCTGAAGAAAACATCTTTTTTTCTAAAATTTCTCCAGAAACACCACACGCATGAGCCTAAGGCACTGGGACCAGCCACAACTACTTTAGAAGAAAACCCACGTTATCTTCAAAATGATGCTGGTCACACAAACAGCCTGATAAGTTTTATTCAAGACAATTCTCAACTCCTGTATCTCAACAATTATGCTCAAAGAAAAAAAAAAAAAATAAGTGGAAGGCAATAAGCAACCACTCTGAAGACCTCCACCAATGCTAGCACAGCAGAAGTGCTCTGACATGGACATGCAAAAGCCAGGATAAACTTCTCCAACCTTCACAAAATATTCTGCCATTAAATATCCCAATAACAGTGTTCAACACAAGTTCATCGCACCTCTATTTGCTCTATCAACCTGCCTTCAGTTTTTGCCAGACCCAAGCAAAGGTTGCTTTTCTTCCCGTTTGCCCTTTAATACATCCTTTGTAACAGTGACTGATTATTATACATTAAGTTCATGATCTGAATGATGGACACATAGGTCAACTAATTAAAAAACAACAAAGAACTTCAAACTTAAGAACAAACAAGGAAACTGCTCTAAACAATACTGTATGGACATTGTTTGCAAGCTGAGCTCCTTCTCTTTTTGCTCTATCTAAAGATACCCAAGTAGACCGCTCACACCCCAGCATTTGCAAAACCTGGCATAGAAGTTGACAGATTTAGTTTAGCAGTAAAAATGACTTACTTTTTTGCTTTGTACACATAGGCACACCTCTTGCCCAAGTAGAACTCTGTCTCCTGGCGAGCATAGACACCTTCAATTTTCAGAAGGGCGGTGTGCTCCCGCTGGTTTCGGAGGCCACGTTTGTAGCCAGCAAAAATGGCCTTGGACCACAACCTGAAGACGTTAAAAATGTACAAATTAACTCAGTCCAAAACATTAAAGATAAAGCCAAACAACGTGCTGGTTCAGAAAAAACTATTTCCACACCAATAGAAATTTAACTGAGGAAAAAAACAGTTCTACCAATTCTACCAATTACTGCAAGTCTTTACATTCAAGGAAGAGAAAAGCTAAGTAACTGGGACAATAGTCTACGCACGTATACCACATACATTGACTTTCTTGTGCTGCAGTCAAACATGAGCTGCTGCAGCAGGAAGTATCAGCAGCAATTCATTTGCAGCCTCAAACTGCAGTTTATGCAGACAGGCAGAAATAGAGGCCTACAACTCAGTGCACGTGTGCTGGACAACTGACACAAACTCAACAATTCTCTATGACAAAAACTTGTTTGTGTTATATGCTTAAAGCAATGAGATAGCTTGTTCCACAAAACATGACCGTGTCACAACTGTATACAGCAACCATAATACGATGGTATTAAGGTAAATAATCCAGTTCTATCTTCTACACAAAATAAACTGCACATAAATATTAAAACAAAACCCTAAGATTCAGTTTTAATCCCTCCACTATCTGTGAACACAATGCTCCCTGTATCTATAGAAGAATACATCAGGGCTACAGAACCTCCATTAATCAATGAAGCACTAAGATCAATACCAAGACTACTCCAACTAATATTAACACTCAACAATCTACTGACAGGCGTGGGACAAAACAAACAGCTACAACCAGTTCAAGGCAAGGATTTCAGAAAACGCAGACCCAATTGTGGCGGTCTGACAGACACCCAGGATACTCAGGTGTACCGGCTAGAGGAGCTGCCCTGGAAAACCAGGGCAGGTACAAAGGACAGCCCACTGCCTGCAGCTTTAGCCAAACACTCGCAAAAGCCCCATTTTTAGCAGAACCTGCCAAAATCACGCCGTAACCGCAGCGTGGGGCGGCTCACTCACCTCCCGCTCATGGTGTCCTCCTGCAGCCCTGGTCCCGGCAGGCCTAGAACGACACACACACACCCCGTCAGCCTCCCCCGGCCCTGCCCGGCCGCCACCTCCGCCCCCGGAACCTGCCCCTGCCTCACAGCGGGGGTGCGGGGGGACCCCTCGGCCGCCTCCCGGCACCGGCCGCTCCAGGCCTCAGGCGGCCTCCCGACACCATCCGCCGCGCATCGGCGCCATCCCGCCCGCTCCTCGCCCCGCACGGCGCCAGACGGAACGCCCCGGGGGCCCCGCACCCGCCGGCAGCCCGATGGCGGGGGCAACCCCCCCCTAACCCCGGCCCGGTGCCGCCGCGGCCCCGCTCACCCCTATGGCTGCGCACCAAGATGGCGGCGAAAGGGAGAACCCCGCGCGCTGCCTGCCGGGATACGCGCCGCGAAGGCCCCCACCGGCGGGCGGCCCCAATAGAGCCTGAGTGAAAAAAATAAATAGAAGCGGCCCCAACAACGCGCGGACACCGGCCCCGGGTCTCCGTGTGTCCGGTTTGGCGTCCGCTTTATTTTAAGGGGGGGGGCTAGCGGAGGGGAGTCGCTATACCCGTTGTTCAGGCACTCCTGCGGGCTGCTCCGCAAGGCCCCCGGAGCGGGGCGGTTGCCATGGAGACGGGGCCGCGGGCCCGGTGAGCGCCGGGCCTGGGCCGGGGGGGGGCGGCCGGGGTTTGTGTATGTGGAAGCGGGGATAAACTATAAACAGGGCTTTTTCGTACAGATCGGAGTGGAGGAGGGATGGAGGATTGTGAATTCTCTGAATTCTTCTGTTAGCTTCTGTTTTGAGGAAGGAATAAAGCAAAGTTCGCTCAAGTACCAGTGAGGAGCGCCCACCGAGTGCTCCTTTGGTGGCAGAATGGGCACGGGCCCGGCTGTGGCCTGCCCGGACTCTGCTGTTCCCAGCTGCAGAGATGTCACAGCCGGGAAATGCTCCCGATAGCTCTCAGTTCTTATCAGCGCAGCCTCAGAGAGCAGGAGCTGAAAGCGTTTCTCTGCAGTCAGCATGAAACCGGCTGTGCATCTCCGAGCCAAAACCAACACTATTAAAAAAAATCAAGGTTTCTTTTCTAATTTGCTTCAAATGAGCAATGTTTATCCTAACGTTTATAGCAGTAGACAGTTCTGTAAGGCCACAACTATTTTGCTTGCCTAAGAGACGTTCTTTGGTAAAAGCTCAGATATTCCTGATTTAAAGCCCAGCTGCTGCCACTGTGGGGATTCAGAATCTCTTTTTCTGCAAAACTGAGCTGACAGAGATGTGACATTCTCAGCTTTGAATTTTCTCATTGGCATTTGTTAGTATATTCTTAAATAACTAAAAGAAATGCTGAAAAAAAAAATGCTGCCCTTGAAGCCATTTCATTTTGTCAGGCAGGATGGGAGAAATGTGCCTCCACGAATCTCACACAGCAGAGGGAGTTGCAATCCCCAGAGGAACAAGGCCAGACCTTTTATACAGTTGTTTTAAAAATCATGTCTTGATATGTTTTTCTTTCCCTTTAGATCAGCAGAGAAAGAATGTCAGCCTAAGCTCTTGGGGGAAGCTGAATCCCTCACATACCTCTCTTTTTATTAATAGAGCTTAGCGAAGGAGTTCAGCAAAGCACAGCGATTAAGGTCAATGTCAATATCAGGATGGTCTGCGGGCACTGCGTTAATACTAAAATCTGGTGAGAGCACCTCGCTGCTTGTAGCATTTCTAAATGCCCCAGACAGTGGTTTCCTTCCCACTTCCAAGTCAACATAAGCCCAGGCAGGGCTTACTGGTTTGGCTCATGCATCTGCTGAGTATGTGGCTGTTAGCACGGCTATAAGAGGAGTTATGTAGGAGGAGCAAACCAGCAAGTTTTAGAGAAACATTCCTGCTGTGAAGTTTTCTTAACACACATTAACAGCTTGAGTTAACTCTCTGCTGGACAGAAGTTGTTCATGCAATAGGGGAAAAGCATTCCATCCGCCTTTATTTCCAGATAAGTCACTTTTTCCTGTGAGAGCTGCAAGCGTTATTTCTACTTTGAAGAATGCTGTCATAACCACCGGTGAAAGCTCTCTCACAACAACGCTTTTTCTCCATATTTTTAGCACTATGACTCCACATGAAGTAGATTATTCGCATGTTATTTAACCTCAAAATGTAGATAATAGATTTCTTAAAAAGAAAAAAATTATGAGAAATTAAAAAAAAAAACATTTTATTAGTGCCTGTTAGCTGGAAACAAATACATAAAATCTACACTTTTATTTTGTTCTAACTGTTATGGTACTAACAGACATCTCATAGATCTCAACTAAAAAGTGACCATATATTCCACTCCAGTGAAATTAATTTCATGCTGTAGTTGTAAATTACTATATTTTCTTCAACAGAAACAACAAAGAGATAGAAAGACAAATGGTTACAGTTTCTGAACTCTCACAGCAAATATGCCTATTTTTTAAACACTTGTAAAGTTGCTTATGAAAAATCACTGATTCCCAGTGATCCAGGGCATGTCTGCATCTAAACCTTTTTGGTTTTTAGTAGACTACAGACATGTTTTATCCCGTTAGTCAGGTTAACAGGCATTGTCTGATGCATTTCCATGGTTTGCTTACAGATTGGGCTGTAATATTCTGCAGGCCTGGAGTGTGTTTATGTAAGGGTTTTACAGATGGCAGAAACCCAGTCGTAGGAACAGAAGCCAAAATGTTAGTAGATGTTGATGCTTCCATTGCGATGACATGCGGGATCTCAGCCATCTCAGGCTCCCCCTGTGCTAGGTGCTCTACCAGAAATACCTGTTTTAGGAGCAGAGGGATTGTCTAATGCCTTACCAAAACTCATTAAAAGCCTCGGATAATTTCTCTATTTTGTATGCACGTTTTCTTATGCATTTTTCTAAATGGACCAATCTCACTTGGTTTGATGGTGAATTTCCACCGTGCTCTAGATGCACTGTCACAGTATTCCATCTGCTTTCCTTGCAGATGGAATATTGTAAATGCGGAAGGGATGCAGATCTGTTTCACGTTTGAAAAGCAATTAAAATAAAACAAACAAAATCGAACACAGAACATTAAAGATAGTTTACTTAGTCCAGATATTGGTTCTGGTTTGACTTTCAAAGTCTTGAGGTGGTAACGATTCCTCCCGAGGAGCTTGGGATCATAAAAATGATAAGGCTACACAGTAATAATGAAGAGTAATTAGAACAGGAATGTCTGCCAACTGAGATTTTATAAGAGGTGTGGATTTTTTTTTTCCTTTTACAAAGGCACCTTCGTTTGGTTGTTTCCCAAAGTACAAAGTCCAGCATGAAGCACTTCTGCCCCCTCGGACTGACTGGTGAGGCCACCTCACCCAATTTGAGCAATCCGTGTTCAATCCCTTCTCATCTTGTCTACCCAGATCTGCTCTAGGAGGGACCAGGACCTGCTTTGTTCTGTGAAAGCTAAACATTCCTTGAATGCAGCCATTAGCAGAGCACGGCTCCTCTTATAAACAGTGTTTGAAAGACTATAAACAAAGCTAGGGAAGTGTATAAAAGGCTGCAAACAAGGCTATTTCAGGTCTACCTTAGTTTATACTAGTTACTAACATGATAGGGTAATTCTCATTGGCATCTCTTGTCTTTGTTCCTCTTAGCAAGAACACAGAGACTAAAGACATGGAAAAATTCACTCGGCTGGAAGCTCTGCTGTTTACTGCTGTGCTGGAGAATTGCGTTGATCAGCTCGCAATCCTTGGATGTATCATGCCGGTTCCATATGAGGGCAAGACAGACATCAGCTGCGTATGTGCCTCTTGTCCTCTCTCTTTAAAAAGTACCTCTAATTTTTCTCCTTGTCTTTTGTATCTTCTATCAGTACTCTTTAAAAATCAGCTCAGGATTTTTTTCTTTTTTTTTTTATTTTTTTCTGCAAAGCAGTCTATGACCCTTTGGTGAAGAAACAATAAAAATGCACAGATGACGTTTTAATACATGTATTTACACTGCAGCATCACTGAGACGCCTTTGTCAAGACTGCAAAGAATCCCACTGACCCAAGATGAGGTTCCTGGGCTTGTAGTTCTAACATCTCAGTGGTTAGATGACAAGCAAAGGATTAGTGAAAAAGAAGTAAAACATATCTAGGGGCTTATATAGATACACGGCCATTTTAAAAATACAAATAAAGGAACTTTGAAAGTACCCCAAACCAGAGTAATTCTGTTATTCTAAGTGCATGCTAATCCTCCTGTAGTCCCCACAGACAATGAATTAAGAAAGATTCCACTTCAAAATGTATTAGTAACTCCCCATTCTTAATGACCATTATTAATTAGTTGATTTCTAAGAGGCATCATAGTTAAGTGGATTTGGGCAGAGGTGTGAAGAAGAAAAAGAAGCCATAATGCTCAGGCAGAGGTTTGTTGCTGGGGAGGAAAGTCTTTTAATATGTTGCAGTGAATTTCAGGGCATGAACAACGCTTAGACTGTGCAATAGAGGGCACTCCTCCCCTTCCAAGAGCACGATGAGCCAGGCTCTCCTGTTTCCAGAGGATGCTTCTCCCTCACAGATCTGGGTGTGAAACCTCTGATGAGCCAGCAGCAAGAACACACAGACAGAGCATGTCTCAAGGATGGCAGGAGTTGCTCTCCTTCACCCCATTCAGAGGTTCATAGACATACTTAAGTTACATTTAAATTATAGAGAAAATGCCTTATTTTTTCTCTCCAAGCACACAGGCTCATTTTTACCAAGTGATTTCTTAAAACACAGTTTTCCCACAGACTGTAAACCTCAGTTGTATTGCTAAAGATTCCAAAACAAATTGAGGAGGAAACAATTTAGAAACAAGATGATGACCTAAGGGAAGCTACCTGCTGAATCTAGTGCTCTTTAATTCACTGTTTCTCCCTGTTCTCAGTTTACCTTTGTCTGTTATCACTGTATTTGTAGACCTGTACTTGCCAAGCACCTTGCATGCTACTGGAGCTCTGTCAGTCAAACAGATCAATGACATTTTCATAGATTGACATTTCATAGATTGACAGTCTACATTTCAGTTGATGACGTTTTTGACAGGGTTAGTCACGGTGTTGGTCAGCACCTCACTGATTTTCTACTTCAGGGACTTTGTGAATTGCTTTATGCAGTGCATACCCCAGAAGAAGGCAGCCTTTCTATTTGCTGACTTTGGAGCAAAAGACTAGCAAAAGATAAACAGGTAGGAGAGTACACTGATGGCACCACATGCAGTTCACAAACTCCTTGCTCTTCCGTAGTTATTTGGTAATTATTAGTGCTTAATTCCCTACTGTTTACAGACAACCCAGTTATAGCCTGTCTTGAACTTTCCCAGACATTATAAACATCTATCAGAGCATTCATAAAATCTACATCATATTAAAAGTTTGTTTGCCTAAATTAGCTATTTCTGAAGTACAGCCTTCACTGAAAACTATTTTAAACTTATTTTTTTTCCTAATTAACTGTGTAATTTCCATTGCTCTGTACATACTTTGCATGGCATTCATTTAATGGAAATTCAACTGTCCAAAAAGTAAGCATGTAGCCAGCTAGACTCCTTCTGTAGTCAGTGGTGAGTCCGGCACTTCCAGAGGCTGGTTCATCTCCTTGTGAGCTGTATGTGTATTCAGGATGAAGCAGCCCTGTGCAGTGCCCTGCTCGCTGCCCCCACTGCCTGCAGTAGGATCACAGAACATGATCGGAGCCTTGCTAGACCAGGAGCTTCTTGGAATTACTGCTAGCATGCACCGTGGCTGCCCTGACCACTTGTTTTCACTCTGCCCTTGGTGCTGTGTTGGCACAAAGATTTTTGTGGTTGTGAAGTGATCTGGACTGAGAACTGGTGCTGTTAAAAATATTTTTTTTTCCCCTTCTTTGCTGGAAAATGTTTCAGCTCAGTGAGTTCTCTTTTCCATTTCACCAAGCTGCCAGAGTGGAGAGTAGGCAGCTCTGGACTAGGATTAGGGCTGGAAATGACTGCATTATTTGGCTTCAGTGGTACTGCTATAAACTGTGGTGCTTAGCCACAGGCTAAGATGACATGCAAACTCTGAGATGTCTGTAGGTGAGCAAGAAAATTTTCTCTTTTAATGCCCCAGTGTATACACCTGCATTCTTACCCACAGCACATTAAGCAGGGGAATTCCTAGAAGCAAGGCCTCAGTTGTTTTTATAGCGTGCTTTTGCTTTTTCAGGGCTTTTTTTGCTTGTAAAATTGTACACAGTTGGAAGATATCTTCCCATAAAAGATTGCTGCTAGTATTTTGTATTTCCTCTCTGAATTTACCTTAAACCTCTTCTGCTGTCACTCTCACAAGCAGCAGCTAAGCAGATAGCTGATGCCTATCATTTATTTCCATGCATCGCAGCTCTTGTTCTAACAAAAATATTGTAGGCAAAGGTCCTGGTGAAATAAATGGGGAAATGGCGAAGATGGAAAGAAGGCTGAGGGAAAACAGACTAACAAGCTTCCCATACATAAAAGCTGCTGCAAAGAAGGAAGGAATATTTTTTTCTCTGTGTCTACAGAGACTAGGAGAAGAAGTCAGAGGTTCAACTGCAGACGAGGACTTTCAGAAAAATCTTCCTTACAGTAAAGATAGCTGTGACATGCTGGGACTGACTGGAGACTGTGCAGTCTCCCTTGCTGGAGGTCTTTAAAAACATCTTGGACAAATGTCTACTTAGTATATCTGCATTCTCATTTATTATTAATTGTTGCTCCTCTCTTCTCACATAAATTTGCAGAGGGTGTATTTCAACTGCCCAATGTGCAAGCAGGTCTCCTGTACTCCCTTTTAGATTGAGAGCCAGGAAATGAAAGAAATTGGAGACAACAAGAAGGAGCTGGACATCGACCATCAAGAGCTTACATCTGCAAGGCAAGGGGGTGGGGAAGTGGTTACCTCCAAGCCTCTGAAAAGCACTGAGCACAAGCAGCAGCTGGGGAATTCTGTGGATCTGAAAAGAATTCATCATATTTCCAACAAGGCCATGAAACACAGTGCTCTGCCTGCAGATACTCTCAGAAAAATTCAGGCTGACAGGTGAGTGAAGCACAGATATAATGGCTGTGGGGGATGCTCGGGGCTTTAAAGTTCTCAGTCTCTCTCAAAAGGAAAAATACAGGGTTCCCACTCTCCCACTTATAAATTACTGTTGTATACATTTTCTTCCTGGCAGGCAGTATGCAAGTGATGTAATTACTGCAACTATGAAAGAGATTCAGGAATCAGGAACATTTAACAGCCTAATAGAAGCTAATGGGAGAGAGAGTGCAAAGAAGAGCAAGTTTCATGACACCCTCATCAGGTCAGAGTTGACTTCAGTATTTTTCTGCTTTACTGCTCAGAGCCAAAGCCCATTCCCCCTCAGTAGATGCTATAATAGGGAAGTAAACAAAAACAAACAAAAACCCTAAACCAAGATATAGAAAGGATGCCACTTTTTCAGCTTAAATTACCCTGACTACTTTACAAATTGCACTCCTTTCCCATTGAGAGAGAAATAACTGATGGTACTGATACTAATCACATTAGGGAATTGCCTCAGCTTGGACACCAGTGTCTGCATTAATGCAAATGCTGCTCCATAATTAATTAAAACATAATGTGATATAGGAGATCCCCGATCTTTAACTCCCTGTCCCCAGAGGAAGCCAGAGATGCAAATAATCTGCTCAAACCAGGGTCAGCAACACACGGCCTTTAGGTTAGATGATGCCCAGGAGGATCTGTTTTGACCCATATGCTAATGTGCTCCCTTTAACCACTGACAGCAAGGGGCTAGCACAGATGGCAGCAGAGGCAATTGTCTTTCAAGCACAAAACCCACCTCTTCCACTGTCTAAAACCAAGGGATTTATTGTTTATCCATAGAAAGGACAGAAAGCAAAAATGAAAGCAGCAATTGCTTGTGGAATCACTGATCAATACTGGAAGGAGGAAAGGGGCAGACAAATCATAACTGGAAAGGACATAATCATTTTATTCCAGTCTATAAACCGTATCTAATCACTGTGCTGCCTGATCTACTGTACATTCTTTTCATGGAATGAACTTGGTCTGTATTTCAATATACTATAACTTCCCTGGGTTTGTGTCAATATACTGGTCTGAAAGCGGTCTGCAGCAAGGCTGGAACTCCTGATCAGGAGCTTCAGTGCATCACAGTCACCCAGCTGAGGACTCTGAAAATGAAATGCGTGTTTGCATGTAAGGTTGGGAGCGGGTTCGAAGCCTCAGGCAGCAATTCTTGTTACTGGCTTTACATCAAATGATAGGCATAAGAGCTTAGAAAAGCACTCGGTGAAATATGATAGTAATGAAACCTAGAATATTACTGTATCCATTTTGTTTTAAACAGGTAAATACTTCTGTAGGTTTTGATGTGGTTCCCCAGGATTTTGGTTCATTCTACCTCTCTCTCCCATCCTCTTTACTCTTTTACTCTTTAGTCTTTTCTTTAAGGATTTACTTACCAAGTCACTGGCTTGTACTGCTTCTGACTTGCAGCTGTGCTGCCTCCTCAAGAATCAGAGTGAAGGGACGAATGCCTTTTCTGCTACCCAGCCACAGAAAGCAGCTATCTGCTGTTCTGAAGAAGCAGGGCAAGCTTTTGTGCATGCTTGTTTTAGCTCAGCTGTTACAAACTCACCAATTAGCAGGTTAAGTGGGGCAGTGTTCAGCTAAGTCCACTGATGTATCAGGAGATAGGAAATCCCCTATCTAGGTACACAACTCCTGCCTTTCTTGATGTATTCAAGTGATTGTATTTTCCCATTTTCCTTCAGGGAGGAGGAAGGAAAGAAGGAGATAAAGTCACTCCAGAAACAGCTGCAAGATGTCAAGAAAGAAACTGAAACAGAACTTCAGGTGAGGTTACTTAACAGTGGGCATCACACCAAAGGGAAATCTACTAGCAGAGATCCTGGAAATGCGTAAGGTACACTGGGAAGTGTAGCAAGATGAAAAGAACACTAGAAAAAAAATGTGGGCATAACAGAGAGGAGAAAGAAGTCATTGAAGGAAATGGAAAGTTAGCAAGTTAGGAAAAAGAAACAAGGAAGAATAGTTGTGGAAAGTGAAGGAGAAACAAAGAATGAAGTTTATTTTTTTTTCCCTTACAGAATTGAGCAGAACATCTAAAAGATGTAAAGGTCAGACCCAGGACTGAAAAGGGAAGCTGTATATTTCAATATATACTTACTCCCACTGAAAGTGCGTTGGGAGACTATTTCTAGGCCCTGTGGGATAACCCAAATTCCCTTGACATCTGTGTGGCACTTAAATGAAATAAGCTGGATAGTTTGTCAGGCTCACACCACCACATTTTGTCCGTTTGTTTCTGCACAATGTCCTGTCTCACTCAGCTTCTGATGGCTCCTGGGAAGCTTCTTTTCTCCCTCTCCCCAAGCTCATGAATATGATGAAGTATTTTGCCTTCTGTGTAGTGCTCCACAAACCTCAGTGTCTGTGCACATGACATAGGTGTCCAGCTCTGGTTTAATACCTTCTCTGGGACTGGTATATGGGCTGCAATCATCCCATCTCTCACTAGCAGCAATGTCCTGGCACTGCAGTCAGGCTTGGCATTTCTCTGTCCTGCCTTGCACCTCTCTTTGCTCTTGCAGTCGTCGGAAGGTGTGTAGCTCCCATGCTGAGGTGACCTTCTCTGTGTTCTTTTAATACCTTATGCTAATTGGGTTCTTGCGTTTTGCCTCATCAAGTGGGACCTGCACTCATTTGGGATCTTGTTTTTATGTTTCCAGCCTAAAAATCCTTTTCTGGGTTTCCTTATAGTTTCAGCTTTGATAACAAATCAAAGACAAGACTACTTTCAAGTACTGCTTTCCTCCTGTGCCAAAAATAATGGTGTCTCACTCCATCTCCCGAGGGAGAATAATTTATTTTTGCTTAATATGGGATTTTCCCATCGGCAGTTTTACAGACACTTGCATGATTTGTCACCTTGCCAACTAATTAGAAGCAAAAATACAGCTTGCTGATTTTGGAGCACTTTGAACAATAATAACACACAGACCTGTAGACAAAAGCCTGCATGGCTGTCTCCAGTGCAGTGGATGAGAAAACAAAAGCAAGAAAATCTAATCATGGAACCAGAAAAACACGGTCATTGATTCACACATGTTGCTTGCATGTTTTTATTTTCAGTCTTGCTAGTTCTTAATGAGATGCTAATTAATGCTGTATTAGTCTGCTCTTCTCATTTTTCTTTCTAATAGAACACAAGTCAAATGCTAAATGTTCTCACATTTCGTTTTATTTCCTTTTGGATACCACTGGTGTCTCAAAAGAAGCCGAGACGATCAGTCTGTTTTTATTCCAGACTGTTTTGTTATGATGTTCCTCCGTAAAGGAACATCACCGATACCTGTACTTTGGCTGCAGGAGTTCTGTTTGCTGCTACAGTGTTCATTTCTGAGCTTGCAGAAAAATACTCACTTTCTCACATTTCCTGGACAAGTGATGGCCATTATACAGATTTTGAAACAAGTTAATATTGTATGAGATAATATAGTTTATAGAGGTTAACAAAAAAAAAGGCGGGGGGGAGGGAATGTAAACTTTTAACTTCCCTCATTGCTGTTCTCACAGAGACTTTTTATGACCTGTAGTTTTTTTGTTAAATTCATGCCATAAATGTATGCAAGTTATGGTATAATTTTATAACACTGTAATATTTCAGGCTACATACTAGACAGAAAACCAAGATGTTACATCATGGTGCCAGTGAAAATAGGTCCATTATTTTTTATTCTCTTTGAGCTCTGTTAAGACAACCAGTTCCAATGTGCCACTCAGTAGTGCATTCAGCAGTGACTAAAATCTGTCACATTTCTTTCCTTATCCTCCCCCAGGAAGACAAATCCATCAAATAACTATTCGGGGGAATATCTTAACTGCATATACCCCTAAACTGGTGCATGTTTGTTCTGGAGAAACGTACTAGATGACTGTAGTGAAAGGCAAGAGGTTTGTGATGGCCCTGGGCTACTTCATCCCAGTGCTGGAACAGCCCCCGAGGCAACTCAGCAGGAGCCAGAACTGGTGCATTAGATCCAAACGTGCTGCCACGGGGGACAGAGTCTTTGACAAGGGTGCCACTGCCAACAATTCTGGTCCCTCTGCCAGCAAACTGCCCCTCAGACACGGCACAGCACTTGTTGGTATTGAGGTGAGCTAGCAGAGGGCTGCAGAAGTCCTTATGGCAGGAGAATGGGTGACCCTCCAGGCCTGCTGGCCTTTCGGCTGAAGCATTCCTCAGGGGGGTGTGCAGCACAGGGACATTCTGGCAGCTACGACAGAGCTGTGTGGTTTCAGGGGATGCAAGTCCAGGCTGCAGCAGGTGTGTAGATCTAAGCATAACTCCAGGCTTTGCAGCCTGAGCTATCACAGCTGCCAGTGGAAAGATTTGAGCTCATCCACGCTCGGCGTGGAAGCAAGGAGGCAGGCAGCGGGGCGCCCTGCAGGCTCACTGGCTGCCCCCACACAGCACAGCACCCCCTCCCCTGCTCCCTCCAAACGGTGGGCACCGGGTGAGCTGCTGGCAGCAGGGAGTTTACCCCAAGGCTGTAGGAATCACACAGACTCTTTGCTGCTGGTTGTTATTTCTGTAAGCAGCTGTATTTTAGGAGACTGTAAATGCTAATTGCTGTGGAAGAACTGAGAGATGCAGGGGGCACTTGCAAGGCAGATAAATCAAAGTAAATGAAAACACATGAGCGTGTGTACCCTTTCCAGCTCGAGTGCAGTTGCTTTTGCTGCCAAACAGCATCTGTGGGGCAGAATCCTATGGCACTGGAGAACAGCAGCAGACAGCCCTCTGAGCTGATGTCTGCGAGCTGAGAGATCAGAGGAAAAAAAAAAAAAGCTTGTTTACCTGCTAGCAGAACAGACTGGCTCTTAACAAGTATTTCCTGGGTTTTGATCTCGGTCTCTGCCAGTTTGGGGATAGTTTTGGATGCATGATGTATGATTTTGCATCTTTGGATTGGCAGATTCGAAGCTGAAGTCATCCCAAATAAGCAGCCCAGAGGTTTACTGCATTAACCGTGAAAGCACGCAGTGTCCTGGCTGAGCCCTTTGCTAGAATAAACCAGAATGAATAAATATTAACTCGTTTTCCCCGTACCTGCCTCTGAACTCCAGGGACCAGCACGGTCCACAGATGGCGCCCACGGCTTGTGGGTGGCAGCAGCAGTCACAGCCCGCGATGTCACACCAAAAACGCCCCGGTTCTGCAGCTCCCGGCCCCCCAGCGGGGCTGCAGTAGCTGCCCACATGCCTGCAGCAGACTTTCCCTCTCCAAGTGAGTGCATTACTGTAAACCACCAGCGGGGTTTTGCATTTCACTTCCCGTCTGCTTCGGGTTGTGTAACCGAGCCCCCAGACTCCCCGCTTCTATCGGAGCTGTTTTACACCACCAAATCCAAACCACAAACATGCCGTGCAGCCAAGAAAACAAACAGAGCAGGCGGGCCCCTCTCCCAGCTGAGGCCTGGGGCTCTGAAATCAAAAGCACTTTTTCCCCTATCAAAATAGAAATAAAAAAGAAAATAGCGTGGTGTTCATGCTCTGCCCCACCTCTCTGAATTCTTTGTAACCTAGGCTGAACCCTTCTTTTCTGGCCTGTTTCCAGATCCTTAGCAGATAGCAGCAAGACCCTGACTTCAGCAGCACTTGGTTTTGCAGAGCCTCAGCGCCACAAAACCTTGGGGTTTTTCATTAGCATCTCCCCGCTCTGTCTGCCAGCCCCTGGATTTAGCCGTGCTTCCACCACAACACAGCAGGACAACCTCAGGATAAAGTGGTGTAGTCACCTCCCACGTCTACTGAGTAGGAACACAACCACTCCCAATGCCTAGCAGAATTTCACATCAAGGAGAATAAAAGCCATTACCAGAAACCTTAATGGGGCATAAATAGGTCGTGTCTGTAGCTGTCTGCAGTCATATGATGATACGGCTGTTAAAAAAAAATATCTGATCTTGGAAACCTTCACAAATTTTGAATGCATGACTTTTAAAACCACAGAACTGCACCAACCAAGGCCCTAATTGTCCTGAGCCTTATAAATGTACTTTACTCTTCCTAGCTATGTCCGACAAGGGGTGCAGAGGGAAGGATTTTCTTTTAACTGTTCCAAACTCTTCTTATAAGGAAACCTTTCCAGATGAGTCACGCTGCGAAGGCTTTCAAACACAGCGCTATTGAGCTGGCTCCTTCCTGTGGCATTTTTCCATGTTTACACAGCTCAGGAATGCAAGGGTGCTTCAGAGACAAGATACGTGGGCTTCAACCCATTTAAATGCCAACACTTTGGTATTTCATCTTCAGCTGCAAGGTTTGGCTGATGAATGTCAAACCTGTCACAGCATGGCAGGAGAGCAAAGAGAGAGGCTGTAATGGAGCAACTGGGAGCCAGCCCAGAGGCATGACTGCTGCTCTTGCATAATTACACAGGGGACTTTGATGACCTTTTTAACTCGCAAGGCAGTCTAGAGTTTTTCATTTTACGGGAGGTTCTTCCAAGTCCCAACCCTTGATTGATGAGCTTTTATCTGCTATTCAAATCAAATCATTAAAAAGGAGTAAGGAAACTAACAATCCCAGATCGAGCAAATGCACTTTGCTGCCTGAGCACACACAAAAAGCTGGACAAATGGGGCACGTTGGCCTGGGGGTAAACATCCCGGAGACAGAACTCCCCCAGGAAAGCTCAGCTCTGCTGTGAAACAAGGTGTGGGGAGAGGCTGGGAGCTCACAGCCAGCTTTTCCTTGGCACTCCTTACTTACCCTGGGTGTGTGCTTTTATTAACAAAGTGGGCAGCATTTTCTTGATAAGATTTCAAGAAAGAACTGTATAAACATATGAGCGAGTCAAGATTAGATTTTCACCTGTTCATAGGGCTGTATTTTTACAGTTGCTGTATAACTAGAAAAAAAATACAACCACATAGCAAGCCAAAAACCAGCAATAAATCCAAGGAATAGAGCGTACTTTAGGAAATTAGACTTGGGCATATAGGGGGTTGAGGTATCATCCTCTTGTTACAGATGCCTGCTCACTGAGACAGCCTAATCCAAGTAGTTAGCAAACTCCCTTTAGCAGTTGAAATTATTGGACTATTTTCATGCTCATAATAAGCATGTCTGAATCTCTTCCTGAACCAAAGGCCACCAGGCCTGGTTTCTTGTCCCACTCTGTTCACCACTCTGCCTTCTCCAGCGGTTCTCACTCCTCACTGATGAGTTTATTGCCTTCTTGTATGGGTTGTAAATCAAACTTCCATTTGAAGCACAGTTTAAAATGGGTCAACGGTCAGGGAAAGTGTGAAGCCTACAGCCTTTGATTCTTTTGCATTTATCAGGGAGTGGAGAGATTAAGAAACAGAGAGCTGATTTCAGTCTCCAGGCTTGCTTTTTTGCTTATTCTGTCTCCCCCCCAGAACCGAGATAATATAATTGTCTACCTCAAAGATGAGTTCCAAGAGTTGAAAGCCAAAACAGACATGGAGAAATGCTATGTAAAAAAACACACAGACCTCCAGGTCCACCAAACCCAGAAGAAGTGCAGCAATGCAGAAAATGGACTGACCAAGGCAATTGAGGTAAGCTCTTCCCCACGGCCCTTACTGAAAAGTACCTGCAGCTTGTGAGGAAAAAGTCAGCTCAGCGGGTTGTCTGTAGTTGAGGACAGGAGGACTCAGCACTGTGCTGGGAACAATTCTTGTCTCAGAAAGATCTTCTCCTAGGACTCTAGCAATGCCTCTGCTTGTCTGGTGCCCCATTTTTACACCACGTTATCCTTTTTTTCTCTAAAACGATAAAAGTCCCCCTCCCTTGGAATTGCAGCTGAAGTATGGTGAGCTGCACAAGCAGCATTTTTTCAGATCTGAAAAAGCCAAAGAAAGAAAGAAAAAAAAAAAAAAAAAGAAATAATGAAAATAAGGCCAGTGTTTGGCCTCAGCACGGGCAGGTAGCTGTCTTGGGGGCTTTCTTTCCTGGAGAAATGCTTGATCAGAGGACTTAGATGATGACAGGTGGTTGTCTGCCACCAGAACTATCATGTGGACTGTGGATGCAAAGCTTTCTGGATCAGACCTCAAACAGGTAAAACACGGCTAAGTACTTTACTTATTTGGTTCCTTTAAAGGTGATTCAAGTCAAATGGATTTATTTTAAATATATTTCCCCCTATTCATTTTAATGCTGCAAGTTCATGTTCCACTTGCATACAGTTACAGTGCTATTTAGCAACCTCAGCAGCTTAAACTCCTAGCATTGCCCGCAGCATGTTACGCTGGTAGAGCTGTTTGGTAGCCACAGGCTGAACTACTGCCTCGGTCAGTTTGGGCACTGGGAAAAAGGCAAAAATGCGTGTGGACTGCACAGAGAGCTCCACGTGCATGTGCACCAGCTGGGCTCTGAGCAGCAAAGGTACACACACAGATGCAGTAACATCATCTCACATTTCTGTTGCATCAATCCCAGGACTTGAAGAAGGAAACTGATGAGGAGATTCGAGTCCACGTGGAGACTGAAAATTTCCTCAGGCAATACTATACGGTGTGTCTGTCTTTTTATGTTAGTACCTGAAATATCAACCAATAACTATTACATCATTGCTTAGTGTCTAAAGAAAAGCAGTTATTGCTCCATCACGATTGTTGCTGTTTGAATTACTGCTTCCCTTCAAGTCGGAATTAAGCTGGCTCTCCCTGATTTGTGATTTGCTAGATTACACACATTTTCTTAAAATTAGAGTTCATATGATTGGGATTTTCTATCCCATTGTTACAGATTTTCCCTCCCTCAGATAGCTGTATTCAGCTATCAGGGATTTTGTGTAGACCTTTGGCTGGAGCTGGGAATTCCACAACGCAGTGAAGAGTGCTCTTGCACTAAGTCAGGGCAACAGATCACACACCCAAGTGTTGCAGAGGGTGAAAGAAATGACAGAAGCTGCTAGAATAATTATGCCTTTTCTTAATCTGAGCAAGAACTGGGGTTGGATAATTGCTAGCTCATGATTATTGTACCTGATCTGAGCAGCTACCAACCATGAACGTCCCTGTGCTGCTGATCCAAAGGTTCAGAGTTTTTCTGTCATCAACAGCAGTGCTCATAACAGCAAATAACATTGGTAAGCGTCATAAATGTCTCACATATGGCTGGAAGAAAACCTGTACTGCTGCAGGCTACCTAGCATCACTGCCAGAGTGAAATTTAAGAAAAGAGAACCACATTTTTAACATACGACTGCAGAAAAGTGCCGGATCTTCAGAGCAATTAAAGCATGAGCTCCCTATCCCAGGACCATAGTCTGACCAAGGTTTCAGAGTGAGAGGACTTCCTACGTACATCCCAAGCCTCTCTGTACTCAGCCAGCAGCTGGTGGCTTTACGGCGGCCCACAGAGAAGAGGCTGACCGTGCCCTCCACTTCCCTCTTGCGTCCAGCTGTGATGTTGTAATGAGATTGATGCTTTTCCTCAGACTATTTTTCCATGCAGGCAATCATGGCTGTTGCTATGGAGAAGTTACTCATGAATGGGAGGAAATCATCTGGCATGATGTTTCAGAAACACCTGCCCTCCTATTAATGAGCGCGACAAAGCCAAGTTCACAACCTGAAAAAGCGTGAGCTGCTGACCCATGGGACCTTACTCCGGGTGCACTGAGTTTAATCCAGAGAGGGGCTAGGCAGTCATGCAGAGGATAAAAGGTTTCTCACTGTGACACTGTGTTTCCTAAACTCCCCTTCCTATGCTCACACACAAAGAATGGCTTCTGGTTGTCATTTACTGCACCAGGATTGTGCACAAAGCTAACTCCCAGGGCTACTCCATTCTTCTTGCACCTCTGCAAGGCTGATCCAGTCTCTTTTATCCTCTGGGCCAGTGCTGGGGCTTCCATGGTGTCCCCCAGGCAGTGCACCCCCTGTACACTCCTTGTACCATGCTGAACGCCTCTCTGTCCCCATGCAGAAGGTGGAAGAGAAGCTGGAATACTGGGTGGACAAGTATGAAAATGACACAGATGCTAAAGACGCAGAACTTGAAGCCCTAAAAGAATCAAAGGCAAACACCCTGGAAATGCTGCAGAGGTTTGCCAGTGAGGTAAGGCAGCAGCAGCAGCTCAGCCATGCAAAACCACATCCTGGCTTTTTCCTACTGTCATTCAGATAAGGAACAAGGACCATGGGGAAAAAATCAGTAATCTAGAGCTGTAGGATGGGGTTATGAGCACAGGTCCTGGGAAGGCATGACATCATTTGTGACATCAAGGAAGGATGATGATGTTTTCCCTGAGCTATTTTCAAATACCAGCAGGTAATTAGAAAACTACTGATAGCCTTTGTGAGGGGCAAAGGCACTGCCCCATCCCGTCAGTATGCCTCACCTTAGTTTGCTGCCGTAGCCAGAACAAGCTTGTTCCTTCTAGCGATGTGTGGGTATGACAAGCTGAGCCTGAAAGCAGCAGTTCCTTCCCCTCCTGGAGATGTGTTCACAGCTGCACAGTGCTCTGTTATCAGGAGACCGATTCCAGTTAAAATCATTCCTACCCCACACCAGTTTCTTGGTTAACTGCTGGGCTTTGATCACAGACACACAGGCACATCAGAGCAGGCAGCACAGGGCAAAACGAAGTGTCTGGTAAAAAGGGCGCTAGGAGGAATTCACTTGTGATCATTCCTTATTGTCACTGGGCCTGAGATGCTGGGCTTGAGTTAGATGTTTCCCTGCTTGTGGGCTCATTTTTCACTCTGTGTACTGTCAGCTGGGTGTCCCAAGCCTTTCAATTCATCATCTGCTGCCTAGCCTGGGGGAGCACGGGTCCTTCCTACCGACATCTGTTGCCTGAGACACCAGCAGCCAGCCACGTTACAGCACAGGATCGGGGGGTTAATTACACCCAGGCCATGAGTGGTTTCACTTTGGCAGCTCTCAGTGCCTTTAGGAGCGGTGGTAATGAGCAACATTTGCCATCTGGATTCAGGAAAAGATCAAATAAAGGAGGTGGGGGAGGAAGGTCCAGGCTTACACATTACCCGTGGGCTGCCATGGAGCAGAGACGTCCCTGGCTGTTTTTTTTTTTTTTCATGTGGCTGCTGAACTACCCCTGTGCTACCTCGCAGTGCCAGATGTTTGAGGAAACCATCATCGCTGATCGGGCAGAAAAGGAGGCTAGAAGAAGAAAACTAGAGCGGGATGCCTTGGAACTGAAGAGCATCCTGAAGGTAAAGGGGAACGAAACTGAGGCAGTGCTGCTCCATCAGCAGCTGGGAGTTAATTATTTGCACCACAGGCTGTGTTCAGGCAGAGAATGGCCTGAGAAAGTTGGCTGGTACGGGGTGGCACAAGCAAGGGACAGATTAAAGCTGTCCCCTTCTCCTGGGGCAGACGCAAAGCCAGCAGCTGGCTGCAGAATGATTAAGAAGGGAACAAGAGGGGAAAAGCCAGCCTCCTCGAATGACCTGGGGCTGTGCCCATCACAGCAGCCCCACTGCATGGGTGATACAAGAGGGGAGTCACGGGGCTGTTCCCCTACTCCTCCTCTTGACCTCAGCTTATACATGGATGCCTTCAGTGTCATCAGCAGAGGCCCAGCTGCTGCTGCATGGGCCAGGGGTTTCCCCCTGCAGCTGGGAAGTGCAGGAGAGATGCTCTGTCCATTTTACTGTACCCGGATTTCCCCTGCAACCGATTTCCCCTAAGACCTCTCTCTCCTACTTCCAGCTGCAGGCCTGGTGGAGAGGTACAATGGTCCGCAGAAACCTTGGCCCCTACCAGAACCTCAAGAAGAGTCGAGAGAAGCAGCTGTCAAAGCAGACAAACAAAAAGGAAAAACCTGGAGCAAAGAAAAAGAAATGATAAGTAAGAAACCCGGCCACAGATGCGCTCCGGGGCTGCTGCTGGGCAGGGCACTGCTCTCTGCGTGTCCATCAGGACGAAATAAACCACGTCACAGATCTTGGGCTATTCTGGAGAATGTGATTTGTGAAGGTGAAGCTCCAGTGACCTGAAGCTGTCTTTGTACAGCAGAGATGCTGCTTCCCCAGTAGCAGCTTTATGGAAACATTAAAGCTAGCGGGATGCAATCCTATGAACAGCTCCAGAACTCACCAGATGAGGTGCTCTGCACAGAGAGCCTCCTTTGCAGTCCCCCACAGCACTGGCCATGGAAGGGGTGGTGTTTGCTGTGGCTCTGAGCGAGGCAGGGAAGGCATCACCCACATCTGGGCTCAAGCAGCGCTCTCCCTGGTGTCAGTGCCAGCATTAGGTCGGCCAGGGGAAAACTGCTGACACTTTGCAGTGTAAACATGAGGGCAGGCGAAGCATGCAGGTTTCCATTCCCACAGCCCTGCAAAGTGTCAGCACTGAGACAGAAAAGCTCTCAGTGCCCTCCTACAGAGGGAAGCAACAATGGAAAAAGACAGCTGGCCGCACGGCCCAGAGGAGCTGCTCTGTCACTGCCGTACCCACCACGACTGCGACCTCCGTGCAGGGATGTGAGGCAGGGAACAAAGCTGGTGGGGAGCAAAGTTCTGGGTTTGTTTGTTTTTTGTCCCTTTCTCCTGACACCACTGTCACTCACCCACGGCTGAGCCGGCTGCTTTCTGACACTCCCGCACAGGGAAGAGAGCTCAAACCATACAAACGCATCCCCATCTGTGCTTTTTGTGACCAGGCTGTGCTGGCCCCATCCAAACACCCTTGTGTCCAGGTTGAACCGTGCCAAAAGCTCTAAAGTTCAAGCAGGATTACTGAAATCACGAGCAAAGAGCCTTTGGCTCAGAACCCTGTCTGAAGGGAAGGAAAGGAAAGGGGCTGGTGCCTGACTGTCAGGCTGAGCTGGTTATCAAAGGAGTGCTGAAACTGCAGACACTACACAAACTCCAGTTAGAAATATTGGCATTGCTGCTGGGGGCACTGCTGCTTAAACCACCCTGTGTTCCCATTCCAACACGTACCAAATCCATGAAAATGCTCACTTGCTTTCCATGGTCCCCACGGGGAGGCAACAGGGGTTGCTGCCAGTCCCGTGCTGGCAGGAGCGAGCTAAGCCTGGGCTGACATCACCCATCTGTACCACGGCTCCTTCTTGCAGGGGGCACTGCAGAGCCATCAGATGTTCCTAATTCTCAATCTCCTTGCTCATGCTTACGCTTTTGCTTGCTTTTCAGCACAGAACAAAATATAACTGAATTTGTGTAAGTCCTCCTCAGCCTCCGCCTGGCTCCCCAGCAAGCCCCAGTTCCTGACGGCAGGGTAACACAGCACTTGCACTTCGGGTACATCAGGTGCCCCAGAGCTGCAGTGAACAAGCCCATAGCAAGTTACACACTGCACTGGATCATGAAATAATTCAAAATTTCAGTTTCAGTACCTCGTGTCTTGAAGAGAAAAGAAGCAACACCCCCAACCCACAAATTGCTTGGGCACAGCAAAGCACGCTTCCAAACTTAGCCAGCTGTGAACCCTTGTGTAATGTGAAGGGCTACTCTTTCACAAATAATTTAACAAAAATCTGTATCAAAGTAACAGTGGGACTGGCTTTGCTGTTCTGATAAGGACGGGGGTACCAAAATCCCTGGAGTCCCAAGGCGAGCATCCTGGCTGCTGGGTGACGCTGCCCTGAGGTGGGCAGAGGCTTTTACCCTGACCTAACCCACGTGAGCTTACCCCTTCCAGGTGAGAGCAGCCCCCTCCTGCCTGTGGACTCCACTCATGCTGCCACCCATCCGGCTCCTCTGGGCCTTCTCCGCTGCATCGGCCGCTCTCAGAGCCACTGCTCTCTGTGTGAGCCTCTCCTTGCTGGGTCAGAAATCAGAGCTGGTCCCTGCTGCTTGGCTGTCCAGCTGCTGAATAAAGCTGAGCATCCTCAGTGATTGGAGCTGGGAGCACCATCACACAACATGGCACTGCTCGTTTTTTCCAGCTGTGGAGAGCCAGGATCACAGCACACACCCGAGGTGTTTTCTGCAGGAAATCCCAGCGATCAGGAGCCCTTTGGACAGACTGGTTTCCAAGGAGGTGAATGGAGGAGAAAGAAAGGCAGGAGACAGAAGCTAGGGGAGGAATGAAACCTGGAGAGAGTTGGGCAGCCCTGAAGAAGGCAGGATGGGAGCTGAAGAAAAGAGGAGTGAATATTTTGGCTAACAGAAACAAATCTTGCAGATACAGGGGAGGGGACAGGCATGAAGCACAGCGACACATTTTACAGACTGAACCAAGACAGGATAAAATCAAGCAGAAGATGAGAACTGCAAAGAGCACAAATACTGGCAGCAAACCACCCAGGCCCTGAAGGTACATTTTACTGCTCGCTTTGAGAAGATTTAAAAAAAAAAAAAACACAACAAAAAAACAACTTGATGATGTGGAGGGTGAATACACACACCTGGCACACAGGATGTGACATTCATTCATACAACAGAAGAACATCAGGAAAACAAACTGCAGTTCATGTAAGTCTTAAAACTTTATTTCAAATTACCCATGGTTTCCTTTTATATTATTAATGTGCTAGAAGTTCACACTACTGGCAGAATACAGGCAATTTAAAATAAAGTGTACAATATTCAAACATATTTATACTTAACAGACTTAGAAATTATGGAATGTATTTACAGACATACAGCATGGGATGAAGCTTTAAAATCCTTTACTCTATTAATTACACGTTTACACTGTTTTCAGAAATAACAAAATTAGATTGCTTTGTAAAACATCACAATATTTATACAAAAGAATTTTTTAATGTCCAAATTCACCGTAAAAGTCCTGTTTCTAAAACATTTTTTCAAAAGGACCACTTACAAAAGGATAAAAATACCATTTGCCGTTGTGTCACTACCAAGCACAACAGAGGAGTTCTTGGTGCTGTAAAAAACCGTCTCTGATCTATTTTAAGCAGGCCACCGAAGCTCCCCCCCTTCACAAGGGGGAAGAATCAAATCCCAGTCGCTTTGACCTGATCGTTTCAATGCCATCAGGGACTCCTGAGTGCCAGTGCCACTTGATTTCAAGCCTCTGATGCTGCTGAGCCTCAAACGCTGCTCAGTGCTCGGCATCGTTTTGAGGGAGGGTGGTGGAACGATGGGGTCAGTATACGGACACTGGCAAGCACGAAACACTCAGCTGGATTCCTCCCACATCCTCCAACACAAATGCCCCAGAAAGGAAAAAACAATCGCCTCTTTAACACAAAATAGAATTTTATACACAGTTTCTTTAAAATATTCTTTTCACTGGACACAACAAAAATTGCACATAAATACACTAAAAAAAAATCTCCCAACCTATTTTGTAAAATGAAACCAAAGTGTTTTTTTTTTTTGTTGTTGTTTTGCTTTTGTTTTTGTTTGGTATAATACATTAAATAAGCCCTACAATGAAACTTCAGGTCTGGATTTTTGTCCTAAACATCTGGTCAACATTTAGTGTTTGCCAGCATGAAAACACACGACTCTAAGGGTTAAACTAACATGACCAAATACATCTGAAACCGGCAGAGCGAACTGCTGCTTCTAACAAGGTAAGTGATACTCGGACATACATACACCAGCCCAGTCATGCAAACACTGCTTTTCACATGAATTCGGCTGCTGTGTGCACGCACTGCCCGTGTACATGAATTGCTCTTTTAACCAGACAATAAAAGTGGCCGTTTCTTGCAGTTCAGACTCAACTCCCCATTAATTCCTAAAAACTAGCATTAATGAAATGTCAAGCTTCCACCAACCTGAATACTGTTAAGGTTTAGTTTCTCTAAGTGCTGGAAGCCGGACTGAAGCAAACAACACACCCTCGCAGTCCCCTGAAGGGAACGGGTTTCTTCAAACAGGAACATTTAAATAGCCTACGAAGGGTGCGCTATTAAAACGTGACGTGCCTCTGTATGATACAAATGACCTCATGGTGAAAACTAAGAGGAATTCACTGCCCCCCTCTTTCAAATTACGTGAGAGACGAAGACAAGAAACATTTGTGGGCTGTACTGTTTGCTGCGAGTGGCACGATCATCTGCACAACAAACTACAGCAGAGACTTCTGACACCTACGTAACCGTTCAACAATTACCAACAGACCTTGCAAGTGAAAACAAGGGGAACACAAGAGCTACTCGAGGAGGAAAGCAGGTCACTATGGGACTGCTCTCTATGCATTGCAAGTTATTGGCATTTGCATTTCTTGCAGAGCTCAGGGCAACATGCTAGGTGGTATGAAAAGGTTTCCTTTCACACGTGCTTGCACCGTGATCAGCCAATGCCAATAAGAAGCAACTGGAGTCATTGTGTGAACCAGGGATACAACACTCACCACGAGTCCTGAAAGCAAAACATGAAGCAGAACGGTGGAAAGAAACTGCAAATCAAAAGGGGAAAAATCCAGCTAGGAGCAGGTTTTGTCAGTGTTCCTGTGGCAGGTTTACTTCAGCAAAACTGGCTTTTGGCTAGCCACTCCCCAGTCCTTCTCCTTCCTTTGTCCCCATGCAATCCTCTTGGTGCACTCTGCTTCAGATGTGCCTCCAACGCCTGATGTTGGTCCCAGACCCCGTACAACACGTTAGTGGCACGCTGTTCTGGGATACTGAAATGGGTCAGGAACTAGCAAAAGAGCTGCATAGGTGGAGAACTGCATTTTACAAGGTCTTTTTTTGGGGAAAAACACGTGTTGTGAGTGATCTGGTAGTGAGCCTGGCCTCGTCACTGTGCCTAAAGCACAGAGCTGGTCTTTGTTTTGCAGGTCAGCTTTCAAGCAAAACCCAAAACTTGCCTGCTGCCTCTCCCATTCCTGTACATTGAATTTCCATTTTCTTGGTAAAGAAAGAGGAAGAAAGTATTGGTAGTTTTGTAAACCAGTGCATCTGTGTGAATACTGTGATATGTAGAAGCTACCTTCTGCAGGATTGCTGTGTTAACCATATGCAGCCCACCGGTGGAAATTCCCTAACTTTGTTCTTAAAATGATGAATTTCTCAGTGGCTGGGACACTCACCAGTGCTGGCATGTCTGCATGGGAAGCTCCAGTCCCTTCTGAATGTATTATCTGATACTGGATTTCTAAGGACCTGCATGGCAGGCTGTAATTCTTCGCACTGCAGTGAAAACACGTACATGATTCTTGACAGTCATTTGAAAAAGAACACTGAGTAACCAAATGCATCCTTACCTGACCAGGACGGGAGATTTAAGTAGCTCTGATTTTTTATTTTTTATTTTTTTTTAATTACTAAGATATTTCTTGTGGAGAAAACATGCAGTACTTTTTCCCTTGGAGAAAAAAAAAATCCCCCTTCAAATATTAAGTAACGAGGACATGCCAACATGAGTGAAAGCTGCACAAGGTTTGATTCTTACGAAACACTGTGCAGGTTAAGATTGTGTTGCAATATATATATATTTTAAATATATATATCTATATAATGGAAAGAGATGTTCTCTGGAGGCAAAGAAACTCCCTTTCTTTGAATCCCGTGGAAAAGGAATGAAATTTCATTCCCCTTGTGCCCATTGCAGCAACATCCTTTTTTTTTTTTTTTTTTTTTGTTTTGTTTTAAAACAAATTAACTCCTGTAGGAACAGCTTTCCAAACTGTGTACACCAACGTCTTCAAACTACAAGGTCAGTTTCTACAGCTGGCTCCAACAGCTAGCCACTGCAAGTCCCTGCCCTCACAACAACCCTTTTTTTTTTTTTTTTTTCCCAGTAGGGGGCAAAAATATCAATAATAAAAACGTTATTGGAAACTGTTGTCATCTCCAAAAAAAATGGAGAAACGAAGCACAAACATTCCTGTCAGGAATCACGGGAACTCCTTTCCTTAGGACAGAGCTCTGTGTGTGGGGATGCACTGCATGGGCAGTAAAGTCTTGACGTCCTTCTGCTTAGCCAAGGTAACCCAAAAGGTCCCGGAGGTCTTTACACAGCAGACAGGTGGTGAAGCTGCTGCTGCTTTGGGGGTGCCAGCTCCAGGAGCGCCTGCACAGTCACAGCTACCTGTGTCAAACCTTTCTCTTCTAAAATATGCAGAGGCAAACATAATTGCTCCTGAATGGGGAACAAAACAAAAGACAAAAAACAAAATGGATGAAAAACACTCAACCGAAACGAAAAATTAAGCAAAAGGAGACTGAAATAGGAAATGTTACGGACAACTAGCACGCACACACACAAATGAAATGAAATTTCTACTGGTGAATACGGAACTGAACGTGATTACTTAAAACAGGAGTTCTTGGGCTAATCGTTGTGTTTCTTTATCAGGCGTCGTGCAGAAAACGTGTATGAATAATGAGAATTTGGAAAAGGATTATAGGAAAACTGCGAAACAGCAAAATCCTTTATCTCTGCCCACACTGAAATGGCAGCAGCTTGTGAAACCAAAATTTGACTGACTTAAGGAGGGGGAAAGCTTCGCTTCAACATGAATCTGCAGAGGACAGAAGGAACCACGGCTTCCTTTCCCAGACAGAATTGACTTGTTGAGAGTCGTCACATAGCAAGCCTTGTTCAGCCACCAAGTGAATACCAATTTAAGGCAGAGAATGAAGTACTGATGTGTGCCATGGAAACACTGCAACAAGGCTAACAGGAAATGTCACGCTTAAAATCAGTTCTCGTAAGGAGACGCTGCACATCTGAGATCCTTCTGTCCAGATGTATGGCCTGGCCTCCATTTCCCAAATTCCTTGGGAGACACACACAAAAAAAAAATAGAAAGTATAGGTTGTTTTAAGAAGGAACCCCCCGACTTGCTTCTGTGTATGAGTAACTTTGATAACAGATGTAGAAAATGTAATTTCTCCTGTTCAAGGCAATGAGAAAACGGCAGTTTTTAAAGGCAAATATCCCTCCGATATTATGTATGAGTTGCTACTGCCTTTTTTTTTTTTTTTTTTTAAACCTTTCAGAGGGCAGCCTACTGAACAGTCACTTGCACAACCATTCTGAAGAGTAAGAGTAATACACTGAGTGCAAAAAGAGGTTTCAAATCGTTTATTAAGAATTGTGCTATTCTCAGCATCAGGTGGATTTAAAGCCTCATCCTACACATAAGTCCTTGGCACACCTGGGCCATCCTCACCCCACAACAATCATCCAGGGACAGGATGCATGTCCAACAGTCCTCTGTATCTCTAGAAATAACCAACTTGTGTCCTTCCTATAGAGCTGCAGAGATTTCCCTTTTCACATGTTATTTCCACTGCAATATGAATTTTCCACTCTTTGTATCTTTACTGATATTTTTTGATATTAAATCCTTCAGAATAACAGCAGCCAATGCCTCCCGCACAGCTCAGAGTAGACAAAAAGCAAATTAACCCAGACAAATTCTTGCAGTAAGCCAGACGATCAAGCCGAAATGCATTTTCCTTTCAGCAAAATTGTTATTTTGAAAAAAAAATGTGCTTTTTGAGAAATACTTGTAAACCAGAGCAAATATTTATCAGTTTTCTTATGTATGCAAATAGATAAGGGGGAGAAGCTTTGGAATGACTCCATACCACAGAGACAGCCGTGACAAACAAAATTTGGAAAAAAAGGAAGGCACTGTTAGTGTAAGACCCCTTGCAGCTTTTATCACAGTGTTCATTAGAAGAAGTTAAGAAACATAGGAACCGAGTTCATTTCAGTTCACGCCAGTAAACAGTGCAAAAATAGCTTGTTGAAAAATAAAATCGTCTCTCCCCCTTGCCAAAGGTCCCCTCTTGCAGCAGAAATGTTTTGCTTGGACGGAACGCTTTGTGCCAGTCACAGTGTGGTTCAGGAAGAGGGCATTAACTCCTCTGCTCGCTCCTTTGTTAAATACTCATTTTATGTTACAAGAGCTTGTGAGATCCACGTACACAACACATCTTTACTGGTAGTGACCTCGTTTGCAGCTAAACTCCTGCGTATCTGAAACCGTGCTCCGGAGTTTGTGCCAGGTTAGTGCTGGAATGCTACCACCGCCTGGACAGGGCTTGCAGGCCATTTACTGGATATTCAGATATAACAAATTTATTGAAACAACATTGGGAACAGCCATTTAACCTAACACTTACCTGGAACTGAGCTCTGAACCGACCTACACTCTGAGGAGACATGGTCTTTTGTACACGACATGAGGAGGGCCCTGAAGTTCGGAGGTGTCCCTGAGAAATGAGAGAGCCAGGATGCTTCTCCAGGGAAGGAAAAGCTTTGAGCGTTGTGGAAGACTACCTGAGTTTTGTAAAACAGCAAAGAGGGAACTGAATGTGCAGCCAGGACTTGTGTTTCTGTAGCTGTGTGATCTACAAGTTTCTGAAAATGACTGAATAGGAGGAAAAAGGGAATGACCATAGTCTGGGGTCCCACAGCTGAGTGGCAACTCAAGAAGCCTTTGTTAAGTTTTAGTCGGAGCACCATAAAATGCTGCAGCAGTCCTGTGGCATCTGACAGAACCTTAAAGTTTTCTCCTGTGCCAGAAGAGCTCCCTCTGAGTTGAGGGAAGAGCTCACTCTGAAAATTTCCTGCTTGACCTGTTCCAAAGCCCAAGTAGCTGAGGATTCACTGACAGTTATTTTAAAAATCCTGACTGAGAAGTTATACATTGATCTACAAATCTCCTCAGAAGCAGGATAAGGAGCTAGGGTAAGAACAAACCCCAACGTCTTGTGGACAAAACTCATCAGACCATGTCTCCTCAGACTGTGAGATCTCATCAAGAACACTAATGTTGAGAAGAAAAACTTTGTATTTGTTAACATTTTTCATCAGATAATCCCAAAGCAATTCACCGAAGTGGTGCAATTCCTATTATACAGACAGGGAAACCCAGGCACAAACTGACTGCAGTGCTCCCAGTGCTACATCACCCAGGAGCAGTCAGACTACAGCAAGCACCTACACGTCCCTACACCTCAGTCCCTTGCTCTAGCCCATGGACAGCACTTCCCCCCTTTGCGTTACATCTGCTAAATACCACACAGCAAATACAAATGTGAGTTGTGTCACAGATGGAGGTGTGTCACCTCTGTCCCATAAGTGGGAAGGAAAGCGCTTCGTACATGGGGTCTTGACAAAGCCCCGAATCCTTTACCAAGCGCTGGAGGGAGGAAGCAGCGGCACTATCCTTCAGCTAGAGAAAGAAGACCCAGCGATAGACCATACAGAGCGTTAGCATTAGAGTACAGTAAAACACCACAAAGCCCCAGAGCTGAATGGAAAGGGAGACAAGACTGGATTCTTCTGAATCTGTCCCCAGGGAAAGAAGAGTCTCAACTGTTCTTTTAACGCTGAGGTTTAGCTGAAGAATGTCAGAAGGGGAACAAAGATTGTCCTGTCCAGAGTGTGTGAGCAGGAAGGGAAAACAGACAGAAAAAAAAGGTCAGTTAGCCATAGCAACATCCACGGAGCAGTCAGACATCAGACATTTCAGATACATCCTACATGTTCAAGCAGCACGTGGCAGCAGGTTAATTCTCCAAAAGAATCTGTGTGACAAAGAACGTGCTCAATGCGACTACCTGGAGTTTAGTATCTGTCACCTGTGCACCTTACACGTGTACCAAGCTTTGCTGTTAAAAACACAGCAGTTTACACGTGCCATAGGGAAAAACATTTTTTTTCAGGGGAAACAGACTGCAGCTTTTTGGCACTGAGTACTCACACTGTATCTTAATTAACAGAAACAGCACAAGGCATTATTTGTACGTAATTGATGCTCCAGTGCAGTACCCTACAGAAGCATCTTTTACAAATTACTGTTTAATCTATTACTAATTAGTTTGTGTTCTATAACTATTCCCACTGGGTACCGTTTGCCTCCCTTCCACAGAGGTAACTGCGGTAAATCAATGAAATTTAGATGCACATGCCAATCTGTTTAACTTTGGTTTCTTTTGATGCAAGAGCTCTACCTAGCAAAGTCCTACAGAAATAGCTGCTTCACTGCGATAATTACCGCTTTCTAAAGTAGCTTTTTACATAAAGTAGCCTTCCTCTAAGAAGGTAAGTATTTCTACATAGATCCATACTTCCAGAAAGCCTTTTATTTTTGTAATCACGATTTAAATGAAAGGAAATACCTGCAGGCATCTTTTTAGCAAAGAAATGTATTAGGTTGCCATGCCATTCTTTCATACAGATATCTTACCGTCTCATCTCAGTAGACATGTAACGGAGATATGTGAGAGCAACTTAGAATTCAGCTGGGGGTATTTCAGTAAGTTTCCCCAGAGACATTCTCCTTGAACTCTTTCACATGAAAGCAGGAGAAATCAGAAAAATGGGAGGATCCTAGATAGTAGCTGTAGCAGCTGTAGCAGACTGGGTCTATAGGGGAATTCCTGCTGGAGTGTTATTTTGTTTTGTTTTTAAATTTGGGTCATTTTAGTGATCTGCTTTGTATTCTAGCCCGAAAAAAAAAAAAAAAAAAAGTTAATCTACTTATTTAAGAGAGCTATAAATAGGGAAGCTGGGATGGAATTGAACAATTTTGCCCCAGAAGAATTTATATTGTACAGTCCCTCTGGGAAGCAAAGTTTCAACTTTCTTAGAGGAACCAAAATAGCGAAGAATCTCAGAGCACTAATGACCAGTTTTGACTCCCTACAACGTTCCAATGCCATTCACCAGTGAGCCATGTCAAATTGCTAGACAGCTCAATAAATTTGCTATCCCAAAATCCCAATGCCTCAAATGCCTTCCAGCGAAACTATCAGATAATACTGCATGACTGACTCGAGAGCATTGCTTTTAGAAACAGCAGGGCAATGAGTCACTGGATCTACTTTTCCCTTTCATAATACAGAAAAGAGCACCTACAATAAAAACACTAATACTTAGCAGCATAAGAAACCAATCCAATTAATGCACTAGAAGAAAAATAAAGAAAAACATGACATATCAAAATTATTTGTACTGAAACAGCTGCTGAATAAGACAAAGTTGAAAGGATAGGATAGCATAAAACACGATAGCTGGACTCAGATTATTTTATATGTTCCTACCTCTTAGCTATTCCAGTTTCAAAGGGAAAAGGAATACCAGAAGGTAAGAGTTCTACCACTGGTACGTAACAAGAAGAATTAGGATCTATGCAAAGATAGCTACCATTAGAGAAAGGCCAACAACAGCGTGACTTCTTGGTAAGACAGTACAGATGTTTGTGTTAAAGGATTATTCTGAAGGAAAGCCAAATGTTTTAGAATGGTAGTAACACATGCAAAACACCACCCAAATTTTATCCCACCTAGTATCTAATCTTGAGAAAACTTCAAGATGAAGTCTTTATAGATGAACCTTGCAGTTCTAAAGCAAGCTCAAGCTGCAGCCAACTGTTAAGAACTTAAGGCACATCAGTAAGTGAATCAGCCTCTATATAAACTATTTCCAACTTTATTTTATTCTAGAAGACAATGGTAAGTCTGATCTACATAGCACAGCGCACCTCATGCCTTCTAAACTTTTAATCAACTTATTTTCACAAACTTATTCAAAGCAGGTTTTAGAACTGCACCTGAAGTGTAACGTGAGAGTAACAGAAATATGTACCTGAGGCACTCCAATCCTTCTGCAAGCTTCCAAGAAATTCTCCACGTTTCGTCTGCATTTTGCCATCGTAAGTTTAGGCTGCAAAGGAGGCAGGCAGAGTGTTCTTAATTGGAAGGATTTCTTTATTTAAATAAAACTCTTAATAGAACTCTTTGCCAAAAACATACCACACTGACAAACATGTCTAATTCAAACCAGGCTCTGTTGCGGTTTCAAAATTTCAAAAAATTTCCAAGCCAATTTATGAATGATGGACGTTCAAAAAAGGACAATTCTAACCTGTGCGATATGTTACAACAGGCTAACACTTTCTGTGACTACAATATGATAATTAAAAAAGCATTTTGAATGAAGCACATGAGTGTAGCTCCTGTGCTGTGATTTCTGAGCGATTTCATGGTATGAAGCAATCTGGAGTTTGTTCTGGATCACTATATTATACAAATATTTCAAACTTTATTTCAACTAACAACAATAAAAAATGAAGGCTAGATGAAACCAGAGATTAATGGAATACAACCGAAATTGAGACTTGCTGCACGTAAGCCTCCTGCAGGTGGGTTTGATACAGCTGCTCCAATTGAACTCACTGGCATTTTTTTCAAGTCTTTTTTTCTATATACTTAACTCTCACAACTACACAGACATACCACTGCAGAGGCTCAATCTTCTTTCTATTCTTGAAGCTTATTCTTTTCCGATTAAAAAGACACAAGCTTCCTGTTCTTTTGTACAAGCTACCCAGTCTACGTAGCAGCAGGTGGCAGCTTCTACGAGTTCAATATTTTTCCGTGAGGGAAACTTAGACTGGTGGGTTTTTTCCTCTGTCCCATCAGTGTGCCATATTTCCCCACCAAGAAAGCAGGTTAAAGGGTATTGCTGACTTCTTCTGAAGGATGAAAGGAATACAAAGATCCCAGTGTAAGTGAGGAAAGACATGATGCCTCTTCTGCTCCTGGAGCCGTCCAGCTACAGGCTGCCTCTTCCTTGAGATCTCTGACAAAGCCACGATTTAATTTGCAACACAGAATATGCCACAGCACATAAAACCAGGCCATTGAAAAGATATTCTTAATGACATGAGTCTTCTGAATAGCGGCTGTATGCCTCTTCTCTTAATGATTCCACGATCTGCCTAAAATGCTGGCGTGTCCAGCTCAATCATTCTCAAAATAATGAAGACAGCCGCTTGTTCACATAACTCCAAGCAAGAACCACAGTGATACAGTATGCAGCAGTGCCAGTTCAAATTCCAACACAAGAACTGACTCCAAAATAAGTAAAAGCAAACAACATGCTTGTTTCAACTTCTTGCCCCAGGAGAATTTTTTTTTCCTTTTTTACATAATTTTAAGAAAATGTGAAGGTGCATAACAGGCATTTTGTCTCTCCATACTACCTTCAAGCAGCTGATCCTAAATATTTTCACTGAACTTTGACTGCCAAAGATTTTTCTGGGGGGTTGAGATTAGGTAAATAATTTGTATGTCACAGTTCTTGACCTTTCCCTCATTTTGTGCTTTCCCCATATGATTCAGAGTAATACACCTATAAATATATTATCATTATTGCTTTCCAGAAACACTGCAGTTAGACAAAGTATTTCAAACTTCTCTGTGTACTTCTTTCCTTGCTCTGAACAGCCCCCAAATACAAAGTAAACTTTTTTTTCCTGTTACCACAAAGGTATGATTGGATTTACTTTGTTCCGGGAGATGGTGTTCTCCAAGCACATGCAACTGGAGCTCAAGTGTGCTCTGCTGAAATTCCTAAGCAGATAAATTTATCTTGCTGTGAAGTGGACATACATCAATTTGGCTTCTCTGCCCATTTGTGCTCTCGTGTGGTGGGATTGTAAGTATTGTAAAGAATGTTATGCTTCCCTGTTTTCCCGAACTTCTCAGACCTTTTGATCTTCTGAAATATCCTACTTCAGTTTTCACGCTGAACTGTCTTTCATTTCATTAGTTTTCAAGTTAATGTAGCAAGGGCTTGAAAATCTTAATGTTTTCTTAAAATCTGTATTAGAAGTAACTTTACTTAAAGGAAACAAACCTAAACATAATGCATTTTTAACGAAGCTACAGACATTGTTCAGACAAAACAGTTATTTTTTGTCATGTATGATCACAGATGAGAATGAAGAATTTAGCACTTGCCTGGATTACAGAACTTTGCAGGATGGCATTTTGGACATTTATAAAATACTACCATTAGCACATACTTACAACAGCAGGTGAGGGGACATGAATGCTGGGAACAGACCGAGGACGCACATGATTAGCTAAATGGCACAGAACAACACCGTCGGTGAGAGCTGCTCCAAGATCACTGGGCAGTGACACTTTCAACCGTGATTCAATATTCTGTGAAAAATGATGTGGATACACAAAAAGTAAGGGCTGTTTCCAATTGTTTCACTCTGCAGAACATTTTGTAAGAGGCAGAAGCATTTACATCACAACACTGTCCATCCTCAGGACACTCCTGAACAGCTTTCTAACACCAAGAAAGGTTCTGCTCAGCACTGGGCCAGAGCTGAACACAGTCTGGGAGCAGCTGAGTTCCATGCTGAACAGCTTTCACTGCACAGCACAGGGGATTAATACAACCTTTACTCAAAAATAACGGAAGTCAGAGTCTAAGAACAGTATTCCTAAACCCACACATTCTCAATGAATGGTTCTGCCAAGAGAATTTAAAATAATAGTGTTTGTGAGTTGGAGGACAACACAGCTAACAAAAGTCTCTGTAAAGAAAAAAACAAACTGCTTTGTGCCAATAGTTTTAAAAACCAAGGTAGTTAACAGTTGTTTCAGGGAATTACTACAAATTCAAATCAGGGCATTTCATCTTATGTCATATGTTGTGTGAGTTTCTCTGAGCTATGCTGTATCTTAAATTTTAAGAATACAAGAGAAGATTTAAGCTTACCCAGGAAGCAGAACAAGAGAGACTGCATACAAAGCATTCCAAGATAAGAGATCAAAGGCTCTACAAACATCATCAAGTTTTCTTTCATTTTACTTAAGAGAACTTTCTCTTCAGAGAAAGCAGATTGTCCTTACTTCAAAATTTGCAAAGAGAAGGAACTCTCTCTGTCCATCTGGGATGCTTATGGCTTTTAAAATTGGCATTAACAAAGAGGAATTCTTTTTCCTTGAGAAAGCTCAAAGCATTAAAGCACTTCAGGGAAGCCCTTCAAGCTCACCAGAAACATGCCTGGGGCAAAGCAGAGCAGTACCTTAATGGCACTTGGTGTATTCACCACTGTACCTGAGCACAAAGCAGGGCCTACTGACCCTAAACAGACAAAAAGTGCAAGCACAAGGAATGCTCATGCTACAGGTATTCTACACGTAACTAAGGATAGCTAAAGCAAGAAGCAATGGATGGATTCAGAACACACAAGGACACCGCGCTGTCAGCATTACTGGCAGCAGCCTCTGCATTCCGCTTGCTTTTCTGCGGGGGCTTTACAGCTGAGTTTTTAAAAGCTGATTAAAAGGAAGACATTGTGGGAGCTTTCCAGACTTCCTAACAAGTGGGAAGGGTGATAAGGAAGAAAGTACATATTTATTTTAAAAGCAGAGATCATTGGCTGTTCAAAAGCGATAGTCAGGACTGTATATTCCGCAGCAATTAAGCTAACTTTATTCCCCCACAACAAAGCGACCACCACTGCATCCATCTGAAAGGAACACTCAGATTGCACGGTGCCATTTCATTTTGGCCAACCCCTCACCATAAATGGTACACTGAAATCAGTCCAAAACACAAGGGCAGCCTTAACATGATGGCATGCAACGAATGCATTTACCAAGACGTCCACACACTGGTTTCTGTAAGCACTTACCTTACGGAGCTGCTCTATTAGCTCCAGCTCCTCTTCACGCTGTTTGGAGTTTTGTCTGACCCTGGGGTCTGCACAGTCATTAGCAGGAGACAAGGCGTGTGTAGAAGATGAAGTAACCACTGAAAAGTAGCATGAAGGAAAGAACCAATAAGCATGGTTTGGCTGACTGTCCTTCCCTGCTGCACTACACAGCACACACAGTGTCCAGAAGGGGTACAGTGTATTCCTTTTCTCAAATCTGTTTCTTTCATTAGCTTACTATTCTATCAAGCTAATGATCTACTAATCTAAATGAGGTGTTTCCATAACACAAGTTCCTTTTCATTTAGACTTTTTTGTTTCAGTTGGCTAATAATCATTCACAGAAAGATGACAAGGTTTTGACAGATGAATTATGTTGAAAGAGTTCAGTCTTTCTACAGAAACAGCAATTTTGTTATGTGCTACTATATCAAGCTGCCCTCACCACTTGTTGAAGGCTTGTGTGGCATGTCCTTAAGTGTAAGCACAGACCAGGAAGAACAAATTCCCATGTTTCCGCAAATATGATAAAAGAATATTTGGCAGCTCTAAATAAAAAACTGCTTATTCACAAAGTATTTAATGCTATGTGTCTATAAATGGAACTCGAAAACTAGTTTGACAATAACGACCTGAAATAATAGAACAGTGCAAAACCTAGGCAAGGCAGATATTACGAAAATGTAGCAAAACTAGCTAATTTCTGAGCTATGTAACCTACCTTTGTTTGCTTCATCCCTGACAGCTGTTCGGAAAAGGAAACTCTCAGGTCGCTGGGAAGGGTTTCTATAGGAAGGCGGGGCTGCATGACCAGGATATGGAGGGGAAAGGTGGACTAAACAAACGCGGGAAGGCACAGGAAAGGAGGAAGAAGGAAACGGTTAGAGTTTAAATAGAAAATGGGTTCAGCAATGTGGTAAATAAAAAGAACAAACCAAAAATTTTAATATAATGACAAAATAAATTACATGCATGCATGATAAAAGCACAGAGCAGGAAAAGGCGCTTTCAAGGACACTTGCATGCAAAGCACATTCCACATACCACTTCCAACAACTGTTCTGACTGCTGCTGAATGCATCTGTGGGCCAAAGCTGGCAGGAAAGCCTAAAGCAGCCAAACCCTACGCTCTCCCTGAAGACATGCTTCACCCCTGCTGTCTCTTCCCTCTTGTGTTTCCAAGGAGACCCAAATAAGTGGGTAAACTACCAAGCACAGCAGTGCCACATCCAGAGATGGGAAGCTATGCTCCCTTCTCCTTACAGCACGAATATGCAAGCAGGCATTTTGATCTCTTTTTTTTTTTTTTTTTTTCTTCCCCTCTTTTTTTTCCCAGAAACTTTACTGCCTTTCCCTGTTACCTGTCTGAGTGGTAGGTGATCCAGGAGAGATGGTAGATCTGTCATCACTCTGTGGATAAACAAGTAAAAGAGTATAAATGGTCCTAATCTGGAAAAGCTGTGAGCACATTTTCATTTGATAGGTTTTAAAATAGGCTCCATCCATCTAAATATGCTTCAGAAAAAAAAAACAAACGTGAAAAAAACACAAACCACATTGTTCCCCACATCTCATCTCTGCAGAAAGCAATGAAGCTTTTTCTTTTGCAGAAATGACACAATTGTTCTTCTCCAAGGAAAAAAACAAAGATTAAACAGCATTGACAGTGCAATGACAGATCTATATTTACTCTTCCATCTAACCCAAAATTTCAAAGTATTCTTTGCAAAACGGACACAGAAAAGCAGATAATTAAATTAACATGCAGAACTTGCATAACAGCAACGCTGAAGAATACACAGCCTCTTTGACATCTTTGGTAATGCAAAACTGCTATTTGCTGAACATCGCTCTCCCTAGAGAAACCTGCTGTGGTTTACTATGGTGCTTAACATAGGCTGGTTACTCATGATGAATGCATTCAGTTTAGCAGTTTCCACAAAAGAGAAAGAAAGAAATAAAGGATACCTATATTCACTGATAAAAGCAAGGTGGTAAAGAATAGAACAAAAGCATTTTTGATAAACTCAACTTGGTCAAGAAAAAAAATCATCTTGTAAATAAAAAGCAACATCAAAGACAACCAAGAACCCCTCGGAGCAGAGCTGGGTTACCACGTTTTTATAGCTTAGGCCTCCTCTAGATACAGCCTAAAGCTAAGATGAGGTAATACCTACTACAATTTAATCAGTTAAATCAGATTCATCCCCTACCTGAACTTTTGACTAGAAGCTGACAGACTAACACCTGCTAAAACAGATGTGTGGATCCAAGAGCTTTTTGTTGGCTTTACTGGTGAATGATAATAGCGAGAGATACCTTGAGAGGACTGAAGGTAGAAGCATTGGGCAGGCTAGTAGCACAGCTCTCCTGATTCAACCCTGAGAGAGACTGAATGCAGAAAGAAAGAGAAGGCAGTAGCAGTGTTAGCAAACGGCTGAAAGGTCACGTGCAAAGGTGGAATTGAGTAGATGAGTTAGAATGGAAAAAGTGGTCATCACGGTCACGTTCTCAGAAACATTCAGCAGGCAGAACACAGAAACAACACAAAATGACTCGCTGAGCTAAACTGCTTGCAGAGCTGAAGCCTTCCTACTCTCCTGAACCTTCTGGCTAACACGCTTGGGAGATGAAACATTCCTTTTTAAACACAAAGTGACATCAGAAGCAGAACTAAATAATAAATAGGTAAGACCTTACTAAAGAAACACCTATGCCATCAGACTCTAGACCCAAAAGAAAAGTTTACCCCGTAGCAGTTCGTCCTGAGCCACTATTCAAAGCAAAAGCTTTCTTTTTAATGTTTCAAGTATGCTATGGATTTTAGTAAGTTAATTTCTCATCAGTTTTGTAAAATTAGAGAAACTTGCATCTAATGGACTAAGGAATGCACATTTGCTCTGCCACAAACACTTAATCCTGATCTTTACGAGTTACAGAGAAAGTAGTAAAGATTCTGTGGGTGAAATTTAGCTCTTGGAGAAGATGTCAGTGTGAAGATTTACAGTGTTGTCCAAAATAAAGCACTGTCAAACTTCAATTATAACCACTAGATTAAAAACCACCAAAACCAAACAAAAAACAACAAATAACTTTTAACGTTTCCAGAATGGGAGCTCCAGTGTGCCAATACCCATCTGTCACTGACAGGCGGATCTCGAAGGCCAAATTCTGCATCTCCATGAACCCTTCAGCCAACGCTGCTGTTAAGGTACATGCAAGTGGTGTGGCAGCACAACACCGAAAAAACCAGCTACGATGAAAGCCCACATTTTAAAGATGTAACAGCTGCCCAAACCAAACTTACATCACGGAAAAGCCCAGCAAAGGATATGTGGGGTGCTTAAAGTCTCCAGCACTTCAAATAAAAAGCTAAGCCTTTCCTTTAAATTTTAATTTCTTCCCCTCTGGTTATTGCAAGCATACTTAAAACATTGACATCTGAGGACTGAATGACTCGAGAACGAACTGATACCTTCTGAAATGGCATTCAAACAGTGAAGTGGAAATTCAGCACAGGAAAAACACACCAAATAACACCTAGAAACTTCATAGACGTCAACTACATGCTTTGGGGTGTTCGTATTTTCAAAGGTTTGCAACTATTCTGTCGCTTCAGAACAGCACAGCCAGGAAGGACTTGAAGGAGATGCTCTGCACAGGACAAGCCTTACACAAACTTCTTCAGGTCCTATGTAGACTTAGTAGCTGATCCTCAAAACATCCTCTTCTCCATAGCAGTGCAAACATTTTTTATTGGTTTTTGTTTGAAGAGTTTCAAAATACCACTTCCACAAATAAAATATTAGCAAGTATTTAAAACAATATAAAACAATATGCTGCTCTGTAACATTCATGTAACTGTTTATTCCTACATGAAAAGGACAGGACAACCTTGACACAGACTAACAGGTAGTTGTCACAATCCATGAAGCCACCAGCAGGCAAAGAGAGGGGGAACACAGCACACCGTAGGGCAACACAACCACAACAGCAACACACCGCATGCTCTTCACCTGTTTGCGAGTCCCTGGCCTCCTTTTAATGGTATTGGTGTTATTGTCAATCTCAAACACAAAGTGAGGCTCAAAGCCATTCTGTCAGGGACAGCAAGGGAAGAAAGGGAGGGAAGAGAGGAAGAAGTGAGGCAGAGAACAACTGTAAGAGAAGGTAGCCACAATACAGAAGGAACCAGGATGCTGCAAATTCAGCCTTGCAGCACCCTGCTGCACATGCTGAACTGCAGCTCTGAAGTCAGAGAAACCTCCCCATGCCAGAAACGACTGTAGATACAGGGGATGCCAAAGCAGAGCCCAACCACAACTCTGTGCTAACCAAATAAAGACATTTGAAGTGATTTTGATTATTAGTTGCCTAAATACACAAAGGGATGCCAACTGTATGACAGAAAACTCCAGGGAACAGGTTAGTATAATTCACGTCCTGCTTACTTTACTCACACCATTACTACTTGTAGCACACTGATGCCCCAAGGCCTTATCTTAAAATGTTTCAGAAATCCTCTGTTAACTGTGACGTGATGGTCTCAGGCCTCGTTTGAGACCTCAGCAAGAAAATACAACACAACGAAGGCAGCACAACGTAGCAGTGACACACGGGCTATGGAAGGAAGAGGTCACACCAGCTGTCTGGTGTTTATCGAGTGTTTCACGACAGAAATTGAGAAATAGTTTGACAGAAAACAAAGGATGGTACCTTTTATATTAGTTTCCGATGGTAACCACCTTGAAACATACAGTATGAAAGGGGGAAAAAAAAAAAAAGAAGATATTTGGGGAAAATGAGATTCAAAAGCAATCAGGGTTGAAAACTTTAGCCAAGTCTGAAGCCTCAATGTTGCATTAACAAAAAATTTCAATTGTAATGAATGAGCCTGCCCTGGTGAGAACAGCAAGCAGGATATGACTAATACAAGACTCTGAGGTCTACTGCAAATTTTCTCAAGAGAGGCCATTGATTTTATTTCTTCAGCAAAGTTTTAGCTAGCCTGGCTATTATAAATCAACACATGAAATCTGTCAGAGCGCACGCTGAAGTCCTATAACCAAAATCCATTTTGCATCAAATCACGGGCATGTCGAAGAAACATAGAAGTAAACTATTAATATTCACAGCAAGTATGCAAAGTCATTTTGTAAGTTGAAACAGACTGTCCCCAAAGTATCTATAAGCAGAAAGAAACAGAGTAACATGTGCAAAGTGAATGCATTTTAATTTGTGATAAACGACAACAAAGAAGACCACCAAAAGAAACATAATGTAAGATTTACAAAGGAGATTCGCAACTTGAATTTTGCTTTTTTAAGGAAGTTTCTGTAAAAGCTGTAACTGCACCAGAACAGAGAAGAATCAAAATAAAGGAGAGCTCTCTTGCCTTTTACCTATTGGATTTTTTCTCCATTACATCTGAGCTGAGTATGAGTTTGGAGGAAAAAGAAAAAAAAGCAAGTAACTGCTCAGTTTATAGAATTCTCATCTTTACTATAATTATATTATTCCTGCACCTTAAAACTGGAATAAACAGTGGAAAAACTATCGGTACACAACTTTATTATTATTATTTTAAATTAGCCTATCTGCAAGTTTCTGTATCCAAAAGTTTCTGAAATTAATAGGCGAAGTTCATACCACTGCATGCAGTCTTTAGGGAGAAAGATAAAATAATAAAGAGGAAAGTATGTCAATGGAAAATGTGCACCGAGAACTGCCGTTAGCAAATGGTATTTTGCTATGAAATGCCCCTATACTTCGCTTCCCTAAAAAAAAAAAAATTGTCCTAATAAATTAGATCTAGCTAAATTTCAAATCCATAAGGACAGGAGAAATGTCAAATGAAATGCAAAAATTAAAAAAGGTAAAAGAATTTCCATTCTTACAACAGACTTGTTTTTTAAGGAAACTAATGAACATTTCCTTGCTGTTGACCAAGTTTTAATCATACATTTGTGGAAAAAAAACCCTACAAATTCATGACCTAGCCAGAGCTTAATGTTCTAGTTACAATAATCACCAGAAACAGCTGTTATGGTTATGTCATCATTAGGCACAGTATGTATTTCCACTACAATAGATCTGCAGATCATAATTCAGCAGTTCAGAAAACCAACGTTTCATATACTGAAACCACCATGTACAGGATGTGCAGTTTAGCACTGCTGAAAAGAGCAAAGAATTAAAAGCAAAATGAACACAGAATTGATCATTTTCAAATCGAGTTCGATCTTTCCCTATCAGCCTGGGAAGGGGCAAGGGAAGAGAGGGAGTGTGTATGTATGTGCATGAGAGAGAGAAGTGCAAGGATATAACTTGAAGACACAAAAGAAATCAACATGGATGGAAGCCCAGTAAAATAATTTCTGAAAATTCTTAGTCACGTCTATAACCTAAAATTCAATATATTAATTTACAACAAAAACACGAGAATCACACAAACAAAAAGAAATGGGGTCCTTAAAATGTATCTTTAAAATACATTCCAGAGATGAATTCACTGACAACAGAACATCAACATTTAACATGAACCACATCTACTCTTCTCCTGGTTCTTATAATCTAAATATCGAAGCACATTTTTATATGCTGATTGTGCTTTCTCTAAAAAGGCACGTGCGTGATCACAACTACATCTCCCCACAACATTATGAGCCTTCTTTTTCTCCCTCACAGTGCTAGTCATGTGATAGCAGGAAAACCAAAAAGTCTGAATAAAGAGACAGTAAACACCTTGACCAACATGTTCTGAAGAGATCTATTCTAACCAAGAACACTGCCTAAAGAAAATTTAGGTAGATAGTGGATGCGCATAAATTAAGAAAACAAATCTCAGGCATGCAGTCATGCAACAGCAGGCAAATCGAGTGTATTTTTCTTTTATAGACAATGATTGTGGCATTAATTATGTTCTTTAATTATGCTACATCACTAAGGTGCCATAAAAGAAAAAATAGCATAAAACATGAAAGTGAGTACATAAATGTTTTTATTTTTACTAGTGCTCAAAATGGATTATTAACACATCTTCATCAACAAATAGTAAGAGGGCATGAGGAATATTTCATGACTTTTAGTATTGACGTACAGCAGTTTTTCCCTTTGCTATGATATGGTTACCATGACACTAAGCTTTTCTAAGGTCCAGGTGCAGGATGCAAACGAAGTTGAAGGCTGTATTCAAAGCATTAAAATTGTTTACTTGCCGCTGAAGAGCTCATCAATTAGGAAGCAAGCTAAACGGAGAAGAAATCAAACTGGAACTACTAGAGGAGGATTTTGAATTTCATAAGCTGTTCTTCACTATCAGTCAGTTTTTTCTTCTCTAAACTTTAATTCTTTTATGAAAAATATCACTATATTATTATAACAAATAGCTGATGGTACAAATATCGATATATTCGAACTTTTCGAAGATGGTCATGTTTTATGCTATTTAGATTAGCTCTAAAATAGTTTGTCTAATCTGAGGCAACCATAACATGTAGCTATTTTTATGCTCTAGAATCTGCCAGATAAAAAGGCCATTGCGTGCAGGATCTTACCACTAACAAGGCACTATCATCAGTATGCTGAGACCTTCTGGATGGAAAGGGACACTGGGAGGTGGGAGAGATGGAGTAATGTCAGAAACAAACAGAATGACACAGTTGTGAACAGACAGACATTCAGGGACACGTACTGCTTGTTTATAGCATTTTGAGGCATTATTTCTGCAGTTCCATACAGTATACACAACTGTGTAGGAATATATAGCCACATGACCCATGAATTACAGTATATTCATATCACTTAAGGAATCAATTATTCTGCTCTGTGTTGTCTCAAGCAAATACGGACAACTACGTATTCACAATTCTTACTGTGGCAGAACAAAGGACTCTTTAAAAGAATAAATTAAGAACAGAAGAACATTAAGAAGGAAAAGAAGCAAAAACTATTTCAAATACCCCATGTTTCAGTAATTTTCAAACACACAAAAAAGGTGAAAAATGCTTCTGAAGAGCTATTTGTAAGCGTTAGGCTATTGAAGGTTTTGATCTGATTAACACTGCCACATGAATTATCTTCCCCAGACAAAAGTGAGGATGGCAAGCAGTAGAAGAGCTATTACCAAACAGAAACTTGTTGCAGAGAACAAGCAGATGTCATTGGCTCAGGTCTGTATTATTATAGAAGGCTGAGCCTCATATAATTTTTATCCCCTATTTACTCGCTGCTTTTGACTATAAAACTACACTAAAAGAAACCTTTAAAAAAAAAAAATAAATGGATAACCCTCAAAATAAAAATGGTCAATCTTTCTGGGATAATTGGTAATCACAGAATCACAGAATAATAGGGATTGGAAGGGAACTTGAAAGATCATCTAGTCCAATCCCCCTGCCGGAGCAGGAACACCTAGATCAGGTCACACAGGATATGAGAGGCAAATAGGAGAAAACTGATCAATGAAGGAGAAACGACTGCAAAACAAAATCTTGTTTGAATACTCCCATTAGAAATTTAACTGTACTGCTTCCAAGCAGCATTTTAAAATGGAACATGAAATCTATTTTCTGTATAGAACATAGAAAACATACAGAAAACAACAAAACACTCAGCCAAGCAATCTACACGAACAGAAGGAAATACTAAACTGGTCCATAAGCAAAAAGGAAAAAAAAAAGACCAACTCAGGGTCTGTTAGATGTAAAAACCTATGTTATAAACCATTCCTGAAGAGTTCTCCACAATCAGGAAAATCTCTCTGATCTCTGATGGAAAGAGCTAAGAATTCAGGTACTGCCAAACCCAATTAATACTTATATTGGAGTCTTACCTCACTATCCAGAGGACTTTGCTTCTGGGTACTTAAAGATGCTTTTTGCTATAGAGAAAAAGGTAAAACAAAAGACAAATTTAAAAGGATGTGACAGAAAAACAAAAGCTCTGAACAGAACAGCGTAATTTAGACTGTTTTAAAACACATGAAGTCCTAGTTTTTAAATAAAACATGTACTGGGGAAATTCAAGTTTCCACTGAGATGAAAACACTAATACTATTAGTCAAAAAATAGCTTTCATTCTGTATGAAAACAAAAACCCAAATTGTTTTTGCATATTAAAAGATGCACAATAAACCCAAAATATAACCCAAGGGAGTAATTTCATTGCTGAGAACAAAGTGCTCATGAATAACAAAGGCAACAGAAGAAGAAAAAGAAAAAAGGCTTGTCAATGAACAAAATGCATCCTAAAAATCTTAAGTCTTTAACTGAAAGACTGAGCGGAATCTTTAATAAAAGCACCTTTTTCTGCAAAACATTGCCAGGAGTCTGAGATTAGTTGGTGATAATGAACATTTTTGTTTCAGGCAGCTAGAAACCTTTTTTCTACAATTACAATTTTACAATTGTAATTTTACAATTTCAACTATTTTCTGCAATATTCAAGTGTTAATGTTCTTGGCAACTAATTTCCATTAAGAGAATCAGAAAAGATAAAGGTTTGGAATCAAGTAGGTACTAAAAGGAGGTACTTTAACAAAGTCAAGAACAGCTTCTCTCTGAATCTGTTTCGTTCTCATCCTTTCCTCCTCGTACTGAAGGGCTGCTAGCTGTGCCTCCCGACGGGTACGCTCTATGTGCCTGCGGTGCAGCTCAGGATCTGTATTGGGCACCTGGAACAAAACAGTGCACTATGCTGTTAAGACAGAACTACAGCAGGTAAGACAGAAGGGTTACAGAGCAATAGTCCATGTCTTCTGGCTTACACAAGTTTGGTTTTGCACCAAGCTTAGCCAAAAGAATAGAACAGTACAGTTCAATGTGTTACCTGACTGTGATGACTTGATAGAGAGAGAAAATAAGGTGAATCAGCTGGGGGCCTGACAAATGGAAAAAACAGAGAGTAATTATTATTTAAACTTAAATAAAAATAATAATTCATACACGTATATCACTGACAACTCATATACCTCATCAACTCTAGGAAGGTAACTATTTAGTAAGCTGCTTAACTGCTGCAATTATGATTTAACTTATTGTTACTGCTTGATAGATTTTGTGCAGTCATTTCTACCTCTTCTCCTGAACTGTGATAAAAATCCTTCTGCAGCTAAGGATGTATCAATGGGTTTGTACATTTGGCCTATTATATTGAGATATCCAGTATCTCAAAACTCATTCTTCAGGAACTGATTAACCAATACAGGAACTTTTCAGATGATCCTCATGTAGAGGAACAACTGGTTACAATGGCTGTTTAGCAAAAAAGAAAAAAAAAAAAAAAAAAGTAGAAACTATGCATTTCTTTTCCCTACCTCTCTGTCCTGTCCACATAACTCCTTAGTACTTGGTGATGCTCTCTGTCCTGCACCAAATTTAGAGTTTCAGGTCTTCGTAATTCATCAGTATCCCTGCAGGTAAACACCAGGTGGAAGGGGGATTGGCCAGTGATGCATAAACACTACTGTCAGGTGAATTCTTCTCTAGACTACAGCTGTTTATGAAATTGCCTAGACAATTAGCTTCAGATAACCACAAAGGTGAAATTTAAGATGACTAAAGAAAATACGTTGTGATGCCAAGTTAGATCACAATTACTACAGTTCATAATTTAATAAATGTAACTTGCTTCAGTAATGGAATGTTTTCAAAACACACAAAAATGGAATTTCTCAAGATTATATTCTGGTGATTGCAGGCCTTATTTTTTTCAGGAAAGAAAAAATGTTTTTAAAACATTATCATCCTCTGATATTTTCAGAACAAATCTCATTTCAACAATCAAATGATGACTTCCTAACCATCAGTGATGTAAGCCATCAAAGTCACAAGATAAACAATAACTGAGCTGTCTCATACCTATCATACTAATAATAGAAGAGAAATTCTGCAGTAAGGACTTAGCTAAAATGTAGCTGTGAGCACTGAAACAATTCCTAGGGTCTACAATTCCAGTCTACAACACGTTCCCTGCCATGCTGGTTTCATACAAGAAGGCAGATGGAAATCAAGTAGGTTACTCTGGTAGCCTAGGCTAAGCAACCCTTGCTCCTGAATCAGCCATGGAAGAGGGAAAGACTTCTCAATGCACTTTGAAAAACATTATTCCTGCTGCCTGTGTGCAGACTGATTCTACACCTACTCTCTGTGGAGAAGCTTAAAAGATGTGGAAGATGCATGTGCCACAGGTTTCCCCTGTTACTTGAGTTAGCACTGATGCACAACATGACAAATCCACTACTGCAGAGCTTTGAATAGACAGGACTGGGTTCAACTAAGTGCTAAGAAGCATATTGAGACTAGAGTACACACAGCTTTGTTGTATCAGAAACGAACCACAGTCTGTCCAGAGGCAAAAACCTTATTTACTGAACTGAATCAACTAATGTAAGTACTCTTAAGATGAAGCCTGCATTACATCCAACTCTTCAAGGGTTTTAATGGCTTCAGCATGCTGAAGAAAAAAAAAAGAGGCTGCCTGCCAAGGCATTTGCAATGAATTATTGTGGAAGCAGTTTACAGCTTGTGGTTGGCACAAATGAAATATTTGACTAATATATGCTTAAATTTTTTTAAATTTATTTTTTAAAAAGACTAGTTGTCATATGTCTGTTTTTCCATAATCTTGAGGGCAACATAACCTGTTTTTAGTGCCTCATTTCACTCTGCTGCACCAGAATATGAACAATCTACAATTCCTTTAGGTCTTAATTAATTACTTGCACATCAAGATCCACTGCCATTCCCATGTAAAATTTTGATAACAATGGACACCGTAAGCGAGATACAACTTCCTTTATCATTAAAATCTGTGTATGTAAACAGCAGCTCACTCCTGGCTAGCTAGCAGTCTTGTCTTATTTTCTGTAGATATTTCTTGGAATCCAGTGTTTGTCTAATTACTTCCATGTTGACCACAAATGTTCAAATAGGAAAAAAAATAAAAATCAGTCTTTCAAACCAAAAGCACTTCATTTGGGAAGAACACGTCAGACTGTTATATTATTTTATGCTTTACTTGTAGACACTACAGGGTAAGGAATGCCAATATATGCTGAAGGAGTTACCCTCCACTATATCAATACAACTGCTATATTTACACACTGACTGTACATTTCAAAATCTCTACTAAAACATTGCCATAACTCTGGAGAAATTTAAACATTATTCTTGATTTCATTTTCTCTTTGAAGACCATTTTTGAATGCCTATAAACTTACTGACTGCGTAAATAATGACATACCTAAAGCTAGCAGTTCTCTCTCTCTTTTTAAACATTCCTAGTCCGATTGAACTGGTTTTCTGCTGATTCCTTCACATTCATTTTCACTCCACAGAATACTGAAATCCTTCAATGGTATATGTAAAGTTCTGCCAGTTTTGATTTTAGTTTCATTAGAAGAAGCTATACATTTGCCTATCTCCTGTTCTTTCAACCCAGACATCTCTTCTCAAACCTAATCACCTCATTTATATCCTGTCCGGCTCTGACCCATGTTTTATGGATAAGCACTAATCCTTCGACAAACCAAGCAATCACTCAGAAGTATGGGCATACTTCAGAAAGGTCAACTTTGTTAAACTAAGTGACCATGCAGTTTTTCCATTGTCATCAGTGACTTCCAATCTAGCCCTTCTTCCCCTGATGTTTTAACCAATATACTTCAATCTAAGCACTGGTATAGAACAGTCAAGCCTTTTGGTCCTTGTCATTGTTAGAATACGAATTCCAAATCTAGAGCAATAACTTATTTGTAAAGCACCATGTACATTTCTGGTGAAGCAACAAAAAACATAATTAAAAAAAAACATTCAGTAAATATCTGCTTTGCATTCATCATGAAACTTTGCACAAAATTACTGCTACCACATATTCTTACCTATTTTGGTGTAAATATCTGTTTTCTGTTTTTTGAAATTCTCTTGTGGATACAGGCTTTGCTGGGGAGCCCTATGCAGAATAACACAGAAGACTAAATTAGCCATGTATTCGTAACACTGTACATTAAAGTCATACATACATACAAAGTATTCAAAATACCCAACAAAGAACAACAAAACACAGCTCAAAGATTTTGTTTCCAGCTAGGCAAGCTCACTTTTTTTTTTCCCTCTGCTATTTAAAGAAACTTTAATTTCAAGACTTAATATGCTTACTGTTTAAATGAGTTTTGAAACCTCCACTATTAAGGATAATGCAGAGAAGTAAATGTAGGTAGAAAATAATTAACATCACTTAGAAGAAATGTAGAATTAAGCTCTGAAGAAGGCATATAGAATTGTAGAGCAATGTAGTCTGGAATCTCAGAAATACAGGACACAATAGCTGATGCCCTAAAGACAGGTCACAGGTGAATAAAAAAGCAAAAAAAAAAAAAAAAAAAAGGTATGGAAAAGAACACCTATGGCTTCATTTGAGCTATTAAGTCATTTATCCTACTGGGAACAGAGACATATTCCTCTTCTCCTGATACCCGCTAACATAGGGAAATGGAAGCTTCAAGATCAACTTGTCAATTTTCACTCTTGCCCGTATGGATATTGTTATGTTGCATACAGCTAGACTACTACTTAGGTTAGAGTTTTTGATTGTTTGTCTTTTCAGAAAAACTGCAAAAAGCTTAATTTTTATGAATAGGTAGAACCCTATAAAATTTTTTTTTTGATGTTGATCAATGCCTTTTCATTATGTACAGTGAAGAGTCCTTGAGAACTTGTGAGATTTGCAAAACGAATGCATCTCCAATGGATATTTGTGTATCACTGATTTTTAACACAGTGAACAGTACCATAAAGTGGACAAAACAGGCACAAAGCTCCTACGTGAATACTAAAGATCCATGGCTCCTTCTTTCCCCAAAGAGCAAATATCTTTTTGCTTCAAAACACAAAACAATACATGAAAGGACAAGTTTGAATTGCAGCATAATAGCTACTGTTTAAGCATATCAACCACAAAGATTTTCTCAGACAGGTTGTTCATGTAGCATATACAATGAGCCACTGAATTGTGAAGCTGTGTACACAGGCAGCAAGACTCATAGAAAGAAACATTATATAGCTAAAAATCCACTTCTGTAGTTCGATTTCTGAGGATACTCTCAAATGTCTACCATCCAAGTGGTAGGCATGGGCGACTTAACAGGGAACAGTCTTCTCCGTGTGTTTGTTCACAGCAGTGGCTACTACAACTGGAACAAAGACAGTTTCAAGTTTTGGCGATTCATACAATTTCAAAGCAACTTTAGTGAATTTTGATCAAGTGCACGCTAATCCTTGTGCAGTTAGAAAGCAATGAAAGGACGTGAACAGAAGAAAAATGACGGTAACTTCACAGAAATCATTGTCTTTGTCTGCTCTTGGACTTCATCTGGCTATAGTAAGCCGCCAATAAAAGCAGCTATTATTACCATACTATATTGTGAATGTGCAAACTAAGTAAGTTCTTCATCCCTATGTTGCAGGGAAATGGGTGCATGTATTGTGACTCTCAGGAATTATATTACAGTTTCTGTGATTTCTGAAATGCAGCATTCCAGTGCAAGTATTGCATACCAGCTTAAATAGAAAGACTCTTGAGAACAAAAAAAGAAGGATACTGTTTAGACTTGTTGGGAAACAAGAACAGAGGCTTCTTTGCCCCCCCTCTTTTTTTTTGCATGTGTGTGAAAGAAGAAAATAGGGCAATGTCTGGAGCCACTCGTGCCTGTTTCTAGACATTTGAAAAAGCAGTCCAGATAACTTTCCAACCTGTCTAGCAATGCCTTCATATATTGCTCATTTAACTGTACACTTCTACTCACTGAGAACGATTTAATGCCAGATTTATTTTGAACTACTGATGATGGCTTTTGTTCACAAAGGTGACTATGTACATATCTGAGTCTGTAACCTGTGGTGACACTTCAGAGCCTTGCTCAAAATGGAGAAATTGTTTTCTGTAAACAGCAGGCTTTCTGAAAAGTCTGAGTATTGACATTAGTCTAAACTTAAAATGGATGCTTAAGACAGTAAGTTTACTGGCAAATAACTCATAATCAATACGAACAGCCAGATTAACGGAGTTCCAAAATTCCTGGAGTATGTCTAAGCTGATAACAGTGAACATTTTTCCTTCAAAAAAAGACATTTATTCAGCAAGTAGTTCACCAAGTAAACATGAACAATTTCCTAGGTATCACCAATTACCAAATGGAAGCATCAAATGTGCTTTCCGATGAAAACACTCCTTTGGAAAAACATTCACTTCACATATGCTTAAAGCAAAAGCTTGCAAGAACCCCCAGGACAGGAGAACAGAGTGGCTGTGTTGGACTCATTCCACATATCCCAAAGGGCGCTTGAGAGCAACTTAACATCCCAGTTCTGACTCTCCACAGAGCACAACACTGTGCTCTTCCTCCAGATCAATCAGTGGTTTTTTTGGCATTGTTTTGTTGTTTCCTTTTTTTTAAAAAAATAAAGAAAACCTCTGAGGACAAGAAACATTAATATCATCACAAAGGCTTTCCTGTGGCATATGAATTTAACTAGTTTAAGTAAAAGCACCACCTCATTAGAGATTCGCCGCTGGTCAATATATGCCATGAATTGTGAGCTGAGGCTGTCTGAGTCCATGCACTTGGGTTGCCTCACCTCTTCCTCCTCCTCTTCTGTGGCACAGCTATCAATATAGTCGATCTGATCGAGATCATGTTCCACTTGACATACATACACAAAGGAAACACCCATAATTAGATGACCAACAGGAGGGGAAAAATAAACAACAAAAACAGTGTCAGGAACTAAGACCATACTGTTTTTCTTCCATCTGGGAAAGCTCAGCCTGAAAAGTACTGAATTCTGCCTGGCCCACTAACATTTGTTAAACATCAGATTTGGAAATAATGATAAAATTAATGGTTTTTAAGAAGCAATGATAAACATATCAAACATGTAGCTTTAAATTGCCAGCTGCAGATAATTTAGTAGTGACTAAAAAAATTTTTACTTTCTCAATGCTGAAAAGTATTTATCAAAATCTATCACCTAACACTAAGACTGCACAATGAGTTGTGTATGTTTTGAGCAATTTATCTTGTTGCTAAATCATTTCCTTCAGACAAATTAGGATGGATGTGACATACTTCTACTAGTACTTTATTACTAGAACAACAAAAGATGACAGTGTGACCGAGTTACCAGGATGCAAATGCGAAGAATAAAAAAATGTGGAAATAATGGAGGGTAGTACAGAAAGCAACAGAAACCTCAAAAGCACCAAAAAGCACCTCCAAATTTTATTTTATAAACCTAGAATGTGCATTCTGCCCAGGGATTCCAAGAAGCATGACATCTAGTAAACTACCTAGGTGAGAAATACTGCGCCATGGGTGCAGGGTAGGGCATGAGCTCTTTTTCTGAGCACTGGTTTTCTCATTCTTAAAACTGTCCCCAAACTTTCTCTAGACTCTCTTGCAGACATTCTTTTTCTACTCCCCCGCCCCTTTCCTGCTTGTCTAAAACAGACTTCTCTTTGCTTCACCACACAATCTAGCAACTGTTACTGCCAAAGCCACCTCCTCTGCTACTACACCCAGCATTCCTATACATTTTGGCTTCATTAAATCTCCATCTCAGTTTCAAATATTTAAAAAACAAAATAAAAAAAAACACTCAACAAAAACCACACCACAACAACCACCACCTTATTAAACTTTAACAACAACAATACAGCAGAGGGTGAAAGACATTAGTAACTGTGTTAGGAGCACAAAATTGGAAAGGATCTCCTGGATCACTGACAGCACATGCTATGGCTTGTGCTGCTCTCCAGTACTCCTACTCGTGAACTGACTAAACTCCAACTTAAAGGACTAGTGAGGCCTTTTGAAATGCCTGGCGTACAAAACCCAAAGAACAAAGTTAGTCTTAGAGGTAAAGCTGGCAGTGTTACCTGCTATTAAGGCTGCCCACAGCTTCCTATAACATCATGTTTTCAATTCCTCTAGCTTTGCCAGAATGTAACTGTTTGAACTAATTTTTCTAATCTATTAATGTGTAGAGGAGTGCGAGTTAAAAAAAAGTTTCAGGTATTTCTACATGCTAGTGAAGAAAACAAAACCATAGTAGCAGAAAAGAATAAGACCAAGAAAAGAAGATGGCAAAAGGTGAATAGGGTGAGGAGGGAAGAAGAGGGAAGAGAACACTTTCCCTTGCAAGAGAGAGGTTAAAAATATTTTTATTTATAATAAAAGAGTGAGTGAGACTCAGGGTACATGAACTGGAACCCTTAGGGGAAATGGAAAACAGAGAGCAGCTAAGCAAAAAGAAAACTTAATCAGTGTATGTGGTGATGAGAGATACAATAACCAGTACTGCATGAAATGGAGAATATGGAATGACTGAAAAAACAGACAAACAAACAAGCCTGAAAGAACGCTAACACAGGTCACAGTAACAAAAAGAGGACTGAACTGCAAGCCAGTGTTAGCAGGGGATTATTTAAAGTTAAAATAGAGAAGGACCGTGGAAATCAAGAAACGTGGGAAGGACTGTCATCTATTGACCAAACAGGAGGGTGTTACTTTCAGACTGCAGGACAACAAATTAAGGAAGTACAGAAAAACAAGCTCATGTGTTTGTGTTAAAACCTATGAATCCTGAACAAGGCACATCTGCTGCTTGAAAACATGGAATTCCCTGACAAAACTGCTCGTCCAGTTCTGACAGCAGTCAACAAAGAGCACAGCCAATTTACAGATTCTCCCAGTAGCTCAAGCAGCAAACCTCCATGAACTGAAGTTCAAGATTCCTAAGCACTGTTCAAATTATTTGGCAATTTTACCCTAGCACATATGCAGAAACTAACATAATGTTTCCCAGATAATCCTAATTTCAATGCTAATTGAGTTTGCCTTGCAACATACTTAACATTCTCTTTACACAACAGTCTTTCAGAATAATTCTACCTAATTCTTTCTCCTTTTTTTTTTTGTCTTTAGATAACCTATTATTTACAGCAAATATTCTGAAATATATAACAACAACAATAAATATTATTAGTCAAAGATCACTCTTTACCTCCACCATTAGTTACAACTGTGCTCCCCCGGTTTTCTTGATACTGACTTTCTCTTCGCAGTCTCTGTTCTTTAGTGATTTCTGCCACACGTAAAGGGAGGTCTGAAAACTCATCTGTTGGCTTTAGAAAAACAAATGGTGAAGAAACATTTTCTTGGGAAACATCTTGCAAGTTGCTATCTCTTGATTTGTGTTTTTACTTCAACTGTCTTCTTTTGCATGTATAAAACACTATCAAAATATAGCTAAGGTGTATTGTCATTAAATAAGCTTTCCTAAACAAAGTAAAAATCAAACAAAACACAGTTTGACTACAGCTTTTCTCTGGAATAATTGCAAATGCTTGAGAACATCCCAGGACAAAACTCCTACAACTCTTCCTAAAACCAAGCTAGGAGCACAAAGAGGCATACAGAAAGCAGTTCAAGGAAGCACATTAGATCTTGGCTACTGCCTTTTCTACCTGTCCCAAGAGAAAAAGGGTGCTGATTCCTGGAATGAAAAATGGACAACCTCCTTGCTAGGAGACACTGTTTTGAAGCTCAATTTTCATGTTCAGATTTTATTGAGACAACGACTCATAAGTAAATGAAGATGACTCATTCTTTTAATGACAGCTAAGACTTTTTTTAAATGAGGAACTCCCTTTTCCTCATCTTTTGTGCTCCAGTAAATTCATCTGTCATGCACATTTCTAACTTCATGTGCATCCCATATAAAATTATGCTTGCTTTACTTGAATAAATCTACAAATATTGGATGAATGCAATTTCCATACGAACATGTACACATTCCCTACTGAATATGCTTCCAGATGTACACTTACTATTTTTCTTTCCTGTAAAATATGGCACTCAAAAAAGTTGCAACACTTACTTCATTCCCTGACCATCTTTTGTCTCCACTGTCCACACTGTTGAAGCCAGAATCAAGTGCTCCATAAGGACGACTGGAATAAAGTTCCTCGTGGCTGTCAAACACAATGGTTTAGTTAGTGCAACATAGAAGCCACTGAAAAGTTGTGAGCTACTACAGAACTAGAGGTAGAACAGGCTACCAAGCACAGTTGCAGTGTTTTCACAAGCTCAGCATATTAGAAAGCATCGTGCTGCATTTGTCATGTAGAACAAGAGGCATGAGCTCAGTCAGCTGTTCACCTGCATTTTAAGAGCTAATCTGACCAAAGTATTTATCCATACTGCAAACGTTTCCCAAACAGAAATTCTGACAAAGAAAACAGCAAAGTGGTCTCATTATTACTTCACTGTTTAGCATGTCAAGCTTTCATTTTCCACTACTCGTATGTTTTGGTTGAAAACCACTTCTGTTTACTTCTCACAAAGTTTTTCCTCAAACAGGCAAAAAGCACGTAAAATTACAAAAAATATAGGCATAGCAAAATATATTTATTCTACACAAAATTACCTAGAATGTATTATGTGACTATCTTCTGTATCCTAATTATCTACCTAAGACATACAGAAAGCAGGGCAATATTTCAAATATTTCAAAATATATTAAATATAAAAGTATGGCTTCCATCTACACAGTCTGACTTTGTTGATGACACGTCTAGACAAAGGCATTAAACATGTGCCTGGTGTTACAATACACACAAACAAACAGCCACACAAGATCCCTAAATTTCTGGGCTCAGAAACTACATAATTCAGCAGTACAGCCATCACAGATGTCAAGCCTGGCAACTGCTGCAGATAGCTGCAGTAAAGAGACAATGGGACTTGTCTGACCCACTGCAGATGGCATTTCACAATGGCTCAACTGTCCTACTGGCACTCGATGCCCCAGGGAGAACTGCAGCAGTAATTACTGCATAATACACAAGGAAGAACTTCAGGAAGCTAATTGGTTCACCCCATCATAACCAAATTGCCAGGCATTTTCTCACTGGTATTGCTCTCAAGTTGCTGCTCCCCTCTAAAAATCCCTCTTTCAGGAAATACTTATTTTTAAATTACTCATTACTATTATTTAAGCAGCACATATGCATGCATGGGGCTTTCAAAACTTACAGACCCAGGGCTACTTACGTTTTCAGATAGACATTTAAAAAAAAAAACACAAAGTTATAGGAGGGATGGGGAGCTACAGATGAGAAATATTAGGCTATCCATATACTTCTATGCAGTTAAAACTTCTGCAAACAGACACCAAAAGACAAGTTCTTGCACCTGCATGGAGTTTAGGTTAACTCAGGAGAGTCACACTGTTATGGTCTAGTATTTGAACAGAAAGATCATCTGCATAAAAAGCCTCTGCAAGAAATAAGGGGAAAAAAGTACCTCCCTTCTTTAGGGTTGGGAATTAAAAAGACAAAACTGCTGAGTGCAGTTAATGAGCTATAAATTTGAGACACTGATGACAGAACAACACGTACACTGATAGTTCACAATACTTAACGGTTGTAAAACATGTCTCAGAGAAGGAAAAAAAAAACCTCTATCTGCCGTTTAATTACATTTTAAATACATCCATATTCCTAGGAGCTGTGAGAACCCTGTTCTAAGTTGATCAATTACACAGAATTGAAGAGCATCAAAATGGCTCCTTGGCTACATCTCAAAAATGGAGAAGGATTTTGATACAGATTTTCTTTTTTTTTTTTCCCCATTCACATTTCCAAGTTATGTTTAAAACAAAAATTCTCGTTTCAGAAAAGCAACTATTGAAAACCTTGATAGTAATACAACAGTCAGTCAGTGAGAACCCTTATTTGGGATTTTCTCTAAAAAAAGAGATCATGACAGTTTGTCTTTTAGAGCCTCTTCTGTTCAATAGCAGGATGGTATCCCAAGTATTGCACAGAGACTGTCTGCAACAGCATATGTTCTAGGAAAGTGAGGAGCACCCAAAATATTCAATTCATATGTTGACTTCAGACAGAAAATAATTTAAGACAGTCAGTGCTGATACGAAATCATTCTGTCAGTTCCTCGTGCAAATTCTTCTTCACAAATCTGACTCGTGATGATTTATTGTGAGGCCCCCTGATCTGTGTTTTACTGCTGCAGTACATCCTTTAGCAACTTACTCCTCCACACATTATTACCACCTTCCAAGACGACTGAGGTAACTTTTATATACACTTAGTTTCATACTTCACTGACTCCCTTTCTTCTCTATCATATAACAGAAATAAATCTCAACTCCTGCTTTTCTCTAGACATCTTAATTTAGCAGCTGATACGGCTGACTGTTCCAATATTTGTGTTACAAAGCTAAGCAATACTGCCAAGTGAAAGCTTGCCAAGAATAACAGTTTACTAACCGGGTGGAGATCAGCATTTACACCTGCAGTTTGAGCGTAGCAGCTATAAAATTCTGTACAACAGGTTAAAAATCACAGCAGGGATATACTTCAGCAAGTATGCGGAATATATTGAGATCTTATAAACTGAACACGTTAACAACAAGACAGCATGCCCCCATACTAAGAATATGCTTTTTACTGTACAATTAACTCTAGTACTGCCTTTCATATGATATTGCTAAGGTTTTCTTCTGAACATCTCTTTGTTTCTTAACTAGTAGTACCTTGCTAAAACGTACCATGATAACATAAATGATATTCTTCAAAGCTACCTCCATCAGTGAACTTACCAAAGAACAATCCTTGGATCTATTCTGTTTTAAAATTCAGATTGCTGACAAAACTTTCCTGAATGACATCAAAACTGGAAACCTTGATGGTGCAAAACTTACCAAGATCCAAATCCCATGGGCCTCCTATCATAATCGGGCAAGTCTGGAGCTATCTTGCATGCTTCTATGTTCAGGTATTTAAATATGTGGATTTTTCCTTTTATACATATCTGTGAATTTAAAAAAAAAAAAAAAAGAACTATAATTTTACAATGTACTTTCAAAATACTCTATCAGAGATTTAACCTGCAGTGCAGGGTAATAAATGAGCACATTTATGTCAACCAATACATCTTTTCTTTTAACCTCTGTGCATTTTACATGAACAGTTGTAGTGGAGAGTCACGAGATGCCTGTTAAACAAATGGATGCTGTCCTCCAAGTACATCTGGTCTGCATACAACTCTGTCAGCTGGATGCTGAAACTTCATCATGAAAAATAGACTTAAGTATGTACAAGTACTAGAATTTATACCCTTGGCATCAGAACAGATGCATCCTACCCATGTCCAGCTTTGAATGGCAGTGGCAGACTGCCAAAGCAAGCTCTTACTTAAAGTGACTGAAGACAATCACTGTTTTGCTTTCTAAAGGGAGGCAAAAGCCTGTGTAAACTACAGATTTCAGCAAGTACCACTGTAGATTCAGAAGCAGAAGCTCACGGCAGAATTTGTAATTCTCAATGGCTAATATACCTGCATTCAAAATTAGTCACTAGCCATACCGCAGTTTCTAGTTCCAATGCCAATTTGATCACTCTGCTGCAAAGTGAACTGGTGCACAGCAGCACCAAGGCCTCAGTCAAAATTTTGACATTTGAGTGGCACAAAAACAGCTTTCCATAACAGAGCTTCCTCCCTCCCACACATGTCCTAAAGCTATTTGATATCTTCAGCTAATATTAGCAGAATGTTAATAGTGGATTTTTTAGTATAATCGCACAGCTGAGATTTCTAATGCAATAAATAGAAGAAAAAGGGATTTTTCAAGCTGTGCTGTATATTTAACGCTTCCAGGGAATACAATTCATGTAAAGTCCTCTTGTTCTTAAATAAAGGTTCTAATAAAAGTTATTCAGCTTTTAACTTTGTTCCACCCTTTTTAATTGACCTAGTTATCTGAATTCCCGGCTGCAGTTTACCTGTGCAGGGGGTGACTGGAGAGGGTTGTTCTCTAACATGATGGTTTGCAGATGTCTGAGGTTCCTATAACAAACTGGGATTGTTGTTATTTTATTGCAGGAGAAATCTAACCGAATCAAAGGCAACTCAGCGAGCTCTGCAGGTAGAAAATAAACAATTAATTCAGCAGAGTTAAAAGCAAGAGTATAAAAAACCCTGTACATGTTACTTTACAAAATAATTAAGTGTATCTGCTTCTAGTTCTCAGGGGAAGAAAAAGGCATTAAAAATACAGAAGTGCTTGAAGTTTCTGCTGTTACGACTGACAGCCTTTATCTCACCTTCAGGTAAACGCACCAGATGATTTCTTCTGACATTTAGGTCCCGTAAAGATTCCAAATTGCCAATCTGCGGAGGTATTGTTTGTATTTCATTACAGCTCACATCCTACAAAGCACGAGTGGAGAGTGCGTTAGTACACTCCACACAACATAACTGGAGATACTAGAGCAGATAGAGATCCTTCTTAGACTAAAAGTAGATTTAAATAACTTGCTGCTGCATGCAATGACCGGTTTACAATCACAGACTTCTTAACAGAATGTTAATCTCGCAGATCCCCAGATAGCATCCCAATTACTGCCCTGTTTTTAGCAGTTTATCTGAAGAACATCTGAACCTATTACGCATAGTTAAATCAATTTAATTCATTTAATTAAGTCAATTAAATTAAAGATCAAATATTGGTGGTTAAAGAATAATTGCATACTCACAAGCTCTGTCAGCTGTCTGAGCTGTCCTATTTCTTCAGGTATTGAAACCAATTTATTATTGCTTGCTATCAAAACTTTTAGTGGTAGACTACAGAGGTGTACTGGCAACGTTGAGAGCTGGTTTCGGCTTTTTGGACAGAAGGAAAACAAAATCATTACAACTCTCATGACAGCTCACCTCTCAAAGGCAATGAAAATGCAATGCATGATATACTCAAAAAGCACACTCTGTTTTGACAATCAACTTTTTTAAAAATAATATAAGTACTGTAAAACTAGTTCCATGAAACCTTCCTTGCTCCCTGAACCATTACTTGCTTTATCCAGCTGTGTCTGAGCACACTTTGAATGTCAAATACCAAGCCTGATCTGATGCTTTCGGACTCAGCTACACAAAATATTTTTGGGACTTCTGAAAACTGGGCAAACTTACTATGTTTGAACATGGTGCAAAAGTCTTTCAGTTGGGTAGTGTTGCAGGTCAGCACATACAAAATCCCAGAGAAATTCAGTAGATACACAATTAGAAATATACTTGAAATATTCAGGAAGTCATGAGGATCACAGATCTCGCCAGGATGGATTTGGTTGTTCCAAAATCCAGTGTTGTACATTTCACAACAGACTACTATTAAAGCAAATATGAGATCATATGACTCGACTGTAACCTCAGACGAGAATCAAGTAGGATGAGAATGGATTATAAAAAGAGAAAGACTATCTTTCAAAACAAAACATAGCAAAGAGCAAAGCATGGATGTTTACAATGGAAGTTATTATGACTGTAGCTAAGGATCTTAACTAAGGCTTTGATCAGATGTTGACATTTACCAAAATATGCTGTTTTTTCATGCCTGAAGCCCAGATTTCCTTGCTATTAAAAATATCTGAGCAGTAGCTGAATCAACAATAGCTTTTCAAAGGATTATACTTGGACTGTACCTGCTAGAGATCAGAGCGATAGGAAATCCATACCTTATTTATATCCTATTCCTATAATTCTCACCAGCAATAAAAAACAAGCTAATTGAATTGGCATAAGTATGACACCAGAATGAAAAAGCCTGACATTCTTCTTGATTGCTATCAGAGACAATTTGTAATTGAGACCCTTCATCACCTCTTAAAAGACTGTTTTTAGAAACGGAGAATGCTGTACATAGCTGAATTTTATCCACAGGATACACTGCACCAATTAGCTTTTAGCACTGGCAGGTAGGTGTTCCTGCTTGAGAAAGCTGTTTAAAAGCCACTAGTACAGTGAAGGTCAATTCCATAAAGCTTATTCAGGTGCTCAAATTTGAAATTTACAGATTAGCCAACAACTCTATCCTCTCTTTTCAGTTGGCATGCCTGTATTTCACATGAAAACTACTGGAACTTATTATGTGAGTACTCTAAATTGGAATTAGCTTTCCTCTTCATACTCCACTTCTACAAGCTGCTCTTTAATCCTTGTGTTCCACGATCTACCCAAGTGAGACTGGTACAGGCTGCCTTGTTTCAATGACACACAATATAACAATGTGATGATCACACACTGTGCCTGTATTATTTATGGATGCGCCAAAGTTGATCAACCCAGATTACCGATGCTAAAGCAAAGTTTTAAAGACAATTGTTACCTGATATTTAGAAACGTTAAAGACTGTAAGTTCAAAACAGCCTCTGGGATGTATCGAATGCAGTTCTGGTACACATTAAGGCTCTCAAGGGAGACAAAGTGACACGCTTCTGCTGGAAGCTCTGACAGTCTGTTCCGTGACAAATCTGAAGGGGAAGAAAAAAAACATTCCGTGAAGCTATGTTAAAATTTAATGAGGGCAAGTATTATCTGTATATTTGCCATCACATAGTGGGAAGAGTTGGACAGGAAGCAGTTTTGCCATCCTGCCTGCAAAGTTTTCAAGATTAGAAAGTGATTTACACATAACACAGGAAATAAATTAACATCTTAAAATCTCGTAGTGACAATGAGAAAGAGAGACAAATGCTCCATTCCTTTCACAGTCACGCTTTTGCATCCCTAACCACTTAAAGCTTAAGGGAGTTAGTTTAAGATGTTGAAAGCCCAGCTTCAAATCTGCTCCAGGACCAGCTCCTCCACCTTTAGATTATGGATTTTGTATAGGGTGAGTGGTGCTGTAATGAAACACAAACAAAACCCACAAGTACTCTTCTCTCAGCCCCCTGCTAGGCTACGCTGTCACATGAAAATCTCAGCTTCTAGTTCAACTTCTAGTCTAAAATATTCACTTTACATAGAATACATGGTGCACATTTATATATAGCAGCTCCAGTAAGGGAAGCATGGGGCATACACCATATATAAGCCTTCTATACCATGGCCAAAGCATCCCCCCCTTCACAAAGACACCGGTTCAATCCTGAAATCCCAATCACGTAATGCAATAACCAGTTGTCCTGGGAGCAGAGAAATGCCTGCTCACTGCTAGCAGCAAGATTTACTATTTCGATGTGATCAAACATTCCCTGCTGGGCAAGAGGCAAAGTTTAATCAAAACTACCACCAAATATTTGTATTTGAAGAATCAACATTTTTCCTCAGCCAGTTCACTCAAGTCCTACGTGTATCCATCAGCGTTACTTGGAGGAGTCCAAGGGTAAAAGCTGCATTGTGATAAATAACACGGCTCGAAGTGTTATTTTCTCCTTAAAGGTCAAGCCAAGCTCTCGGTTATGAATGCCAAAGGACAATTCTCACAAACACACACCAGTAGCTCCCACTTCCTAACACACCCAGATCTGACAGGGGTTATGGTCACCATTAAGAGCACAAGAAAGATGACTTTGCATCAGGAAGGAGTTTTAGAGATACCGCCTGGTAATGAACTGACTTCACCCACACCTTTTTAAGCAGGCAGACATTCACTGTAAAAGCTCAATTAATCTAAATCAGCATTGTGAACGATCAAAGCAAACATCCAAATGGAATTGCTATATTCTTTATTGGTTCTTATCCTTTATGTGTTTTGGGGTTGTCCTTCAAATAAAAATAAGCTTATAGTGTACCTTTATTCCACGAAGGAACCATCCAATACAGATTACATTTTAAGGGCTGACAATTCAGGTAGGTCTCGTGAGTCTTGGACTATTATTATTATTTTTAAACAAAGGGAAGCTTTTACAGAGTAAAAAAGCCCTCCCTGCAGAGCTCTTGTCTACCACTCTGTTTCAGTGTATGTGGCTCTATGGTGCTGAAGGAAAAAAGGTTACTCCTAGGGCAGCAGGAGCTGATGCTGTCTGTCTCAGTTTTTACAACTTTGGTCAGAAAAAGCCACAAGCTACTATTGATAAAGAACCAGCAATTTAAAATCTCAGAAAAAAAGAAGCACCACACTGAACTTTGCAGGGAAAAACTCTCAGATGTGTTTTAGTGTAAGTGATAAGAGACCGCATTATCCAATCTGCAGATAAGACCAAAGTCAACTATAGCAAAGAATATGATGGATACAAAATAAGGTTGTGTAAGGCACACACAAGAAAACATGAAGATCAAGGAAACCTCTAATCCATGGATATAAAAGAGTAATGGGGAACATAACAAAACTCATTGCCTATTCAGCAAAAAGTAGGAAAAATTACACCAAGGGTTTTCTTTTCAGCTTATCTCAACATCAATCTTGCCCTCAGCTTAAACTAAGGTTGAACTTGACTTTGGAAAGTCACCATTTTTAACTCAACATTTCTGACCAGCTCTAACAGTGGGAGCTAAAACTACAAACCAAAAGAAGCCATTAGCATTAAGTCTGCAGTGAATATCTAGAATGGCCTTTTAACAAATCAGGATTATGGATTTTCCTCTTTTTTCTATTTTTTGAGAAAGAGGTCAAGCTTTTTTTTTTTTTTTTTTGAGGAAAAACCTGCACTTACTGATTGCTGAAGACAGCTTCCATAAACATCCTAATCTTACCATGTCCTAATCCTGATAAATCATCAGATAAACACATCAAACACCAAGCCAGACCACCGTGATGGATCCTACTTCCCGCTCCTGCCAGACCCCGAGATTTCTTACTTCCATTGCTCGCCCCAGGCCCTTTTTATTGCCACAGTTTGTGGGAATTAAATCTAGTTTTTCTGATCATCCAAACTCTATGTGAGCAGCAGGGAAACGGTGGTGCAGGTGGCAGAGCTCCTTGATCTGCTGGCAGGGATTCCTTTTGCTGCCTTAAACTCCGAACTCCAGCCTAAGCGCAGACAGAGAACAAATTAAGACTGATCAGAATCTGCAGACAGAAAAGGAAGCAATAAAATATCCGTGTATACCCTGCAGGGACACAGTGTACACTTTCAAGTGAATTTACGCAGTGGGCACATTTTGTACGAGCCATCTCCTGTAAGACACAAGCCTGTCCCGGGGTTTATTTTGCTTTACTTCCCTAATTTAATTCTCATTAGTGATTTACTAAAAATGACAGCAAACTCCAACCCGCTTCCCTCCAAATAAATGCCGTATAGCTGCAGCAGATTTAAAGCAGAGTAATAGCACTAAAACTAGGCAACAATGCGATGGCCAGAATTGCGACATTCCCAGGGGAACCTCTTCTGTGCCAACATTGTCCTAAAATGTAGGAGAAGAGTGATTTCCAAACAAACACAGCCCCAACACAAACAAAAGTGATGCATCCTGCAAATTTCATAGTAAGCGCAGCCAACCACAGCAGTTGCAATCACTGAACTCATCTCTAATACGACTTCGCATAAGGTTTCGCAGCACACTTGTTTGTCACATATCAGAAAGGGAAAAGAATGCAAATTATTTCAGAAACAAGCACGAGTAATGTAGAAAAATGTTCAGTTTCTCCATTGCCCACATGCTTAAGCATCTATTTTAAATAATTACTTACAACTGCGGTCCTCATCTAAGGGTTAAGGTGCTTTTTTTGTTGTTTTTTTAGGGATCTTGGGGGCTGGGACTGAGTTGTACCACAGGATACTGACATCCTCCAGCACGCAGCTTTTTCCCTCCTTCGCACAGCTGCGCTGCCTGTTTTCAATACTACTCATTTTAACAAAGAACGAGACTTCCCAAGTAATGAACCATGTTTTCTGGCAGAAGAGCCACAGAGAAAAAGTTTGTTTTCACTGTTTTGGAAAGGGTTTAACCACAAACATGAGAAGTCTCTCAATTACTTTTTGTTTCGCTTTATCTTTCCAAAGAATATTTAAAACCTCGTGTTTACACATTGCTCTGTTGCCTAGACCCTCACAGCATCAAGTACTAGACACTAACTTTGTATTTTCTGAGCTATGATTCAGTATTTCTTTAGAAATAACTCCCTGCAAAATAAGATTAGGTAGGAAGAAATGAAAATACACTTTTTTAAACAACAAATGAGCTCAGAGCATGATAGAAAAGAGACATCAAAGCCAGTTAGCAGCAACAACTAAGCTTTTCCAGACTTCTCTCAATCTACAGCGATTTTTAAATCTTGGCATTTTGTTCTAGGACTCATTCAATGGAAAGCAGATCAAGCTGGAGCTAAATTTGGGACAGCGGTACAGTCTCTTAAATCGTTCAAAAATGGTCTAACTAATTACAAGTTTGGTTGATAATGCTGCAGCATTTACTCACATGATAGTCATGACAATGTCATCTCACACAAAGTAACTATGATTTCATGTGCTCAAAGGGAGAATTAAGGAGATCTGCCAAGAACATTAAAAAAAAAGGCAAGTACTATAAAAGTACGTTGAGCTGTAGAATAAAACAAGAGCACTTCAAGAATAGGAAGGAAGCAAATTTATTATAAAACAGAGCGAGAGCTCTAAATCTGCAAATGAAGAACTGCTTTCGGTAATTTGCAATTCTCTCCTGTCCTGCAGGAGACTCCAACAAGAATTTAAGCTTTCCACGACCGCATCCTAAGCCTCAGCGACATTTCTGATTTTGGCCACTTCCTCTGGAAGTCTCCCCCCTCCAAAACCAGACCTTCAATGGAAGCAGAAACAGGGCCAAGTACAGCAGTCATTGTACGAAGCAATTCAACTCCATCCTCTTTCCCACCTTCTTCCTAAAAATATCTGAATGAAAGGAACAGCTCGAACAAAACTGGGAGGTAAATATTTAAAGAAAAAAGCACGCCAGGCTATATACCTGCAGCATGGCAGCATCTGGTGCTTTTCCAAAAAGAGGAAGTGGAAGTGAGGTAAACGAAAAAAAAGCCATTTCATCAAAAATATCTTGACAATTATGACTTGTTTTGGTTATAAATACTCTTCTGTCACTGCAGATATAAAGTAATTTTTTAGTAACAACCAAAAAATAAAAAGGTGTTAATAGTATGAACTGTTGTGAAAGCTAAAATTTGTACAAAGATTTCTCTCCATTTCTCAGAAAAGTGGCAATGCTGCAGTGAGATATTATTTACATTTTAATATTTTTTACAAATATTGTAGCATGAACTAAGAAGTAATTGATAACTGCCAAATCAAGCAAGCAATAATCAGTGTGAATAAATATAAAAATACTTGATTTAATATGTGTAAACCCTTTCTTCCTTGACATACCACAAAATGCAGAGAGCAAGCACACTAATTCCCTCTCAGAAGCACAAATGCTGAATTTTACTATGAAGAAACAAATGAGTGAAATACAGCTACTGTAATTTGAACCCGGAATGAATTGTGTTCGGCTTTAATGGGTTAAAGTAACCATTTAAAGGAATGTTAAAAAAAAAAAGAAAAAAAAAAAAAAAAAAAAAAAAAGGTTCTCCTTGCCTGCTAAAAATGGATGCATTTCCTTGAAGGCACGATCTTGTGGAATTTTGGCAAAGGGGAAACGTTCTTTGGAGCTAAGCTCTTTGTGGAAGATAAAACAGCCAGCAGCACAAACACAAAACGAAATCTCAGAGCGGAGTCAGATCACTGACCTTTTCCATCCTAATTGGGATTCCACTCAGAAGGCCAGCAAAGCCAGGGGTAAATGCAAATCAAGAATATGCTACGTTAAAGTTGCATCACTCAGCATCAAATGTAAACTTCTGCTCAAAGAAGAATGTGACAGTAATACCCAACAAGACGTGCCAACAGAGCCCTGCTGAAGTTCAGCTGTAACACAAACGTGTCTCCAAAAAACCCCGATGCACCAAGACCAAGCTCAAGGTACCGGGTGCTTGAACCCGCTGCCCAGGCTGGGCCGGGAGGGAGCTGCAGCTCAGCTGCTGCTGGCACTCAACCCAGCAGGGTGGTGGCAAATTCCAGCTCCTGGGGAGATGATCATCCTGCCCAGCCTGCTGCAGTGGGAGCACGGCGTCTCATTCCAACTGACTGCGACAACGAAAGGCAGCCCTAAGCCTGGCCTGCGATACAAAACTTTGTTGGTAAAAATCAGAATTCTGTCACTGCAGACTTGCCTGCGTTCCATAAAGGTTTTATTTCTTTTAAAGTAAAAATGTAAACCAGCAAAACCTAGATCTTTGTCTGTCTATCACATCCCAAAAGTCAGCAACCACCGTAACACCCGCTGGCAAAACGCTGATGTGGAAGATTGCGACAAGGCAGCAGCTGCAAGGCGTGGACTCCCAGTCGTGACGTGTCGTGACATCAGCTGTGATGGCGCTCAGTGAAGCAATGTGACTGGTGTCTGTGACGTGGTTGAATCCTGGCAATCCTAGCATCGCTGCCTGCTGCTGTGCACTGACCTCAGCTGAGATTATACCTCACCGAAGGGCAAGAAAACGTTCTGCTTTCCCTGTGTTGTAAATAAAAAGCACTCTCACGGTTTTCCTTTCACGCCAGATGAATCTAAGATGCATTAGCCTGCAGATGACAGACAAAATCTATTTTAATATAAATAATTAAGTCAACCAACCCATGACCAGGAGGCTGATAGCCAGAGTAACGACAGACAGAAAGAGGCAGCAGGAACTGCTTTACGATGACAAAGGCCAGCTGGTCAAGAAGAACCACGTTCAAAATCTCTGTGCAGATGGGTTTCTTCACATACACAGCTTAAAAACCGGCAGCAAACTCCACGGTTTCACAATGATAACACGACTTCTGTTATCATCAGCTTCTTGTAAAACAGCGAAGTAGCTGATGTGATCTCGCAGACATGAAAGCAGCTCACCTGAACAGCTCCTTTACAACCGCTGCTCCTGAAGGCAGCCTGCTCCCTGGGAATTCACTGCGGAGGTTACAAGCCTCATCTTGCAGATAATGTCACAAAACAGACCTTTTGAGGAGCTTCCTGGTGTCATCTGATAGCTCAAGTGTGACATTGAGAGCCAGCTCTCTCAGGACGATTACTTACAGTTCCAAATGCATTCGAAGCACATCGTTACACAAACCGTAACTCCAGTTTCATTAGTTTGTCATCCATGCCATTAGCCAAATAAATTCATGCATGCTGATACTGTTTTCATGACTTGGTGTGTTTCACCTCGCAAACATTTCAGGAATTGAAATGAAAACCTAAGAGCAATACTTGCAGCCCTACTGATTTTTAGGAAAACATTCCCATAAAGCTAATAAAAGAAAATGAATAAAACGAAAGCACAGCCCTAAGCAGATGAGTTACTGCTATTATTACATGTTTTTCCTGTGCAAGAAAACTAAAAAAAAATCATAAAAAACACCTGTGCTATAAATCTAATACTGATGGTCTCGCTACATAGGAATAGCTTTCTTTTTAAGCACTGCAAACTCTGGCATGCTTACAGCTTCAGTTCATACTCGGAGGATTTCCTGGCACAGGACGGGTGATTTTACCTCTTCCTGTCTGCTGTGATGTAACACCACCACTTTTGTCATACCCTAATTTAAAACAAACCTCAGAAATGTCATCTCCTGACTTACCCTCTACCTGCTAGTCCTGTCAGACCTGAACTTTTCCCAGCTATTTCCCCACGCATCTTAGATACACCTCTCAGAAACCTATTAAGTCAAGGAGAAAGAGGGTGGCATTTACTGGCCTGAGCTGAAACTGTACCTTCTTTTCCTTTTTCCCTTTAACCTACATGATTTTTCTAGCCCTATATTCCTAGTTTCAATTTCCAGTATTTCATGAGGTTAGGCAAGTTAGACTAAGACACGCAATTTGACCTTGATACACTTCTCGCATTTCAATTCTCAGCAGACCCACTCTTGGTGCGTACGATCACATCCTGCCTTAGCAGGAATACCAGCAGCGTTCAACTCTTTTAACCATTTCCAGGGACTACCATTTTGGAGCCAAGAACCAGCCAAGCCTGTTGCTTGTTACAAGACGAACAGGCTATCATTTCTGCAGATACAGAAAGCGAGGCAAAAGTCAGTGGTTTGTTCCAAACGTCAGCTCGGCGGTGCTGTGCCTTGAACACAGAGGTGCTCACCACCGAAGCCTGTTTCACCACCTCGAGACCACACCATGTAGCACACAGAACGGACCAAAAGACTGCGCTCTGCACTGGAATCAGCCCTCTAGATTTCCTGCCTCGTGTGCTGCACACAAAGGTTGTAAAGACAAGGTTTGCAAGAACGCTTCTACCCAACGCTGCTTAACGCTGCCCTTTGTAAAAAGGACTCCACATCATTGCCAAACCATTGTCAAGTTTCAGATGTGTGGATCAAAGCTTCTCACATGGTATTTCCTCTGGATATGCTTTGTTTTCATGATTTTTTTACAAAATAAATCAAGTTTCTTGCCAACTATTTGAAACAAAACAAGAAAACCCCTCACTTCCCCTGAAGAATTCTTACAAATCCTTGCATGTAGCGATTTTGGCCGAAGCATTCACCTCTTGCTTCAACATAGAGGTTACCAAATGAAACCTCTTTTTTTATTTTTAGCTCAGAAACATCTTACTAAGAGTCATACAACAGAATTTTGCAGACTGTGGTCCCCAATTACTTGAACTACACTAAGTTTTTAACTTTAAGTTGCCCCTTCAACTCTTCTCCACTAAACCACATCACTTGCACAAGAAATTAATCAAATAGAACTGTCTCTGAGCTTAGTCTCTGTAGTATTCACCATCCACCGTTCAGACCAGGAAAATCTACGTACAAAGATCTGTGAGAACTTTAATTCTGCTTCTATTTATATTCTACCGAATTGAGAAAAATCTGGGATCAAGGAGGAAAACAGAAGACTAGGAACTCGTTCCCATGTTCCCTCCATTTTTGCTCTCCGTGTTATTTTACCGCATATTTGCTGTGGTTTAGCTTTTTCTTTTGCACATGATGAATGAAAACCTCACAGGTGTCACCATAAAAAAAAAAAAGAAACACTGACTAAACACAAACATGTATTTTACAGTCCTGCACTTCAGACCAGATGCTGTACATCCTTTGACAAGAAAGCACATTCCCCCCGACAGCACGATTTTCTCACTGCAGCAGATCATGAGTACTGCAAGAGGAGGATAAACATCCAAATCAGAGTAACAGCCTGGAATAAAATGCTGTTTTCTCTAAGAAATAATTTCACTTTCCTTCTGCAAGGAAAAAAAATATATATATATTTTTGACTAACACAAAAAAGTGGAAACTGCAGAACACCATTACACAGCTGTTCTCATGTGGTTACTAGCAAACAGGCAAAGCAAGAGGCTCTAGTCCCCGCAAGGAGCTGAGAACTCCTAATATTCCACAAACTTCAGTTGCTTTTCCTCTAGTCGGCTCTAGCGCAGGCAAATCAGTAGCCTAGACAAACCAAACTTATGTCAAGCCTTATTTATGTTTCAACGTAGATTGTGGCTTTGCAGGCAGCCAATCTAAGCCGGCAGGACCACGGAAGGGAACAATTCCTCGCTGGCCTCATCATCATCCCCTCCCTCGCGCCAGCGCTGCTGATTGCACAGCCACACAGCCAGTTGGATCTCATTACTGTGAACGAATCCTGAAAGAAAGAAAAAAAAAACAACAAAACACAAAGCCACAAATAGTTTTCAGCCCTTCTGAGGCATGATCTGATTCATGGTGCTGTTGTGTAAGCTCTTACATCAACACAAGGGAGAAGAGGAGAATGCGTGGCTATATGTGTAGGGAAGAAGGAGACCACGACTTCTGCCAGGCGCTGGGATTTGGCCCAGCTGCTTTATGATAACCACAAAACCGTGCTTCCCTGGTTCCTTACCATGCACACTCCTAATAAAACAGGGATCGTTTCAGAATAGCAAAGTCAGGGTTGTGACTAGGGATTTATTCCCAGGTTTTGCTCCTTGCACGTATGTACCTGTGGACACAGCAGAGTATATTAAGGACAGCACGTGGTGGAGCGAAGCAGACACTTCAGGAACGAGATGCCACCACTTCTCAGGTGAGTGGGGAGAAGAAACCAGTGACTTGAGGAGGGAGCCATGCAGGAGGAAGTCTGATGACCCAGCAGCTGGGCCTTATGATCTGTCAGTAACCAAGAGGACAGACTACAGACAGAACACACACTGCAACTGGCTGCGCTGTTACAGCACAGACGACACAAGCAAAGCAGAACTGTTTATCCATGTCTGAAAAAGAAGGATTAATTCTAACCCTTTCCTAAGGACCTGTCAGCTGAAAAAGTTCATATATATCTTCCCCACCCCCTCATATCTTCTATCTTCCAGCTATTTTATTCCATTTCCTCACTGAACGTGGGCATCCAGCCAACAGAATAATCACGCGTCTCTTTCAAACAACCCTAAAATATCAAGCCAAACAAACTGAAATAAGTGAAAGTCGGAGAAGCAATGTCACGAGAGATCTAACGCCGGGGAAATGAACCAGGGTCTCCAGCTCACCAACTCTGCTTACTCTGGGGAAGCTCCGTTCCTGGCTGGCTGGCTGCACTGCACATCCCCATGTTTATTTGTATAAAACATGCATACAGGATTTATCTCCAGGAAAAGCAGCCTTTGGATGACACCTACAAAGCTGGTAAGGCAGCACACGCCCCTTCATTGATAAACCCGGTTTAAAGGCGGCTACTTTGGCTTGACCCAAAGCCATTCCTAGTTGACTTAAGCTAAACTAAAACAAAGAACGAAGTCAAATCATGGCACGAAACCTGTATGCCCAGATTTTTACACTATTATAATCAAAACAGTACACAATCAAACCTGAAAGCCTTGGAGAGGCACCCTCTGGCACCCCATTACACTGGCACGAAATGATCCCAGCTGTTGGGTACTCCTCACCACACCCCCCCTTGCAGTAAGCTACTGATTCTGCAATGCTTGGGTGAGCATTTCCCCATCCACACCAGAAAACAGTCAAGTTAGCTCATCCTGGTTTTTAAGTTGTTAAAACTCTGCTTGCAACTTTTGCCTGAAGCTAACATGGGGAGGACCCCTATGAACTTTATTCTCTAGCACTCCTGTGAAGTCACCGGCTCTTATCTGCACACTGACAAACAAGTAGAAGCCCTGCCTCTGTGAAAATGCTTAGAAGATGGGAAGAAAGAAGGCGACTTTGGGGAAAAAAAAAAAAAAAAAGTATCTGTAATCGGGATTATCTAAACAGACTATTTGGAATCGGATCAGAGCCCTCATTACTTAAACATTCTGTTTTCTTTCATCATTAAGCAGCCATCTTTGCTAAAACAGAAGCAAAATGTCCTCACTATAAGGGAGACTAAGCTCATGTTGCAGGCTGTTTGCTGCACCACCTCCACTTGGAATCATTACCTGTTTCAGATAAATAGATTCAGTCCCTCAATCCCAGCAAACACAGGGTGAAATTTAGCTCTTCTGCATTTCTTCCTTGCATTTAATTTAAGAGATCTGCTTTTCTGGGTTCTCATTCTCTGAACTGTGGAAAAACTATTATGCTTCAGAATGAGTATGAGTACATGCACAACATTCCACCAAACATTTCAGTGCTTTTCACTATTTTTGCTTCCCATAGGCCTGAGCTGCCCTTTTCCCATACTATTTAGGACAGACATACCTCCCTTCCATGGGCTCTCTTCCCCTGTCAGGAAGCAATTTCTCATTTTCTTTCACAGCTCTTTCCTTTTCCTGTTAGCACACCAGGACAAGTGACAGCTCAAGACCTGCATACCACTTCTTATTTTCACAGGGCAGAACCAACCTGGCAGTGACTCGTTCGTAGCAATATCTGGTTTCCAGCACGGAGCAGAGAAGCACTGAACCACTGTGCAAAAACAGGAACGAACATGGCAAAGGGCCACAACTTCTTCAACCTGCTGTGACTGTGCCTCTTGAAACTACACGCCAGCTTCATTAAACCTCAGCTGAAGACATTCGCTTGTAGGCTGGAGTCAGAATGTCACGCCACTTAGTAATACGTATTTTTAATCTTACTTTTAATGAGAAAATGTGTTGCTGTCCTTCTGTCACAGTAGGCTGCATTCAGAAGTGTGCTTCATTACAGGACAAATGCCAGGCTGCCACCTCCCGAACAGGTGGCTAAGCTGTGCTGTAAGGGGGAGACGTCTGCTTGTTAGCAGAGAGGAGGCTGCAAGTTCCACTTGGCGACGTTTCATTTCCTTACTTCTGTAAGTTTAAAGAAACATTTTTCTCATAGTCTGAGGCCTGCCAGTAAGCACTTCTAGGTTTTCACGTACATCATCTCCTTCAGTTCCATTTCTCACTTTTGCTTTTTTTACAGCGAAAGCCTATAACTTACGGTATGTACACAAGGCACTGCACACGCAAGACGTTACGTAAAATAGAAAAGACTCTTGCCAAGAAATTACATTACACACACAACTCCCCACAGAAGATAAATGTATGATAAATATTAGCTCCCACACTTCATGATTAGGCTCTAGATATTATGCCAGATACCACAGCATCAAATCCACTGACAAGTCAAAATGGGGGGATGTGGGGAAGGGGCAGATAAAGTGGGTAAAGCAAAACCACAGGTTAATACAAAACAATGCAGATGACGTACAATGCTCAGTAATGACACTGCTGACAGAAGAGTACCAAGACCTCCTAGGCAGCTCTGACCCAGCCTAGAAACACCCTGGCAGGCAGCAGAGTGCCTCTTCACCAGAGGTTTGCTGTCCGACCTGGTGGTCCCGTAACCAGCTCAGGTACCCCAAGTGCACTTACTGCTCTGTGAAACCACCCCGAGCAATCTGCTCATAGCTATGGAGAGTTCTCCCAGCGAGAAGATCGTATGTTACTGTCACTTTGCTTAATGCTCTGCTGGGGCTTTCATCTATATCAGTGAGATACATCACACATTCAGCGGTTCCAACAGCTTGGCAACCAAACGGGAACTCGGGGAGGGAGACCTGGCATGCCATAAAGACAAGAATAAGGCAGTCAGAAGGGCTGGAAATGTAAAATGCAACCAACAAAGGATCTGTATTTCCACCGTTCATCTGTTTATTTTACGAAATGCTAGCAATGATTTCAATTCATCTTAATATTGTACATATTGTTCTCCATCTACAAGAATGCTCACATGTAACCATTTCAGTTAACAGGACAGGGATATTAGCAGCAGCTGCAACTTAACCCAGTATCACACTAGCTTTGCATATTCCCCTCTGTATTTTTCACCAAGAAGTTAAAAATACATTACCTGACTACATTTCCTTTTCTCCCCTCACAGACAACTTAAGTCAAATGATATAATAAAGTCAGTAATAGACGGACAGTGCAAAGAAGTTTTAGCTAAAAAAGCAGCTTGGATTGTCCTTCATGGAGAATTAGAAACAAACCAGCTCAAACCTGAACTGAAAACTCAGAGGTCTTAAAAAAAAAAAAAAAGTAATTTCACAATAAAAGGCCAATTATTTTCAGAGAAAGGCAAGCGTTTCTATAAATTTTTATGCCTGTTATTAACGCATTTGTGCAAAGTTCTTAATTGAGTGCCTCCGTACTTCTGGCATTTAGCTACAGCTTCATCAGACCGTGCAGTAAGGTCACCGAATACGTCTCATGCCACTGCAGACACTGATCTGTCTTCAGCAGGATGGTATTTTATTGAAAAGTCAATAAAGTCCTAGCAGTCAAAAGTCCTATGTTCTCTTAATGACTCCTTGAGGCCATCTCTCATGCTGACATCACTGCTAACAAAAAAAGCCTGTTACACTTTACACAAGCAGTGCTGCAGTTTTCAATAGGACAATTATAGCCAGAATCCTAGAAAAGGAGATGGAGCCTGACCAAGGCATCTGTACAGTACAAGCCATTTCAGTGTCAAGAAATAAAAAAATGGTATGGGATATGTATGGAAAGTATCCCGCATCAAACAGAGACCAGCCAGATGAGGAGATAAATGACAGCAATTGCCAAAACATATGTTCGTAATATAAAATAAATTTTGAATCTGGAAACCATAAAAGTCACCTTCAGTCAAAAACACATCACGCAGACATTAGCAAGGATCAAGGCCTACAGAAGTGGTGGTCGCAATTTCATCCATCTTCATTATGGTAAAAGCGAAGCTGGCTAAGAAACAGTAGCAAGGCGCTCAGAATGAATGGTACCTTCTCAAATTAATATTTTGAACTGTCTTGCGTGTAACCTTTCACAAAAAAAAATTAAACGTTATGAAACCCAGGGCAACAAACAAAACCCAAAGGGATCTGACTGCAGTTGAAAATGTATTTTTTCAAAACCAACCCTGGGTGAACAGTCAACGTTTCTCCTGTGAGTCATTGATGCAAATTCGGCTCAAAGTGCAGTAGTCACTTCGAAAGCTTTGGGCTGGTCTGTGTGGAAGCTGTGGCACCATCCCTGCAGCTCCTGAGGAGCACCATGGACGGCTTTGTGCCTAGGCAATCCCAGCTATGCTGGCTCAGGATGAGTTGCAGGGAGCATAAGGACCAGGAAAATGAAAGCTGCTTGCCTGATAGGAAAATCCTTGACAAACACTGAGCCCCAGAATAAAAGCTGCCTGGCGACTGCCTGCACTGCACGATGAGAATCCCACTTCCAGAGATGACCAGCACCCCTCTTCATCATTAATATTTTACCATCTCTTATTTTTAGAGCTCTAACTATGCACAAAACCTTGCAAACAAAGCAGCGTTAACTCAAAAACAAGCAAATATGCAAACCCAACAAAAACACAAATGGAAAATCTCCAAGCTAGCACGCACAAAGCAGTTTTTCTAACACGTGGACACGAGCATAAGGACACCCAAAGCCTCCTCCTGCTCCTCAGCAACAGGACACCCTGCCTGCTGCCACCGCTCGAGAAATACTTGACTGGCTTCCAGCAGAGCCAGGTTTCATTTTACACAAGTGCTTCACTGAGTTAGCAGCGAGGGGAAGTGCAAAGCAAATAACTCATCTCTCCCCGTCCCCCAGCCCCGTTAAAATTTCTTTAGGTCCAAAAGGAATTATCTAACCAAGGAAATCTACTTAAAATTAATTTTAAGGCAAATAGCACAAAAAAGCTTTGAATATAGAGCTAGGCCTATTGCTAGATTCTAAGACACACAATCCATGTGCAAACCTCTAAACCCATCTATTTTTTTTCCTATTAGAAATTACAAGTGTTGTTAAAACCATACATTTACCATAAATTTAACCCACTTATCTTCCCCAGAAAAAGCCAATGAATTATGCAGGGGGACAGTTATACACACATTAATTGGCCCCGCTGAGCAATTTTAAAAAAAGGAAAATACATCATAAAAACAGCACATTCAATTATTAATTTAGCCTCATTATAAATATGGAAATGATATGCAACAAGAAAGCAGTGTGGGTAGGAAAATATTAGTCAAGCAAAAATATTTGAAGTTTATACAAACTGAAAAATGATGCTGAGGCTTTAACAACAGCGATGGTACTGAAGCAGCAGTATTGCTCTTGCTCTGAAAGCAACACTGATCTCATTACTTTGTCATTACTTTAAGCACACGATGACAAAGCATCCTGAGATCACCAGAAACTCAGAAACACATCTGCACTTCTAAGCGAAGTAAAATAAAACTCTTCAGACTGCTATGAAGTAAAGAGGAACTTGTGGAAAGTGCCACCATAAAATACATTTGAAAATAAAATTGAGTTTATAGCCTGCTTCACCTGATAACATTTACCATTCTTCACAAACAAGACCTTCATCTCTGAGACTGCAGCCACAGCCAAAGCAGCAGCAGCTGTTTTAACTGTGACAAGTTATACTACATAAAAAAAAATCATAGAGCACTGTACTTTTGTTGCTAGCATGAATGGCAGAGATCACAAGACGAGATGCCATACGCTGATTAAAAATATGGCAAATGAAAGTTTGCCACTGAAGCTTGGCACCTGCTTAAACAGCTAAAACCAGCCATGCAGCAGGAAGAACTTGTCTGTAAGTTGCGAGAGCCACGTGGAAAAGCTGTTATGTGGAAAGTAACACGAGGCAAGCCTGCGAACAGCCAGAGTGCAATAAAATTTATTACAGTTCAACTGTGCAACTGCTGCTACTGGTGTTGAGAGAGATGAAAGCTTTATTTTCAATGTAATACGTACAAATGTATTGGATTCTTCATTGATCCTCTCATCTCTGATGATGCTGTCTGTCAGAGGTAGGTTGATGCTGGTCTATGAATTAAAGATCTGTTACTTTTTGCTGATCAAAAAGGGCATCTCCAGCTTTATACCTGTTAACATGCCCAGTTCCTCCTCTGTACTGCTATCCCTGCACAACATGCAGTTTGATGAATTACACAACATAGTAAGTTTCAAATCAACTGGCATGGAAAGAAGCAAGGGCATATAAAACAAAGTGGTTTAATGTATTTTCAATATCAAACTTGAAGTGAAATAAAATTCAAGTCCCCCAGATAAGACAGACACTTTACAATTATTTTTTTTCCTCCCCCTTCTTCATGGGGCACAAATTGTGTTCTTCAGCTTTAAAATTACATGGCTTTGCCTGGGAAGGAGAACGATATGCCACAAGCTCTTCTCTAAACTCCTCTGATACACACACAGGCATCCCAGGGAGGAAGCAGCACGTACCACACAAGCAGCACAGAAAAAGCAAGATGCAAAGAGGTTGGAGAAGCGGCGGTGGAAGGATTTCTGTAAGGTCAGAAACAGAATTGAAACATAACAACCAAAAATAAGACACATTGCTTCTTTGACATATGAACACATTTTCTTCTAATATGATTTAAAAGTAGACCAAAGTGTCCTCAGTGGAGAAACATACATGTATAAAGTGTATCTCTAAGTGTGAGGGGTTAGGTAGCTGTGCCATCATACAGACAGAGCTTCTCTGCCTCATATCAGTGCCACGCAGGAGCAAAGAGAAGGACTCACAATTCTGGTCAGGCTTTTGTGTTTATTTGCCTTCGTAATCCCCAAGGTCCTGAGCAATTGTCAGGTATCTGATACATTTCTCATTACTACTACTGAGAAAGCTCCAGAGACATGTGTTGTAGTCATTCATTAGAAAAAGGAAATCCCTCCCCCAAAACAGGGCAGACAATGCCTCATTCAACTTCCACCAGAACCTGCCCAAACAGCTCGTAAAGGACGCTTTGCATGCTTCTAAAAAAAGTCCCTGCATTTCCATCTACTGGATATTCAATACGGTCAAGACTTGAAAAGAACTGCATCACGCTGAAGGGATACGGGCAGATTAGAGCCATTTGCTTTGTGCCCTTCCTCCTCAGAGTGCTCCCTGCTTATTAATTAACCGATGGCAGCAAACACGACGCCCTTCCCTAGATGCAATTGGAGCAGAATGCCACGGCACAGGAGAAGTTAAACTCCAGGAAAACACGCGTAGCACATTTCATAGGGAATTTCATAAGGAATAAAGATTTCTGGCAAGAAAAGCTGTTTATAACATTCCTTTTATTAGTAGTTTAATACTTTGGTCTAGATGAAATCCTATGAACTGGATGAGATTCTTGTACCACATAACAAAAAGAGCGTAATCAAGATTTGCGACCCTCCTAGTTTCAGACCCAGGATAAATGCAGTTGGTACCAGACTTTTTATTCATACTTATTTCTCAGATTTATTCACTGCGATCACAACCATCTGCGTGCTCAGAATGAAAAGCCAGCATTTAATCACCTGCAAAGATGATGAAAAGCTTCTAGGCTTTCCCGGGCACCGTATAACTTTTCATGGCAATTACAACAATCTTCTGACAGGAGACATCGCTAAACGACGTGATACGATTTGCACAGAGCCATAAAACATGCAATACTCGAACACTTTGCAACACATTTATAGCTCAAAGGATCGGTCTGCTGCTTTAGCACAGATGAGTCCCAAAGATAATTTTTTCCCCTACTAAGCAAAAATCCACCTGCCCCTTAGCAGGCCAGCAGAATAAAAGGAAGTAGCAGATCTTTTATGGCCCATAACCACATTCAGTCGTGGCCCTCTACAAAAACATTTATTCTATAGCCGAGCTCGGAGTCAACGCAGTGACAAGCACGTAATTGTGTGGCTATTATTGTGCTCAATGACTCCTTTACTCCTGGGGAACAGCGCCTACGACAGCAGCTGACAGAAGCCTTTGGCTATGACTGAACCGAGAGGTAATATACACGGCCATAAATAACGGTAAGAGTGAATTAAGCAGGCTTAAATTACGACTTGTCTCATCAGCACCCTAAAATTAATGGTCTCCTTGGATTTAAAAGAAATTTTCTACCAAATGCTAAGATGTAGATTATTCCTCTTTTTCTGCAGTAACAGCTTGGAGAAGAATGGAGCTAGGAGGTGCGAGCTGGGCTGAAGCAGATGAGCCAAAAGGGGGACAGAAGAGAAAACGGAGACAACAACATGGTGCTAGGGACACCCGACACGAATGCACGGAGGAGCCCACCCTGCCCGAGCTGTTCCCTCCGGTACCAGGCACAGATCCCAAGCTCTGCACGTGCCCCTACTCCTCCGCTCCCAAACACCAGCACAGCACAGAGGCTGAGCACTGCCCAAAATTGCCCCCAGGGAAGGACAACCCGCAGCAGCCCAACTGGCTCAGGAAAGAGACGCAACAGGCGTTTGGACAGTGCTCACGAGTCATGCGGATGCCAGCGTGATTCTGTCAGTCTGCATCTAGATATCCAGCCTCTACCCAGGATTCGGCACCAAAACATAACCTGGAAGAGGCACCAAGACTTCATTTTTTCAAAAAAAAATAAGTTGAACTCTTAGGTAAGACTGGAAACTCAAGCAGACGGAACAGTCCGTAATCAAAGATGCCCACGGAACTAATTTCTCACTTCCTGTGCATTGCTACTGCCCACAGGTCTTTGATTATAATAACCACACGCCACTTTTCGTTCCTCTTTGAGATTTTTCTGTTCAAGCAGATCTCTTCAGACAAGATAAGCTTACTGAAGAATGATGGCTGATCACAGCAAAGGCCTTCTGCAAGAGCCTGTTGCTGAAAAGCCATCAGGAACAAAGCAGAGAACTACAGGAAGAAAAAGGGAAGGCTTACCCCAAAGTGGAGGAAGGCTGCTTTGGGAAAATGGATTGCATCCTGTCACTGCCACGTATTTCCTTCATAGCACTAAGCAAATCTTCTAATGTATTTTTCCAAGGTCTTCAATCGCACGTTTCCATTGTTCTAGATGTTGGGTTTGATTTCCAGTACTACTGAGGAGTCACCAAGGTATTGGAAGTTAAGAACTGCGTTTTTAAAAGTATATATAAAAAACCTGCAATGTCTGGGTTGCCTAAAACCTCCAGGCACAAAGTGCTTTGAACTTGGTACCCCAAATCAGCGAATGCTTTCAGGCTCTGTGCAATTCCAAGATTTGTATCTGTAAAATGCAGTACCACGACCTTGCTTCATTTCAGAGATCACATGGAAAATGGTGTTTGAAGCCTTTTCAACAGTGGGGAGCACTAACCAAAGCCCAAGGCAACAGTAACACAGTCCGGGATTCACAGCTACATTTCAACAGTATGTAGAATAAGGAGAATGAAATTCACATGGTTGGTTGCACAATAGGAGGAAAAAAAAAAAAAAAAAAGAATAGATGCTCACTGATCCCACTGGCCTCTGCGCAAAGCAGGGCATGGTTAAAAACCATGGAGTCAACACCTGGGCTGCACGGAAAGTGGGATTTTTTAGGCATGTCCTCATTTTGGAGTGCTTCGGCTGCATTCAGAGAAGACCAGGACTGCAAATATTTTCACTTTCAAATCAATAACATGACCAGCCGGGAAAGAACAAAGGCTCTCCTCTACAGAGACTTCTGTGCTCTGTCATTAACAGCAGTGGTTTGTAGTGTGCAATCATAAGTGATGCTGAAATATAGGACTATAGGAACACTTTGGGGGACTTCAAAGTGAAAAATAAGGCCCTCTTCTTGCATATATATAAAGTGCTAGTTTATGCAAAACAATCCTATAAAAAAAAGATCAGAGTCCTCTTTAAATATGTATAATCCAGAGAACTAAAGAAATACTTGAACTCCTTTAATACACCAAACAGTCTAACCTCCAAGACACTTCTAACATGAATGGGTTTTTCCCCCCTTCACTGCTGGGAGGGGGCTATCAGCAGATAAAAGAAAAAAGCACACTGCTCAGCCCGTGACTTCAGCTAAATACACAACTGCTATTCATCTGGGCTGCTTGGCCAACCTCGGAAACCATGCGCTCCAAGCCTGATTAATTATTAAAGGCAGAAGAACCCTTGAATGGAGCATAAACCCTTGAGTTGCAGCCTTCTCAACCACGTCATGTCGTTTTTAACACAGGCTGTATAATTTGCAGCATTTGTTGTAACTAACTCTTTACTGCTGGTTCTTCCACTAGAGAAGCTAATTATGTCTGCTGCAGTCTCCAGCTAAACGCAAACCATCCGTTTAAAATTACTTGCAGAGAACGATGTGTTTAGCCAGATGAAAGCAGGAGATCCAAACCTGTCAGCAACGAAGTTTCACCAAATGCAACCCAGCTCTGTAAGCTGTGCTGGAAACCAAGAAATTCCCAGGCCCACCGACTCAAAGGCTTGCTGTTTTACAAAAAATACTTAGCAAATCTGCAATAGGTCAGTGGTAAAGGGTTTCAAAATCGAATTAAGGTGTGATTCAGTTGATACCAGTTTACACGTCAGCCAAACCAGGCCCTCTATTTCTCCTCACCCCATGTAGTCTTTCCACCCTTGGGTCTGCTGGCAGCCCAACACGGGAAGGCACAGCGAGCTGTCCGAGGACTTGATCCAACTGCCAAGGAGCTGCTGGCTCAGCTTTCAGCCTGGTAGGTACAAACCAAGCTTGCTGGAAGGCACTGGGAGCACTGGTGTTGACTGTGCAGCAGGAGCTGAAGGCAGAGCTTCCCCTTTTGGCATCAGCAGAGAGCGTGGATGACTTTAGGCTGCGTACTTCCACCTGACTTCAGGGAGCATTTAACACAGGTAAGCCACAGAAGAGGGCTGGAGGACACCGCAGGAGAAACTAAAACATTCATTCACCTGTTTCCTAAACTCAAATCTGTCCTTCAGGAGATTGGAGGAGCTGATGTATTCACCTATCAGTCCCTCTCCGTTCTCCTCTTTATGTTGCTACAGTTATATCCAAAACCAACTAACACTGAGTCCTTACAATAAAACCTGACTGTGAAGGAGGCAGGGAGGTGGAGGACGACTCGAGAAGTAATCAGAAACACATGCAATCCTGAACACCACTTAGGAGGGTTTGCTGGTAGTAAAAGTCTGACTCTGAGTGCCTTTTTTTTTTTTTTTAAGGTCAACTCACTAAAATAAAGGAACTCCAAATGCCATGTATTAGTTTTATTGCAACAAGGCTTAAAAAATACAAGCTCAGACTCCACTTTCCCAGCTGCTATAAAACATGAAGCAAAAGGACTGCCTGCGTGCCAAGAGGCTCTGAACACTGCTGCGAGCCTCAGCTCTCCATCAAAACCCACCCCAACACCTTCAGCAAAACCCATAAACTACCACGGTCAGCTTCTCCCCATATTTAGAAGGTAACAAAAAAACGAGAGAACTGACCTCAGTTTCCCAAAGCACCTCACTCAGATAATGCCTCGAGCCCTGATTAGGAAGTGCCAGGAGTCATGCACAGAACACACGCGTGGTGCAGACCTTCTAACAGCAGGAAGGAAACAAGAAGGAGCAAGAATCAAGTTAAAAAGGGACTGGCACAGCTTGAAGCTAAGGCTGAAAAACCCAACTGGATGCAACAAGCTAGATTACTGTCTAAAACTAAAGAGCCTTTGTTTGCTAAGCCACTAAGTTTGGGGACAGAGCGTCACCTTCCCTCCCTCTTTCCCTACTTCTGGAAATTCTGGGGAGCATATTTTCATTTGGGATTTGGTAAGGGTGGAGGCAGGTATACACATCTCAGCATGAGTCTGAACTACCCTAATGAAATGCTAAGTTTTGAGTTTTAATGCAGCAACTTTAGGGATAAGCAGCCAACACTGTACGCTCTTGTGACAAAACCCCTGCTGCTTGAATGGAGAACCATCCCGTCCCCCTCCAAGGCATCTTAAAGACCATAATGAAATTACATTCCTACAGTAACCCAGAGTTTTCTTCAAACAATTGTTTAATTTCAGCATGGTTTGGACTTTGCTGTTGTGGCTATAAGGATCCATGTTTGGGAGTTATGGACGCTGCTATACGAGCCATGCTGTACTTTTCACGCTGTTTTACATTTCATCAACTAAATTTCTGGCAGAAGTTAAAAATACCAATGAGGCCTCGTACTGGAGAACGCTCGTAGTCACTGTAATCCATCTAAAAGCACGCAAGCATTTAGCATACAGAAGTTGCATTGACATATGCTCAGCCTTTACTGTTTCTGTGGAGAGCTGCTAAGAAGAAAACTACAGCGATACCTTACTGGCAAAGTGTTTCACAATGCAGCAGCAGATAACCTTTTTTTTTTTTTTTTTCCCCCCTTTTCAGAGCCCTTGTTCTCTATTAATATATTCCAGAAACAAGATAGAGTGCTCAGCACATAGTTATCGTACCAGTCAATTTCCATACAACAGCCATTTTTTATATTGCAAAAAGCCACAGATTCCCATTTTCGCCTTTAAAAATGGAGGCTGAGTGGTTTAGGTAATTACAGCTGTCACGGCAGGTTTGACAAATCATTTCTCTGCTCTATGTATGCTTTAGGCCACTGGGAAAGCTGTCAAATAATGACATCAGAGTCTACATTAGGACTGGCGAAATGCAACTACATTTCCTTTCTTATTTAACTCGGATGGCCCGTCCTTTTCCTATTCCCTTGTTGAAAAGGAGAGTGGAACGAACAAATGGATTATAATTCAACCCAAATTAAACGGAGATAGGTAACAGTGAAGGAGCGTGAAAGAAAAAGAGAAGCACATCCTTGCTTTGGTGACAAAGAAGTTTGCTCATTCTTCATCATCAATAAGTTTTGCAAGCTTGAGTCACTTCCTATAATTCCAGGCTGTAAGGATGAGCACGAATACCAGCTGGCTGCCTTGCCCTTGGTCTTCCCTGCTCCTTACATGATCTTAATTCCAGTCAAAGTGCAAACCAACCACAAACTCGTTATTACTTCAATGCCTTCGTAAGTTACCTACTCAGGTCTGAAAACAACCCTGGGCACCGATCTTGGTTTCAGATGCTTTCCATGGGTCTCCAGCATCTGGAGGCAGCTGGGGCTCTGATATTTCCACTGACATTTTGTGATTGAGGCAAACGATTAATGAGGAACCTAATTTTCCCACTGATGCTTAACAGAAATATTATATTAATTACTATATTACCAAGGCCAGGTGATGAGAAGGGGGTGCCGCATGCAACTTAGGTCTCATCAGAGGGCTACAGCTCACCTGAAAATGGTATCTCTGTATAGGAACACCGTAGTGGAAACAAAACAGGCAAGACAACTGTAATGGGGTGGGGCGAGAGGGGGGATGTAATGATCTCAACACAGTCCAGAGCTATCTGAAAGCAGGTACAAGTGGAGAAAAATAAGCTTAAATAAGATTACATAAATTGGAATTTGGTCTAGTAAATGCTTCTGCAATTTTCACTAATGTGAAACCACTGCTTATTTACCTAGTTAATAACTAGAATTAGGAAACGAGTATGCAAAAAGCAGCTACTGGAGCTTGAGCACTAGGGTTAGGAGAACTGTCAGCTCTGAAGCCAGGAAATATGCAAAGAGATGTGCTCTTTACATTCATTTAATACTTCAAAATATATATATATTTTTAGCTGATTTAGATATTCTGCCCTTGTGCATCACCAACCTTAAAACCTGCACCGAGCACCCAACTAACCTGATCCAGCACCTGATCTCTAGCTCCTTGTTCCTCCTGCTGACCTGCTCTGGTGGTTCATTTGTGTTAGCACCTTCCAGGTAAGGCCACTGATTCTGCTAAGGCTTAAGGCTACGCTAGCTGCCAGTTTGCTAGCAGCATAGTTACGTTAATGAGGGATGTGATTAACTCCCACCACTTTAAGATGGATGCAGTAACAGTGACGTGCAATTATTTTTATTACTAGAAGAATTGGAATGAGCTATACCAGTATAACGTGATTCACACTAGAGAAGTGTCTATTCTGGCACATAAAATGGAGTAAGATTTGCATATACGTTCTTTCATCTTCACTTTTACAGTTTGGGAGTAATTCCAATGGTTTTGGGGAAACTCCACACATGCACGCTCCATCTGACGTGCTTCGAGTCCTTGTAGCACAGCACACAAGGAGGCTATTTTAAGTGTTTATAACACTTCATACACATTTGCACATTATGATTTGTGGCTGCTACCATATAATTGGAAGCTTCACGGGAAAGATATTAACACGGAGAAGGAAGTGCATTAAATTTGTAGCTCAGTATTGGGGGCAAAAGCACTCGCACGGATTTTTCCCCACTGCTAGCCTTACACCACATTACACTAAAAAAAGGCACGAGATGGAGTTACTCACAGCAGCCTTCAGAACTGAGACTTTAAAAGAGAATGCTCCCCCCTTCACTCTATAAGCTTTGCTTCGTACAAGTTCAGAACAGCCCTAGCTTTTTCTAAGGTTCATTGTGATGATAAACACACAGCAGTGTATGGTATGCACTACCGCTTATTAGAATTTAATGCTTCTTGAACAACTACAATGCGAATGGGCATCACAATAGATGGGAACCTCGGTGGAAACCAGAATTCCCACAAATTGTTTAAGAGTACAGTAAATGAATAGCGTTATAAACAAAAAGCCCAAATCTCCCATAAATGCTTACGTCGCATTTACCCACAGATTAGCCCACTACGCGTTCACTGTGCTACTGCACTTGTGCAAAAATCCTTCAAACAAAAAAATTACACCCTAACAAGGAGCACTTTCAGCTTACAGATGCGTTTAAACCAGACAAACCACATTTGTCTCGGATTTTTTTCATATTAGTGAGAGATTTTTGCACGAATAGGACATTCTGTGACAGAGCACCAAGTTGGGCAATTTTAAAGAAGGCTCCATTTTGAAATACTTCACTGGCAGGGCATCAAGACACTCACTAATACAGATGGTAATTTCCAAAAAGCCATGTTGGGAGTTTATTTTTAAGCTAGTATCTTCAAACAAAAGCAGGGCAACGCAACTGACAAAGTTATAAACACAAAGCATGACAAAATCTAGATGACTGCGTAAGTAAACTAAGCTGAAACCAAACGGCCTGCTGATGCCTCCCAAAACCACTGCAACCTCAGTTACACAACCAGACAGTTAAAATAAACGTAAGCTAAGTTTTCTGTATATAATGCATTAAGAAAACTACTCCATCCTATACAAACCCTCCTTGTTTTTTCTCTCTCCAATTAATAAGGAGCCATGTTAACATATGCCACAGGTGTTTACACGCGTTCTTCCTTACAATTGAGGTGCTCACAGGATAAATATACATTCTTAGTCTCCTGGGAACATATTTAGGGAGCAGAGGAGAAAACACAGGCTTATTGAACGCTCTACCTTGCAAAATAATTTTTAAAGCCTTAATGTTTTTTCTCCATGCAGAAAGAAGGGGAAGAGGACACGATTCCACTCAGAGCGCCTTTCACACCTTGCTCATGGCTGTCAGAAGCGATAATAACAGCAGTGTAAGAGCACGAGAAACACCTGCCTGCAGCTCATACACACCAGCCAGCTTGCAAAGTGTTTTTTCCTCTGTCAACAGAGCAAAATGTTGATAGGGAAGGATGCTGGGGGTGTGTATGCACACACAGAGATACTCAGCGATGCTCACAGACACACACACACCTCCGAACGAGCTCCTGCCCTGCTAAAACCCCAGAGGCGAGCAGCAGGCGCTGCGACAAACCCCCTAAAACTCTTTTTAAAACTCAGTTTCTGAGCAGGGGAACCCCTCCCCGCTGGGGACACGGAGGCGAGGCCCAGCGGAGCAGCCCAGGAGCTCTGCAGAGGGGCAGAGGCAGGGCGGGGAGGGAGCAGCAGCCCGAGAGGAGCAGCACGCCCAGCATCGCCTCAGGACAGAGACGGGGAGCGGGGAAGCCCCTCTCTGAGTGCTCCTGAGGGGAGAAAATTAAACGGGGAGAGCGTGGGGGGGTCCCCACCCCTCCGGGCACCCCCTGAGGCAGCTCCCAGGTTGAGAGCCGAGCCTCAAGCCCTTCAGATCCCCGGGCAGGGCTGTGTCAGGGGCTGCCCCGTCCCGGTGCCGGTGCCCGCCCCGGTCCCTCACCGGCCCGTGTGGTGTCGCTGAGGTCGTGGTTGGCGGCGCTGGCCCGCGGGTAGTCGCGGAGCTTCCTGCCGCTCAAGCTGAGCGTGCCGCTGGCCGCCGCTTCTTCCAGAGCTCGGTCCAAGGAACGGCTCCACGAGCCGGGGCCCGCCGGAGGAGAAGGACACACCGCCGCCACCGCCGCCGCCGCCGTCGCCACCGCGGTGCCCAGCGGCATCCCCGCCGAGCCGCCCTCCGGCGCCGCCAGCCCCGCGGCCGCCATTTCCCCACCGCCGCCGCTGCCGCCGCTCCGGCTTCGTGCCGCGCTGCGCATGCGCGGGGCGCCCCCCGGCCGGGCGGACGGGACCCATGCGCCGGCCATGACAGAGAGGGAGGGGAGTGCGCATGCGCCAAGCTCCCCCCCCTCCTCCTTTATCCCCTCCCTGCCTGTGAGGGCCATGGCGGGGCCCGCCCTGACACCGCCCTGAACAAAGGCAGGGGTCGGGGCAGTTACCGTGCCCAGCGCCTCGTCACATAGACACACGGGCACTATGTTCATCCTGACCCCCTTCCATGGCTTATACTCATCCCTCTGCCAAGCACACTTAACTCAAAACCGCGGCCGCAGAGGTTTATCAGGGTGTTGGCGCTGATCCTGTGAGGCGAGGGTGAGGGTGCAGAGCTCCCGTCAGCAGTGCAAACCCCTGTTACATCGTGATATCACCTGTCCGATTGTGATATCGGCAGCTAGTCACACCAATATACATTAACTTGTACAGCACCACTGCAAAAGGTGCTTACTTTTCCCAACACAGGCAACAAACGCAAGCCTTCTTCAAATTCAACTATTTTTTTGTTACATTCTTCAGAACATTTAATAGTGATTTAGTCATTAACAACCCCTTAAATATATGCATTTTCTGATATAACCAACATATTACTGCCCAAGTGTTATGACAGGGACAAGACAGCATGAAACCTGTAACTTTTTATTTAAAAAAAAATTAACAGCTTCAGAATAGATCAAATGTAATAACTTCTCCAAAAAATACCAAAAGGTACAGTGTAAAGCATCTTCTCATTAAATACAAACTAGCTTTTTTTTTTTTTTTGATGCATTGCATCAATGTTTTGCATCTATGTTGATGCAAAAGAGTTTTTTTTGTTGCATCCTGGCACATGGAAAATGTATACATGGAAACAGAATGACTGACGCCACATTATCTACTCAAATTCTAACAGTGGGACATCTTTCATTTGTCAAAAAAAATCCTACTAGTAATTAAGAAAAAACACCTTAACACCATTTTGCTTAGTTCATTTCTGCTAAGGTATACTTGTCAACATTAAAAATAATGGTTTCAGTTCTATATAGCATCAGGGATGCATTTGGACTTTAAAATTGCTGTATGAATGAAAGCCCTTCTACAGTCAATGCTCTTCAAACATTGAAGTCCCCAGTAAACACCAGTTAACTTGGAATTTGAGATAAAAACGCAAGGAAACCAGTTCTGTAAGAAATCCAATGTAAACTCTTCAAGAAAAATAAAACGAAGTAAAACCACTTCAAACACCATGAACAATTGTGGATGCAGCAACCAACCATCCTTTTATGTGGCTGTACCTAAACTCCATTGCTACAGAACAGGGTTAAACTCATCAATTCCTGGGCTGGAAGCAGCTTTAACTGTATGTTATTCCTGAACAGGTGCCTCACTTTTAGGAATCATAAATTAATATTGAGAATGCCCCAGACCTTACCATCCTGCAGATTCGGATACACAAAGCTATGCCTGCAGCAAGTGACTACATGCTCCTGCTCAATGCCTTACACATGCTGGTAGACTGAGGGCTTTCTTCCATTGACATTCCCCAGTTTTGGCCAATTTCAAGACGCCTGACAAATTTCAATCAACTTCACATTTTACCTCTCTTTGGTATATACAAGCAAGTGCCGTTAGATTGCATGCCTCTGGCCATTTGTATGAGCCACAGAAAACCCTCTGGGTCAAGGTTTGCAAGATGAAAATCCTGTGTCTGGGAATGCAAGGAACTCTACCATGCCACTGACTTTCTTGTGAACTGTTACATTTATTTCTATGAAATTATCCAAAAATTTGAAGTTATTGCATTAAGTTTGAGAAAAGAAAAACTTACAGAAAGAAATAGTAAGCAAAAGTTTAAGAAAAATGGGAGATGTGTAAACTCCATTTGCAGAGGATGCTGATGAACTTGAGATATTTGTAATATTTGTTACTCTCGTACTGCCTGCGCAGTACTCCTCCAATATGGCCTGGACCACTTTTAAGGATAAGAGTAGAATAGTCTCCATCCCAATTACATATTACGGGTCTCAGCTAACATCTTTATTTGTGAAATAGAGAATGCAAAACATTTAGTCTTCAAGAAAGGAAAAAAAAAAGAACTTTAAAAGCACAAAGAAGTACAACCAATGCTCCCATGAAAAATGTTGCTACATCACTACTAAAGTATTCACGGACTGAGGCTCTGTGCCAAACTGCAGTCCAGAGGAAAGTTCATAGGCAGTCCCTAACATCCTAAAGTGGGATTTGTAATGATACACTGACACAATCTTTACTATAGCAGGGGGTTGAAGAACAGATACCGAGTACTTCTAAACAGAAAGAAAAACCTTTTAACTTCATGTTTAAATATTGGTTGCAAGATGAACCAAAATTGGTGTTTGTTAACAGCTGGGCAACAGAATCTTTTCCAACCAGGTGATGGTGCTACTCCAGTAGATCAGTTTCCCAGTTTTCCCCCTCTCAGGGCAAAATGTCTTTTACTGCTCAAAGTAAAAGTAATAAAAACAGTGCCACCATCTTAGCAAGAAGTCTGGAGAATTTCAGGGACATACGCCATATTCTTCTGCCCACTTTTATCTCACTTTCTTAAGTAGGTGGGATCAGCACTCAAGTCCATTCGACAGGTTAGCCCACTGTTACAAAACGGCTTCCTTTGTTCTGAGACAGCGCTGTTCTTTGCTCCTTCAGGATCCCAAAACGTTCGTTCAGTGTCATCCCTGTCTGAAAAATAAAATAATTTCATAAACTTAAAAGACGTTAGGTTAATTTAGTCAAAGTAATAAATACAAGAACATTTTTTCCTCCTTTAGTTTCATTACTTGACTTCCTAACTCAAATTCCTAAAACAAAAAAAGGTTTGATTTGGCTTAGTTCTTTCCTCCACCATTTAAAAATCAAGAGCTACTTCTTGCAATTTATTAAGAATACATGGTACACAATGTCAGGACTGACAAACTACTCAGAAAACTGTAAAAAAGTTAAACTGAGGACAGACAGACTGAAAAGGGAACTTTTACTACACCTATTTCCCCATACAGATTCTATGTAACTTCAACAACTACAGCTGTTGAACCACTATAATGCAGTTTGTTTTCCAGTTCATCCAGTTGAGGCTGCAGACTGGATTCTAGGCCAAAAGTTCAAGTAATTTTTCCAATATACTAGTAGACTATTTTTGACATACTGCTTGTTCACTGAAGGAACAAATCCAGACCAATGCCCTGACCCTATGCAGTACTCTGCAGATGGCAGCAAGGAGCTGATTACAAGAACAGCCTCATCTTGTGGTCAAATTCTCCGGCATCTGTCAGCCTGTAAGAATTTCATCAATGGCAGCACTAAGATTTCTGCATCCGATCACTCATCTTCATTAAACTTTGGAAAAATATTAATCATTCAAGTGTTTGTGTCATCACACTGATCACATCTGATTTTCTCACCCCACCTTTTTTTTTTTTTTTTTTTTTTTTTTTTAAAATGCTAGGTGCATAGCAAAAGTCGCCCTATTAAATCAGGTTACATCACCAAATGACGCTTGTTCCTGAATTACGCACGCTTGCTGATTCAAGCACAGCAGGAACACCAGAAAGCTTTTAGAAACATTCAGCATTTTAAATCCTATTTAAAGCACATGGGTATTCAAGATGTAAACTAGAGGAACAGGAACAGTGAGTTCAGGCACTTGCTTGGAGTTACACAGCAAGTTAGTGGAAGAACAAGAAGTGGAAATGAAGTTGTCACCAGTTCCCTCATTTTTCACTAGTGAATCTAGGAGAAAAGTGCCTGGCTCACCAGATTTTATCTGTCTTATCTGAAGCTACTTCTACAGTCAAGAAATGAAACTACATTTACCTGTTTTCCAACACTATTAATATCAAACTGCAATGGAACCCCTTTGGGAATCTTCTTCTCTTCAGATTGGTCCCTCTTCATCAGAAATGGGGGCACAGGAGTGCGAGTTAATCGTAATTTCTGGGAACTGTGAAAGAAGAACATCAGACAGGACACTGTGAATACATGTTTTATGCAATGAAGCCTTACTGCTGATAGAAATATTAATTTTTCATCATGCCATTTGATTAGGCCAGCTGAGTAGCTGAAGGGCTCAAATTCAAGGAGGTTAAAGTGAAGCAGAACTATGAAAGTTTAGGATTTCTTATTGTTATTAGACAGCAAGTGTCCCAAAAGGAAGTAATTTTATTTATTTATTTTTTTTACTGACAACCCCATTATTCACGGTTAATTATTCTTGTAAATACATAAAATAAAAACTGGTATAGTTTTCCCTGCAGATAAAATATTAATAATGGAAAAAGCAACTCAATTGATTTTTAAAATAAAATATCTCACGAATCAACAGTGCCTTCAATTTTATAAAGACAAATACAGCAATGCTTTCTTTAAGTAAAATTCTAGCAGTGTCATTGCTGATCAGGCAGAAACTACTACCATCACTCATCAACTAGATGCTAAATTCATTTTTGTTCAGATCAGGGAGGAAAACAGCCTTAACAGTCTGATCTAGAACAGGCAGACAAGGTGAAGAACTACCAGCCCACCACCCTTCGACTCTACACAGCAGATCAAGCTCCTAATGAGGAGATGTTTCGGTAAACTCAGCTGTGGTGTTACTAACACACAACGCAGAAATATTCAAAAACAGGACAGATTTGGAAGTCTTCAGAAAAAGCTGTCACGTGAAGTCACATGAAAGACTGTCCAAAAGGAACTTGCTAAATGGCTCAGGAACAGCGATTTCATTTATGTTAACATTTCACAACTATTTCTCAAACTCACATTGGGGCTAGGATTGCTCCTGGGTTGTCGATGGACACAGTCAAAATCCCTCCACTTGTGGTAGAAGTTCGCCATCTAGTTTGAAAACACAGAAATCACAAAAATATTGCTGAAATTTTAGTCAGAATATCTTCAAATGTGCGTCCAGAACTCAGGCTAATAAGGAACGTGCAAGTTTTCAGAATGTAGGCCAATACAAAGACCACATGCAGCCAAATTTTCTCAGCCTGCTTTGTTACCAACAACAAAACTGCAAAGAGCCTACCAGGCTGAGAATGATAAAAGATCAATATGAAGAATAAGAGTGGAGGTTGTCCATCTTGTGGCCTGCCTTGCATATTTCCAAACTCCTTCATAGACTCTATATTTATATCAAATAAAATGGAAATTGCATCATGAGCTTAGGAGAGCACTGACATTTCAGTTTTTCTTCTTATCATCTATGCAGTATTCATGACAGACTAGTCTGTTCCTCTGAAGCTACCACCTTCCCCCTCATTCCTGCAAGCGTCTTACTGCAAACAAACTCCTCCTAGTTAAATTACGAAATAATTTAGAAAACAACTGCGGAAAATAGGGGGAGGATTGCTGTCACTCAGTTGAGATGCCTACAGGGGAACAAAAAAAGCATTCTATTACCATAGCTAGAAGCAGAAGCCAGTATTAAATGGAGAAGAGCAGTACAAACAAGAAACTATACTCAAGTTTTCCAAGTGAAATACTTACTGACGAGTTCTCTTTACTGTCTGGTTATCAAGATCATCTGTTGTCTGCACTTGGGCCTGCACCTGAAAGCACATCAATACAGACACTGGATTTGCAAAATGTTTCACAACTCCCCTTGTAGCAGCTGGAAATACAGCAGTTCAAAAACAGAAGTTTAAAGCGGTTTATACATGATGCACAAACTGAGCTCTACTTTCAGAGGGACATATAAGTAACTATCCTACTAACCTTGTAAGGCACTGGAAGAAAATTACTCTAAGAACCTAAAACGTTTTAAACATCGCCAATAAAGTAACTTAACCAATAAAGAGATGGAAACATCTTTGAGAACTTCTGCAAACACTACCAACAAGCACCAAAGTGTTACCAGGCCAGCAATAAAAGCTATGGCTGTAGTTCTGTAATTCATATGGATGGAAGATAGTAACTACCTACAGTTAAAACAACAGCAGATGTAGAATAAAGGCATAAATGAAAACCAAGAACACCATTCATTGCATATCCACTTTCTATTTTCTTGATCTTATTCAAAATAACTAAAAAAACCCTCTTTGAATACAAATAAGATGAACATATTCAGATTCTGAAACATGTTACTGCTCTATCATTTACCTGAAGGCAGCTGCTGAAAGCTGTGCATTGCTTTCTAACATTTACTTGTGAGAGGAAGAACTAATGGCTTAAAACTATCCCCAAATACTCAGACAAGTTCCATGCCCTTCAGAACAGTCCAGCTACACTGAAATAGGAAGCAAGACTCAATGGGTTACAGTAACTGAAGGGAACTGAAGGGAAGTCTCCAGAAGAACATGTGCCTATTTTCCAGTCTCCTTGAAGTTTCTACTTAGATCTGATGATCAAAAGCGATTAATTTCAACGTTTTGAGTTAGCTCAAAAGCCATGGCACTACTTTGTTTTCAGCAATGTTTATTACCTTCAAGCCTCTTCGAAACAAGAAAGTTGCTTGACGAGTGTCTTTCTGTTGATTTAGTTTGTTTCCAATTCTGGTAAAAGCAGACGGCATGTTATTCCTGTAATATTTAGAAAACATAGTGAAAGGCTCCAAAGATAACATATGAAAGAGACCACTATGAAGGTCAGGAAATTGCCCAATTGCCCACTAAAGACATCTGCGAAGCTGCCTCTTTGAGGCGGAACATTTCAGTCGCAATAAGCTTCTCACCTACGAGGAAAAAAAACATGTTATTTAAAAATGGAGAAATCTCTAGGACTAGAAATTATAGATCCATAGAATTATTTAGGTTTGAAGAGACCTCTGAGATCATCAAGTCCAACTATCCAACTAACACTACAAATCCACTGGTCAACCATGTCCCTAAGTGCCACATCCACACATCTCTTAAATACTTCCAGGGATGGTGACTTCACCACCTTCTTGAGCAGCCTGTTTCAATACCTCACCACCCTTCCTGTGACAAAACACTTCCTGACAGCCAGTCTAAACTTCCGCTGGCAGAACTTGATCCTGTCACCTCATGTCCTATCACTTGTCACCTGAGAAAAGAGACTGACACCCTCCTTGCTGCAGCCTCCTTTCAGGTAGTTACAGAGAGTGATGACATCTCCTCTCAGCCTTCTTTTCTCCACACTAAACAGCCCCGGTTCCCTCAGCTGCTCTCCTCATGTCTTGTTTTCTCATCCCTTCACCAGCTTTGTTGCTCTTCTCTGCACACACCTGAGCAACTCAATGCTTTTCTTGTAGTGATGGGCCCAAAACCAAACACAGTGCTTGAAGTGTGGTGTTGGGTACAGAGGGACAATCACTTCCATAGTCCTGCTAGCCACCCTATTTCTGGTGCAGGCCAGGATGCCACTGGGCACCTTGACCACCTGGACATATTGCCAGCTCATATTCATATATTGGCCAGCACCCCCAATTCCTTTCTTGCTAGGCAACTTTCCAGCCACACTCTTCAAAGCCTATACTGCTGCATGGGGCTTTTATGACCCAAGTGCAGCACCTGGCATTAGGACTCCCATGTCACAGGTTAATAATTCTGCTTCTTCTTTACTGTAATACCCTCCAGCACTTTATATTAGATAAAAACAAAGAGCAGTATTGGTAACTGTAAACAAGCTGCGTTTACAGTTTCTACAAGAGTCACACAGTGAAAATTTCCATCACAGAGACCAGTTCAGCTGCAGTTTGTAACTGATACAGATCAATTCCGGCATAAATAAAATATGCAATACCTTCCAAGAAACGGAAGATGGCACCAGCTTCCACAAAGACATTTTATTTAGAAAATTCACTAAACCATGGTTGTCACTTTGAAGCTATTATGGAAATCCATCTTGGCCATTTTCACATAGGCTGCCTATGATTTAAATGAAAGCAGAATACCAGACACTAACAAATGCAGGTACTTCCCAAGTGTTCTACACAGTAATAAGTATCTGCCTTTGTATGGAGGCCATATTCAGCTTCAGATTTACTAAGCTTCATACACATGACAGTCTTGATAGTACTACAACTGCCAGTACCTACCATTTGCCTTCGGACCCAGTTCTGTCAGAAACAAGACTCATTATGAAAAGTTATCAAGAAGAGCTCAGAAAGCAGACATGGCATTTTACCTTCTGTTTAGTGGAGCAGGCCTCCTGAGGACTGGGATTTGTTTTCTCTGCATATCAGATTGTCTCTGCAAATTTGTTTTCTTTTTCAAAACTGGGTAATTCCGCTGTGCATTCTTAAAAAGGAGAAAATAAATAAATGCAATATATATGTACGATGTGTACATACAAACACACACTAAATTGAATTAGGAACAATATAGTTATAACCTGAATATAATTACTGAGTCCTTTCCTATCTCTAAAAAGGGAAGTATTTCATGAATTAGTTGTTAAACTGAAACAGGGATATATTAGAATTGTCATTTAAAACCATCTGCATTTCTCTCCTGTGTGTTGTAACTGTATGCGCTTCTGCTGTTTCAAGCTTTGTCAGTTTTCCTGGAAATTTTTCCTTCAATTTTTGTTTGTTTACAAGCTGCACACAGAACACATTTTGCTTTGCCCACCTTTCACAGCTCACTATAATTTGAGAAATACCATCTATGCTGTTATGAATCATATGTTACCCTCATTACCAGGCCAAAAAAAGCAGAGCTTAGCAGTTACTTGATTATTTTACCTCCCTATATATAACTGACAATACCTCCTCCACACACCTTTAAAATTGCTCTTCTTCACAAATCCAAAAGCAATCCCTGTTCTACAATACCAGAATAGATGGAGCAGGCAGGAATGCACTGGAGGAACGCAGAAGAGGGAGGCTGCTGACAGAGGTATTTTGCAAAACTTCATTTTTGTGATAGGCCCATGTTTAACACCTCTATGCATGTTGTACCACTGGTTTGTAGCAAAGCAATATAGATGACAAGAAATCCTAGTAAGTGAGCTTTTCTTGTAAAAATACCATAAATGCTCACATATTCTCACAGAATGGACTTCTGTGCTTCAATCTTCATGGCTTGCTAAGTGTTCAAAACCTTTCAAACCTAGTCACTGTCCATCCCTCTCTCAAAACAAAAAACCACTCAGCCAACACACCTGCAATTTTGTAAGAGGTTGTACCAGATGTCTGCATGCTATAGAACCAGCATACTGGAATATATTTCAGTAGCACTAGTCTGAAGCCACTGTGTTCCATTTCTAATGAGTTCTTTTAGCAAAGTCAGAGTTACACCTACTGCAGACAATTACACGAACCACTGGAACTGCATTAATTACCTTCTCACTAAGCGGCTGTCTGTTCAGAGGACTAATTCCTTTGCGTGAACCCATTGCTTTCTTGGCTGCCAAGCCAGTTTTAACTCCGTAAGAACGCTTCTTCCCTGTTATCTTCTTTCTGTGTCCCAAACGATTTTTACCATAACCTGCAAAATAAAAAATAATTGAAGAGTTCAACAATTCTTACAGAAGTACAAAGTTTGTTGTGTTAAGATGCTATGCAAGCAACACAGGTTTATTTGGCTGCACACTTCTACCCCTAGAGCAGAAAATATCACTACGCTTGAAGACAGTTTGGTCATTCGGTTATTTTATTAAGTCTGGCTCTACAGCTAGCACAACAATAATCACCTCATACAGATGACAATTTTGCTTTCCTTCACTGAATTAATTAACGTTGAAAACTTGTTATTTGACACGTCTGCAGGGACAACTTAGTTTCCTATGCCAGAAGGACTCCTACCAAATACACCAAAATGGACCTTCATCAAGTGCTGAGTAACACAAAATCAAACCAAATAATTCAGGTCCCCAGCAATTCAGCAGACTTTAAATTACCAACTTAATAAAGAAAACAAAAAGAAAGAAAAAAAAAAGAAAAGCAACTTCAAAGCTTATTATGTACATCAGTGGTTCCCAAGACATAACTTAAGAAGAGTATAGCAACTGGCCCACAAAACCATATTAAACAGTGTATGAATTACATCACATTTAAAGTGTTTTCAATTAGAAGCCTGCATTCTGCAGTCTACACAAGACTGAGAAATGACAGCTGTCTTTGGATATAAAAGGCTTGCAAGTCTAAGGTCTGTAGTATAAACATCTCAAGTCTCCAGTTACAAGGGTTTGGTTAACCCTGTCTGGAGCCATTTAGTTTCACGTTATGTGAACGCGCCACACCTCGGTTTTATCCCCAAGTTAGGATCCCCTCTAGAACCTCAGACTGCAAGATAAATTTAAGACTGAGAAGTCAGCTCTGCAGAAACAGGCACATCTAGTCCTGACATATGTGACTTCACAGCACTGATGACAGATCTGTGCTTCCTCATGAGACAGGATCACGAGGCAAGCTGTGGATCAGAATCCAGCTTGGATAAATCTGCTGTTGAGAGACTGCTGTGTAACCACACTGTGTAGACAGTTAACAAATGCTCTTCCCCATTAAAAGAAAAGCTGAAAAACGGAGTTATTTAGGCTGGAAGGGACCTCACAAGCTCTCTGGACCAAGCTCTGCTCAATGAAATGACAACTTTGAAGTCAGCTCAGGCAGCCCAGGGTTTTGTGCAGTTGCATTGTGTATCACCAAGGACAACTTTTATTCAAATGGACAATGATCTTCTCTCTGCTTCTCCCCACAAAAGCTGAGAAAGTCCCAGCTCGAGTTCCTTGCTTCCTTTCAGAGAGTTTGGCAGCAACATCTAAAACCAGAGGGAATTGAATGCTGATCATTTGTGGTTTCTGTAGCTGTCCACAAACAAGAGAGGATTTGCCACTTATCAGAATAACTTCAATGGCACTGGAGTAGCAGTAAATCTACTGGTCATAAGTAAGTAATAATTAAGACCCTCAGAGGAACTATTTAATGATACCTTCTGCTCAGAAACAATATAGATGAGGGGTGCTTCAATGGGAGGAAATGTATGGAAATGCATGGACCTGTCTAGAATGGAGCAGTTAAAGCTATTCACAATGTTTCAACAAATGATGAAGCTACTGATTCTAGAAAAAAAAAAAAGTTTGCCTTTTTTTTTTCCCCCTAGAACAAGGGCAGACAAGGGAGGAAAGTTCCAAGAGTTGAACGTATTATGGATTTTATATTTGAAGCTCTAGTTCTTCCTGAAATTCTAAATTGTAATACTTGCTTCTTTTGTGCCCTTCAGGTCACGAACAACTGCACTGGAGAACTGTGGTTGTAAATAAAAGCCTACACTTGATAATCTACCACTTCAATTACTCTCTCACCTCCACAAATAGTCTCACACTTCATCTGACTGACATAAAACATTCTCCTGTACTCTCAACAATTTACCAAAGATGCACAAATTAATTAACACTGTTATGTTGGCCTGTCTGAAAAGCAAAACAACTCTGAGTTACGTGACATTTCATTGATCTCCAAAAGAATACAAACTACTGCTACAACGAATCTTAAGTAGTGACAATGAAAACATGAGATTACTTACCGTGAATGCATCAGACAGATGTGCATTTGTTTTAAACAAATGCTACTCAACAAGAAACTGTGTATACTAAACAGCTAGCTCAGGTGGTATGTGTTCTGTATGGACAGTACCAACCAGTGCTAAAAAGGTACTTTTCAAAATTAAACATAAGCAAAAAGCTTTTATTTCTAGCAGGTGCTCTTCATGTACCAGACTAATACCTGGGAATCATCTAAAAATGACTCCTACTTATTGAAAAATCTGACAGCTACTCAGGAAATCTGCAGTAGCTTCAAATCAGGTGTTACTGAGCACTTTTCCCCTCTTCAGTTCCTGCCTACGTGATTTTTTTCCCCCCAACTGCTGTACTCCACTGTAAAAGCACAGACTTAAGAAGGCTGCCATGGTACTTCCTTTGCAACCCAAAGTCTTAACAAGAAAAGCCAACTCAGACACCCTGCACTATCCATCTGGATGTCCCAGAGGCAGCGTTACAGACTGCAGTAACAGCTATTTTTGGGAAGCCTACTAGGAGAATTCTACCTAGCATATATAAATCTATTGGCTCTTTTTCACAAAGCTCCAAAGTTTGGCAAGGCCTGCGCATTTCCTAATGTACGAGTTTTGGCATGAACACTCTCTATCCACCTCAGTGAGACCAAGTATTAACACAATTTCCAAAACTGAAAGAAAATGAAAAAGAATCAGAAAGAAAGCCAATCCTTCCTTGTATCAAGAGAGTCCATGAAATACCTAATCTCCCTGCTGGCCGGACATCTCAATGCTGTTCTCATACTGAAGCAGAAACAAACCCAAACGTAAATGAATCACAATAAGCTGAATTATAATCAAAATTGTATACCACCATTTGAAAAACACACGTATTGACTGTGTCAATTCATGCTTTTTCAGGAGCTTACATTTCACCTCAAAAAATATCACAGTCCACATCATATTTGATACACCCACCCTTCTGTTGTTGGATTCCCCACTTGGAGCCTGGTGTCCTGAACTGCCGAGTTCGATTCTGATGAAGCCCTCTTTTCATTTTGGGGGAATATTGCTTTCTCTCTTCTTTCTTGTTCAGCTTAATTATATCATCTGTAAGAAGAGGGAAAAAAAGAAAAAAAAAAAAAAGATTTGACATATTGCAGACATATTCCAGTTCTAAAGAAGAGAAACCATAGCTGCTTAGAGTTAAGTGAAACAGACCAGTTAATCTTGAGAAACCAGCACATGCAAGTTAAGTCCCAATTAGTCTTACAGTCCTCATTTGATAATATAATATAAATATAATATAAAGCAGCTGTTGCACACATTTAGAATATCCAAGATACTTGAAAGATCATTAAGTTTCCAAACAAATGATCTGTTAGTTTTTGTAGACCACTGAAGAAAAGGTAATCCCATCGCACTCTCACCCCTTCCAGGCTACAGAAAAAATGTTAGTTCAAGCCTTAACTCTTTCACCCTATGTTACTCAACGAAATCATACAAAGGAACTCGGTCTATCAGTTATCTTTATAAGTTCACTGAGGTTCAGACGACAGGAAAAAGCAAGACTTCTCTCCCCAAGTACCTGCAATCCAAAGCAATCACCTTATCTATTGTCGTACAGAACAACATTGAACAAATTATTACTGGGTTTAAGAATACGTGTAAGATTATAAACTGATAAATTCATGAAAAGCAAACAGGTCTGTCAATAGCAAACCGTGTCACACCAGCCTGATTTCATCCACTGATCAGGGAGCTGGCTCAGGAGATAAGCATAAAGTAATAGCTGTGGTATGTCTTTACTTGACTCTTAGCTTGTCTACAAAAACACCATAAAAGAAGATGTCAAATTATACTTTATTGCATCTCAGTCGTGGGAGCACAACTGACACAAACGTCATATTCCAGAAAGATTCCACGAATACAGACATTCCCTTCTGAGTCAGGGAGAGAAGGGAGCAGGGTTGCTGTATTTAACCAAGTTCAAATGGACTTAGATGGGGTAGAAAAGAGAAAACAGCAACTAGAAAAAAAAATCATAAAATTTTGTTCGCAAATGCTTTGTATCCTACTGATAGTGAAGAGAAAAATCAGCCTACTTTGCTGCAAAAATGAATGAATATCTGGAAAAAAAAATAGGTAAAGGACTGCTGATACCAGGTCACTCAGGTTTCGATTGCTATAGAAGCTTCTTTACCAAAGAACTCATCCCTATAGGAAGGATTCCTGAACAAACCTTTCTGTATGACAAAGGAAACCAAAGCCACTTCAGAATGGTATCTAGCTCAAAAATAGCTGAAAATATCACTGACAACTGCAGTACTCAACTGGAAGCATTGCTCAAGCTTAGTATCAGCGATAAACAGGTGCTGAGCAAAAGAGAAAGATTCCCAACCTTGGACCTCCAGGGCCTTGAAGAGCTGACCCTGGAGCTCTTCAAGAAACACGTAGATGTAGAACTCAGCAGCATGGTTTAGTGCTGGACTTGTCAGTGCAAGGTTAAAGGTTGGACTAGATGATCTTACAGGGCTTTTCCAACCTGACTGATTCTATGACTCTGGGTACTTCTCTATAATGGGTACCTCCCCCCTGGTACCTGCGATGCAAACTACCATGTTCAGAGAACTTGGATCCTTGTTTCACAGTTCATCTGCTCCATCTTAGATCCCGTTTTTGCAAGACAACCAGCTGTTAATGCACACAGGCTTGCAAGTTTTTGAAACAAAAGGACTAAAGTTTCAGCAATTCTCTTATTTGGGGAAACGAAGGTTACCTAGGACATTAAGCTTCAGGTCGTCTTAACTAAGGAACGTGTTCTCCTACCTTGTCTGCGATTAGAGATCAAAACTACACCTGGAACAGCAGAATAATTTATGGATATTATCAAACTGGAAGCTCAGCCTCAGATGAGTTGCACACACTAGCAATAAAAACAGGTTTAATCTTTATTAGTACAAGAGAAAGTACTTAACACTAAGTTCTAGATCCTACGATTTCCTGGTTTAGCATCATGACAATTTTTTGTTATCATGACAGATGTGGGACTGAAGCTTATCTTCCTTTACAGCAGGCCATAAAGCTATGGCTTAGGGACAGTAGGTGGTGACGAAACTGTTCTCATGCAAGTTTCCCCTGAAATTAAACAAGCGAAGGGACACACCCACCCTCTACAGATTCTTTAACATAACGTCACCGTGACACCACAACAGTTCTTCACCATTTGTTACTGGGCAATGCCCAGAACATGCAGCAGTGGCGAATTCAAAAGCTAATTTGGCCAAATAAGAAAATATTTGGCTTTATGAAAGTAAGCTAGTCGCTGAGAATCAGTGACCTTATTCTTAGTAACCTTGGAAACAAAGACTCAGTATGCTAGTCTATAAATAAAAATAGATTTATTGGAATGCTGTAGTGGGACTTGACATTCAGAAAAACTCTCCACATCATTTCACGAGTCATCACCAGAACAAAGAACTCCACTGGATCCTCTAGAAAGAGAAAAAACGTATATATCTTCGTATTTTAAGGTGATCCACAGAAGCCAAGTCTACCATTGCATTCAAGCCATGATTTCAGTGTTTTACGGGAACCTCCTGACGGTACCAATCCACCACACTTTGGCAGCACAATGGAGCAGTCTCGGAGCCACACCACCAGGTTTTTGAGGCTGGGGTTTTTCTGAACAAACCCTGACTGGAAGACGTACTCCAGGCATCCACCAAGCATTCCGCCAACTACCAAGCAGGCTCAGCGGCGATCATCAGAACAGAATTAGTTTGGAAATGTACAAATAGAGAGGGTGGCAGGTTGCGGGCCCTACCTGAGGGGCAGCAGGCCTGACGCGGCCCTGCTCCTTCCTAACAGGCTGGGAGGGCAGGGGAATGGAGGCAGGACAGGGAAAGGGCAGCAGGTGCGGGCCGTGCCCCGGACACCCCCCTCCCACCCCAGGAACCCACCTCAGGCCTCCGGGCTCGCCCCCAACCGATAACGGCGCCTCCCCCTCCCCCCCCCCCCCCAGCCGTTGGCTCGCTCCGCACCCCCTTTAGCTCAACCCCACGGCCCCGCGGCTCACCCAGGGACATGTCGATCTTCTCCAGGCTGTCGCTGCTCCCGCTCCGGGCCCCGGCAGCGGCCGAGGAGGCCGCAAGCGGCGCCGCAGCCCCGAACCCGCTCATGGCCGCCCTGCCTCCGCCGCCTCCCCTCAGCCGCCCCGAACCGACGGCGGGCGGGCCTCGCGCATGCGCACTGCGCACGCGCCGCAGTCCTCCCCTCAGCCCGCGCCCCCTCCCCCCAAAATGGCCGCCGGCGCGTGCGCGCTGAGTGCCCCTCAGCCCGCCGGCCCGGTGTCAGGGCTGAAGGTGGCTGTGGGGTGGGAAGCCCAAAAGTACCACGTTGGGATTAAAATTGTCATTTAAAAATAAAATGATATGGGGACTGATGTTTTGTTTTCTTTGGATTTTTTGTCAAAGTCGCTTTCTGCAGGTTTTTGTCAGTCATGATTCTGAAATTCAGGACGATTCATAGAAACAATTTGTTTTTCTTCAATAAGTAATCGAGCAGAGCCTTTTTTTTTTTTTTTTTTTGCCCCAGCTGAAGTGGCAACAGTACACGCATACCTAGTAGCCAGCTGACTGTTACTACATGAGGTGTAACAGGGCTGGGACCTTCCTCTTTTTCATAGAATCATTAAGGTTGGAAAAGACCTCCAAGATCATCTGGTCCAACCATCACTTTACTGCCCATGTCATCCACTAAACCATGTCCCTAAGCACCAGGTCCAACCTTTCCTCAAGCATCCCCAGGGGCAAAGACTCCACCAATTCCCTGGGCAACCCAACTTGGTGAAGGAAATTTCTTTCCTTCATCTGGCACTCTCTTCATCAAACTTTAGGGATAATAATTATCACTGAAATCTCTACATCATCTTGCTTATTGTTGGTTGAAATTGGTCAGTGAGTTCTAGAGATACTAAAGGAAGGAACAGATGAGCAGACAACATGACCATATAGGCTGGACTTCCTTCAGAAAACAGTTGATAAATGCTGAAACAAAAAATCTGTATCAGTTTCCCCTGTTCACAATGGGCATCTTGTGTTATTGCCCACATCTCCCTGTATTTTCTCTGGGATTTGTGTTGAAGCTGCCATTCAGAAGTTGACTTCCCCCTGCCCTTGACCTGCAGCAGCCTTTGCAATGCGACCAGAGGATAACTGTTGTTTTAGGGTTTGACTGACTTCATGCAGACTTCAGGCACTATATTGCAAACGCCCTTGGGCAGGAATAAATATTTCCACAGACACAACCTCCCCTTATAGTGCGAACACTCCCACGTTTCATTAACTGCCTACATACAACATATGTTCATTTGCTATAACAAATTTTCCCTAGCAAATACCTCTCTGCCAAAATGCAATACCCAAAGTACCCAGCGCACAACTAAATCCTCATGTATGTAATCCCTGGCACAGTTTTTATCCTTCTATGCCAGGAGGTACCTTAATCTAAATACTAGGCAGTCCTTTGCCCCTTAACTGCAGAATGAGATCTTTTTAGGAGTATAAATCATGAAGAGCAAGAATGACAGGAGAGAACTGAGGATCTGTGCTGCACCATAAACTGTTGACAAGGCCTTTTCCATCCCTTTATGCTCTTTATGCATGTCTTTCCTTTTAAAATAAGACCAATAACATGCTTCTGGATTTTCCTCTTACTGAATTCTACTGTCTGGAAGAGAATGGCTTAGTTAACATCACAGGAAATCTTCAGCTAGTGAGAGATTTTCCTGTCATCCAAGCAGGAGTAGCCCACAACCACGGTGCAGGATGCTGTGAGTTCTATCCCCATTTTCTTCTCTGTGTTCTCTCATGTGTGGCATAACTTCAGACACAGAGCCTTGGAGCCAAATATTTGATAATTTATGCATTTTCCTCCAGATGACAAGTGGGATTTGATGACAAGTGATTGATGATGTGTGGGACTTGAGGTTTTTAAAGGTCACATTTCTAAAGGAAAGATGCTATCGCCAGATTACCGATAAATACTAATAATGGAGGTGTCAAATAAAATGTGCATTTTTTTCAAAACCTTAAACCAAATTCCTGTGATGCTATAGGGTGCAGCTCCATCTGGTGACTGTGTCACGCTGACAAACAAATGCTGTTTACCCAAAACAAATATGCTAACTGCAAAGGTGGCAGATGCTGCCTGCCCTCGCGGCAGGTGGAAATCAGACACGATCCAGATTGTGCCACATCAATTTGTTGCATTTATTATCCAAACAGGACACCAGCTGTCTTCTGCTCTGCACAACATAAAACCAAGCAAAGGTTATGATCACAAAAAGTAATTTTACTGCGTTCAAAATGGCTAAAATAGCATAGGGATGATAGAGGCAAGCAAACAAACATCAGCTCTTGGTTTTCTGCCTACCTCTCAGGATTGTGACAGCATCTGGATGAATGACAATGGTTCTATATGGCATTCACTATTGTAAAGACTTTATACTTTAACTGTAAGAACAATTTTTTTCTGTCCTCAGATTTTTTTTTATCATTATTATTTTTTGTCTCTTTTTTAGTCTCCCAACCATTTTCCAGCCTTCCAGGCCTTTGAGTTAGTTATGTTTGTTCACTTTGTAATAGAGCTAAGTAAATCAACAAATTGGCGTGCCTGAAGAATGTTTTCTTTATTTATTTATATTTACACATTTAACACCTTTTCCACTGGGCTCAACATCATTTCTAGGCTATTTCTGACTTGTGGAGCTAGAAGAATCTTATAATTCCCTATTTAAGAGCTATATTAGAATTGTAAGCTTCATCTGTACGCTCCATTTAACCTGGTGTGATGACTAACAGTGATCTTACAATAGTCTTTCTCCGATACTTATACAGTGAAAGTTAATTGTTACACTGTGCTAGCCATTATCAGATGCCAATCCCCTATATACAGTGTTTTCAACCTGTGTGATCAACGAGGTAGGCTCTGGCAAGTAAATTTCTGCCTGGCTGGCAATCCTGCTGGGAGTTGTTCCGTAATTGTACCTAATTACTGGGATGCGTGGGGAGTCCCGCTCTCCTGTTTAAGTGCCTTCTGAGAAATATTTTGGTATCGCCTTCGGAGTGGCAGTGCGATAAGCCTCACAGTACTCTCAGAAATGTTTCCAGTGGTGTTTTTACATATGAAGCATCAGTGGGCAGCACAGCTACATGGAGTTTCCTCTATGCAAAGCACTACTTGCTGAGGCACCACTATGTCCTGAGACACTTAATTCTCACCTCCCTTGCCAATTCACCCTTGGCTACTCTCAGCCTGACGCCAGCAGCAGCAGCTTTCCCCTTTTCAACTTCAATCTCACTATATTTTAGCGAAAATCCCGTGTAACCCCTCAGCCCCCTTTCCACCCCCCCCTTTAGGGCAGCCCCAGCACCCTGACCCCTTTACGCGCGGTGCACGCCGGGACCTGTAGTCCCTTAGGCGCGCGGGGTGCGCCGGGAGTTGTAGTTCCCGCGGCGAGGTGGGCGGGGCGGCCGCTCGCCCCCACGTGACGGCGGCGGGGCGGTGGCGGCGGCGGCGGCGGCGGCGGCGGCGGCGGGGCGCGCGCGCGCGCCCGGGATGGAGGTCGAGCCCCGCGGGGGGCGCGCGGAGAGCAGGTGGGGGGCGCGGGGGCGCGCGCGCGCGCTGCGGGAGCGCGCGGAGAGGGCAGCGGGGATGGGGATGGGGATGGGGGAGGTGGGGGGGTGGTGCGCGTGCACGCGGGAGGCGCGGCACCGGTGGGAGGTGGAACCGGAGGGGGGGGGTGGGGGGGCAGCATCCCGGGGGTGCTGGGGTAAAGGGGTGGGAGAAGAGGGACAGGAGCAGGTTTTTGGGGACAACGGGGAGGGGTCGGGTAAGGGATAGCCGGGGATGGGGCTGCAGGTGGGTGGCAGCTGGGGACGGGCTGGGGACAGGCTGGGGACACACAGGGACTCATGGGGACATGCTGGGGACACACAGGGACCCGTGGGGACATGCTAGGGACACATGGGGACATGCTGGGGATGTATAGGGACCCTTGGGGACATGCTGGGAACACACAGGGACCTGCTGGTGAGACATGGGGACCTATGGAGACGTGCTGAGGAGACATAGGGACCCATGGGGACATATGGAGACCCGTGGGGACATGCTGAGGACCCATGGGGACATGCTGAGGACGCATAGGGACCCATGGGGACATGCTAGGGACACATGGGGACATACTGTGCGGTCGCAGCACCGCAGGAGACAGCAGGGGTGCGTATCTGTGGGCGTGCTGCCTGGCCATGCCGAGCACCCATGGGCGACAGGGCTGCGTGGCAGTGGTGCAGGGACATGTGCCTTAAGCACCCGATGTCCCCGTCCCTGTCACCTGCCATAGTGGAGGCTGCCCAGCCCTGTGCTGCCGATGCTCGGTGAGGAACCACCCTGCCTTGTCCCCGTGCTGCACCTCTGGTGCCTCCACAGCTGGCTGGGTTTGGGGTTTGGGCTGTGTCCCAGCGCCCTCCTGGCAGTCGGCTGCGTCACCCGCTTTGGATATTTACCCCAAATCCCCAGCTCCTCGCTGCCTCTGGCCGCCAGGCCTGGTGGCTGCACGTGGCTGGCAGCTCCCGCTCCCCGAGCCTGGCAGGTGACAGCGGCAGCGCTGCGGCAGCTCGGTCGGTGTGATCCGGGCTTGTGCTGTAGGCTGGGTTTTGCTGGTTTGCATTTCAGCAGGTAATGCAGCTCGTTCCCTGCAGGCGTTTCAGTGGTAAGTGCTGCTTCAGGTGTTCGCAGGTCTGGGTTTGGGGCTCCCGTTTTGCAGTGCTGTCCCGAAAGGCCGAATGGACGTGGATGGAGAGGGGCCGGGGAGGAGGGAATGGCTGAAACCTGATCCAAGAGAGGCATTCCTTATCTGACAGGCTCAGCGAGCTGCTGCTGGCTGTCTGCTCACGGTGCCAGCTGCGAAAATGGGACCAGTGCTTCGAAAACCACGGTGCAGGTTTGGGCTGCCATGCCTCGCGTGGTTCGAGCCATTCTCCTTCTTTGAGCTGAGGTTTCAAACCCAGCGCATTCAGAAAGACAGACGGAATTGCCTGCGTTCATTTATTTTTCCAGAATCATCTTTGCCTGTTTTCCTGCCTTTATAAGCGCAGGCCCTGCTCTGCCAGACCACATCGCTGCGTGACGGGTAGGGCCGACGTGGTGCCACATTAACCAGGGGGAAGAAGAGGGCACCGTCCCCTCTGCTGCACGTGGAGGTGTCTGTCTGTCCTCCTGGCTGTCTGATTTGGCACTGGGGAGGATTTTGGCACAGGAGGGCTTTGCCTTGTCCTTTTTACTGATGGTGCAGCACCCTGCTTCCCAGCGAGGTGCCGTCTCACTGCAGATTGGGGCCGCGACTGACAGCAAGAGGACGGGGCTGCTGGACCGGACACGGGTCTTGGGAAATGCAGAAGCAAAAGTTACTTCGCTGGTCTCTTTCCTTTTGCAAGGGCAGGAGAGGAAAACGAGGCTCTGGTGCCTGCTTTGGCAGCCTCCTGGCCTCCTCAAGAGCAGGGGAGAGGCTGAAAATGCCTGTACAGCCCGTGTGCTCCCCTGGGGCCCTGTCAGCGCCGTGGGGAGCTGCAGGTGGGGGCTGCGTTCTCTGGGGGACCTTTTTGTGGCTGTGCCCCCGTTTTAGGAACTGCAAGCTTCCAGTCCTGCTGCAAGCAGCCCTGCACGTGGGTTTCCAGCCAGCCTGCCCGGGCTCTGTGGGGCTGAGCCGCTGGGCTGAAGGAGCTGTGGGGCTTCCTATGGTTTGTGAGCTGCTCCCCGTGAACTGCACGAAGCCTGCGCTTCTTTTAATTCCCCTTTCCCAGAAGTGTCAAGCCTGGCGGGGGAGCAGGCAGCAAAGCACAAGGAAATTTGCTGCTCGTTGTCTAGGAAACCCGTGGACGGGTGGATTCAGAGCTGCCTGCGATGGATTCAGAGCTGCCTGTGCGCAGCAGCACGGCGCCGGCACCTTGAAATCCGCAGGAGGAGCAGCCAGAGCAGGAGCGTCCCCGGGGATGTGGCAGAAGTCCCTCTGTGGTTCCCCCTGAATGACCTCGGTATCCTCAGCCCGATCTCTTTAGCATGCTAAGAAGGATCAAACCTCCAGGTAGAGAACAGTGCCGGGGCAGTGAGAGCATGGGAAGGCATACGGCACGTGCTGTTCGTAAGGAAGATGACCTCCATTTTCTTGGATATTGGTTACCTCTGTGATTTTTTTTTTAATTTTTATTTTTTTCAATGAAGTTCACCTGACTCAGCAGCATGGTTCCCTGCGTCTGTTCTGAGTCACCTCTGCCGATTTGGCCCAGAGGTTGTTCCTACTCTTGCTAGCGTGGAAGGGCTGAGAAAGCCTTGGGAGAACAAGCAGAATTCCCCGCAGAATTTCCCCCTCCTTTCTGTCAAGGCTGGCACCGAGCGATTCCCAGCTCCAAGGCTGCGTTCGGTCTTTTATTACTCCAATGCAAAAGTTTCAATCGTATTTCGAACAGCTCCTGCCCACAGGTTGGGGTGTCTGCGTCTGGAACAGAGTCGGTATTGGCAAGGCGAGGAGGCTGACTGGACATAAATCCCAGACGGGTTTGTGGGGCTGGAGGTTAAATTGGCTGAATCAGAGGGCACCTGAGGAGGGAGCGAGACGTGCCTGGGGTCTTGCAGGTACTGCACGGGCTCCTCTCACGTAATGACCAATTCCTTTCCAACACATGAAGCGTGCTCCTTAGGAAAAGGCCCCAAATCGTGTCCCCAGTGTTGTCTGTGTCCCTGCGTGGAGCCGTATGCCGTAACCCTCCAGACTCTAACCCCACGTAGTGCAGCCGCACCCAGGCCATGGTTTCCCTGAGGAAATGCTGCTGCTCCCAGCGAGCTCGAGCTGCTGTTTTCTGCGTGTCTCCGCTGAAGCTGGAGCACGTCCAGATTCTCACCCGGGTAACGTCAATCACAGCGCATCAGAGAACATCCCTGCCTGCACGGGGCTGAGCTCCCGTGAGCGAAACCCCAAAAAAGCAGCTTGTGGGCCAGGCATCGAGCAGAGCAAACCTCCTCCTGCCACGTTTTCTTTCTCCCCAAAAGCTTGGGAAGCCGGGAGCTGCAGCAGGATGCAGCAAGGAGCTGTGCAAACGCACCCAGCTGGTGTGGAGGGGGGAAGCACCCATGGTAGGGCACGGAAGGAGCAGCACGTATGGCTCTTACAGGGAAAAGTCTGCTCGTGTACTGTGACCTCCCTTGGGTGTGTTGCTCCCTTTGCCCTTCCTGTAAGCAGGGGTATTTTCATGATATGATTTGAATCGTCTTCACCCCGTGTCAGGGCGTGCTAGGCTTTTTTTTTTTTTTTTAGAACTAGAGAAGCGTTTTCTTTATTTGGTGAGAAAGAAGCAGATTTCTTAGTAGCGCCCTGAACATCTGCAGAAACAGGGAACTGGAGGGCAGCTGGCACCCGGCAGTTTTCCACCCCTCCGGGCAGCCCAGGCTCTGTCAATGAGAGGGGAGCAAATCCTGCCACTAATTAAGGGTTAACCCAAAAGTCCAGTCAAAAGTGGCTGTGGTCAGCTGTGCCGTGCCTCCCTGCCCTACACCTGCAGCCAGGTGTGTGGGTCTGAATTTCCCTGGGCTTGTGTCACCGCCAGCTTTTCAGCAGGCAGCGCGCTCCAGCCCAGAATCGTCTGCGGTTTGGGTGTGGGTAAGGTCCTGCGAAAGGCTTTTGAATCATTTGGATCAACAAGCCCCGTCCCTTGGGAGTCTCTGTGTTGATTCAGAGATTTAATTCACTTTTGGCAGCTTCTGAATCATCTCCGTGGAGGTGCTTCGCTGGTGCCGATTGTTTCCTGCATGAGCTCAGCGGCAGCGGCACTGCTTTCGCGTTTTTGGGCTGTTTTGTTTGAAGATGAATTTGTGGCGGAGGAGCTGTGCTTCCCGTTTGCTGGATCCCGATTTTCCTGCCTCTGGGGGAGCACTGCTCAGCCTGCAGCGTGCGCTGCCCCCCGTCGCTGTGCGCACTGCGAGCTTTTTATGGCACAAAAGAGCGAGGAGAGAGTTTTCCTGACTCACGGACTTGGAAGCTGGGCGGCGTGGCTGAGCTTTCACTTGCATTTCCCAACTCTGAGTGTCAGAAATACTTCGGGGAGGAGCTGCTGGAGCTCTTGTGTCTGGTGGCGGCTCAAAAAAGCCCCTCAATTCAGATGGATGTCTCACAGCCCTGGCTTCCTCTGCCCTGGGCAGTGGTGGAGGTATCAGGCTTGCTCACTTCATCAGTTTTGCAATAACAAACCAGTCTCAAAAGGAGAATATTGGCGAGAAGAGCTTGTTTTCAAGGAACAGGATTATATGGCTTGTTCGTGTCCTTTTCTGCACCATGAGAAGCGTGCGGCCCATACTTTATCCCACAAGGATGAAAACGAAAGCAGGTTTTCCTTTTTTTTTTTTTTTTTTTTTTTTTTTTGTTTACTTTGGCAATCTGGTTTATTTTGGGCAGGGAGAGGGATTAACAGCTGAAACACTGGGGCTTGTTCTTGCGGTGTAAAGGTTAAACTTTCATTCCAGGCTGTTATCTCCAATGCTTTTGTTAAAATCCTGCAGAGGCACATTTTTTTTTGACAGTTGCACACCCAAATATACCTTGCAACATTCCTATTGCACGCCTTGCAACATTCCTGTTGCTTCTGAGAGGGCGGCTCCTGTCTGAAGACATCTTTTTGGCAGCTGGCATCACCGTCAAAAAGCTTGAATGGGGAAGGCCAGACGTCCACCATCCAAAATTTCCTTCCCCAAAACTGCTTTTGCATAGGCAAGCCATGGTACCCATCTCTGCTGCCTCCAGAGGCTGTATCAGTGGTGTCTGCTAGTCATATGTACATCGTTACTGTAGGGCCTCTTGTCCACAAACGGTGTGTTGGAGACCACAGGGCTAGACCACAGAGAGGTGTGAAGTCCTGAAGCTGCTTTCTGGACTACCAAAAGTTTCGGTCTGACCAGAGTCTCCGTGTGGGGAGCGCATCTTGCTGCTCTCAAGCTCCTCTTGCAATATATTTGCTGCTTGGTAGGCAACCCGCTGTGTTCCTCTGCAGGAAGGAGCACTGGAAGCTGCTGGGCAACCTGAAGACCACCGTGGAAGGGTTGGTGTCCACCAGCAACCCCAACGTCTGGTCCAAGTATGGTGGCTTGGAGCGGCTCTGCAGGGACATGCACAGCATCCTTTACCACGGGCTCATCCACGACAAGGTAGGTGTCTGTCCTGCCAGCCTTGCTGTCCTCCTGCTGCAGCTCTGGTGGCACTCACGGCTTGTATCATGAGCAGTGTGGCTGTCAGAGAGCCCTGTGCCTCTGTTCTTTCCATCTCGTGTACTTCTGACACGGTTTTATTAAGCATCCGTGCCCTCTGTGAGGAGAGGCCTCTCTCTCGCCCCGCTGCAGCCTGTAGCGAAGCGATAAAGCTGAATTTGCCATGAGTCAGCCTCCAGCCGTGTGCGCTTGGACAACTCCCCAGTGAGGTCTGGCAAGAGGAGCCTTGTATCTTGCCTGTTTCTGGTGAGCTGTGTTAGTGATAGGGGCTGGCAGCCGCAGCTGCGCTCCGCGTCAATGGGGCCTCCTTCCAGGCTCATCCAGCCCTCCCCGACTGCCAGGAAGACTTTCTCTTTCCCTTTCTGGACACCGGTTGTGTGCAGACACCTGAAGATCTCCCTTTCAGCTTGCAATTACTGCTGCTGTTATTTCACAAGGGAGAGTTACAGCAAGCCTGCAGGCCATGCCTCGGGCAGGCTTCCTACCAGCCAGCTCTGCAACTACAGAGGTGCAGAGAAGCCCAGGGAAGGTTTGTGCAGCTGGGGCTCTGGTACCACTGATTCAGGCAGTGCTGCATCCGAGCTGATAAACCTCCAGGAGCTGGCAGATCGTCCCAAAACAGGGCTGGGATTTCGCTGCCTGCATTTAGGAGCTCTGGGCCATTAGTCCCCAGCTGTGTGGGCCCGTGACCTCCTTTGGGACTAGAGCAAAGAGAGAAGTTACCCTTCATATGTGGGGAATACAGTGCTCATTTCTGATAGACGTGCTATTAATAGACTTCAGGAAGTGAAATTTAAATGATTTCCACTCATCTGTGTATTGGTAACCGTTCATGCCACAGCTTGAGGAAACAGACACCTGCAAAGTAGGACAGCACAGTACATTTCGTCATGCTACACACAAAGGCAGTTCTCAATTAGAAATGATCCTTCAGTTTTGTGTGTGTGTGTGACACCACTCCAAATATAATAGCTGCAAAGGCAGGCCCATGCAAATACAGCTTCCTAGCTGGAGTTTTCTCATATTTATTCCAGAGAAACTTCCTTTTATTTATTTTTTGTATCAGCTTTTTTCTATGACTAGGAGTAAAAAATAAAAATAAAAAAAAACACCATATGTACATGTTAAGAGAACTAGGATAAGAGGTTTTTAAACTATTGAGTGAATTTTGTTAATTTGTCCAGAAAACCCCGATTGAATATAAAGGGCTAAAATTTCTGTGTTAGTGCTCTAGTCTTTAAAAAAAAAAAATAATAAAACAACCCCCTCAAACAAATAAACCACAAAACAGAACCAATTTGTCTGACACTTGTGAAAGAGGAAGTAGAGATGGAGGAAAAAACCCAGCATTTTTGTGAAGAGAGACATTCTGGGGCTGCGTTTACACCCGATAAAGCGATGAGGAAAACAGCAGCTCTTCTGCAGTTCCTCTTTAACTGGAAGAATAAGAAACAAAAAATAACTCGGTGTCTGAATAAAGTCAAGGCAAACAGCAAGTTGCTGATGGAAACACAGTGCCAGAGCACGCTACTTCGAGTTTCTTACTCGTGGTGCTCAGCCATGCCGGTGTCCTTGTCGGTGGCTGGTGTTACAGGACCCTGGTTGTTGCAGGTTTTGCTGGGATGTGTTTCTTGTTGCCCACTGCATCCCCTCGCTGAAGCCTGGCCCTTTTTGTGGGACTGAGCTGCCAGGTAGGAGGTGATCAGTGACACGGGAGCTCGGCCAGCTCTGACCTGGGCAGACCGCCATAGGCAGCAGGGGGTGTGTACGTGACATGGTGATGCACAGAGTGACCAGGAGGACACGGGCAGAGGGCTGAGGCACTGGACACGCTTTGCTATAGGTGCAGCTAGCACCCGAGGTCACCCTTCTCCTGCCCTTGTGCCCACTGCTGCCTGGGTGGTGGTGCTGGCTCTGCTCCCTGGTCCGCTGGTGAGCTGCCGGTGGCCTTTAGTGTCCTTCTTACACTGAGGTGGAGGGAACCTTTCAATGCCATGTCCCTTCCCGGTCTTAAGATCTGTGGGCTGGGATATTACCTGCTGGAGGAGAAGCAGCGGAGGGGACCTGCTGTCTTCTTGCTTGTGGGTGAACGCAACGGGGAGGCCACTGTGGGAGTAGACTGTGCACTAGACAGCTTGTGTACATCAACTCAGTGTTTTGTGACTTGATCCCTTTCCCAGTTTTATGTCTATAAAACTAGGCTAGACCTTCTCACTGATTCTTTTTCCCCTTCTGCAAAGCAACTTTGCTCTTCCTAGCGCTTTCTAGCTCCAGGCCCATCTTGCTAGGGCTGGGGGCTGTCCAGTGGTGATAGCATGGGGTTAATGGGAAATGTTGTCGCTTAACTGGGGCTGACACCGTGCTGTGCGTGCTCCTGCTTTGCATTTACAAAGCGTTCAAGCAAAGCTGGAGGGCTCTGTGGTCAGAACAGCTCCCCGTCCCCAAACCTCTAAGCAGGAGGCTGATAGGAACAGGCTGTAGGATCCATCCTATCATGTTCTAGGTTGAATGCCCTCTCCTAGCTGACAGATTCTTTTATTTTGTGTTTGGTGGGAAGGAGTTTATCACCCGTTCCCTGTCAGTGCCTGCACAGTCCTGTGGCAGCTCTGGGGGTGCCTGGTGTCCAGCTTCCCCAGTCCGAGCCTGCTGCACCACTCGGCCTTGTGGTGGGACTTGTGTGGTGGGCCCTAACCGAGCCTCTCCTGGACAGGTGTGCTGCAGGCAGAAGGATTACTGGCAGTTCGTCAAAGACATTCGCCGGCTGAGTCCCAGCTCTGCTCATCACCTGGAGAAGGTGAGTCCTGGGGGGTGCCTCCGTGTACCCAGCGGGCGGGGAGAGAGCAGCCGGGCTGCGGGCCTCCCTGCTGGGATCGCCTTGCCTTGGCCTGCTGCGGGTGAAAAAGGGACGAAGCAGCCACGTGGTTGTGTGCAAGCCACATCCCGGGAACGCGGCGTGATTTAGGCTGAGACAATCGGGTCCTTATTTCTCACGGGCCAGTCTCCAGCTCCTTTTGGTTGGGTACCACTGGCGTCACCAAGGGAACCGGCACAGGCAGTGCTTCTGTGCATACAAGAGCGATTGATGCGTTGGTACAAATCTCCAGAGGCTTTGGCTGTCTCATTTCTGGGTTGTGTCTCAGCCCTGACCATTCATTTGGTTCTTCCATGCCTGGCTTGTGCTGCCTGCTGACACACGGGGATGCTCTCAGCCCGTGGCTGCCCTGTGCCCTGATGGACACCGTGCTGCCCTTCAACGCGGGCTCAGACGTGTGAGCAGGGTCTGCTGTGGGGCAGTGAGGATGGACACGTCAGTTAATGTGTCAGCGAGAACATGACCGTCACCGCAGGAAAGCAATTAGGTTTGGGAGTGTGGGGTCCCTCCAGGTCAGGGGTGGGAGAACATGCCGTTGAAATTCATGTTGCTGGTGGCTGTCGGGAGGACTTTGGTCGCTCCTGCTGGCTGACCTTTGAAGTGTTGTTCCTCGCCAGTGTTTCTGTCTCCCTGTGCTCCCTCGGTTGGTAGCTGGGAAGCTGCTAGGATGTGACCGTGTTCCCGCAGGCAGTGCCTGGCGCTGGAAAGCTGCTGCTCTCAGGGGCCAAAGCTGTGAGGAGGAACGATCCCTGCTCCTCTTCTCGCCTTAACTTGTGCCTGGCGTTTGTTTCCAGTTCATCAGCCTGCACGAGAACGGCCAGCCCGGCCCAGACGGCCGCAGCGACCAAGCTATCGCCAAGCTGTGGCTGCAGCACAGCCTGCAGTTCCACTGCCTCTCGGCGCAGCTCAGACCTCTCCTGGGGAACAGGCAGTACATAAGGAAATTCTACGCAGGTAAATAAAAACGGGCCTTTTTCATCTGCCCGTGAAAATATCCCGTGTGAGTGAAGGGGACAGCAGGAAAGGTGGTTTGCTTCTGGGCAATCTGTGCTGTCGGGCAAAGCGGGTGACTTGTGTGCTGTGTCCATGCTGCAAGCACAGCCCGGATGCATGTAGAAGAGCTGAGCTCAGGCTTTCTGCAGCAAGCTTGTCTGGAGCACGCTTGGTCCTGCCTGTGTCTGGGCCCTCCCTGCTGCCCAAGCGAGAGCTTGAGCCTGTGTGAACATGCTGGACATCCTCATCTTCTTTCTCTTGCAGCAGCTTTTTTGCATGCGCTCAAAGGTTTCTGCTGGAAGTAGTGAATCGGTCTGGTCTTAATCCTGTGTCCAGGCTTGCACTAGAAGCCTTGGAGAAATGCGTTTTCATTAGAAAGAAACAAAATGGGCATAGAAAGTCAATTTTGAATCTGTTTCAAAAATACTCTGGGCTTTTTTCTCCCCTGGAAGCTTTCTAATCATCAGAGGTCAGAGCTTGTTTTGTGGAAACGCAGCTGTGTTTCTACTACTTTGTAGGTGAAAAATGAAGCCCTTTGTGCAGCTTCACAGATGTTAAGCATTTTTGTGAAAACTTGAGATTTTGTCAAAAAGTCAAAATCAGCAGCAAGGACAAAGATTACGTATATTGATCTGGGTCAGGATATTTCTTTAATTCTGCGTTTTGGAGTAGTGGGCTGGCTGTGGTTGTCCTACAGGATGAAGTGCAGGCAGCAAACCCCTCCGTGAGGGCTCAGGCTTTGCCTCTCTGCTGCAAGAAGAGCATCCTGCTCCTCCTGCTGCCCTGGTGCTGGGGGTGGTAAGGAGAGAGCCCCCTGACAGCAGTTCTCTCCCCGCAGACACTGCCTTCCTGCTCAGTGACGCCCACGTCACGGCCATGCTGCAGTGCCTGGAGGCTGTTGAGCAGAACAACCCCAGGCTGCTGGCTCAGATCGACACGTCCATGGTGAGCTGAGGCCCCCGGCTTTTGCATCTGGCCCTCCCTAAATGCTGTCCGGCTGTGGCTGCTCGTACAATGTCTCATTCAGAGAGCTGTTGGACAAGGGCCTGGACTTGGAAACAGCAAAAGGAGAGGGGATTGGGGTAGGGGGGAGATATCTGTAGTGAGGCACCTTGCTTCTGGATGGCACTGAGAATCTGAGGCCCTGATAGCAGGCACCAGTTCCTTTAAAATACCTCTAAAGTCCTGAAAGTCCCAGGCTTCAGAGCCAGCCGTCCTCAGAGGAGATGCCACCGACCCCGTGCAGCCCCATGCCGGCTGCCCTCTCCCCAGAGGAGGGGAGCAGCGGCCGCTTTCTTTGCAGAGAGCTCCCCAGAGGGAGGATAATTAATGACACTTCGTTAAATGGGGGCTGTGTTCTTTCAGCTGGCCGGCACGTCACTGCCCTCCCTGTGCGCGTCAGGTCCCTCTGCCGGGACAAGAGATGCACGTGACTGTGACGCTGAAGGACACCAGAGCCACTTGCCTGGGGCGCTGGGCTGCCTGGATCATCTTGCTGAGAGCCTGGTAATTTTCAGACGGGGGGGGGGGCTTTTTGTTTAGCTGTGAATAAAGAGCTGCTTCCCTTTGCTGCGGGGTGTTTCTCCCACCCTGCAGACCTGGCTGCCCCAGGGCAGGTGCTTGTGCAGGCGCTGCACGTGTCCAGTTGCTGCTCCTTTGACACGTAGCCCTGTAATTGCTGATTTATTCATGATGCCACCTCTTTTCAGCTCACCAGGAGGGGTGAAGGTCCTTCTCCAGTGACAAAGAGCCAGAGCCTGACTGCCCTCCCCGGGTCCCCGTACGCCCTGTCTGCAGGCTGCACGCAGCAGCGCCACTGCGGGTCCTTCTCCAGCCTGCCCCATCCAGCCTCGTCTGGCCTGCCAGGTAACCGGGGGGGGCTGGAAGCCCACTTGAGCCCCTTGCTCACTCGGTGTCTGTCTGTAGAGCACACGCTTCGGGCTGAATCATCTCAGATGCCAAAACGCAGGTCCAAGCAGAGCTGCAGTGAAGCTGCAGCTGGGACAATGGTTTGCCTTCTTCGTGCTTTATGTTAGGTTCTTTGTGTGAGAAATCTGCCTGTGTTGGCGTGGAGATCCCTTGCCTTTGCCCAGGGTGGGTGGGCATGCCTGTTTGAAGCCACGTGCTTAGTGCCATAGGGTGGTGTGTTTGTGCCAGGCTGTGTGTGTGTGATGCCCCCTTCCTGTCTCCCTTCAGACAGGAGACCAGCGAGCTCCTCCGTCTGCTCCAGCACCAGCCAGCCCCAGGAACACTGCCCGGCCACCCGCTCCTCCTCCTTCAGCGAGGACAGGACCTCCCTGGAGCAGCCCAGCTCCCGCATCCCCTCACCCAAAGACCCTTTCTCTCCGGCCAGCGAGATGAGCTCCAGCACCACCAGCCAGAGCGAGGACACCTGGACGGGGAGCCAGGACGATGCTCAGAGCGACCCCAACGATGGGCCCGAGTACCTGGCCATCGGCAACTCGGGGCGCCGGGGCCGGGCCTGCAGCAGCGCCAGCACCAGCAGCAGCAAGAGCAGCAGCTCCAACCTCTTCTCCTCCAGCAGCTCCCAGAAGCTGGACTCGGTCTCCTCCCTGGGGGAGCAGGGGGCGAGCGGAGGTGGGAGCTGGGGCCTGGGCCTGTTGCGCCGGTCCAGCTTCTCGGAGGGGCAGTCGTCAGCCCCGCAGGGCATCCTCAAGAAGAGCCACGTGCGCTCGCACTCTGACACCAACGTGGCCTCGGGGAAATTGCACGGTAATGGGGCTGCTTTTCGGGGCGCACGGGGTGGCTTTGGGGTGTGGGCACAGATACGGGACCACGGCCGGGTGGGAGTCACCAGTGTTGGGATGCTGGCTGCCCCTTGGACTCCGTGTGTCAGCTGAGCGAGGGGAGCAGTGAGCAAGCAGTTTGGAAATTTGATTTTTTGCCTTTTCCTGCTCCACGGTGGAGCAATGGGCTGACGTCTTGTGGCCCAGAATGCCCAAGGCCGGTCTGGCTTTGGTAGTGTCCCTGGGTTCTCCTTGGATGGGCGAACGCATGGTGGGAGGAGTGGGGTGTGAAGGGACAGCCAGTCTGAGAGTCTGTCCTGCTGTGCTGCCTTCGTGGGAGAAACATGGGTCCTTGCTCAGTAGTAACCAGTCTGTCTCTGTTTTCTCTCCCTTACTGCTGCCCTCTTCCTCCTCTGTCTGTCCAGGAGGCCTCAGGGATATCACCATTATAATAGAAGACCCAGTGGCAGGTTTGGGAGCCAGAATGAGCCCTTCATTAGTGATCATTGCATTACATTCAGGATTTCCATCAACCCATTAATGTCCATTTAGAAAACAACAAAAAATTCTGTGTTCCCTGACTGCCAGGTGGTGCTTTGAGGGGTGCCTCAGGTTTGTGCATGCGACCTGACTGAAGATCCCAGCTTGTTTTTTGGCAGCAGTACACCAGGCCACGGCTGGCACCCAGCTCTCCTGCATGGTGTTTGGAAGGGCTGTCCCTGACCCGCTTCCCTGCCCTCTCCTCCACCCCCTACTGCTCTGGGAACCAGCGACTGAGGGCTGGTAGCTAGGAAGGTGTGGGTTTGAACACCGTATTTTTTGTGGAACAGGGCTGCAGAACAGGGTGGTTTGATGCTGGCTGAGTTCAGCTCCATCCCAGCTAGCCCTGTGTGCACCGGGAGCTGGGATTCACAGGTGCTACTCCGCACTGCGCAGAGACAGAGTAGCAGCTCTAAAAAACGGGCTGTTTTACATCTATTGATCAGTGGTGGCACTGGGTTCCCTAGCTCAAGGCGCTGAGATGTCTGTGGCTGGCAAGGCTCCTTTCTGGAGGTGGTAGATGTGCCCTGCTCCAGCTCTCGCTCCAGCAGAGGGTGCCGGGTGCTATTTAGCTCCAGCTGAAGTGTTTTTTGCCTTCCTGCAGTCCTCCAGTTAACAGGTCAGCTGCTCTCTGGGGCTGTTGCTCTCCAGGGAGCACTGCTGGTTGTTTGTCCCCGATGAGGCCAGCTCCTGGCGGTCCCCACCAGCTCTGCCTGGCAGCGGGTGGCCCTGCAGTGCACGCATGGGCCGGTCACCTTGAGCACTGTGCTCCTGACTTTGGGGTTGTCTGCAGGGAGCCCTGGCTTTTCCTAGCCGAGTGAGAGCGTGTCCTTCAGACGCCTCCTTCCACCTTTGCTCAGGTTGCCTTTCAGGGCTGTGAGCCCCACTGATCCCTTGGTTGCTCGGGGTCCCCTTGTCTCATGGCCCAGCCCTGTGGGGTAACTCTTGGAGATGCTCCAGGGGGACGAAGGGGCTGGCAGAGGCACTTGCTGGAGGCTGTGGCGTTCTCTGGATCTGCTAGGGGATAAAGAGAGGAAAGCTCAGGACTCAGCTGATCCATGGCTCTCACAAGCTTCTCTCCTTTCCCCTTCCTCCTCTCCTGCCTGGAATGCCCCTCTAGTTTTGTCCCCTCCTGGGCTTGGCCTCAGGCATGGCACAGAGCAGGCTAGCCGAGCAGAGGATTTCCCTTGTTTTTTCCCATCCATTTGTGTCCACCCATGTGATGTTGAGCTCCTTCCATTTCACACCGAGATCTGGTCTGGGCTCCTCCGGGATCCTGATGTGTGCCTGGTGTTGTCTTTTCCTGCAGAGTCCCACGGTGACACGGGCAGAGGCAGAGGGACAGTGTCTGGTTCCACCCAGAGCAGCGAGCTGAGCACACCCAGCTCCCTCTACATGGAGTATGGTGAGTACAGCGAGCCCGAGTCAGGACGTTTGCTCCTGGTCATGCACTGCAGGGCACTTTTGGCATGGGTGTGTACCACCCATCGGAGAGCCCCAGTGAAGTACGAGAGCATCTGGTGGCAGCCAGAAGAGCCAAGAGGCTTCAGGGCTCTCAGTGATCTCCTCCTTCATGTTTAGGGTGGGATGTTCAGGAGGGCTGGGCGATTTTAGGATGCCTGCTGTCACGTTTTGTCTTGTCATCTTAATGGCCCCATGTTGGTCGCTGTTATCCATTAGGACCAAGCAGAGATCCGATCTATCTGTAGGGTGGGACAGACCAGCTGCTGGCCACGTGGGCTCGCCAGTGTGTTGGTGCAGAGCGTGGGCTGTTACCCAGTGCTTTGAGCAGTGGATCTCCACGTCCTTCCCTCATATGTTTGTCTCTTGCTCTTCTAGACTCTGGCCAGTACCTGAGCTCGGGGGAAGGGATGTTCAGAAGACCCTCGGAAGGGCAGTCCCTCATCAGCTACCTCTCTGAGCAGGACTTCGGCAGCTGTGCAGACCTGGAGAAGGTGAGGGAGGCAGCAGCAGCCCGTGTGCTGAGGAGAAAGGATTTTGGTGCAGGTTCAGTGCTACTTCCCTCTGTGGCACAGAGAATCCCGTAGTATTTCCTGCTGTAGAGCTGTGAACAGAACTTCCATGGTGAGTTGCACGTCGTTGTCTGGCCACCAGGATCTGCCCGTCCAGCATACACGCAGTAGCTCTGCAACATGCTGTCCTCAGGGACGTGCTGACTCCCCAAGAGTGGATGTGTTGCACATCTCTTTGTAGGATTCCCCTTGTGTTTTGCAAGTATTCTGGTGCCCAAGAAGACTTTAATTTCTAGGTCATTACAGGACGGTAAGCTTTCATAGAGCCAGGAGGACATGAGGTCCTTCTGCCACCTTCCATAAACATTAAACTCTTTCCTTTCACAGGTAAGGAACCACATTTTGCCAAGGCTTCCTAATTTCCCTGTGGTACAGCCTCGAATGCTTTTGCTTTTGCCTCACAGGAGAATGCTCACTTCAGCATCTCAGAGTCGCTGATTGCTGCCATCGAGCTGATGAAATGCAACATGATGAGCCGGCAGCTGGAGGAGGAGGAGGAAGACAGCGACAAGGAGATCCAGGAGCTTAAACAGAAGATTCGCATTAGGCGCCAGCAGATCCGTACCAAGCACCTGTTCCCTGCCTGCCAGGAGATGGGCTCAGACAGTGGGTGATGTTTTTTGGGCTCATCAGCGGGTGGGATGTGGGTTTTCTGTCCGTTGCCTGTTCTTGCAGCATCCTGACTTTTTATGGGAAACAATCATGTTGCTAGGAGGGTGCTGCAGAGATTTGTGTAAGGAATGTGATTTCGTTCTGAGCCCATAGCCCATTTTCCATCCTTGATGTCCGTCGAGGATGCCACATCTGGCGATCGAGATCTCCCTTGGCTGTCAGTGACCCATGCAGACCACTTCCACTGATGGCCTGGCCGTGTTGCCTTTTCTTTGCCTCCCAGGCCTTGTGGCAACAGACAGCGAGTCCCAGTTCAGCTCCCGCGGCTCCATGCGCCTGTCTGATTCTGGCTCTGCGGAGGACGTGGAGGAGTACGAGATACAAGGTGAGAGGGAACGGCTGCTTTAGCTTCTCGCGTGGAGCCAGGCTTCTCCTGGGCGTGATTGCGTTGAGGTCGGTCACACCAAGAGGAGCATGTCCCTCTGGCCTTCAGGATGGCTTTTCCCAGACAAATGGCTGAATGCTGAGCATGAGTTTCCCTCATGTGGTGGCATGACTTTCTTTCAAAATCCTCTGTAATCCTCTCGCATTCAGAGCCTCTAGCTGGTACTTGGTTTCCGTTTCACTTGCCAGAGCAGCTGTCAGAGCTAGAGAGATGGGAGAGCTGCTGCCCTGCTCTCCTACCCAGGAGAAGGAGCCATACTTTTGCCCACTTGTCTTTTGGGTGGGAGCAGCCGACTGCTGGTCACATCCTGGCCCTAGCTGTGGTCTCTGGCCCTGGCAGCTGGGACAGCTGAGCTTATTGCATGCAGGAGACCTGCCTGGGCTCCTGGGCATCCCTTTTGTTCAAAACCTTGTTCCACCTCTGGGGTAGGTGACTCATTTCTCAGCAGAACCTCCATCACGCTGACTTTAGAGGTGCGATGAGAGACGATGGAGCAATCCAGTCTCCAGCTGTGAACTTCTCAATCTTCATGTCTCTGCTGACAACAAAACATTTCAGTTCCCGAGGGCTAGATTTTGGGCTCAGTTTTGAGGTCCATGGAGGGGTGTGTGAGTTCAGTTCTGGGTTTCTCTCCTGCAAGTGCTGCTCTTGTGTTATGCCCTTTCCCTTTGGCCTGGCCAAAGCACTGAAGTGAACTGTTTTGTCATCACCGTGTTATACAGATGGTAACGATGGATCTAACCTGATTCAAATGTCCAAGAACGGCCTCTCAGTGTCAATGGCTTCCTTGTTCTCAGGTAGTACCCCGCAGTGCTCCCTTGCGGCACGCGTGCGTGTGTGTGCAAGGTGTGTGCGTGTGTGTGCCTCGCACGTGCACACTCCTCGGTGTGTCCCCTCGGGGTATTACAGGGAGTGCAGAGGCCTCGATCTCTGTACAGGCTCCCGAGGTGTTGAGTTCATGCTGCATCAGCAGGTCAGCTTCAGACCAGGCACAAAATCACCAAAATTTACTTCCAGACCCCGGCTCAAGCCACTAGTGAGGGTATTTCAGCTGTTCTCCCGTGCTGCTCTGTGAGTGTGAACCAGATCCTTGTGATCTGCCTGCTTTGGGAACCGTGACACAGCAGCGTCCAAGTGTCAGCAAGGAAAGGCACGGAAGGGTGATGCTTTGTGGGGGAGCAGAGAGGAAGCAGAGGAGCTCTGCCACAGCACCATCCTGCAGGGTGTTTTGCCTTGCAGTGGTTTGTATGCACACAACGTGCCTGCTGTGGCGAAAGCTTGTCTTGCCTGGGCTGTGGCCCAAGATGAAGGCACAGGCACAGCTTTGTAGCTGCTGGGCTGGGTGAGAGCACAGCCCCCTACGCTGTGGGACCAGGTCTCCATCCCAGAAATCCTGTCCCTCTCCAGCGTTATGGCTTGGGATGGAGCTGCCCTGCAGCTCCCTGTCTGCTGCAGGTGAGACAGGGAGGGAGCCAGGAAGGAAGAAACCTCGCTCTCAAAATGACCCTGCTGTCAGCTTGTGGCCAGGAGGCAGAGCTAGGACGGGACCAAAGCACTCTGAAGCTGTTGGTGCCTTGGGGGAGAGTTATCCTGCTTGATGGGCGTTTTATTCACATTGGAGGCCCCGAACGCTGGGATCACGTGCAGCCAGCTCTTGCTTACCTGCTGCTGCTCTCTGCTCTCAGGCGTTTGGCACCAGCACTGCCAGAGGTGCTGATGCTCAGAGCTTCCTGGCAGCTCTGCTGCACCCAGAGCTTACAGCGCCCGTGGGTGTAGTGCAGGGTGGCTCCTCCTGGCCTGAAGCTGGCCCCTGGGGGCTGCGGTGACTTCCCTGGGTTTGGGTGCTGTTCTCCAGCATCCTGGGGACTGTCCCACGAGGAGAAAGCGTTGGCAGCAGAGGTGTTTAGGGCAAGTAACTGGAGGTCTCTGGGGAGTGTCTGCAGTTAGGGCTGGGGAAGGAGTGGTGCCAGGATCCCAGCTCTATCCCCTGAGGGAGCTTAGGGCCAAATCTGGCTCCCTCTGCCATCCCCGAGGTGATGCCAGTGCCTGAACTGGTCTCTGCCCAAGATCTCCCTGTAATGCTTGGCCCTATGTTTTGTGTGCCCCACTGTTGGCTTGAGCTTGTCGTAGCCTAGGACCATGCAAAGCCTTCCTGTGCTGAGCTGAAGGTACCAGAGCATGGTAGATCTGTCTGTCCAGTGTTGTACGTGGGCAGGAGGCTACGTTGGCCTGAATTCCCTCTTTTCTGCTCTAGAAGTCTGCTCGCTTGGTGTGGACATGTGGGTTCCTTAGCATTAGGATGCTTTCATGTTGGTTTCTAGCGATGGATGTCGAACACGGAGTGCTGCCTGTCCAAGCTGACCTCTGTTAACCCAAATCTGTAAATTTAGTGGAAGGGCCGTGAAGGCTTGCTGTGGCCTCTTTGCACGTCGTTCCTCTTCTAAAGCCAGGATCACCTGAAGGCAGGGTCCTTGGCTCCTGCAGAGCACTGCCCTAAGCCTTTGGGAATCCTCGCTCCCCATCCTGCCAGGGCAGCCCCGCTCTTTGTAGGGGAGCTGACAGCTCGTGGTGCTGGCTGTCCCCCTGCAGGGTGAGCGTGGCCAGGAGCAGACAAGCTCAGCGTGGGTCCGTGTCGCCGACCTGCTCGGGGTGCAAGAGCAGAGCGACCTTCTGCCGTCCAGATGAATTCTGCGTCAGGGTTTAGCAGAGAAACCTGCTGGAGTGAAAGGAAGAGATGAGTGGGGAAGGTAGCTCTTGGGTACTGCTGTGGTACCCAGACTGGCACTGAGGAGGGACGTGGGGCAGCCCAGGGCTGCTGGAGGGAGCTGGACCTGCTCTCTGCACAGATACTGACCTGTCTGTGGAGGCAGGGCTGCCATCCCCTGTGCTGCAGCAGCTGACAAGCTGTGTCATGGCCACAGTTACACCTTACAGGTTGTGGTTAAGTAGAGAGGAGGGTTCTGCATCCCACTGCTAACGCCCTGCAGCACCTGTACTGCTTGGAGAGCTACTAAACCTTCTAGCTAACCCCGCTGTCGTGCCCTCCTAGCTCCAGCTGTGTGTGCACAACATTTCAGGCCACGTAACCGCTAGGACTTGGTGTGTGACTTGCACCAGCAACCGCTTGTCACCCCCCAAATCCCCGGCCAACTGTGTTTTTGCATCGTCCCACCACGTCCTGGCCTTGTAATGCCACCAGGTGACGGATTAGGCTGCACCTCTCCTTGCTGCTCCGTGTTACCGGTAGCAGTTGATGCTGTAGTTTATGTGCTTTTAAACAGCTTGATGAGTTTTAACGTGTAGCTTTGGTTTGGAGTGAGTGCAGCCTCCAGCCCTGCCTGGTCTGCTTCACTGTGTTTGTTTGTGCTTCAGATGCAGACATCAAGAGGAATCCAGACTCCAGCAGGAAATCCTTTCTCTCCTCGGAGTCCATGTATGTATTCGAGTTGCGGTGAGACGTCTCGGTACCCAATTCCCCTTCCCATCCAGCTCTGCTCTTCCAAGTGCATCAGCTGCTGTTTTGTGCTGGAGCAGACGTCTTCTCCCTCCCTCCCTGTATTTACTTAGCCGTGGGGCACAGCTGGGTCCTAGTCTTGAATTTGAGAAGCAGCCCCTGGGATGATGAGGGTCGTTCACATGCTGTGTGGGCACGAGGTGGATACCTCGTGTATTGGTGTCTGCAGGGATCCCTGTACCTGCTGGTAGCAGGAGGCTGGGGAGAGGACCTGGAGCATCCAGACTGGCCAGGACAGCCTGTTAAGACTATGTGGTGCTGCCCATTTCACATCAAGCCTCTCTTTGGTGTGCCATTAGCCAGCTTTGCTTGGGGGCAGCTGCAAAGACACAAAAAAATCACATATATCAACTTCAAGCCTGTGTAGAGGTGCAGAAATAAGGTACCAGTGTTTGAGGGAGCATTTTCAGCTTGAGTTGGGAATGGGATCAGAGAATGGGGGTATGTGAAGAGGGCACAGCTCCGAGATCCCTGGCATTAACTCCTTTTGTTGAGCAGATCCCACTCCTTCAGCAACTCGAACTCGGCAGAAGCCGTCGCCATGGGCTTGCTGAAGCAGTTTGAGGGCATGCAGCTGCCGGCTGCCTCCGAACTGGAATGGCTCGTCCCCGAGCACGACGCTCCGCAGAAGGTAAGGGTGTGATTGTACAGGAAGGTACCAGAACTGCCAGGGTGGCTCCACCAAGGCACATGGGGATGCCAGGACAGGAGCAAGGGATCACCTAAGCACAGCGATTGGGGAAGCATACAAACAAAGCTCCCACTGCTCTCTGGAAATCCCAAGTCGCTGATTATTTGATCACTTTTCCGTGAACCCCTGGCTTTGTGCCCACTGCCTCCGGCCTTTGCTAGCCCTGACAATCCCTTTGTGAGGAGGGAAGGATGGGTTTTGTCCAGGCTGTGCTGCTTGCCGTGCAGTGCCTTGCCTAGCAGCCAGGAGGAGAGAGGAAGCAATGTGGGACCAGCAGCAGCTTGCGGGTGGGAGCTGTGTGGGGTAGGGGCTCTGCCTGCACGGCTGCTCACCAGCTGCTCTCGCTGAGCACCTTGATAGCTTATTTGCTGTTGGTTTTCAGGGCCTGAGACGATCTCTAAAAAAGTTCTTTAGGCGTCCCGGCTGGTATAAGAAAAGGCAGCTTTCCAAAAAGCTCCTGCTGGTACGTTGGGAGTGGACAGTGTGCCCGGAGGGAGCATGCGTGGGCCGTAGCGTGCACTAATTGCTCAACCCAGCAGTGCCCAGCCGGGTAACACCTTCCACATCTTCCCCTCCGGCGTGGAGGGTGGACTGAGTGTAGACAGCACCTTATACCAGTTCCCCTCCTCCTCTGAGAGTGGCTCTGGAAGCAAGAGGGAGGTTTGCCAGAGCTGGTGCAAACCTCCAGGGCAGCTGCTGGAGACACCAGAGAGAAGAGCTGAGAGCTGAAGATCTCCTGAAGGAGCAGGAGGCACCTCCAGCAGCGCTGTGGAAATGGCTTCTTCTCTGCCACCTGCAGCATGTTCTCACGGGGTGTTTTGTGGCCACGTCCTCCTGGGCAGCTGTGCCTCAGCCTTTTCCTACTAACGTCTGCAGAGAATAACACTGGCACCTTACCTGTCTTGTGCTCAGCCCTCCTCCGTGTGGTTTGCTCCCAGAGGCTGCTGTGTCTGGTCTCCCCAAAATGCAGGTTGCTCTTCAGTGTGTGCTGTCCTGGGGATCTAAGGGACTTGGGCTCATTGCTGCTCTAGTTCAGCATCTTGTGCCCTGCACCAGCTCCCTGCCAGGCTCTTCTGCTTGCCCATGAGCTGTGCCCCGAAGGGCTGAAGGATCACACCCCAGTGAGCTGGGAGATGTGCTCTGCTTGGGAAGCACGAGAAGCCTTGTCCAGTTTCCTGGGCTGCTTGGAGATCTGGAAAGAGTGAAAGTGTGTGGAAAAAAAAAAAAAGGAAAAGAGCCCACATGGAAACGGCAGTAGCAGAGTGCTCGGATCCCTGAGGATCCCTTCTCCAGCCCCTCTGTTCAGCAGGAGCAGCAGGGCTGGGCGCTGGGGACCAGGCAGTTTTCCAGAGGGCTGCAGCTGTAGGTTTCTGGCAAGCCAGCCAAGTGTGTTGCCTTTTTGGTCCCAGGTGGGGATCTGACCCTCTTGCTTGCCTCTCCCAGCTCCTGCCCATCCCTGACTCCCTGCCCATCTCCCCTGATGATGGAGAGCACGCTGACATCTACAAGCTGAGGATTCGGGTGCGTGGAAACCTGGAGTGGGCGCCCCCGCGACCGCAGATCATCTTCAACGTTCACCCAGCCCCAACGTAAGCACCCCTGTGGCCTTGGGCTCTCCGGTACCTGTCCTTTCCCCCTTTCCCAGCAATGCCAAGGTGGATTTTCTGCCCTTTTTGCTTTGCTGGTGGGGTTTCTCTGCTCTCAGCCTGGTAAATCCACATTAGCTGGTGCTGTGCAACGGAGCTGGTGCCTGTGGATGCTGCTTTTGGTGTGCACCGGCGCTTTTCCCCTCTCCTTAGCTGTTGTCCACACTTAGGTGGCAACAAATATGAATGTCCCTGCCCCGGAAAGCTGTGACAGTGCCCCTCTGGTGCCAGCAGGGCTGGATTCATGCACTTTGTCTTTTGTCTCTGGGCAGGAGGAAGGTGGCTGTGGCCAAGCAGAATTACCGCTGCGCGGGCTGTGGCATCCGCACTGATCCTGGTGAGTGCCGGGGCCCTGACCCGTAGCTGGAAAGCAGGGAATAGCCCATGAACGAGTGGGAAGGAGGAGACAGAGTGGGTGGGTTGTGGCAGAGCTCAGCGTGAGGTCCTTCCAGTCCTTCCTGAATGCCTAGGCTACATGGGACTGATGGGCACAGGGCGGTCCCAAATTTTTCCGCAGTCTGTAGGGAGCTTGCAGACTCCAGTGTTGAGCAGCTGGGGGCTGAAGGAGGTGGCAGCAGGCAGAACACCCTGCTTGGTGGGAACGTTGAGCAGAATCGGGAGTCTTGATACGTGGCTGGGCAGAGCCTGCACATCATCCGACCTCCCTGTCTCCCTGGGCTGGGCCAGATTACATCAAGCGGATGCGGTACTGCGAGTACCTGGGGAAGTATTTCTGCCAGTGCTGCCACGAGAACGCCCAGACGGTCATCCCCAGCCGCATCCTGCGCAAGTGGGACTTCAGCAAGTACTACGTGAGCAACTTCTCCAAGGACCTGCTGAGCAAGATCTGGAGCGACCCACTCTTCAACGTGCAGGATATCAATCCTGCCCTGTACAGGAAAGTGAAGTCTCTCAACCAAGTGTGGGTAAGACCCTTCCCGTGCCTCTCTGCGTGGGGTTTGGGTGGGGTGGGTGGCTGCCAGTTGTAAAAACGTGCTGGAGCAGCTGGGGAGAAGCGGATATTTCAGGTTTTGAAGCTTAAAACCTCAGCGCTGCGGGTTTCCGTTCATATCTTGTTTCCTGTACAGTAACATAGAGAGGGAAGGAATTTCTGCATGGTGTTCAGCTGGGCCTTGGTGCTTTATTTCCTGGAGCACGCGCTGACTGGGTTGTGCTCGCTTTATCCAGCATGGTGTAAACGTCTCAGTACCTGGGAAACTGCAGCTGAGGAGCAGCAGGCATTGCACCAGTGCAGGAAACGGGGCAGACGTGTTTAGCTAAGGACTGTGATCTGTTTACTGATTCTTGTGTCCCGCCTTCCTCTCCAGATGCTGCGAATCCAGCTCTTCCACATGAAGAACATGTTTAAGACCTGCCGCCTAGCTAAAGAGTGAGTCCTGGGATGTGAGGCTAAGCTGTTTGCTGTCCTGTGTCTGTCCCATGGCAATTTTTAATGCGGGTCTGTGCAGACTGAGGATAAATGGAGGCTTGCAAAGTCTGTCCTGATATCTCTGTAAGCTCTGAGCTTGTTCCTGTCTCTTACCTCTGGCACTGTTGAAGCCTTGAGGAGCTCAGTGGGGGCTTTGGGAGACGGTGAAGTCCAGCAGATTGTGGTGTGCACCAGGTCCCACTGCATCAACTGCAGCGATTGGGGTTGATTCGGGGTCTTGTTGGCATCCTCTGCTTCCTAAAAGCCTCCTAGTCCAGGCATGGAAGGTGTTTGCTGAGGGCTCCTTCCAAGATCCCACCACAAAATGAGATGGTGACTTGGTGAAGCGCTGAGTGGAGGGAGAGAGAAAGCAGAAGCAGTGCAGAGAGAGGACTTTGTGCAATCCCTCTGCTCTAAGCTCTATTTTTTCTGTCCTTGCAGCCTCCTAGACTCCTTTGATGCAGTGCCCGGCCACTTGACGGAAGATTTGCACCTCTACTCCCTGAGCGACCTCAGCGCCACGAAGAGGGGGGACCTGGTGCCTCGCCTGACAGAACTACTGAAGGCAGGCAGCCTGCACGTTGAGAAATGCATGGTAAGGCTTCACCCACCTCCTGTGCAGCATTGCACTCTTTTGAGCACCCATTGCTGCATAAATAGCCAGCAGGGAGGCCTTTGACATGCAGAGCAACCACAGAATTAATTGGTTAAATGCTAGCTGCTCCTGCCTGTTACACAGAGCTGCTACCCAGCAGGTGTGGGATGTTTCTTACCCCATTTTGGCTTTCTCTTCGCTAACATACGTTGATTCTGCTTTTCCATGCTGGGGATGGACTGTTGCACATGGCCAGGGCAGGACACTGCGTCCTACTGTCCTCCTCTCTACCTCCTGTCCGGCTTGCCAGGGAGATGAGGAGCATTTAGCCACTTTTTCCTCACCTTTTCTTCCAGTTGTGCCAAGCTAAAGGCTTCATCTGCGAGTTCTGCCAGAATGAAGACGACATCATCTTCCCCTTTGAGCTCAACAAGTGCAGGACGTGTGAAGGTGAGGTACTGGGGAGAAGCAGGGAGGGGATTGCAGCGTCCTCTTGGACAAATCTGGAGGGTGTGGAGAGCCAGCCAGCCTGGGTCAGCCTCCGCCAGCCCGCAGCTCTCAGATGCTCTTCCTCTCTCCCTGCAGAGTGCAAAGCCTGCTACCACAAGTCCTGCTTCAAGTCCACCCACTGTCCCCGCTGCGAGCGGCTCCAAGCCCGGCGGGAGCTGCTGGCCAAGCAGAGCATGGAGTCCTACGTCTCGGACTACGAAGACGAGTTGGAGCAGCAGGAGGCAGCAGCAACCACATGAGCGTGTGGCAGCAGAGGAGCAGGTAGCGGGTGTTTATTTATACCTGTGGCCTTCATCACCAGAGACTGAGCCAAGCGGACTTGTGATGAGGAGCAGCGCTGGGACACTTGTCATGCTGGGTGCTTGGAGCGCTGGCTTGAAGGGAGCTGTTTTTCCCTGGGCAGCAGTGCTGGGGAATGAACATTTTCCATCCTCTAAGTCTGCTCCAGGTACCAGTCACCTCCCTGCCGCCTTGGCTTGGGGAAAGGCAGCCACCCCTGTCTGTCCTGCAGGCTGAACACGGACCTTTACCAGGCAGTCGCTCACGTGCTGGGCTGCAGCCTTCCCCTTTGGGAGCCACTGGGCCAGGCAGGGCTGCAAGGCCAGTCCCCATCCCCTCCTGCCTGGGAGGCTCCCCAGTGGGGTCAGCACTTTCTGCTCAGCGGCTGGACACTGGAAGCCCTGGCCACAACCCCTCCTGGGAGGCAGGAATCATCTCCGAGTCTTCCCCAGCTTGTCTTGCTGCTTCTTTGTGTTTGTGGAGGGAGGCTGGGGGGCTGAACAATACGTTTAGCAGCTCCCTTTTTCACATCTGGACTGGAACTACTGCCAGAGACACATTTCTCTTCCTCCAGGATCAGGACAGAGGAGGTAAAAATGGTAAAAATGTGGTGTGCCTGCCCGCCTCGTTCCCACAGAGGCAGCACCCAGGGGGCATCCAGGAGGTGCAGCCACCTGAGGGGACCCGCTTTGCTGCTGGGCATTGCAGAGGAGATCTTGAGGCAAGAGTGCAGCAAGCGAGGCTTCAAACCTCACTTCTCCCTCATGCTGCTCATCTGTTCTTGGGGATTTCTCCTCCTCTAGGGCTGGCAGTGTCACCCTGGGATGCGTGTGAAGGCTCGTAGCTCAGCCCTCCAGGTGCCTCCCCCCAGCCTCTGTCACACTTTGTTCTTTTAGGTTGGGCTTTTTTTTTTTTTTTTTTTTTTAACTGGCTGGATTTGGTTTTATTTTTTTAACGCAGTCGTTTGTGTTTTTAACCGTTTGCTCCCCACCTCCCAAGAAGGTGCTGCTGGAGATGTTCCTACGTGAGGGGCTATAAAACCTCCAGAGCTTTCCTGCTCCTGGTCCCTCACCCCTGACCGGGGCTGGCAGCTGCCAGGTGCCCCTCTCCCATCGGACCTGCTCCCCTTGGGAGAGGGGTCACTGAGCCAGGCAGAGCCTCAGGGGAGAAGCTGGACAGGTTGCTCCCACGGGGGTGCACTTTTGGGGAGAGGGATTGGCACTGGGGGTGCTGCAAGGTGCCGCTGCATCCAGGGGCTGCTTTGTCCCACGGTACGGGCAGTGTCCAGCACCAAGGTAGCACTGGGGGCTGGAGCCCACCCAGCCTGGCAGGCAGGTGGTGGGAAGGATGAAGGGTGTTGAGGGACAGGGGACACCAGCTTTCAGCCTGGCACGTCACCTCTCTGATGGCAGGGTCAGAGGCTACTTACCAGCTCTAGCATTCCTGGCCTGGGACAGGTAGATCCACACCTTCTCCCTCATGTTTCTGCCTCCTCCTGTCTTTATCCTCATTTTCCCAGGACAGCAGCTGCTCTCCTGCTTGCTCCGCAGCTGGCAGGAGCTCTACAAGCCTTGAAGTTGCCAGCCTCGCAAGCGGAGAGCATTGCCACCGTCCTTGCCTCTTGTCCCCATGCTGCCACCTGGCTCGGCAGGTCCGGAGCTGGTCTCCCCCCTCCTAGGAGCTGGCTCAGAGCAGCACACCTTCACCCACACCCTTTTGTTTGAAGCACTTTAACGTCGCGGGCCGCTGGCCGAGCTGAGCCCACGTCCAGTTCTAGAAGCACTGAGTACCTTTAGAGACGAGCGAATGGATTTTGGTTTATTTCTGTTTTTTCCCCCCCCCCCCCCCCTCTGGATGCAATGGGAACCCGAAACCCAGTGGAGGTCTCTGGGCAAGGTGACGCACAACACTACCACTGCTGCCACGTCTGGAGGGACAGCCAGGGGCTGCCCTGGCACTTAACCGGAGCCCTCCCCACGGGACTATTGCACAGCAGAGCAGTGAAACGCCGTCCCTAATAAACTAAGTTAAACTCAACGTGGTTTCAACTAAATGTGGTTGTGTTCTGAGCTGTACTGAGGCCCCTGCCTGCAGCAGGGCTCGTGCACTGACCCACAAACACCGGGGATACAAACTGTAAACCTCACACCAAAAGGCCAGGGGGGAACTGTTTGAGGGCGCTTGGGCAAGCCCAGCACCGCGCTGGCTCCGCACCGAGGAGCTCTGCAGGAAGCATGGCATCAGGAGCCTGGTTCTTGGGATTTTTCCCCAGAAAAAGGAAAAACTAAGCTGTAGGTGTAAGCTGCACAGACCCTGAGCACAGTGGTTGTAGGAAAGCTTTCTGGCTGAGGATTGCACCTTGCTGCCTGCATCAAGCCCTGCACAGCTGCCTCCTTTCTAGCTGGGGGTAACACAAAGCAGAAACCTGCAAAACCCTGGGGCTTGCCGCTGCTAGGAGCCCTCCAGCAGCACTAATCATGGGTCAGGTGTGAGCCAGCACCATGACAAAGGCACGTCCACCCCGAGCAGGGAGGAGCACGACCCGTCTCACCCCTTGCACCCCGAGCACCGCTGTGCCGGTCACTGGGCGAGCTCTCGGGGGGCGTAGCGGCGCTCGAACTGGTCCACGTCAAACTTGCGCTTGCAGCCGGAGTAGTTCATGTAGCGGATCTTCCCGAAGACGTCCCGCTCCTTCCAGCCCTGGTCGTGTATGCCGCAGATGGACCAGAGGCAGCCTGGTGGACACGGAGGCGGACATCAGCTCTGCCCCGTGCCAGCGGGGTGCCAAGGACAATGGAGAGGCTGAGAGCCCTGTCCCCATGCTGTGGCCGCCAAGGGAGGGGACCCCCACCCCATAACCCATCCCACAACGTGCCTACGTAGCCGTTGGGGTCTCTCCCGTCCAGCTCGTAGCGGTCGTTGAGGTAGATGGCAAATTGCAGGGCCTCCTCGGGGGAGCGGGTCCACTCCAGGATCTTCTTGGCCCAGTACATCCGCAGGAAGCCGTGCATCTTGCCCTCCCGAACCATCTGCAGCTGTGGGGAAAGGGACAAACACAGGGCTCAGCTTGTGTCCCAGCCCTTCCCAGACCCCATTCACCCCACGGCACGGCCGCAGCCCCCTTGGTGTGGCTGGGGGTCCCAAGGGAGGCAGCGGGGCCTTTGGGGTCCCCGACCTGGGCAGCGTTCCAGAGCGGGTCGTGCGTGGCGGCCTGCTCCAGCTGCTGCAGCTCGTAGAGAAAAGGCCTCTTGTCCTTGGCGTGGAGCCTCAGGGTGGTCTGCGCCCAGTCGTAGGCACCTGTGGGAGATGAGGGACACCGCTGAGCGCCCTGCTCCATGGGCGAGGGGGGAACCAAGCGTTGGAGACCCCAGCCCTGCAGGCAGCCTCGCAAGGGGGCATTACGCCTCCTGCCCTGTATCTAGATGATACCGATGGCACATTACTGCCCCTACGGCCCCTTCTTTAGGGAAAAGAGGGGCTTGCCAGGTTGGGGTGAGCACAGTTTGGGCCCCTAGGGTTGCCCACCCGCCCCGGGGCACCACCTTGCAGGCTGTCGTAGTTCTCGTTGTAGTAACAGAAGTTATCGGCCAGCTCCCTCCGCACCACGGCCTCCTCCACGAACGCGTCCACCGACTCCTTGTGGGCACGCCGGTGTTTCTGCACCTCCAGGATGGCTCGCTGGGTGGACACCTGGCCTGGGGACAGGGGGGAAGGCGTGGGTCCCGGTCACCCATCGGGTCACCCAGCTGTGATGCTGAGCGTGGCAGGACGGCCGGGGCGCTCACCGAAGTGGAACCAGGGAGAGAGGTTGCTGAGAGCCGCCTTGTTGGGGTCGTTTCTGTGGGAGCTGAAGGATTTCAGCCGCTCGGCGATGAAGGACTGCAGCACGGCCAGCCCCGCCGAGGTGCCGGGGGTCGCCCACTCCACCTCCGCCACCGAGCGGTCCACCTGCAGGCTGGAGTAGCAGGCGTCCCACGCGATGGGCTGCAAGCAACCAAGCGGTGTGAGGGTGTTTGCTGTGCTAGGGCTGAGCCCCGGCAGCAGATGCTCTCCAGCCAGGGCTGCCCTGAGCCGTATTTACATCCCCCATGTGCCCACCACTTAGGGCTGTCCCCAACCTGCCAGCCCCCAGCTCATGCCAGCTACAAACCAGCCCTGCACGGCTGAGATTTGCTCAATATCTGGAAGAATGGGGTGGGAATCTCCCTTCCCCAGGGCCTCCCCATCTCCCACTGCCTGTGGCCAGGTCATCGTCCCCGCTCCCAGGATCACAAAGCAGCTGTAAAGCTATCCGGGGCTGGATGCGGAGGGTTTGCCCCAAGTACCTCTGCGGGGCAGGACGGGGGATGCGGGTGCCGAATGACGGGAGGGAACTCGGTGAGGAACTCCGGGAGCTGGCTGTGGATCTTGCCCCGGATGGTCCTGGCGCTGTACTCCTGCTTGGGGGAGGTGACCCAGCAGGGCACGATGTTGTGGGCATCCACCTGGGAAGCAAAGCCGCGGAGGAGGAGCCGTAAGCAAATGAGAAGCAAATGAGAAGCAAATGGTCCTGATGGCACGACCCACACCCAGGACAACGTCCTCACCCCTCCCTGCTCAGGCCACTCCAGTACACCTCTACAGTGATCCCAAACACAAGACCCTTTGTTTATTCCCTATCTCACCAGCCTAGGTTTCCCCACGCCCTCGTAGATCACAGGGACCCACCTGCACAAAGGGCACGTCCTCGGGCAACCTCTCCCTGACGTCCTCCACCCACTGCCTGGGGACACGCAGGGGACAGAAATCCGTCACCAGCCCCCCCACGCCTTGCTGCACCACGAAGGGGGGCAGCACGTCCTTGGCGTAGCCCAGCAGCAAGTGGAAGGGGATGTTCAGCTCCGTGCACTCCTGCAACGAGACGAAGAGGGCTGGGGGACGGTCCTGGTGGCTCCGTGTCCCCCCAGGACCCCCGCGTGTCCCCGCGGTGGCCGTACCTTGCTGACCTCCTGCAGCCCCCGCAGCATGAAGCCGTAGTGGCGGATGGTGGCACCGAGGAATTTGGGCACCAGGCAGAAGCAGACGCGCAGAGGCAGCTCCTGTTTGAGGGCCAGGCGCTGGGCGTAGAGGAAAGCCCAGTTATCTGGGGAGGGGGGGGATAAAGCACAAGGGGCTGTGCCGGGGATGCGCTGCGAGGGGAAGGAGCCGGGGGCTGCGCATGGGGAGCCCCCCCAGCGCCCCCCGGCTCTAGGGAAGGGTGGAGGCGGGGGGGTCGCATCCTTACCTTGCACCCTCTGGTCCCGGGACATCCAGTAGAGGATGCATTTGGCGTCCTCCAGCAGCTCGGGGCCCCGGGAGACGAGCCGGACCCGCTTCTTGTTGTACCTGAACTCCCGCACCGAGGGGGCGGCCGCCCGCCGGGCCGCCCGCAGCGCTGCCTCCAGCCTCCCCTCGGCCTCTTCTTCCTCCTCCTCCTCCTCTTCCTCTTCCTTCTCCCTCCTCTTCGCAGCCTCGCCACCCCCGGAGGCTTTCCTCTTCCCGCTGCCCCTCGGCATCCTCAGCCCGGTACAGCCCCGGGACCCCTTGCCCGACGGCTGCCAACCCCACCAGGGACCCCCGGAGCCTCCCCCACGTGGCGCCGGGCGTTATACAACAAGGGGCGGGGCCAAAGAAAAAGGGGCGGGGCTTCAGGATAAGGGGCGGGGCCTCCTGGCCGTGCACCGCCCAGGGGCTGCTGTCCCTGCCCCTAAACCCAACCTGGTCCCCCCATGGGGTCCCCGCTGGCACCGACCCCCCCCCATGCCCAGCACGGCCCCAGGGGTGCTGGGGATGGCCCCGGGGTGCTGGGGGTCCCGCTGCCACCCGTGGGTGCCTGCTGGGCACCGCACCCAGCCCAGGGAGTGGCCCCGGGGGGGTGGAAACCCCCTTCCCTGCCACCACCTGGGGAATAAAAGCGCTCACCTGGGTGCTCTGCCTCTGTCCGGCAAAGGGAGCGCGCACAGCGCAGTGCCGGGGCTGCGGGGAGGGCTCGGAGCTGGCCTTTTTTGGGAGGGGGGCATTGCTCCCACCCTCCTGGACATGGCCGGGCACAGAGGAGGGCTGATCCTGCCCCTGCTGCTGCTGCTGCTGAGCCTCGCCGTGCCCGAGCTGGCACTGGGTAAGGGCTGAGCGGGATGCACGGGGAGCTGGGTGGCCCCGGGGTGGCTTCGTCTCCACGTCAAGTTTTGTTTCGATGGCATCTCCGGCAGGCAGAGGAGGCCTCTGCTGTGCTGCAGCACAGAGCTCCAGGGCTGCACCTTGCTGTCTGGGTCACCTTCCCTGCTGGCAGGGGTGCTGGGCTGTTGTAGGACCGGGAAACTGCAAGCATTTGCTCTCAGCACAATGCAGAAGTGATGTCCAGGGAGGAAATTCAGGGCCTGCAGCCTTATGGCCTCCTACAAACCCTGGGGAACAGCCCCCGACCCCATCCCTCAACCCCTGCAGAGCTTACATGGGTTGCAGCACGTCTGCCATGCAAGCAGGGATTTTCTCCCCTCTCCCTCCCTTCCTACGGGGCTGGCTTCCCCCGCTGCCACTATTTATGCATCGCGTTATCGGTTCCTGAAGATCTGCAGCAGAGAGCTTTGTGTAAACTGCCCGGGAGATTCCAGCCTGAGCGCGGTAACCGGTTCCTGCTCAGCTCTTCCCGTCAGACGGGTTTGTTTGACTTCCCCCCCGGAGGGATGGAGAGGGTGGCACGGGGCTTATCGCTGGTGCCAGGAGGTGTTTCTGCCCAGAGGGTGGCCGTGCCCGCAGCTGGTTCCTTGTTCATCAGGCTGGGGCGTTTATTGTCCTTCCACACTGATGAGCAGGGTGCTGCTGCTCAGGAGGAACCCGTGTAGGGTCCCTGCAGGATGGCAGAGCCCCACTGCTGACCCCATAGCCTAGGGAGCCTCCAGGAACCGGTGGTGGTGGTGCTGAGCCATCCCCAGCTCCATCACGGTGACACCTTGCTGCCCACCTCTTTGCAGGGACCACAGCCACAAATGCTTCGGTGACCTCAGCTCCCTCCACCTCCCTGACACCCGTGGAGACCCCGATGCTGCTGCCCACCACCGACACAGCCTCCGTGCCTCCCTCCAGCCCAGAAACGGGAGCCTCCACCCCAGAGACACCCAGCGTGCCGATGGGTCCCTTCACCAGCAGCACCCTGCCGCCCTGGGGCAGCAGCCTGGCAGCCCCCAGCAGCCCCCCGTTGGAGGTGAGTGGCAGCGTGGGCTCTCCCACCAGCACCACGCTGCACCCTTATGCCACCAGCACCGCCGCCACCACGCCCCCAAGCCCAACCTCTGCAGTCACGATACCCACCCGGCCTGAGGTGACAGCAGGCACATCGCTGGGGACCGGTGTGTCCCCAGCTCCGAGCACCAGCTCGGCAGGAGCTGCACCAAGCTCGCTCCCCACCCTCCCCTCCACCTCTCTCCCCTCCACCTCGGTGGTCACCACGAGCACCAGCAAAGGGCCAGCGGTGACCACAGCGCTCAGCACCACATCCCCGGGGAGCAGCAGCCCCGTTCCCATCACACCAACCGAGCCCTCCACAACCCCGCCGGACCCCACAACGCCTCTGGATCCCACAACCCCCTCCCACCCCAGCACCGGGGGCCCTGGGAGCAATTCAACCCCCAGCCAGCCCCCAGGGACCACCAACGGGACCGTGGGGACACCCCCGGACACCCCCCAGAGCCCCGCTGCCAGCACCGCAGGTGAGTGCAGGGGGAGTGCAGCGCCCGGCCGCGGGCTTTATATAGGGCGGGGAGGTGGGCGTGGCCAATGGAATGGGCGTGGCTTTACGGGCGTGGCTTGAATGGGCGGGCGAGATGTGGGCGTGGCCAGCGGTAGGGCGGTGCCGGGGATGAATGGGCGGGCGGCAGTGGGCGTGGCTACTAATGGGCGTGGCCTCGCGGTGGGCGTGGCCCCGTGGTGGCGCGCTCCCCGTGGTGGCGCGCTCCCCGTGGCGCCCCCGCCACCGGAGCCCCGTCCCCTGGGCGCCCCCCGTGCTCCTCTCCCCGGCACCCTTGGGTGCCTTCGTCCCGGCCGCTTGCGGGGCCGTGCCCGGTGCCTGCGGGCGCCTTCGTGCGGGCTCGATCGTGAGCCCGGCCAGAAGGAAGCGGCCCCGCGCCGCCGTGACACGCTCTGGGGAAGTGATGCCTGCGCAGACGGCCCGGGAGAGAAGTCCTTGGGCTGGAGCACGCCCTTCCTGAGCGCCGCCTGCTCTCCCGGCCGCTTGCTCGGCCGCAGGCAGAGCGGGGCTGTTGGCTCCCGGGGGCTGCGGTGCTGCTGGCACCGAGCATCACCCCTGTCTCGGGGCGTAGGGACGGCCCCAGGCAGCCCAGCTGCTTCCCCGGGCTTTTTCCCATCGGAGCCGTCCCCTCACCAGGCAGAGGATCTCTGCCCCGGGGGCTGGTGGAGGTCTGCTGGGCATCGCACCCACCCCTGGGAGCACCCCCTTCCCTGCCAGCACCCAAGGAATAAAAGCACCCACCTGGGTGCTCTGCCTCTATCCGGCAAAGGGAGCGCAGCCACCGCAGTGCCAGGGCTGCGGGGAGCACCCGGAGCTGGCCTTTTTTGGGGGGGCATCAGCTCCTGCCCGCCTGGACATGGCCGGGCACAGAGGAGGGCTGCCCCTGCCCCTGCTGCTGCTGCTGAGCCTCGCCGTGCCCGAGCTGGCGCTGGGTAAGGGACGAGAGGGATGCATGGGGAGCATCGCTGCCAGGGTGCTTGGGTGGCCCCGGGGTGGCTTTACCCACAGTGGGGGGCACGGGAGGGGACACGCTGTGGGTGCTGCTTACTGAGCAGGAGAACGGGGCTGTGCTGTGTAAGCAACAGGTTTTGCTTCATTTCTGCTGCCTCGCACAGCAAATTCCCTCTGCCTCTTCCTGGGGGCTGCCTGGGGCTGCAGCTGCTTGCTCTCGCCTCTCCGGGGTGGACGGGATGCAGAGGTGGGCTCCCACCTCCTCCCTTGTGCGAGGATGGGGCCCTCCGGAGCAGACATCCACCTGGGCAGGGGCTGCGAGCAGACCTTTGCCCTTCATAGTATTATTATTTAACTTCTGGCAGGCTGCAGCAGCTCAGGGAGGAGGTGGCTGCTTGACCTGAATGCTACAGCGACCTCAGCTCTCTCTGCCTCCCTGAAACCCACAGAGACCACGGCGCTGCCGCCCACCACCGCCTCCACCGGCACAGCCTCCAGCCCCGAAAAAGGATCCTCCGCTCCAGAGACACCCAGCACACCCCCGGGGAGCAGCCGTCCCTCTCCTCCCACCACAGCCCCACACACGGGTGCATCCACTGAGCCCTCGACAGCCCCTCTGGACACCACAGCCTCCCCCCACACCAGCTCTGGGGTGCCCGGGAGCACCCCAAATCCCAGCCAGGCACTGGGGACCACAAACGGGACCAGCCCTGGTGCCTCCACCCTGACCACGGGGACATCCCCGGACACCCAGGCGTCACCCCGCAGCCCCGGTGCCACCACGGGTGAGTGTGGCTGAGGGGTGAAGGGTGGGTCTTCCCCAGGTTTAGGACCCTCTGGCTAACTAACTAGAACCACGTTGCTTTGCCCAGGCACCTCCCCTGCCACCAACTCAACCCAGAACCCAAACAACACCTCCAGCACCTCCACAGCCCAGCCGACGGCACAACCCGCCTGCCCCGGCATCGTGAGCCCAGGCGGTAAGTGCCACCTCCTGGGACCCCAAACTCTTCTCTGAAGCCTTTATGGCAAGGCCCACATGTCCCATGGGCATGGTGGTGGCCTTTTGGGGTCCTGCAGCCCCTCTCCTTTTGCCCTGTTCTCAGCCTGGGGGCTCTGTTGGTGTGCGGGGCGCGTGGTTTGCTGTGCGCACGGGGGGTGGCGCAGAGCAGGGTGGCGCAGACACCGTGCCTGAGGGTGGGGGGCACACCTGAGCCTGCACAGCTCTGGTTGTGGTGCTGGGGAGAGACCCCAGGCGTCAGGTGGAAGGGGAACCAGCAGAGCTGTGTCTTCTGCTCCCAGCGGAGTCCCACATCTTCCTGTCCATGCGCCTGGCCGGCCCCGTGGACCCTGGGAACAAAACAGTGCAGGACCTGATCATGTCCGAGGTGAGCTGTGCCCGCAGCCCTTCCCAAGGGGCTCTCCCCTTTGCCTGGCTGGGGACAGGGGGCAGGAAACCCCTTTTGGGACCCCCTGTCAATGCTGTTTGGTGTCACGGCCGTCCTCTGCCCCCAGCTCCGCCACGGGCTGCAGGCCATGTTCCCGCACGCCAACTTCACCATGCAGTGGAGTGGGAAGAAACCCTGAGCGCTGCCCCACGCTGCAGCCCCCCAGCCGCCCGTGGCACTGAGGAAGACGAGGAAGGAGCCCCTGCAGCCCGTTGTCAGCCCCTGTGTGCTCCGAAATAAGCAGATTTCAGGACCTGGCTGGCTGTGGGGGCACAGCCGGGGGGTCCCACGTCGCTGCTCTGCTCCCCCCCTGGCTGCCTGCGCCGTGGGGCTGTGGAAATCCTGTGGGCTGAAATCCTTCCCTGTTTTTTTTTTCCTCAGTCTCTGGTTAAGGAGACGGCCGCAGCGTCTATCCCCCCGCAGCGAAGTCATTTATTAACTGATTAATTAGGCAGATAAAATCAGGCCGAAGCAGTTCTTACCCTCAGCAAGTCACCTCGCGGAGTGATTAAAAAGTGAAATAATGACCCAAATGGCTGTGTTGTTACTGCGGGTGGGGGGGGAGGTGTTTTTGGCTGATCCCTTCCTGCAGCCCCTGTCCCACCAAGGGAAAGGGCGTTTGGGGCTGCAGACACCAAACCTGGGGACTGCTCCCAGGCAGCTGAGCTGTCACCCAGCAGCCAGGAGGGACACGAAGCCACCTCGGAGCCACCCAGCTCATAGGGTCTGGGCAAGGTGGGGGGCTCGGTGGGGTCTGGAGCCCCGAGAGCTCACCAGGGTGCTGCGATTTGGGCAGGATCTGTCCCCAACCCACTGCTGGTTCCTTTCATTCTGGTCTGTGTGAGTCGCAGGCCGGGCTGGGACAGGGAGGGGGCACGAATGGGGACATAAAAACACGTCCCCCTGTGGTCACACAGTGGCCCTGCTGATGGTGACCCCAATTCTGGGAGAGAGAGGACGGGAACTGCCTGGCCCTGAGGCTCTGGGCTGTGTCACCTGCTGCTGGCCACCAGCCCCAGCTGGATGGGGTTCTCCTCCTCCGGGACCTGCACACGTTTCCCCACAGGGAAAAGCAGCCTGCAGGAGCACACCCCAATTCCCCAGGGAGCTGTTTCCCAGCCGGGATGCTGCCTGGCTTTTTGGGAGGCTTTTTTTTTTTTTTTTTGAGCCCTTAGCACAGCGCTGCTCCTGCTGCAGCGGGGTGCAGAGCAAAGGGGAAGCAGGGCAGAGCCTGCTGGATGGGGTCCCCGCTCCCCACGCCTTGTAGGGCACGGGGCAAAATCATCCTCGTGCTCTGCCCACGCCGTGGCGCCGGGCCAGGAGCCCTCCCACGCCGAGTCCCACCGGGCTGATCCTGCCGGCTGCTGAATCCATAACTTCAGACCCCGGGACGTGGCGCGGGGCCAAGGCCGGCAGACGGCAGCCAAAGTGCGTCACAAAGGGAGGAAAAAGGTCCCCAAGTGCTGGGATGAAAAGGTGACCGGGGCACTTACCATCCCCGTCCGGCACAGCTGCCTTCGTGGCAGGGGGAGGAGATGCTCCGGTGGTGGCCAAGCCCCCCCCTGCCCTCATCCTGGGACAGAGCAGAGGGGACCCGGCTGTGACGGGGGTGCTGTGATCCCAAAATGGGGACACGGGGCTGTGACAGGCTCCCGGCACGGCTGAATGCTTGCGCTCTGGGTGCCTGCTGCTTGCTGGGCTCTGGGTACCGCCCCGGGAAGCTGCAGCCCTCCCAGAGCCCCCGCTCGCAGCTGGGGGAAGGTGATGGCAGCCAGCTGTGCCTCAGCACCAGTCCTGTGGGTCCCAGTTTGAATTTTTCCCACCTTCCACTTCCCAGTGTGGACGTCTTTAGGGGTTTTCTCCTCTGTGCTGTGGGGCCTCCCCACCAGGACGGGGTTTTGCCACCATCACCTCGCTAGGATGAGCTGCTGACTGGGACAGGGATGTTGCTCGCAGTGAGGGGCTCTTCCAGCCCTCAAACCATCCCTCACCCTCCTGCTGTAACCTATTTCCCTCCATCAGCATCATCCCTGGTTGCAGACCCCTCTCCCCGGCACCCAGGGGGACCCTCACCTCCGGAGGGTGGCACCAGCCCCTGGTGACCGAGGTGTCCCCTCCAGCGTCCCCCTCCCCTTCACCGCGCTGTGCCCGGCGCACCAAATGATCCAGAACCTGTGGGGTTGATGGATAACCTGGATAACCCGTCCGTCCCCCCCCCAAGCCCCCTCCAGATGCCCTTGCCGGCAGGAGATGCCGTAATCTCCGCGGGGCTGGAACAAGCAGCCCATTAATTCCAGGAAGGCCGATAAGGCGCTGCCGTGCCACGCTGTGCTGCCTGCTGCTGAGCCCCCCGGCGCTGGGGTTCCCGGCACTGCCCACCCCAGACCCAGGATCCCGAGGGGATCCCATCCTCAGATCCAGCACCTCCCCGCCCTGGGTTTGGTGGGACCGTGCTGACCCCCAAACCCAGGCTGTGTCTGTGCAGATCTGAGTCCTGTGCTCTCTGTCCCATTTCTTGGCTCCGGTGTCCATCCTGTGCTGGGCCGCCTCGATAACTGCGGATGAGAACTGGCCCTGAGAGATCTGGCGGCTTGCTGGGATCCTGGTTTGGGGCACAGCAGAAGGATCTACGGGTTTGGGGCACAGCAGAAGGATTTAATGCACAGCCCCTTCCCGGGGTGAGAGCCGGACGCCGTGCTCATAGCGAGGACAATCTGGGTGCCAGGGTTCAGAGAGATCCTTGGATCCTCCCCCTGATCTATACCTCAGCTCTGCTGGCCCAAAATAGGGCAGAGGGGGCTTTGGGGAGCACAGAGGAGAGGAAGCTTTTGGGAGCTGTCCCCCCGCATCGCCACCGCTCTCCCCGTTCGTTCCGGGCGAGCGGTGATTTACGGCCAGCTCCCGGTGCCCGGGCAGGGGGGTGAGGCGTGGGTGTGTTGGTGTGACGGGTTTTTGGCGTGACTTGGCCACCCCTGGCATCGCCCACGCTGCCGCTGCCACCGCCGCCAGCTCCACCGAGGCCGGCTGGGGCGGGCACGCCGCGCTAATGGCAGCGGGCAGGAGCCGCCCGCGGGCACTGCTGGTTAAGGAGCGATTAATTGCTCACCAAACACCCACTGCTGGGTGTTGTGCAACGCCTGTCACCCCCGGGGAGCCCCGAGTGGGGAGCAGAGGCTGTAGGGGTAGAGGGCTGGGAGGTGGGGGGGATATGGGGTGCAGCAACCCAGCACCCGCCCCGGCACTGCTGCGCCCGCACGCAGGGTGGTGATGCTGGGGGTCTGGATGGGGCTCCCCAGTGCTCCCAGTCATGGAGGAGTACTGGGAGGGGCTGGGTGATGCCCCAGGGCCTGCCCCAGCTGTATGTCCCCCAGGCTGTGCCCTGGCTGGATCAGGTCCCTGTGGGGTGGATTTTGGGTGCCCCCCACCCCGCACCCAGCTGTAAGGGGCCGGTGCTCCCTTGGGGACCCCAGAGCCTCGCGGGGAGGTGGAGGGGAGGGCGGGGAGGGAAGGGGCTGGGGACAGGGACGTGGAGGGAGAGCACCGGGGGCGGGAGGGGACCTGCCTCCTCTGCCATCCCTATAAAGAGGAGGGACCTGGAGCGGGATTGCACCTGTGGGACTCCAGCTCCAGCAGGAGAGCGGGGCCGGGGCTGCACCTCGCTGCTCTCCCCGCTCCCTTCCAGCTTCCCGGTGCTCCAGCAGCATGGGGACCAGGGGATGGACGCTTCCAGCCTTCGTGGGATGCTGCCTATGGGTTCTGCATGGTATGTCCCGTATCCTGCTACCCCAGTCCTTGCAAATCCCCGGCGCAATCTGCCCCAGGGGGAATGGCTGAGATGGTTTTTTCTTTTTTTTCCTTCTGGCTTCATTGGAAACTTTTCCTAGGATGAGTGCTTGCAGTCCTTTGCAACCAAAAAACTGGGGAAGTGTTTTAGGGGACAGGCACGGCCCCACAAGGCTGGTTGCAGGCAGGTCCCCCCGCAGCAAGGACACCAAAGGCAGGCACCGGGGGTGCACCAAGGCTGCTCCACCTCGCCCACAGCCCAGCTCCGTGCTAAGGCTCCTCTTGCACGAGCATCCCCGCTCGGCCGCTGCAGGGTGCACGGCATTTCCTGCTCCCCGTGCAAGAATTCAGATAAAAGGTGGATTTGTTAGGGTGCAGAGTGCCAGAATAACCCGACTTGGGTGACTCACTGTTTTCCCCGAGCCGAGAAGGGAAGCGGCTCATCTCCTCCGGCCGATAGGGGAAGGGGGGATTTCTGCAAACACCTTCACTTATCAGGCGAAGACGGGAGCAGGGCAGGAAGGGGAAGGGGAGGAAGCAGCCCGGAGGAAGGGGAGGCGGGGGGGGACCCCAGGACTGGGGCAGGAGGCTGGGTCACTGCGGTGGCACGCAGCTCTCGGCACGCCACCGAGCCTGGGAGCCACCTCTGCTGCTGGGGGGCCGGTGGCCTCGTGGGGGGAACCTGCCGAACAGGGGCAACGGGGCTGGGAGCGGGCTGAACGCCCAGTCTCACCCGCAGGGTGCTGATTAGGGCTCCCCTAATTGCAGCCGCCCGGAGCCAAGTGTCAGCAGATCCTCCAGGCTGCCGCTCCATCCCCGCAGCAGTTGCGCCCCGGTCCTAAAAATAGGGCTGGGTGGGACACGTCGCCACCAAGCTGGTGCCTGCCCCGACGGGCGGCTGCTGGGCTCCTCCTGCAGCTTTTGGGGCTGGGGAGAGGGTCCTGGGGTTGGGGGGTCTCCATCCAACTGCTGCAGATAAGGGCCTGGGTGGGGGGCAGGTCTTTGGGGGCTGCGGTGGGCCAGGAGCCCTCTGCAGCCAGCAAACGTTTCACCAAACCGTGCCAGAGAGCTCTGCCAAAGAGCTGTGGGTAAAACGTATTTAAATGTCTCTCAGACACCCCAAAAGATTAAAAAACGCAAAGCTGCGCCCAGGGGCGTCTCTGCAGCGAGGCAGAGAGCGACAAGGGCTGCCCTAAGACGGCAGAGCTCGGTCCCACGCCACGAAGGGGCAAAATAAAGGCGGAAAATTCCCCTTTGTGCGGCCACACGGGTACCTGCAGCCCCCTGCCTGCTTTGTGTCACCCCCTGCCCCGCTGTCCCACCGCCCCCTGTGCTCCCACCCCAGCAGCAGGGGGCTGCTGGCCCCGTCTCCCCCATTAACACCCTGCCCTGTGCTCCCTGCAGGGCTCGGGGCCGCCGTCGCCGTCCCGCTGAGCACGGAGGGGCCGCTTGGTGCCCACACGGCTTCTCCCACCGCGGCGCAGAGCGAGGCACGGGGCGCCCCGACGCCGGGCACCGCGGGGACGAGCAGCGCCGTGGCTGATACTGAGACAACCCAGAGCATCCTCGCGGGACGCCCGGCCAGCCCGGCCTTCCCCTCCGGGGCTGAGGCAGATTTGGAGACCGCGACCAGCGCTCCGGCTGCGGGGAGCGACGCTGAGGCTGGGCCGAGCCCTGGTGCAGCCACGCAGGCTCCCAGCGGAGAGCCCCAGGCGGTGACGGACGTGGCCACGGCCCTTAATGCGTCCCAGGGAAACCAGACGGTTTCGGCTGCCGCCTTGGTTTTCACCCCCCAGCCTGCCTTCACCCCCAGCTCAGAGCTTGGCGCGTTGGGGACCACTCCTGCTGCGCCCCCCGGGGCCACCCCTGTGTTTGCAGACACGAGCAAGGACGTCCTCGCGTCGGTGACAAGGGAAGGAGCGGACTTGGAGCCCACAGATAATGCCACATCCCTCCCCACCACCCTGCCACCAGCAGCTGCAGGGGCAGAGCCAACAACCAGCAGCCCCCTGGGTCCCCGTGTCACCGCGCTGCTGAGCCAAGGGCTGGCCACGGCCACGGGGGCTGCAGGGGAAGGTGTCACCCTGCCTGGGGACAGCCACGGTGAAGGCAGTGCCCCCTCCTCCATCCCCAGCCCTGAAGCCGAGGGGCTGCTCACAACACAGCGGGACGAGGTGCTGAGTGGGACCGTGGGTGTCACCGCGGGGCCAGCAGCTCCGGGCTCTGGTGATGCAGGAGATGCGGTGGATGGTGCTGTTGGCACAACTGATTCATCCCATCTGGCTCCAGAGAATGGGACAGCGTCGGGAGCAGCAGAAAACCCAGGGCAGGCCTCCCTCCTCGCTGGACAGGCAGGGCTGAGCCCGGCCACCTCTCCAGGACCGGCCGGTGGCGGGGACGGAGATGTGCAGGGAGCCCCGGCGGTGTCACCGGCCAGCCCCGGCTCACCTGGGGAGCGAGGGGACACGGCCACCTCGCTGCTGGCCTCCAGGGCCCCCACGGATGCGCAGAGTGACACGGATGCCACAGCCCCATCCATCGCCCTGCCTCTGCCCACGGGGGCTGCGGGTCCGGCCGAGCCTTCCCTGCAGCCTGCCCCATGGCAGAGCCCCACAGGAGAAGAGCAACCGCAGCACGACGCCGCTTTGCTGTCCCCCAAGGACACCCCCAGCGCTCCCGGGGCTGCTTTCCCACCCCCAGGGGCTGCAGCTGCTGATGGGGCAGAGACAACAGCGAACCCTGACCTCGGTGCTGCCCCAGGAGTGCCCATCTCGCCGTCCCTTGTGGGGTCACAGCCATGGGGGACGGCAGCCGGAGCTCCCGAGGGAGCTGATGGAGCTGGCACCGGCCTCAATTCAGCTCTGGATGCTGCCAGCCCGGCTTCTTCTGCACCCGATGGCCTGGCAGGGCCTGCTCAGGGGGACACAGTGGACACGGCACGGGCAGGGGACGCAGGGGACGGCAGTCCTTACGCAGACACCCAGGGTGACACCAGCTCTACGTCCAGCAGCACTCAGCAGGGCCCCGCTGACACCGCAGAGCTGCCGGCAGCCCCAGCAGGAGCCCTGCCCAGCACCGAGCTGTCCCCTGCTGCAGCTCCTGGGGATGGAGCAGGAGCAGCCCCAGCACCAGAAGTGTCCCCGCCTCGTGCCACGGCTCCTGGCTATGGGGGGCTGGAGCCCGGCCTCTTGGGGGCTGAAGGACCGGGACCCCTGCCCAACCAAGCCCCTGGAGCTCCTGGTGCTGCTTTCCCACCTCCTGTTGCTGAATCTGGAGCCGTGTTTGGGACCAGCAATGGGGCAGAGATGGCAGCAAACCCCGACCTCAGCACTGCCCAAGGAGCCCCCATATCCCCATTCCTTGTGGGGTCACAGCCATGGGGGATGGCAGCTGGTGCTCCCACAGGAGCAGCTCTCCCTGGGGTTGAAGGACCAGGATCTGGCTTCAGTTCAGCGCTGGATGTCCCTGGCTCAGCATCGTATGGACCCGTGGGACCCCCATCGCCCACCCTCGGGGTCCAGCCCGGCGCAGCCCTGGGGGTGCCAGGAGCAGAGGGGCAGGCACTGGGAGGCAGCGGGACTGGGTCGGAGCCATCCCTGAGCTCCTCTGGTGGTGCTGGGGTGGAGGCTGGGACAGATCTGCTGCCTGGCGCCGTGTCCCTGCCTGGTCCTGCCTCTCCCAGTGACACACTTCCAGTATCTTCCACTTTGGAGAACGGGGGGGCTGCAGCCCCTGGCCCTGACCGCCTGTCCCAGGGCTCTCCGTACGGCGGAACTGGCCCAGAGCTCGCCACGGTGCAGGGGACCGAGAGCGCAGGGGATACGGCAGAGGCAGCAAACCCAGGGGGCATAAATCCCTACACGGACACCAGCTCTACGTCCAGCAGCACTCAGCAGGGCCCCGCTGATACCGCAGAGCTGCCGGCAGCCCCAGCAGGAGCCCTGCCCAGCACCGAGCTGTCCCCTGCTGCAGCTCCTGGGGATGGAGCAGGAGCAGCCCCGGCACTGGGAGAAGTGTCCCCACCTGGTGCCACGGCTCCTGGCTATGTGGGGCTGGAGCCCAGCCTCTTGGGGGCTGAAGGACCGGGACCCCTGCCCAACCAAGCCCCTGGAGCTCCTGGTGCTGCTTTCCCACCTCCTGTTGCTGAATCTGGAGCCGTGTTTGGGACCAGCGATGGGGCAGAGATGGCAGCAAACCCTGACCTCGGTGCTGCCCAAGGAGCCCCCATATCCCCCTTCCTTGTGGGGTCGCAGCCATGGGGGATGGCAGCTGGTGCTCCTGCAGGAGCAGCTCTCCCTGGGGCTGAGGGACCAGGATCTGGCTTCAGTTCAGCGCTGGATGTCCCCGGCTCAGCACCTCATGGACCCGTGGGACCCCCATCGCCCACCCTCGGGGTCCAGCCTGGTGCAGCCCTGGGGGTGACGGCAGCAGAGGGGCAGGCACTGGGAGGCAGTGGGATGGGGTCAGAGCCATCCCTGAGCTCCTCTGGTGGTGCTGGGGTGGATTCTGGGACAGATCTGCTGCCTGGCGCCGTGTCCCTGCCTGGTCCTGCCTCTCCCGGTGACACACTCACAGCTCCATCAGTTTCGGATACACCCAGCCCAGGTGCCCTGGGAGGAGCAGGAGCTGCCCCTGGTGCTGTGCAGCCTGCCCTGGGTGCTGGACCCGGCACCCAACCTGCTGCAGGACAAAGTGGGGTCGAAGGGGCTGGTGCTGGTGCTGGGGAGTCCCTGGGGGTGTCCCAGGACCTGGATGGAGCAGCTGGAGCCTCTGGTGGAGGAACGGGAGCTGTGCTGCACTCTGCATCTCCCTCCTCATCTCCCGAGGGATCTTCTTCAGCTGGGACAAGCGGTGGAGCTGCCGAGGGAGCAGGAGGTCCTGGAGCTGGTGTAGGACCGAGCCCAGGCTTGGAGGCTGCTGGCCCCCAAGGCAACGAGGAGACCCCCGTGCCTGCCCCCGGCACCCAGAGCGGTGCCGACCTCGGGCTTTCGGATGCAAACCTGAGCCAAACCAACGTGGTGCAGCTGGCTGGGGAAGAAACGGGAGCCTCGGCCCCCGGGGCACCTTCCCCCGGTGCCAGCGGGGCAGACGGGGCAGGGGCCATCATCCAGATCACATCGGGGGTGCTGGCCCCCTCCGTCCTGTCCTCTCCCCAGGAGGTGCAGCCCCTGGTCCCGGTGGCCCCGGATGCCTCTGCCGGGGGCACGGGGGGGAGCTCAGCACCAGCACCCAACGGGGGCCCCCCCTCTGCCTCCGGCACCCCAAGTGGGAGCAGCCCCTCGGCACCAGGCTCCCCACTGCCTGTGGTGGGTGCTGGGAGCGCTCTGCCGGGGTCCCCCGAATACGAAATGGCCTCAGGGATGCTGGCACCTTTGGGAGAAGAGTCCCCACGTGCCCCCGCACCCCCCAATGCTGCCCCTGCTCTGCCTTCGGCCTCAGAGGGAGAGGATGCAGCAGAGGGGGTGGCTGCTCGCCCCCCACCAGTTTCCTCTCCAGTTTCTGGAAGTGAGGGGGGCGCGGGGACACGGGGAGAGCTGGGGGCTGCCGCGGAGGGGGCTGCCCCCTTCCTGCCTCCTCTCCAGCCTGGGGGCCCCGGGGTCCCCCCCAGACCCGTGGTGGCTGAAGGCAGAGGGGACACCGATGGCCCCGTGCTGGGGAAACCACGTCCTGGCGTGGCTGTAGGATCAGGGGGAGCTGGGGGGTCTCACTCTGTCCTTCCTCCTGCTGGCCCTGCTGCTGGCAGCCCCCTGCCCAACATTTTGGGGCCAGGACCTGCCGGGGGTTCATCGCCCCCAGCCCTGCGCCCCTCCTTGGGCAGCGCCACCCCTGCAAACAGGGTCCCTGCTGCTGGAGGGGCAAGAGTCCCCGCACCCATCCCAGGCCAAGGGGGAGCCCAAAGGGGGTCTGCCCCCACCACCCTGCGTCCAACCGTGTCCTGCAGCCCGTCCCCAGCAGCTCCCAGCCCTGGGGGCAAAAAGGGGCTGCCGGGGCCGGGGACAAACACGACGGCTGCTCTCGCTGCCCGTGCATCATCCTCCAAGCTTCCAGCTCCTCCACGATCAGCAGCAGCTGCCCCGGTGCCTCCACCCGGCCCCACAGGTAGGTGATGCACCAGGTAGGGCAGGGAGAGGGGTGGGAGAGGGACCCTGCGAGGGAAGGTGATGTGCAGGGTGTCCCGGTGTCCCTCGTCCTCCTGCTGCCCAGCCTGGGTCTCTGAATGCAAAATTGTTTCGGACATTTGTGTTGGCACAGACCAAAGGTTTTGCTATAACCATTTTTTTTTTTCTTTTTTTTTTTTTTCTTTGTTTTGTTTGTTTGTTTTCCTGTTTTAGTCGCAGCCGTGTCCCTCTATGGCTACGGACCAAGGGAAAACGACCGCGAGTACGTGGAGAGGAGGGTGGACTTCAACTCTCCACTTTTCAAGCCCGAGACTGGGTTCCCGTTCGGGAAAACCCTCCGGGACTCTCTCTACGTGAGTCTGCATTGCCCTGACTTGCTGTGGGGTGGGCGGCCGTCCCCCAAAAACCTGGGGGAGACACCAGGAGCTGGGGCCTGGCTTGGGATCCGTGCAAGCAGGGGTTGGTTGGGGTGCTTGCGGGGTCCGTTTGCGGCAGGAGGTGACTTTGTGGCCCCTTCATCTCCTCCCCTGTGCTCAGTTTACAGACAACGGGCAGATCATCTTCCCACCCTCCGACAGCAGCATCCCCACATACCCCAACCCGCCTCCCAGGGGGTTCAATGGCCACGAGGAGGTGCCCATGATCGCCGTCTTCTGGGACAACGCCGACTTCTCCAGGGGCACCGGCACCACCTTTTACCAGGTGGGTGAAGCCATCCCCGTGTGTGACCTCGTTAAGCACTTTTCGGTGATCCATCTTTGAGGATACCCCTTGGGATGGGTGATCGAAGGGGTTGGCGGGTGGCATTTCAATTTTCTGTGCTTTGCTGGGAGACAAACGAGGTTTGCGCACCCCAAACCCGCAGGAGTTCCTCACCCTGAATTCGGAGAAGCCGCCCTTCATCCGCGACGTGGAGGCGAAGGTCCGGCGGTACCTGAGGTCCTCCTACTCTGCAGCCTGGACCCTGAAAATCACCTGGGACAGGGCGCCCGCCTACGGCACACGGGGTGACAGCCGGAGGGTAAGGGGCTGCCGGGGCTCGGGGGTGGCTGGGTGCTAAAGGCGAGAGCTGCACCCATGGGTGCCTGGACAGAAGGAGCTGGTTTTGCCAAAAATATCACTCCTGAAGCCGCCCAGCCTCCGTTTGGCATGTCAGGAAGCCAGCCCCTCTCTCCGCCACCACCTGCAGCGACCCACACCCCGTTTTAAATTTAGCTTTAAACCCGGCAGCTTTGCTCGGTTTCTTACCCTCCCGCCGTGCTTCTCCCCAGACGAACACGTTCCAGGCCGTCCTCACCACCGACGGCTTCAGGTCCTACGTGCTGCTCCTGTACCAGGACGGGGGCATGCGGTGGGATTACAGCCAGCTGCCGGCTGCCAACGTGCTCATCGGGTACACCAGGTACTGCTCGTGGTGTCACAGCACGGGGATGGGGTGATCCGAGCTGGGAAGGGTGATGCCTGACTCTCCCCTCTTCCCTCTGCGCAGCGGGGATGGCTCCTACCACAACGATGACCTGACTCAGGGACCCCCGGCTGCCAAATATCGCCCTGATCAGTTCAGGGGATACAACACAGGTAAGGGCACGGCCTGGGGAAGCTCTGTGTGGGGATGGGGACATCCCCAGACAGGGGGTAGAATCCAGCTGGTGCGGCAAGGCTCTCCATGAGTTGGCCATCAGTGGGGTTTTGCCCTGATTTTACACATAAAACGCCTCCCCTGGGCACCAGGGCTCCAGGAACCATGAGGCTGAGCCTGAAACACCCTTGGCACATCAATTTTTGGTGCCGTGGCTGTGTCCTGGGGATTTCTTCTTTGTCAAGCGCTGCTCCCCCCATTTTCCTGGTGTTGGGGGACTGTTGTGCATGGGGTCCCGGGGCTGGGGGCATCCCCATCACATCTCCTGCCTTCCTTCCTTCTCAGATCTCCGCGGGCTGTGGCTGTACAAGCTGGAGAGCCGCGTGGGCCTCAACTACCGCCTGAAGTGCCTGGCGTGGACGGGGCGGCAGCAGGAGCCGCGGATGTGGAGCCAGGACCTGCCCGCCTGCCCCTGCTCCCTGCAGCAAGGGCAGCAGGACCCGCGCTTCAAGAGCAGCCGGGGAGGCAAGTGGCACCGCCGTGCCCAGCGTGTCCCCTGCGGGGTGGCTGTGTGTCCCCCCCGGGTGTCCCCTCTTGGGGGGGACCCTGCCATCCCCTTTTGGGCCCCCTGCAGTGCCCAAAAGCTGACGGCAGCCCCGTTTCAGGCTGGTGGTCTGCCCGCGTGTCCATGCTGCACTCCGCCTCTCCCAACCGGTACGGTGCCGGCGTGCGCTGCCTGTACGACAGCCGGGGGCAGCTCGTGGAGGGGCGGCAGGAGAGGTACTGGAGGTCCTCCAGACAGGTGTCCCCCTTCCGTGGTAAGCACAGCCGGCCTCAGCCTCCCTGCGCTGCCAACCAAGGCGTGGGTGGGCTGGAAACATCCCTGTGCCAAGCTGCACGGCACCAACTGGAGCCCGTAAATCATTTTAACCCCCGTGCCAGCCTGTCTCCATTCTGGGGCTGCACGGGGCTGTGCTGCGGCGAGCGCCCTGCTTGCTCGCAGCCGGTTGCCCCCACTCTTCTCCCCTTCTGATTTCTTTAATCCTTGCCCCCAGACCAGGAGCTGAAGCTGTACGACTGGTGCTGCAACCAGGCGGCAAGCGCCCGCCTCTGCGCCCGCTACAGCGAGAAGAGGCCGAGGATCGGCTGTGACGGGTACCAGGCACTTGGCACAGGTGGGTTCCCAGCCCCTGTGTGCAGGCACGGTGCCACCTCTGTGCCAAATTGGGGAGGGGACATCCCAGCCACCCCCAGTTAATGCAACAAAAGCCTTGGGCAGGTCAGATGGGGAGGGTCAGCAGCACCCAGGGGCTCCGTGCAGCACCCAGGGGTGCTGTGCAGCACCCAGTCCCTCCCCGAGGCAGGCACCTGGGGGTGGCAGCCCCACAGAGGCAGTGGCTGTGGGTGGGATCTTACCCGTGGTCTTTCTTGCAATCCTCAGCAGATTCCTCGGAAGACATCGACTCAGATGAACAGACAGGTGAGCGGGATCAGGGGGCTCCTCTCCGCCGGCCGCATCCCCAGGAGGCAGAAATCCCCCTGGGGGGGGTCGCTGCTCTCCCCAGACCCTCAGGGAGGAGATGGCCGAGCTCTCACCACTTCTTTGCAGATGAGGAGGACGAGTAACTAAAGGGATGCACATCCACAACGCGCTCTGGACCACAGCTGATCCTCCGAGTCCTTCACTCCTGATCATACCCAGCAAACCCGTGTGTCCCCCTGTGTGTCCCCACTCCCCCCGGTGATGATCACCCCGTTCCAGTGGTTCCCTTCACCGTAGAAGTTCCCCTTTTCCCCCCAACTCTGCCACCTCCTCGCCGGTGGCAGGGGGACAGGCAGTGCCACCGTGTCCCTTGTCCCTGCTCCCCTGCCTGGGGCTGGCAGGGCGAGGGCTGCTGGTGGAGGGGTTCGGGTCACCTTGCTTGGGGCCACCCCCACGGTCAGAAACATTGGGAGAAAAATAATAATTTGTGAGTGTGAGAGAGCATCTGCACTTCTTCTGAAACCACAAGTAGTCCTCGTCAAATCTAGTCTCTTCAATAAAGTGTGGGAGGGTCTGAGCATCACTGTGGTGTCTGTTGGGGGTGTGGGAGGAGGACGGGGGCAGGCTTGGAGCAGGGACCAGGGCCTGACCGGTGCCATCTGAGCCGTGAGAGGCGATCTGGAAGAGCTGTGAGGTGGGGTGCACACACCACGCAGCAGCGTGCTGTCATTTCACATTTATTCTGTTCATAACGGGTCATGATCCCCGGGTCCAGCCGCGCTGTGCAGGGCACACCAGACAGACTCACCCACAGGTGACCCCGGTCACTTCTGCAGGTCCCGAGCAGGAGGCGAGACCCTTATTTTGCTGACCCAAGCATCCCCCCCTGTAGCACAGACACCTCCCACAGCCCCCAGATGCGATGCTCCATGCCCAGCGGGCACGTGCCCGGAGCCCCCCATCCGATGCTGCCCCTGCCCTGGGTGGGCACGGAGCCGGGACCCCCAGGAGCGGCCACGTCTCGGTGCTGGAGGGGCTGCAGGGAGGCTACGGCTGCAGGGCAGGCTGGCTTGGAGCCCTGACCTGGGGTCTCTTGATCCTTATCTGCAAAGAAGGGACGGGACAAGAGGTGCTGGTTTTGCTACGAGTCCCCCAGCAGTGCAGCCCCCGATGTCCCTGATGCCCCAGGACTGGGCACCGCAGGGCAGCTCCGATGGACTCTGAGCCCCGGGACAAGGACATCGGTGCCCAGCCAGGCCAGCGCCACCCCACGCAGGGGACAATAACCCCGGGCAGACCTGGACGGATGGGTCGATGGCCTGGAGCTGTGGTTCCCAAAGCCTTCCCGAGCCGTGGGAGCGGGTGCTCTCTGCTCTCTCTGCTGCCTTCGTCAGGGCTGGGGTGAGGAAGAGGAGCAGAGCTGGGGGACACCGGGGGGCGCGGAGCCACCCCAGTGACCCAGCACATGCCCGAGCTGGGGTACGGGTGCTGCACAAAGCAGAGGCCGGGTTGGGCTGCAGGGTGTGCTCACAGGAGAACGGCCGAGGCCTCCAGAAGGTGTCCTTGGTCCTAGGAGAGGGGCACAGAATGGGGTCAGGAGAGCCCCTGCCTTGTCCCAGGCCCCGGCGTGGGGAGCAGTGACTGAGTATAGGGTAGGCAGGGCTGTGGGACAGGGATTTAAGGGAAAAAAGCCCCTGCTACTGCACACACCCCCCCTATTTCTTGCCCTGCCCCAAGTATAGGTGACCACACTTCCCTGCCCAGCTCTTTCCAGGGGAGCATGAGTTTTGGTGGAGAACATTTGGATGGCATTCAAATGCGAGTCAAATGGAAAGCCCTTCTGTAACCGAGCACTGGGTGGGATGAGGAAGAAATGCAAATAATTTCTGACACGGGGGGGAAGAAGGAAGCTGAAGTCACCCCGCTGATGCTGTTATACCAGGTACCTGCAGCAGGGTGCCTTCCCCCAGCACCCTTTGCCCTTTTTTGGGGAGGGATTTTCCATTTTTTCATCCTGGCAAACCTCTCCTTGAATCCCAGCCTCCATTCCCTGCTGCTCTCACACCCCACAGCACCCATCCCGTGTGGGTCCAGCCCCCGCTGCCCCTCGCCCCTCGCTCACCCCCAGGGCTCCCGGTGCCGGCGGCAGAGGCGCAAGGCGAGGCAGGCGGCGGCGAGCAGGAGGCAGAGCAGAGCCAGGGCCCCCAGCAGGATGCCGAGGAAGGCGGCGAGGCTGACGGCGAGCTGCTCACACCGTGCACCAGCCGGGGAGAAGATGGAGAAAGGGGTGCAGCTGTGGAAGGGATGGAGCCAAAGTTTGGCTGTGGGGAGAGGTGGCCACATGGGGTGGCCTCCACCGTGGTGTCACTGCTTTCTACCTGCACATGGGGCCCTCGGGCAGGTGCTGGCACTGGCCGCCGTGCTGGCAGTAGCCCTTCTTGCAAGGGGAGATGCAGAGGAAGCCAGTGGTCCCCACGTAGTCTAGCTGGTAGCCTTCGTAGCCATACAGAGCGCAGGAGAAGTAGTGCCTCAGCTCCGCCACCGTCACTGGTGAGAGATGGCACAGGGTTAGCCCATAATTTGGGGTGTCCCTGGCTTTTGGGACACCATCCCCAAGCTCTCCCTTGGATAGGAATCACCACCAAGCCCCTTCCACCCCCCAGACTCCGGGGCACGCCAGGTGGCAGGGGATGGACCATGGGGACACCACGGTGCCGGGGGCACTCACACTTCACCACGTCAGTGACGTTGTCCAGGTGCAGGTGCTCGAAGAGGAGGTCTGTGCCCACGTCCCGCCGTCCCCGCTGCTTGTTGAAGGCGCTGGCGATGGCCCCCAGCAGCTCCTCGTTCAGGAACTGGATCACGGAGCCGCTGCTGCCATAGGCAAACTCAGCCACCACGGTGAAGGCAAAGCCAGCAGCTGCCCTGCGGTATTTTTAAAGATTTAGAAATGTGGGGGCTGGAAAAGCAGATTCCTGCATGGCCCGGGGGGAGAAATGTCCTTTGTACCCCAACCCTTGCCTCGTCTGCTCGACACTCACATGCGGGTGATGTTGGTGTTGCCCTGGAAAGCCTTCACCTCCAGGGAGCCCAGGATGGCCGAGACCTGTGCCGAGGGGTGTGTGGGGGTGAGCAGAGGGCTGCAGGCACCGTGCCCCAGCCCCGAGGGCTGCTCGGCCTCATTCCTGCCTTGGGGACCAGCGGGGAGCACACGGGAAGGAGCTGCTGGATCCCTGGGGATGCCACGGGAGGGGATGCACGGGGTGCAGGAGGCACGGGCACCCCATGCTGCAGCATCCCCCCGTCCCTGAGCCACCGTGACACCCCGTCCCCTGCCAGCTACGTACGGAGGCGTTGACTTCCCCAGCTGTGGCGTTTTGCAGCGCCCTGACCTGCAGCCTCACGCTCCTCCGGGGCAGATCTGCAGGGAAAAACCACCACGGTGCCTTTTGTGCCCCTGGGCTGGCCGAGCTGGGACAGGGCACGGGGCACGGGCACCCACCTGGGCTGGCCGGGGGCTGAAAGTCCCCCCCTGCCACCAGGCAGCGCTGGTCGGTGAAGGCCGGGGGACACAGGCAGGTGGGCGCACAGGAGGAGGGGTGCAGGTGGCAGCGACCCCCGTTGCTGCAGAAGCCCTCGGGGCAGGAATGGGACCTGCAGGCTGTGCCACAGCCCGGCCCCTCGCCTGTGGGATGGAGCAGGGTGACACGGGGACACTGGTCTGCGCCCACACGGCTCAGGGGCAGGCACTGGTCAAAGTGCACTGCTCCATCCTCGCTGCTCCCACGCTGCGAGCCTTTCTTCTCTTCCCCTCCTCCCCCCATTTTTTTTTATTTTTTTTTTTAAGTCTTCTATATAAATTCAGGTCCTTGAGGAAAAGCCCTGCACCCTCCCAGTCTTTTGCCCTTGAAACATCCCAGCCTGCTGCATCACAACAGGAGCAAACACCACCAAAAACATCTGAAAACGGGACCTGACCCTACAAACCTTCACATGTGCCTGCAAGCTTTGATGGGATGAGTTTTCTCAAAGAAAAAAAAATTGCACTGAAAAAAATATTTTCCTAGCATATTAATGATACTTCAGGACCCTGGGCTGGAGCATCTCGATCCCTCCTGACGCTGAGGACTGCAGGTTGGCAGGGGCTGGGTACTGAGACCAGGGAGGGGACAGGGACGAGGACCACGTCTCTGCCCAGCCGAGCCTCAGCACCAGGCACCCTGAGCTGCTCGCCCTGGCAGATTTTGGGGCTGAGATCCCAAATCACACCCCAGGTTGCCATCACTCACCCTCCGCACCATCCGGGCAGGAGCAGGTGTAGCTGCCCATGGTGTTGGTGCAGGTGCCGTTCCCCGGACACGCCATCCCCTGCGCGCACTCATCGATATCTGCGGGGACAACGCAGCGTGGCACCGGGCGAAGCCTTTTGGCACCCCGTTCCTTCCCAAAGCCAGCCCTCATCACCTGAGCAGTGCCTCCCATCGCCCGTCAGGCCAGGTGGGCAGGGGCCGCAGCCGGTGAGCGGGTCGCAGCCCACCCCAGGGAAGCACCCTTGGGCGCAGGGGTCCGGTGGGTGCTGGCAGAAGGGACCCGAGAAGCCGTCCTCACACCTGCAGGCTGCCAGCTGCCAAGGGGACGGGGACACCGGCTTAGGGGACACGAGGATGGATGGACAGAGAGGGTGGCCGCGGCACACGGCGCTGCCCCGAGGTGGTACCTGCAGTGAGGAGCTGTTGACGGTGGCCGTGTCGTTGTAGTCGCACTCGCGGCTCGTGCGGCAGCTGCAGAGGGTGAAGCTGAGCTGGAGCAGGGCGGCGAGGTGCTGGGAGCCCACGGCCTGCAGGGTGATGCTGAGCGGGGCCGTCCCGCGGGGCTCCCACGTCAGGGTGCCGTTCTCTGCGGGGGCCGGAGGGGGACACGCGGTGAGGGTCACGTCCCTGTCCTCCCGGAGGGGTTCTCCCCAAAGCCCGGTGTCTGTGGGGTGCCCGTCCTGCCCCGGCTGCCCGCTGTCCCCATCCCTACCCGAAATGTTGAGCTCTGGGGAGATGTGGGGGACAAAGAGCGCGCCTGGCCCCTCGGCTCGGTACTGCCTCGTCACCCGCTGCGTCCTGAAGGCTGTGAGGGACGGGTCGCCAACGATGACGGGAGGGAAGGTGTCTGAGGAAACAGCAGCCCGGTGTGCTCAACACGTGGCCTTGGCATCCCTCGGCTCTGCAGCCCTCCTGGCCAGGAGGGGACAGACCCCAGGCAGGTGTAGATGTGACCACCAGCCAAAAATCCCCCCCAGATGGCAAAAAAAGCCCGGAGAGCAGCCAGACAGGCAACGCAACTCAAGACCTTGGTGGCATCTCTCCTGCTGGTGGCATCTCCCAGGCGTGGAGAAAAATCCAAGACCTTGGAGGCATCTCTCTTGCCTCACATGGAGCAAGGGGACCCAGGGAGCCGCTATCCAACCCGTGCCCTCGTGGAGGTGAGGACCTTCTCCACTTACTGAGCGCCGTCTTCTTCTCCTGGAAGTCCTCCACGAGGCTCTGGGTGGCCAGGCCCAGGGTCACGTCCCCAGTGCTCAGCATGTCGTAGATGCACTCCTTGCTGCCGTGGCACCGCGAGGCTGCCTGCTGGTACTGGCTTTCCTTCTCCTGCCGCAGCCGAGACAAGAAGATGGGGGTGAAGTTCTTCTCCGGTGCGGCCAGGGGCTGGGCGAACAGGCTGTGCTCTCCAACATCCCCTGCAAGAGAGCACAACTGGGTAGGGCCTTTGGTTTTTAGCTTTTTCCTCTTCAGGGATGGTTTACACGGAGCAAAGAAGAGACCAAAGGGTTCCCTGGCACCAGTCTTGCCCAGACAAGTGTCCAAATCTCTCCAGCCAAAGCGTGGCCGGAAGGTGCCGGAGCACGGGGATGGCCAGGGTGGATCCCCAGCCCGGCCTTACAGGTCATCCCATAGCTGAAGATCTCCTCCTCGCTGCTGTTCACAGGGATGCTGGTCCCGTTCGGCATCTGGAAGTCATCTGCAGGGTTGTTGTCCCACACACCTGTGGGGGCACCACCACAGGATTGGGGTCCCCTCTCTGGTGCCGCTCGGGGACACCCAGAACCAGGCTCCCACAGCCTCTTCCACCCGCCTTGGGGTGGGAAGGGGACCTTGCACCCTGGCCCTGCGGCCATGTTGGAGGAGAAATGAGGCTGCTGTGGCCCATCTGGTGGTGCCCTCACCCAAGAGGCCCTTGGTGGTGTTGCGGTACCGATCTGGCAGGCTGCACACCACGCTGAGGAGCCCGGCGCTGGCTGAGATGGAGATGGAGACGGTGCCATCAAAGGTGGCCGTGACGGAGGAGGAGTTGACCAGCAGCACCCCAGGGCTGTAGTGCACCTCGGCACCCACGTCTGCAAGGGGAGAGGAGCACAAGGGGAGAGCCCACGTGAGCCTGGGTCTGAAATGATGCCTCTGAATTCGAGGAGGGGAGGTCTCCTCATCCCCCCTGGCCAGGTTCCTGAGGGATGGGGACACCCCTCAACCCCCCCAGACACACTGAATGTTTAACGCCACGTCCCGCTCACCTTGGGAGTAGGCAAACTGGATGGTTTGGTTGTTCAGGAGGACTTGGATGTCACCCTGGCTCCCCAGAGTCCACTCAACCTGCAAGTGGCAATGGATGTCCCCGTCAGCCCCTCCGCTCCTCCCTCCCCACCTCCTGCTGGGGACGTGATGTTACACCCCGTCCTTCTCCAGCCCCAGCAGAGATGTTCAGCCCAGGGTCGTGCTGGCACGCTCATCACCCCAGAAAACAAAATATAATGCAGCTGGGGTGGTGGTGTGGGTGAAGATGGAGAGCTGCCCCCGCTGCCACCATCCCAGGGCACATCCAGGCTGCCACCACTGCTTGGCTGACCCTCGCAATGTGGAGAGCTGTGGTGGTGGCTCCAGGCTCTCTCCTGCTGCTCAGGGGCTCCTTCTGGTGACGCTGGGGGATGTTATGTACTGAAACGAGTGCGGGGAGCAGTTCTGCAAAGCAAGGAAGGGCACTACCACATCCAAAGGATCCCGGTGGATGTGGTGCAGAGGGAGGGCTGGAGCAGCCCGCGTCCCTGCAGGGCTCCAGACCCACACTGGACAGCTTGCCAGAGGTGTCAGAGCCGTGCCTCGTTATTCTGAGCCCAACTCACTGCCCTCAGCACCTTGCTGGGCTGACGGGAGGTGGCAGGATGCTCCTCTGGTCCCGAGCACTTGTAGGTACATGCAGAAACAACACCCAAACTGTCCCGTTAGATGCTCAGACCAATTCCCAGGTTGCTCCTACTCACTGTGGTGGTGGTGCTGGAGATGTACTGGGCAGCGAAGGCCACGAAGTTGGTGGCCTGGGCTGTGCCAGTCCGGGCTGTGCGCCCTTGCAGCACGAAGCTGCTCCGGGCATCGCCGGCCAGCAGCAGGACAAAGTCCCCAAGGCCATTGAAGGTGTAGCTGAGGCCATCCAGGGTGGTGATGTGGGGGTCCCCGAAGGCACTGGCTGGGGTGCGAAGGAGATGGAGACATTTTGGGGGGAGGAAGGGAAGCGAATGCTGCTGTCATCGCGTGGAGGAGGGCAGATCAGAGCACGCAGCAGTCTCCATCAGGCATGTCCAGCCCAGCACGGAGGAGAGGGACCCCGGGGACTCACCGGGGGTGGGTGGCAGGTATCCCTCGCAGCCGGTCCTCGGTCTCTTCTCGGCAAACCTGCTGCAGAACCGGGGCTTCCCCACGCGCCGGCAGCACCACTCGAACGCCTCCAGCTCCTCGTCTGCGGGAGGATGGAGGATGGGTGCTGGGGGTGCGGGGACCCCGCTGTGCCCCTGTGCACACGGGGGGACCCCACGGGTGTTTTAGGGAGCACTGTGCCCTCTTACCAGCCGTGGCACGGGTGGGAGGCCTCCAGGCTCGCTCCTGCCAGCCCTCCAGCAAGCTCGTGCCTCGGTACACACACCGCACCCCAGCTCCTGCCCGGCTGGGGGACGCGGTGCGCAGCACCCTCACGGTGCTGTCTGCCGGGTCTGAGACATCCCGGGGGGTGGCAGCCACCCCGGCTGCAGGAGGGGGCTCAGCCCCATGCTCAGCACCTCTGCTGCGGCGGTAGCGGGGGTCCAGCTCGGCCTGGGGCCGCGAGCAGGGGCAGGGTGGCAGCTCCGTGCTCCAGGTGTTTGGGGCAGGCTGTGCCTCCAGCCACGCCAGGCACCGCAGCCGGTAATTCACCCGGCCGTGGCTGTCCAGCCGGTACAGCCACAGCCCCCGCACGTCTGGGGGGACGACAGGAGAACAACACAGCCATTGGAGCTGCAGAGACCACCAAAAACCCCACAGGGGGGTCCTGGTGCCATCCGTCCCCCCACCAGCCCCGGACTGAAGGTGCCGTACCGGTGCCAGGGCTGCGGTGCTGGTCGGGTCGGTACCTCACTGCTGGTGGCTGCTGAGTCAGCTCGTTGTTTCGGGCATACCCATCACCGCTGCGTAAAGAGAGCGGGTTTGGGGTTAGGATTGGGTTGGGGTCTCCCTCCCACCCCCCTATCACCACTGCCTGCCCAGCGGGGCGATGGCTCGGCACAGAGCGCCCGGCGGGGTTTCAGGCTGGGGGGCTCCGTAGGTTTTTCCTGCCAGTTTGCAGAGAGAGGGGTTAAAAGGGATGGGGTTGGGCGAGGTGGGAGCTGGGCTCTCCTGGGGAGGAGATGCCTTGATGGCCCCAGCACGGTGGAGGAATATGGGGTGTCCCAAAATGCAGGGCACCTGGAGAAGCCGATCAGCACGTTCCCAGCTGCCAGCCCGGCGTAGTCCCACCGCATGGCACCGTCCTGGTACAGCAGCAGGGCGAAGGACTGGTTCCCGTCGGTGGAGAGGACAGCCTGGTACGTGCTGGTCTGCAGGAACCCACACGTCAGCACCCCACAGCCTCCCTCCCCTCTCCCCGAAGCGCACACCGAGGATGCAGCAGGATTGAAATGTAAAAATACACCGTGCCCTGGTGTGGGTCCGGGCAAAACCAAGGCGAGACCCCAAATACCCATCCAGCTGGGCTCTGCCGTGCCCCATCCATCGCTGGTGGCTGTCCCCTTCGTCACCTGGGCATCGTCCTGCTGGGACGGGTACGCCGGAGCCTTCTCCCACGTCACCTTCAGGGTCCATCTCGCCGTGTATGGGATTTTCAGGTATTTCTCAATTTTTGCCTCCACGTCCCGGACGAGGGGGTCTCGGGTAGAGCCGAGGGTGAGGTATTCCTGATTTTCACAAGGGGGGGTCAGTGGGTGAGGGCTGACAGGGGCACTGGGATCTCCGGGTGCAGGTCCCTGGTGGCCCTGACCTGGTACCAGGTGGTGCCGATGCCCCGCGAGAAGTCTGCATCCTCCCAAAAAACAGCCACCATTGGCAGCGCCTCGTGGCCACTGAACCCCCGGGCAGGCGGGTTGGGGTTGGAGGGGACGACGTTGTCCGTGGGTGGGAAAATAATTTGCCCATTGTCTGTAAACTGACCAAAATCACCCATTAGGCCCCGGCACCCGGCTCCCCGAGCGGTTCCCCTTGGCCTGGAGGGGGGATTTTAATCCCTACTCTGCCCACATGCAAGCAGAAAATGTCTATTTTAAGCTGGGAAAAAATAACATTCGGATTAAATTAGGTTTCTGTTCCATTTTTGTGTCTCTGTGTGTTGTGTTTTTTTTTTTTTTTCCTTATTATTATTATTTTTTCCTATGGAGCTGTACATCCCTGACACGCTCTGCGGCCGCAGGAACTCACGTAGAGGGAGTCACGCAGCGCCTTCCCGAAGGGGAACCCGATCTCCGGCTTGAACAAGGGGGAATTGAAATCCACCGCCCGCTGGACGCACTCCCTGTCACCTCCCTCCGTGCCGAACGGGTACAGGGACACCGCCGGGCCTGGGGCGGGCAGGAGATTAATGGAGAAGGTTAGAAACGAGCCACTTCTGCCCCGGCTTTCTCGCAGCCAAGACAAGCACGCCCTCGTGCCCCGGGATGCGATTTTGGGAATGATGGATGATTTTAGGAATGAGGGACGCGGGGCGAGCCCCTCCAGGGAGCCTTTCCCCGTGGGTGCCCCCGCCCGCCCCGATGCTGTCACGATTTTTAACCCAATTTGGTCTTGGGTGACTCAAGCAGGGCTCGCATCTGGAGGAAATGAGCCACTTCGGTGACTCCTCCAATTTTGGGCTGGAATGCCGTGATTAACGAGCCCGGCGCGCTGTGCCCGGCACGTCCTAAGGCACAGGGGGAGGGTGGGGGGGTCTGTGCCTGCGGGTGCTTAACCCTACAAACCCCGCTTGCTTTCTGGGTGGGATTGGGGCAAAATGTGAGCGGGTACTTTGGTGAATTCGCTCACTTCTGCTGTAAAGGTTAAGGGGAAAAAAAAAAAAAGCCCGAAAAGGAGGAGGGGTGGGATGGGGAAGGGGTGCAGGGTTTGGCCCCTGCAGTGGTGAGGGGGGAGTTGGGAATGCACAGACGGGGCTGAGCCCCCCCCAAGGGCTTTGGGGCTCTTCCTGCTGTCACCACGGTGCTGTGCCAACCCGCAGCCCCCTCCTCTTCATCGCCCTAAGGAGGAAGAAAATCGACTTACCGAGCCCGTGGCTGGGCTGGGGCTCTGGCACGGGGTGTCCGTGGCTGGAAGTGGTGTGAGCAGGATTCCTCGGCGTGGTGGCCGGTCCCCTCTGTGTCCCCAAGGCAGGAGCTGTGCCACCGGGGCTGGTGGCTGCTGGCGGGGTCCCTCTGGCCACGCTGGGCACGGCAGCAAACGCAGGGCTGGCATCGTGGCTCGTCACCCTGCCCGGGCTGATGGGGACATTGTGGGTGACAGAGGGGGACCGGGTGCTGCTGGTGGCCTCGGTGGGGGTCCCAGGGGTGCCACGGGGGCTGTACAGGGCAGAGGTGCTGCTGGAGGTAGCGGAGCTGGGTGCTGTGACCGTGCTGGGGCTGGCAGTGGTTATTCCTGCTGCCAGACTGGTGGCACTGGTGCTGGGTGTCACAGAGGATGCCACCACAGCCAGAGTGGTGTCCCCGAGCACAGGAGGGGACACGCTCACGACTGGCTCCACCGTGCTGTGGCCGAGGACAGGAGATGGTGCCGTGACCAGCTCCGGAGCTGTGGGTGACACTGTCCCTGCCCCTGCCACAGGGTTTTGGCTGCCCGGTGCATAGGGTGACACCGGGGTGGCCCTGATGGTGCCTGGCTCAGCACCCCCAGCCACAGGGGTGGGCAGAGTGGGGGGCAGCCCCACGGCCCCGTCCCCTGAGGTGCCCAGGGATGTGTCCGTGCGCACTGCTGGCTGAGCAGCGCTGCTGGCTCTGGGGGAGGCTGACACTGATGGAGTTGTCCCCACGGAGGTGTTCCCGCTGCGGGGTGTAGCTGTGGGGGCATCCCCAGCAGGGCTTTCATACGGGGTCAATCCTGGTGCTGCCTGCGTGGTGCTGCCGTCTCCTGCTGCCTGGGACCTGTCCCTGGTGCCCTCGGTGGCCGTGTTTTGGGCAGGCTGAGTGGTTACAGGTGGGGGATCCTGGCTGCCAGCCGTGGTGCCGAGGGGCACGGCTGTGCCCGGAGCTGGGCTGGGGGCTGCTGAGGCTGATGGGGCCGAAAAACTGCCCTGGGAGGGCAGGAGGGGAAAGCTGGTCGGTGGCTCGGTTTTGGGGACGTCGCTCCCTGGGGTGGGTGGCTCTGGTGATGGCCCGGTGGTGACAATTCCATGGCTGGGAGCTGTCCCCGATGGGTCGGTGCCCACATCCAGGGACAGTGACCCCACTGCCCGCCCAGGGGTGCTGCCATCGGGGCGGGCAGTGGGGGCACCCAGTGCTGGCATCAGGGTGGCTGGGGACACTGGGGACGTCCCCAATGCCACCTCCGGGGGGCTGCTGGATGGGGACACCCCCTCTGCCGTCCCCGCGGTGGCACTGCTGTCCTGCGGGATGCCTGCCCGTGGTACCCCAGGGGTGCTGAATGTCCTGGGCACCCCTGAAGCAGCTGGGGTGGCACTGGAGCTGCCATCCCATGCCATGGTGGCAGTGTCGCTGCTGGTTGGCGATGCTGTCCCCAGCTCTGCTGCACTAATTGGAGTTTTGCTAACGAGGGCAGCTGGCTGGGTCCCGGTGCCATACTCCTGGAGGGAAGGCGTCGTCTTTGCTCCATCCACGAGGGACAGGGACGTGGCCACGCTGGGGCTGGCCGGAGGGGATCTGTCCCCATCCACCTGTGCTGTGGGGATCCTGGGGACTGGAGAGGAGAGCCCAGGGGAGAGGCCACCCCCAGGGAGTGACACAGCAGGGGCCGTGCTGGGGACCTGCCCCATGTCCCTTGGTGTGGCCTCGGTGTGCAGGGCAGCAGTGGCCGCCAGCTCAGCCTTTCCTGGGGTTGGAAGTGGCATGGTGGGGACGTGCTCTGTGTTGGTGACATCCAGTGCCATGGCTGGTGGTCCTGGTGCCCGTGTGGTGGCACGGGGACGGGTGGCAGGGTTGGATCCGAGCAGCCCAGCTCCAGCAGTGCCGGGGGCTGGTGTCCCTGGCCCCGCAGCCTCGCTGACACCAGCGGTGGCAGGAGGAAAGGTGCTCGCTGCTGAGGATGCTCCCGGGGGGGCTGCAGGCAGTGGGGTCCTGGATCCTTCAGTGGCTGTCTGGAGGGGACCCCCGGTGGCTGCTGGAGCAGTGGGGTCGGTGACAGGGCCACCCAGGGCTGCTGGTGGCTCCACGGAGTGGGTTGTGTCCCCAGGGGAGGCCGGCGAGACGCTGGCTGCTGTGGCAGGAGGAGAGGTGGCCGTGTCCAGCTCCGGGGTGGCCTTTTGGGACAGGAGCACGGTGGTTGCGTGTGGCTCAGCGGGGCTCTCGCTGATAGCAGGGGGCGATGTCCCCGTGCTGTGTGCAGCAGGAGATGGCACGGTGCTCCACGCTGTCCCCAGCGTCCCCTCTGCTGTGACAGCGCCGTAGGGCTGCGCCAACTCACGGGCATCGCTCGCTTCGGTCGTGGCTGAGGAAGATGCTTTTGTCCCCAGCTCTGGTTGAGCAGCTAGGACAAGTGGCACTGGTGGGGACAAACCTCCGCCTGGTGCTGGGACGTGACCTGTAAGTGCCATGGGAACAGTCCCTTGCTCTACAGGGACAGTTGTTCCTGGTGTTGGCTCTCCAGCGATGTTCTCCAGCCCCCTGAACACCTCCAGAGTTTGCTCGGGAGCAGTGCTGCTGCCTGATGGCACTGTTTTGCCCGTCCCCTTCTCGGTGGGGACAGGTGGAGCTGGGGACAATGTGGCTGTGGCTGGCCCAGCAGCGCTGAGAGCCACCGTGTGCCCTGCTGGCACGGGGGACAGCAGCTGAGGGGTGACAGGAGCTGGAGGGACACTGGGCGGGCGGCCACCAGGGTTTGGGGAGGAAAACCCAGCCCCTGCCTGGGGAATATCCCGCGCTGCCAACCCCCCAGAGAGAGCTGCTGTGCTGCTGGGCTCCTCCTGCTCCTTGCTGGGGCTCGTGGGGACCTGTCCTGCTGCCACCACGTCACCTGTGAGGAGGGACGGGGCGCTCCTCCCTGCGCCCAGAGGCGTGCGCGTTGTGCTCCGCAGCACCGGGACGAGCTCCCCGGCAGGCAGGGACCCGCTCCGAGTGGTGTTACCTGACCTGTCCCCGGGGACAGAGGGCTGCTCCGGGGGGCTGGCCGCGCTGCTGGGGGACACCTGGCACATGCCCAGCCTGGCCACGGTGGGTGACACGTCCGGAGGCAGCTCGGCGCTATCAGCCCCGCGGGAGATGCTGCCCGGCTCTGCTCCTGCTGCCCCTGGCAGGGTGTGCAGGTGAGTGAGGGCAGGACGGGCGAGCCAGCCCTGTGCAGCATCGTGGTTCCCATCCCTCCTCCCCACCGTGCCCGGCTGCTTCAAGAAGGTGTCCCCGTGCCACCAAGAGCAGCCCCGGCACCGCGGACGGAGAGCGAGGCGGACACGGGGTGCTCGCGCCTTCCCCTTGTGCAAATCCCTGCCTGATCCACAAACCGATGGAGCGTTACACCAGCACTGCACACCTGGGAACCAGGGTCAGTTTTGGGACTGCTGGGTGCCACCGTTCGTGGCTCCAACGAGCTGACCCCACAGCCTGTCCCGCAGCCCCATTGTGGACACGCCGAGCGGCCGGCACCGTCACAGCCGTCACCCGTAACCCCGATGGGATCGGCCACCCCAGCACTTACCCAGCAGCACCCAGAGCCCCCAGCTCCAGAGCGGCCACCGGCACCCCATGGCGTGGCAGCAGCAGGCTCCTGGCGTCCCTGGCACCTCCCGTGGCTCCTGGTGTCCGCGGGGAGTGATGCTTTGGGGCGGCCCCGCCGGCGAGCACTGCCCCGTGCCAGCCCTCCTCCCGCTGCCACTGAGCCACGTGCCCTGCCCCGGGGCACCCACAGCTCCCCCATTCCTAAGGGGTGGCCGTGTCCCAGCCCTGGGGACGTGCTGGTGCTGGGGGACACCCCTAACCCTTGCGTTAGCCATGGGGAGGCTTTGGGATCTTACCTAGGGTGACCCCACGGATGGTACCCCAAGGTTGGGGACATCTGTAGGGTCGATAGCCACTGGGGGCTACCCAGTGGGCTGCAAAAGGACACGGGATGGGGAGAGGGGCTGGGGTCCCCCAGTGCTGCTGGGAGGGGGTGCTCCCCCCAGCCCGGCACCCACCCCTCCCCGTTTGCTGCCACGTCCTGGCCACGCTCGGCCGGGCAGCCGATAACCCCTGGCACCCGTGGGCTCGCCGCCAAGGAGGAACAAGGAAGGGAGCAGCTCCCACCGCCTCGGGGTCCAGTGCTGCTTAACTCTTGCCCATCCTGGGGGCACAGCATCGCCCCCCCAGACCCCGCAGAGACCCGGTGGTGCTCATCCCACCCTGCCCGACACCCGTGGCCGTGCCCTACCCCAGTGCGCCGATGCTTTGATGCTTGGGGACGATTCCCGTTCATGAAGCACCCCAAAAAATTCCAGTCCCAGATGCTGCGTAAGCCCACCTGCCCAAAAGGGACCCCGAAAGGGTTGATAGGGGGCTCTGTGGGGATGGGCTCAGCACTTGGGGCACCCCAACTTTGCCCCACTGGCGTTGTGTTAAGGGCTGGTGACCTTAACGGAGTCCTTGCGTGCGGGGGGTTATCTGCCCATCGGAGTGCATCCCATTGCAAACACCCACGCAGATCCGTGCCGGGGGGGGGTTGTTCTAACATGGGCTGGGCTCACAGGTCACCTTAAACCAGGGGAAGGACGGCGAGACTCACCCTGGCGTGCAACAGCCCCCCGGGACCTGGCAGGAGTGGTTACGGTAAAGAAATGTTTGCTTCCTCTCGGGGCCTGCTCCAGCTCCGGGGTTTTTAAGGGGGTGGGAGGGGGAAAACAAGTCAGTTAAGGTGTTGCACCTCCCTCGCTTCATTGACACCCATCCCATGTCGATGACATGTCGTGACAGCTCTGGGGGGGGAAACTGAGGCACAGGAGAGCCCCAGCAGCACCACCAAAGCTGCCCGTCCCCTGGGGGGCAGCGGGTGCCAGGGACTTGTGGCCATAATGGGACGACTCATGGGGACTTCTCCACCATCTCTGCATGCACATGGGGCAGAGGACACCCCAGGGACCACCACGTCCACCCCCCCTGCGCATTCAGGTGCCCCAGCACCCGGAGAGCTTGGCCACCAAAGTCCCCCCCCTTGGTGCGAGGTGGCACCCGGGGGGGGGGACCCCATTTAGGGGAGGGGAGGATCCGAGGCATATTAGGGCTGCATGAGCAGCAGCACCCGGGGCTTGCGGGGTGCCAGCCCCCCCCCCCCCCCACCCACCCACCTCCCCGGCACCTGGCTGCGGCTTGGCGGTGCCACCCGGTTGCACAACGCCCCTCGCGTGGGTGGGGGCGACGCAGGGCTCGCCGCTCCCTGCCCGGGCATGAGTCACGAGCAGGCTCCCGGCACATCTGCCGCGGGGCGCGGGGGCGGCTGGAGCCACGGGGAGGGGAAAAGGGGGGGAAACGGGGTCGTGCCGTGGGGGTCCCCCCATGGGGTGCCACCGGAGCACCCTCTGCGAGGGGCTCAGGGACACCCTGGTCCCCGTGTGCTGGCAGGGAGGAAGCCAGGAGACGGGCACAGGCACCCTCCTCCTCTCCATAGAATATTTTATATATATATATAATATATATATATATAATATATATATATTAAAATTACATTTCTCTTTACAAAAAAAAAAAAAAAAACAACTCAACAACAGGCCAGGGGACGGAGCTCATCTCTCAAGCCAGGGCGCAGGCAGCCCGGCGCAGGGGCCGGGGGCCTTCCCAGACCCCTTTTTGGGGTGCCCCCGTCCCCCAGGTGGGGCTCAGTCCAGAGTCCAGCAGCGGGTTGTGTGGCTGGGGGTGGGCACGGCGTGCTGGCCCCGCAGCCGGGCGCCTGCTCCGGATCCAACGCAGCTCGCCGGGTCCCCGCTGTCACCGCCTGCGAGGGGAGGTGAGATGAGGAAAAGGGGACGAGGCTGGAAGCGCAAGGGCAACGTGGCGCGGGAGAAGCCCTAAAAAGCCACCCCGAAATGCACTTACTTCTGCCGGGAGGAGCCGCAGGGGTCGAGGAGGTGGGAGCTGGCCTGCGCCAGGTTCCAGTCGAACATCTCCAGCACCCGGTGGCACTCCACGCGGGACTTCAGCCCCAGGCAGAAGAGCTGCTCCACCTGCAAGGGGACAGGGCGCGAGGACGGGGAGGGAGGGGGTGGCGGGGGCGCTCCCACCCCCGCGGGAGCTGGCGTGGGGGCCGCGGCGTGCCGTGCCGTGCCGTACCTTCAGGTACTGGATGGCCCGCTGGACGTTCCAGCCGTGGTTCTGCAGGGCCGCCTGGCACTCCTCGGTGGTGACGCCGTGCACCATGTCCTGCACCTGGGGGAGGCTGACGGTCACCCCGTGCCACCAGCAAGGAGCTGGGAGGGGTCAGGGGGACACCGGGGATGTCCCCCTCCCCCCGTGGCTCTGTCCCCAGCTGGGCACCAGCACCAGTCAAGGTGGGATTTCTGCCTCCTGTGCTAGGACACAGACCCCCAGCCACCTCCCTGTGCCCAGCAGGGACGGCCACCTTCCTCCCCATCCATGTGGCCAAACCATGGGTAGGGCTACTTTGGGTTCAAAGTCTCCCCAATCCCCATTTTGGAGTTGCTTTTTGCACGTCTGGGGACCCCTCGCAGCCCCCCCCTCGGGGACTGGGCATGGGGTAGGGATGGCTGTCGCCCAAGGGACACAAGGAGCCCACGGCCACCTGGCCAAAAGCCACCCCCGGGGGAAGCCACCTACCAGCCGGATCTTCTCGGAGGGGCGGTAGCCATCCGGCCCGTCGTAGACAATCTTCTGGAGGCTGCAGGAGGCTTTCACCAGGCACTTGGGCCCCAGGTTGCTGTTGTTGGAGGAGAAGTTGGCCTTGTAGTCCGGCTGCTGCTGCACCATGGGCCGGACGGTGGCCGTGGTGACCACGCGGGACGCCGGTGCCTCCTCGGGGCTTTTGGCCTCCTTGAAAAACTTCTCGTACTTGTCCAGGTAGGCAGGGCGCTCGGGCAGCAGGTAGTAGTGGGTGCTGCTGACCTTCTGCCCGTCCTTCACGATGGGCAGGATGCAGGGCCCCTTGGAGCAGTCCTTGCCCTGCGCCTGGATCACCTTGGGGGTGGCGTATTTGGGGTCGAGGGCGAAGCTCTGCGTGGTGGGCATGGGCTTCCCCGGCGAGGTGGAGAGGCAGGAGCAGAGGGCGCCGCGCTGCTGGGGGGAGCCCACCTGCAGGGCCATGGGGCTGGGCGTCCTTGAGGTGGGCTGCGACAGCGGGTCCCGGGGGGGGATCTGGGGTGGCCGGTCCTCCTCGCCCCCCGAGGCCGGGGACAGCTCCCCCGACCAGCGCCCGGGCTCGTTGCGGCGCAGGGGCCGGGGCGGGATGGGGACGCGGGGTGGGATTTGGGGTTTGTCGTCTGCCGGGCAGGCGGCCGGCCCCCGGGGCACGTTGAACCTCTTCATGCACTCCTGCTGCAGCTCCTCGAAGATCTCAGTGGTCTGCGTCAGGCTGGGCTGCTTGGCCTCCTTGGGGGGCAGGAAGAGGTTGTCCTCCAGCCCCGCCGCCCGCTCGCCCTCGTCCACGAAGCCGTAGTTGGTCTCGCCCCGCTCCCGCGCCCTGGGCAGCCCGGCACGGCTGCCCCGCCGCCCGGGGGGGCTGTTGATGGAGCACACCTCGAAGTCGTCCTCGTCCTGCGCCACGTCGTCGTAGGCGGGCGGCGGGGGCAAGGGCCGGGAGTCCCAGTCCACCACCGGCGTGGGGTGGAGGGGTCGGGGCAGGGCTCGCGTGGGGCTCTGCGGGGGGGTCTTGTCCAGCAGGGAGAAGGCCTCCATGGCCAGCTTGGCGAGGGAGGGGGCCGTCAGCTCCCCCAGGGGCGAGGGGCTGGCGGGGGGCACCTCCTCCCCGAAGTCGATGAGGGTCACCTCGCCGCTGCCCGGTCCCTCGTTGGGTGGCCGGCCGGGTTGCCGCTCGCCCACCTTGGTGCCCGGCACGCGGGCAGAGGGCTTGGCCAGCCGCAGACCTTTCCCCGGGCCCGGCTTCTTCAGGCAGAGTTTTCGGAAGCCAGACGACAGGCCCTCGTCCTCCTCGCTGACCGGGTCGTAGGAGGGCTCTAGGATGCAACGGAGAAGGCGGTGAGGGTCCCGTGGCGTCACCCCAAAAAATCCCCAGCTCCTGCCCCCAAGGTGGGGACAACCCTCCTTGGGAACGACTCCGGATCCCAACTGCCCTCCTTCCCCAAGCCACGGCGAGACCCCAGCATCTCGAAAGCTCCCCCAAACCCACGGCACGGCAGCCTCAGCTCCCCCACTCCACGCCCCCGTGCCCCACTCCCACCTTGGCCACGGCGATGCTCGCCTTCCCGGGGCAGGGTTCACGGGGTGGACGGGGATTGGGGAAGGGCAGTGCCCCTACACCCTAATCCCTGCCCTTCCCCACCCCCTGGGCCCCTGCCCTGTCTCCCCCTTGCTCCATGGCCACCCCAGCGCATGCCACGCTGCAGCCATGCCCGGTCCAGCGGCACCCGGGTCAGTACCGGTGGCGGGCGGCCCCTCGGAGCGATTAGTCCCCGCCGGTCCCTCCAGGGAAGACGTGCGAGGAGGGGGACAAGCCTGGAGACGCCCAGGGGCAGGCAGCAGGGGCGGCACCATCTCCCCGGGGACGCCTGCCCTGGGTTTGGAGGGCTGGGGACGCGTTCCTCCGCGGGGAGCAGAGCCGCGCTGTCACCCGCGGGTGCCCGGCGGTGCCCGTGCACGCCGGAGAGGACCGGGGGCTGCCCCGGGAGAGAAGCGCACAGCACGCCCCGAGTACCTTGGAAGAAAGGAGCTAAGAAAAAAGAGAGGGGGGGGCACGAGTGGGGCTCCCAGAACAGCCCGACTTACTCGTAAGCAGGATTGAAGGCTGAGGCGGGCGCGGAGGCGGCTGCCCTGCAGGAGAAGAGAGAGCCCGAGAGCAGGGGAGGCGCAGGGGGAGTGCGGGGAGCAAGCGGCAGCCGGGGCGGTCGGCAGCGGGGGCACGGTGCATGCTGCGTGCCCCCCTCCAGCCGCTGCTGGATGGGAGCAGATGCTGGTGGGCGGCCCCCCAGCTCCCCCCGGATTGCAGATTTAGGGGGTCGGTGGCACTGGTGCTGTGCCTGACCTCCCTGCCCGGCTGGGGATGTCGCGGCTCCGACTGCGCCGAGCTGATCTCCCCCGCAGCGGGGAGCCCTGCCCCGGGAGGGGACGAGGGGCCCGGCCGAAGGCCAGCGGGGCAGAGTCCAGCCTGGCGGGGCTGGGCAGAGCCGCCCACACCGCTGGCACGCGCCCTCAGCCCGGCTCCCTGCCACCCGGGGCTGCAGCAAGCAAGTAGCAGCAGAGAGACAGAGCGGAGGGGTGACAGACCCTGCCCGTCACCCAGGTGAAAGGGCACAGCTCCCGGCGCGGAGAGAAGGGACTTTGCGCAGCCGACGGGCTGGAGGCAGGGGGTGCGAGGGGGGAAAGCCGCTTACTTTTAGCCCTTCCGGGGAGCTGGGTGGGTCTGGCAGCAGTCAGGTCGACACCTAAAATGTCAGGAGGGTCCATGGGATTTCCCAGGTACAGCCTGCGGGGAGAGAGCAGAGCGCCGCGGGGGCTCAGCGGGGCGCCGTGCGGGGCCCCCGCACTCCCCACGCTCGCAGCACGTGCTCGGGCGCACGTTCGGCACACCCCCGCCTACGGTGAGGGGCTGCTGGGGGGCGAGAGGAGGAAAACCTGCCCCTTGCTACGGGATGGGGACGTGGGAAAAACCCCACAGCCCCTCCCCAAGCCCTGTGCCCTGCAGGGAGACCCAAATCCCGCCGCGAGCACCATCCCCATGCCTGCTGGCTGCCCGGGGATGCACCCCGAGAGGTTTTTACCTCCAGGGCGCAGCCCCCTGGTGCTCTCCATGTGCCACCCATCCCCTCCCTGCCTCCGGGAACCCCTCGGTGCACGACGTGCCACGCGCACGAGGCACGGAGAGCCGCGGTGCCGCAGCGGGGTGCTCGGGGGTGCCGCGCGCCCGGGGCACGGCGGGAGCAGCGCGGCGGGAGGCCCGGGCGAGCCGTCGCAAGCCAGGCGTGGTGGGGCAGGGAGCCGGCGGAGCCCCGAGGCCTGGGCGTGTGCCGGGCTCGGTGCGTTCTCCGCGGCGCGGACGGCACGTACCCAGGGCGCGTGCCCACGCAGCGGGGCGCGGGGAGGCCTGCCGGGGCACGAGGCGCCTCGGCGCACGCGCGGCACCCAAATGCTCCGGGGAGGCCACCGGGACACGGCCCCGTGGGGATAGGGAGGGGGCAGAATGGGATGAGGAGCGCCAGCAGGGTTGTATAGGGTCGGGGTGCCGGACGGCCACGGGGGTCGCCGTGCCATGGGATGTGGTGAGGCGGGCGCGGGAGCTGGCTCGGCCCGGCGGGAGCTTTCCAGGCTTTGGAATCGTAGCCTGCCCCCCCCAAACAGCCCTCCCACGGCCCCCCCAGCCCCAACGCTGGCAGAGAGCCGCCGTGACCCCGCAGCGAGCCAGCACACCCTGCCCACCGCTTCCTGGGCGCTGCGGGGTCTTGGTGCCCAGCTCCTGCCAGGACACGCTGCACGATGCCCGGCCCCTTTTTTTTTATATATATATATATTTTGCTTTTTAAGAGGACTCACGCTGTTAAAAGCTCACACCAACACCCCTCCAAGCACACGCTGCCCCGAGACACCCCAAAAACGTTGGCGGCCACCTCTGTGGGGGGACATTTCCCCCGTCCCCCTGCAGCAGGGGTGCTGCGAAGCACCGAGGGGCCGCGGGGCTGGGGCAAGGGGCTCCGTGCCCAGCCTGACCCCACAGCCCATGACGAGCAGCCCCACCAGCACAGCTCCACCACGACCCCCGAGCTCCCCACCATGCAGCGCCCGACCCCGTTAGTGAGAAGAGGCGAGGGAGTTAGTCAAGCTGCGGGGACCCTGCCCAGAGCCACCAGCCCCAGCACACCAGGGAGGAAGAGGAGTTTTTTCTGTTTGTTTTTTTTTTTTTTAAAAAAAAAAGAAAAGGAGGAAAGCCAAGCAGTGGCTGGCTCCCATCAAGGCAGGGAGGGAGGCAGGGGGGTGCAGAGAAGACAGAAAATTTTCTTACTCATCAATTTTATCGGGAAACCCCCAGCACTGCTGCGGGTTGGTGTCTCCATGGCCTGTGTGGATGAAGCTGTTTTTAAGCGGCTGGCTGATGTCGTGGGCCGACAGCCCCGCCACCGAGGTCACCGTGTTTCGGGGGAACTGGCCCACTTTTAGGGTCCGCTTATTCTGACCCCGCCACCAGTAATTCTCGGCCCTGAGGAACAAAAAGGACCTGCGTTAGGGACGGCGTGGGAGGGCGGCGAGACCCCCGGGGGGGGCGCTGGGAGCGGGGCACGTCCCCAACCCTGGTGACACAGGAGGAGGCAAAGTGACTCAGGCAGGCGGTGGCACAGCCGGGGAGGGTGCCCGGGATCCTAACCCTGCACACCCACGGCGTGCTCTGCCCCCCACCCCGCGCCCCGGGAAGGGGTCAGGATCCGACCCGCTGGGGATTTGGGGGGTGAGGAGCGGAGCTCCCCAAAGGACGTGCCCCTTCGGAGCCCTGGGTGGCGCAGGACACGCGGGAGCTGTGGGGTGACAGCCGTGTCCCACGCCACTGGGGGCAGCACGAGCAACGGGACCAAGCAGCTGGGGTGCTGCTGTCCGACCCCAAATATCCCAGTCCCCATGGGGGGAATTGAGGGGACACAGAGGTTTTGGGACGGTGAGGGACGCAGAGGTTTTGGGGTCTCCCTTGCTTCTTTCCTACGTTATGGGGGAGCCCTGCGTGGGGTGACCCTACTGGCAGGGGGACCTGAGCCGTGAGCCCCCCAGGGTGGGAGCAGCCTGGGGGGGGACACGGCCACCACCAGGGTGGGACAGGGCAGTGGCAGAGTTTGTCCCCGCTCAGCAAGGGACAAACACAACGAGGAGACCCCAGGAGGGCACCCTGAGCAGCACCCCCAGCCTGTCCCCATCCCGCACCCACCACGTCCCCCCTGCTCCATGCCGGGGGTACCCCGGGGGGCTGCCCCCTGTCCGTGCTCAGGGTGGCACTGCCGCCCGCGCTGCCAGCTCGGCCAGGCTGGCACGGGCCCCGCGGTTTCCTGGAGTCACCTGTGAGTCACTGGCGGCCACTAGCTCAGCCCTTTTCCTGTTTACCTTCCCTGCTCGCCGCCAGCCAGCCCCATTACTCAGCCCCGAGACCCCTTGGAGAGGCTGAGCCCGAGCCCGGCCGGCACTGGGTACCCTCCCTTGCCCGCAGCGTGCCGGGGATGGGGGTAAAAGGGGGCCGGGGGCCGGGCCCCCCACCCTGGGAGGTCTCCCCCGCTCGCAGCAGCGCCCCGGAGGGATGCTGAGGCCGAGCTGGTCCCCTCTGCGCGCCCCCAGCCCCGCTGCTCGGACCCCCGGCACAAATTGTCTCCGTTTCCCACCCCAAAAATGGGCTCCCCCCCCCACACTCCATGTTCCCCACCCCGCGGCCGAGCTGTGCGCTCGGGGCTTTCAGGTAGGTCCCGCACGGAGCCGGGGGCCCCTTCCCCTGCCCACACACACGTACGCACGCCCGGCGCCGCTTCAAACGGCACGCAGGGGCTTGAAAAAAGGGGTGGGGGGTGTTTACACCGCCCCGGGCGGCCTCGCCGGCGACGGATGCGGCCCCCCCAGCAGCCCCTCACCCTTCTTCCCCAGCGCCCAGTGAGGGGGGCGGCCACCCCTGGGGAAACTGAGGCACGGGGGGCTCAGGCTCGGTGATCCCATTGGGGCACCCCGCAGCGCCGGCACCCGCTGCGGCCCCCGTTACCCCTCCCCGCACCCCCCCAAACCGTGCCCGCCTGGGGAAACTGAGGCAGGAGAGGCTGCGCCCCGGCTCCTCCAGCACCCCGTGGCTCCCGGCACCAGCAGCGGGGCCAGGGCACCCCGCCAGCGTCCCTCCCCGCCGCGTCCCAACCCGTGTGGTTCACCTGGGGCGAGCGCAGCCGGGGCGAGCGGTGGTGGTGGCGGTGGTGGCGGAGGCAGCGGGGCCCCCAGCCCGCCCGTGATGCACCAGGGACGATGTGCGCGCTCTGGCACGGCCGCGCCGCCCTCCGCCGCTCCTTCCCTCCCTCCCTCGCTCCGCCGACGCCGTTTCCCTTCCCTTCCCCTCCCCTCCCTCCCCTCCCTGCAATTAAACCACCGCCGCCACCGCCAGACCCTGGGCAAGAGTCATCGGCAGCCCGGGGAGAAAGCTGGTCCCTCCAGACACACAAATCCGGCCTGATTCACCTCCGGGCCGTGACTAAAGGCAGGGAGCTGGCCCCCGGGGAGGGGGGGAGAGGGAAAGCAGCTCCTTTCCCCTCGCCTCCCCGCTGCTACGGGGCCAGCCGGGGTGCTGGAGCGCTGCGTGCCACCAGGAAGGGACACTTTTTGGGGTGTCCCCTCGCCGTCCCCGAGCGGCACAATAGGGCTGGAGCGGGGCAGGAACCCTCGAGGGTGACAATACCTGTCCCTTAGGGACAAAAAGTGCCCCCCAGCCTGACGCACGGGGTCCTGGGACCCCTGATCTGGGGAGGAACGAGGGCATCCAGAAGGATCGGAGGAGGTGGAGAGCGCAGCCCGCGGCGCAGGCAGAGGCCACGGTGGTGGCACGGAGCGCCCGGTGCCCCCGTGGTGACGGTGGCACGGCCCCGCCACTATCAGCAGGGAGCGGCCCCGCTGCGTGCACCCGGGGCAAGGCCGGGGCAAAGCAACAAGTGCAGCGGGGTGAGTCAGCGGGGCCGGGCGGCACGGGGAAGAGCCACGCTGCCCGTGGGCACGGCGGTGGCCCCGTGGCCCCTGCCACCATGTCCCCACCGAGGGGGCTGCCCGCCCGTGGGGTGTGCAGCCGGGTGTGCCGGAGGGGGTGTAGAGCCCCTCCAAATCCCCACGCCGGTTTTTGGGGTCCCCCTGCAGGCTGGCACGTGCCCTCCCCCAGCCGTGCAATACCTGCCCTCGATGACGGTGATGATATCGTTCATCTGGATGTGCAGCTTGTCGGGCTCCTCGAAGTCCTGCAGGGCCCTCATGTCGGTGGGCTGGGCCTGGGGGGGGACGGGGACGGGGTGAGCACACGGGGACGTGGGCACATGGGGACGCAGCAACCCTATATCCCCCACTTTGGGGTCAGGGGTGCCCTGGCAATGGGCACAAGACCGAGTCACCCACTCGGGTACCCTACAACTCTGCCTGCGCTCCAGCTGATGGGACGGGGGCACCAAGGACCCCCTGCCCTCCTCCCATCTCTCCCACCCCCCTACCTCCATCAGGAAGTCCCGCAGGGCCACGAAGGTCGGCCGGTCCTCGGGTTTGTGCGCCCAGCACTGCAGCATGACGTTGTAGACGTCCTGGGGACAGTCCTCGGGCCGCGGCAGCCGCTCGCCCTCCTTGTCGATCTTGTGCAGGATCTGCGGGGCAGGCAGCGCCATTACGGGGTGCCGGGTCCCAGCGGGTGCTGTGGGTGCTGTGGGTGCTGTGGGTGGGGGTGCCGGCCCCACGGGCACCGTGCGCACCCACCTGGCTGCCGTTGAGGCCGATCCAGGGCTCCTGGCCGTAGGTGAACATCTCCCAGAGCGTCACCCCGAACATCCAAGTGTCGCTGGCGTGGGAGAAGGTGCGCGTCTTGAGGCTCTCGGGCGCACACCTGAGCGAAGGACACGAGCATCAGGAGGGACGCGAGCGTCGGGAGGGGATGAGCGGCGCCTCCCTGGCGCCTCCACCCTGGGTGTCAGCACCCTGGGGTGCTGCCCGGGGCTCCCCAGGCTCACCAGGCGAAGGGCACCTTGCGGTGCTCCTGCATCACGTAGTGGTCGTCGTTTTTGGGCAGGGCCCGCATGAGCCCGAAGTCCCCGATCTTGACCTGCTCGTTGGAGGCCAGCAGGATGTTGCGGGCGGCCAGGTCGCGGTGGATGAAGCGCTTGGACTCCAGGTAGGCCATGCCCTTGGCCACCTGGATGGCGTACTGGCACAGCGTGGAGATGAGGAAGTGGCCCTGGTTCTTCCGCAGGCGGTCCAGGAGGGAGCCCAGCGGGGCCAGCTCCGTCACCTGGGCCACGGGGAGGGGACAGCGGGGTGGTCAGGCCAGGGACACGGCATTTGGGGCTGCTTTCCAGCCCCGTTAACGTCCCCAGTCCTGGGGGTGCTGGTGGAGGACTCGGGGCACGGTGCCCTGTAGGGTGGGATCGCCGCCTCGTGGGGCTCGGCGGTGGCAGCAAGCACGGGATGGGGTCCGTCCCGCTAACCCCACGGACTCACCATCTTCATGGGGTGGGAGAGCACCACGCCGTAGAGGCGGATGAGGTTCTTGTGGTCCAGGGAGTGCATGGCGTTCACCTCGCGGATGAAATCATCCAGCACCTCCGGCTGGCTCAGCACGTCCGTCTTGAGGCACTTCACGGCCACGTTGAGCTACAGCCAAACAACAAAACCCAAATAAACCCGATACAGCCACGGGACCGGGCAGGACACCTTCCCGGGGGGGGGTCTCCTACACCACGAGCAGCAGCAGCGTGGGCGCACGGCCCCTCACCGTCTTGCCGGCGGGCGTGCACCACTCCCCGCGGCGCACGACGCCGAAGGAGCCATCGCCCAGCTTCTCGAAGAGAGACAAATCCCGCTCCCGGATCAGGCAGGTGAGCGAGTGCTGGCCCCCCGTGTCCGGGGGGGGCGGCGTGGGCGGCTTGCGGAAGGTGCTGTGGGGCTGGGGGGGCAGCTCCGAGTCGGGGCGCTTGCCGCTGAACACCTGCGGGGCGCAGAGAGGGGTGGGATGTGGGGGGCGCGGAGACACGCGGGGGGGGGACCCCAAATCTTCCTGCCCACTGGTGGGCACGGCTCGCCTCGGTTTCCCCTTCCCATAAGGGTGATATCGGAAGGGATGGGGTCCGTCCCAGCCCCGGTGCACAGCTGGGGATGCTGGCACCTGCGCGGGGGCCGGGGCAGGCATGTGGCCGGGGTGGGAGGTGGCATTTCTCGGCCCGGCTCGAGGCTGAGTCGCCTTCTATTAAAAGCCCATCCCGGCCCCGGCTCGGCCCAGATGAGTCACGAAAGGGAGAGGCCACGACCCAGCGCCCAGCTGGCGAGCACACGGGCGTTTTGGGGGCGCGAGGTGCCCGGGGGGCAGCACCCCCATGGGGCACGTCCCCAGCTGCGCACCCCGGGGTCCCCTGCCTCGGCGCTGCGGGGCACCGGGGCGGGCAGGGGGATGGAGAACGGGGATGCTGCCCACGGAGCCGGCTGAGGCTCTGCTACTAATTAGCTCTGAATGAGTTTCCTGGAAAAAAAGGAGGCAAATCACGCGAGGGGAATGAATTTCCCGACCGCTGGCCCTAGCTGGGAGGCAACCCGTGCGGGGCCGGGCAGGGTGATGCCGCAGCAGGACGCACGGTGGGGGGTTTTATCCCAATCTCTGCCAGCACCGGGGGGGACAGGGCTGGCCCCATCACCCTGGGGCACTTGGAGAGACGGGCACCGAGAGGGAAGGAGGTGGCAGAGGGGCACACAGCCACCAGCTCCTTGCACGGGGCTGAGGCAGCCCCATTCCTCCGGCGTGCCTCAGTTTCCCCATCACGCCCTCCCTGCCCCTGCCCCGGCTGTACCTTGCTCATCCAGGATTTCCTCTTGCACATGGCTTTCCTCCGCTTCACCGCCTCCCACAGCCGCCGCTGGCCTGCAGCACAGGGGACCGTCACCAACACGGGGGTCCCCTCCCCAAAAAAAAAAACAACCCTCTCCATCCCTTGGGACCACGCGTCCCTCTGGGCTCCCCCCCAAAAAAAACGGGGTGCAGCCAAACGGGGTGAGGGGGATCTCAGGGTTTAGGGGGGGGGTGTAACGCACCGGGGCGCCCCATGCCGATCTTCTCCAGGTCCTCATTTTTGACGTACTCGAAGTGGGAGAGGCGGGTGACGTTGAGCTCGTCCCGGATGCGCAGGAAGTACTGCTGCAGCTGCAGCTCGGTGAGCAGCTCCAGCAGCCAGTCCGTGCCCTCCTCCGACTGCATGCTACAGCTCAGCTTCTGCCGGACACCGCGCCTGGTTAGCGGGGACCCTGCCCTGCGCCCCGCCGCCCCCAGGGGTCCGTCCCTTGTCCCGCCAGAGCCAGGCACCCGCTGCCCAAAATGGGGTAAGAGAGCTGGGGCTGCTCCCTGTGCCAGCAGGGATTCGTCTCCTGCAGAGCCCGGCCCCAGCTCCCTGTGGCGGGGGCAGGAGAGACGCGAGCTCCTCTCCCCATCAGCAGGACCCCCAGGGAAGGGCAGGGACCCCATCTCTGCCCCATTGTGCCCCACTGAAGCCAGGGATGGAGACGGGTCAGACCCTGAGGCACGGCACGGATGTCCCCGATTCCAGCCCCATGCAAGGGGAACGCCACAACCCAGCGCCTTGTAAGGGATGCCCTGCGCCCTGGCACCACACACGCACACGGGGCACCCCACACACTGCCTGCCAGGCTTTGGGTGCCCAGCTGGAGTGGCTGACAGCGGAGGTGGCAGCTGTCCCCAGCAGGGACAGCCCCCACAGCACTGCCTCAGTGTCCCCTCGTGTCCCCGCACCCCCAGCAGGGCTAGGATAGGGCACAGACCTATGGATATGCCATGGGGTGGTGGCCCCGTGCCGGCAGCCTTGGGGAAGGGACAAAGGGGGATGCAGAGCCATGAGTGGGGGACGAGGACGGGGTGCAAGCAGCATCCCGGTGCTGCCAGCATCGCCCCCTGCAGCTGCACAAGGCACGGGGCCAGCTCCCAGCAGGGATCTCCACATCCTCCCCCAAAACGCACCCCTCGCCGCATCGCGCCCCTGCCCGAGGTCTCAGCGGTTCCAGGAAGGGACCCGGCTCTGCCCCCCGCCCCCGAGAGCCGGAGGGGACGTGGGAAAGCCCCCGGTCAGCCCCCTCCATCCTCTTTTCTCCCCCAGGATTAGACATCACCCCCCCTGAGCCCCTTCACCCCCCTCCCTGCGCTCTCGGGTCCGCGTCACCGCGATCCCAACCCTCGGCACGGGGCTAAAAATACGGCGGGCGCGGCAGGCGGCTGGGCACGGGGCGCACGGGGGCACCCGCGGCACGAGGAGCTGGCGGCTCCCAGCACGGACAGGACCCCCTTCCCCGGGGGGTCCCCTGCCCGTGGGCACCGGGCTGGGGGGGTGACGGCCACTTACTCGGTAGACGCGGAAGCGGGCGAGGAAGGGGAAGGAGCGGCGCAGCGTCTCGAAGCGTCGCATCCTGTTTGGCCGGCCACCGGGGCAGGCGGCCTCGTCCCTAGAGCCAGCCTTGCCCGGGGCACCGCGGCCACCAGCACGTCCCCTGCTTGGTGACGGTGTCACCGGGGCACCGAGCGCTCAGCGGAGTCGGGGGACCCGCGGAGGAGTCATGGGGGTCACAGCCCGGTGGGTGACGGCCTCCTGGTGGCCCCCGTGCCGCGCGTTGCCAGCTGGGCACGGCCACCCCATAAATCCCCCGGTGCGAGCAGGGGGGCTCAGGGCATCCCCGCAGCGCCGGGGCTGGCGGCAGGACGCGGGGCTGTCCCAATCCTCCTCCTCCTCCTCCTTCCTTCGTGCTCTCTCCAGCCTCTCCTTCCCGGCCGTGCTGCCCTCCCCTTCCCGAACGCAATCGTGCCGGGGCCGGAGCGGAGCCGTGGCGTTGGCGTTTTCCGAGCAGCGGCCGTGGGCTCGCTCCTGGCTTTCTGTGAGGCTCCCCCCTCGGCCGGCAGCCGGGCATCGAGCGCCGTCCCGGCCCGGCTGCCCGCGCAGCCCCTGTCCCAGGAGGGTTTATTTTAGCTGCGCGTTGGCCAGGCGTTGGGCCGCGAGCCCAGGGGGCCGGGCTCCGATCAATGTGCTGCTTTCTCTCTTGTTCAGCGGGCGCTCCGGCAGCTGCACCGCCTGGGAGACCGGACCCCCGGCTCCCATTGCCATGGAAACCTCGCTCCGGCCTTGGGAAACGTTCCCGGGCCTCAGTTTCCCCCCCCCCAAAAAAAAAAAAAAAAAAGGAAGCGAGGAGGGAGGGGAGACATCCGGCCCTGCGCTCCCAAAAGGAGGCGGCAGGCATGACGCCAGGGTGACGGGCACCGTGCCGCTGCCGCCGTCACCCCCGTGGGCACACAGGGCCGGTGGGCGCGCTGCCTGCCCTGCGGGTGCCAGGCCCTGCGGGGTGCTGGGGGAGGTGGGCACGGGTCCCTCCGCGACCACCGGTGTCCCGGGGCTGGCTCCTGTCCCCGATGGGGCCGGGGCCAAGGGCTGGCACCCGAACACGGGCGCGTTGTCCGCCCGCGAGCTCCCCCGGGAGAACAGCTGGCGGTGCCGGCAGCCGCGGCGTGAGAGAGGAAAGACTCGGGGCATTCTCCTGCTGTGCCTACCCCCCCCCAAAATCTCCAGTGCTGGACCCCTGCCGCAGCCGTGGCTGTGCCGAGGTGGCCAGGAAGGGGATGAGGCAGGCGGGGAGCCCTCGCGGTGCTGGAGGGGCATCCACAGTGGCTCCCACCGCTGGGATCCCGGCCGTACCCGGCACAACGGCCCCATTGAGCGGGCACAGCCGGGCACGGTGCCCTCGGCACCAAGCTCTGCCACGCGCCAGCTCCCCAGGGATGCAGGGTGTTCCCTGCCCCACGCTTGTGCACAGCCCCCAGCAGCCGGGGGAAGCATCCGTGCTGCCTCCAGCACCCCAAAACCCCAGGCAGGGCTGCTCAGGTCAGCGCAGTGCAGCAGGCAGGGCCTGATCCTGCACAGCGAGGGCGTCTGGCAGGGGCAGCCCTGCAACCTCTGAGACCGGTGAACGGAGCGTGACGGCGATCCCTGTGCCAGCACCCCAGCAGGGTGCGGGATCACCATCCCCAGAGGCTGTGGGACGCGGACAGCAGACCCCCAAAACCCAGGATACCGCACAGAGCCACGGCGCGGGGTGCACAGGGCCGGGTAGCACAGCGCAGCTGGGGAAAACTCCCCCCCCATAGCCCAACCTGCAGCTCGGGGGATGCTCCCTACGTGCGCACACCCAGATGCGCAGGCGGTGCCGGCTCTCACGTGCAGCCCAGGACCACACACGCGCGCTCCTGCAACCACACGCACCACGCACACACCCCGACACGTGCACGGCCGCAACCGCACCACCGCCACCGCCCCCCGGCGCGCATGCTAACGGCGCCCAAACACAGCACCTCTGCACGTCCCCCCCCCTCTCCATCACCACCACCACCACCACCACCACGCTCCCCGCAGCTCCTGATGTGCCTGGGTGCACGTGCGCAAACACCCCGAGCCCTGCAGCAAAGCCCCCGGTGCTCCCCCTGCACACACACCCGTCGTGCCCACGGGCACCCTGCGCCCACGGGCACCCACCCGTGGCACACACACAGGTCACGTCTGCCCGCTGGCAGCCGGCTCGCCCCCGCCAGCCACGCAGCCACCGGCGCATCGCACACACCGTGCACGCCCTCCCGAGGCGGCGCGCGGGGGTGCAAACGCACCCCGTCTGCCTCCCACGCTCAGCGCCGCCCGTGACGGCACCCCGACATCTCCGTCGGCACCCACAGGTGCCCACGCACCAACGTGCTCCTTGCAGCCCCACGCAGACCGGTTACACGCAGCTTGCTGCCCCCCCAGCTGTGCCCACACCACCTACACCCCCGTGCACACATCATCCATACGTCCACCCCCCGTTTTCCACCTCCCCAGAGCAGGAGGTGCCCGGGGTGCGCAGATCCTGTCCCCACGCCGGGCCCTTCCCCAGCAGCCACGCACCCCCCACCCCTCGCTCTCAGCTGGGGAAACTGAGGCACGGCAGGTGAGAGGCACCAAAGCACCTGCCAGCTGCCTTTTTGGGGGCGCAGGGGCGACTCCCAGTTTGCCCAGTGTCACCCAGGGCGGGGGACACGGGTCCCTGCCAGCGTGGACAGCCACCAGCCTGGCCTCCAGCCGCCCATGCCGGGCACCGTGCCCGCCCTGCGGCAGCCCCTCCATCCCCAGACCTGTGCCAGCGCCGGCTGAGCCAAGCTCCTGCCGTGCCCCGAGCTGCACCGCGAGGGGACAACACGTGCCACTGCGGGGACACCTGGGTCCCCATCCCAGCACTGTCCCCTTTTTCCCCCCCAGCAACAACATTCCTGCCCCCATCCGTGCCTCAGTTTCCCCAGCAGGCAGGAGCAGCCACCCCGCTCGTGGCTCAGGACAGGGGCGCAGCCATGCGGGGCGGGTGCCGTCCCCATGCCACCCCCGCAGTTGCACGCCGCAGGGCCCCGACGCGGAGAAGCCATGCAGGGGAGCGTCGCCACGAGCCCCCCACGCACCCCACGGCCCAGCAGGACCCAGCACCTCTCGGGGACACACGTGCCACCGCTTCCCCACGGCTCCCCCCCCGGCACTGACCCGCCGGCACGGCATGCCCAGGGTGACGTCCTGCTGGGGGGGCCGCCCGTGGCGCCCACCGCCCGGCCGCGGGGCTCGCAGCCCGGTGCTGTCCGAGAGGCTGTGGGGCAGGGGGGCGAGCATCTCCTCCTCCTCCTCGGCGCTGCTCAGGCGCTGGTAGTCGCATCTCTCGCCCATGGCTGGGGCCGCGGCGGTGGCAGCGAGCGGGGGGCTCTGCGGAGACGCCCGCGCCTGCCTGGGGGCGGCGAGGGCTGGAGCCGGGCGTGGGATCACATGGCAGAAAGTTGCTGCAGTTCCGGAAAACAGCGAGAGGGTGAAGGTGACCGCGGTGATGGAGGGGAAGGAGGGAGGGCTGATGGATGCAGAGGGGAGGGGGAGAATAAAAAAAAAAAAAAAGAGAAAAGAAAAGAAAAGAAAAGGGCAGCCCTTTGGGCACCCGTCCTCACCCCGAGCCCTGGCATCGCCGCCTTCCTCCCGGCTCTGCTGCCTGCGTGCCCGCTGTCCCCCCCGGCACCCGAGCGAGGAGGAGGTGGCAGCGGTGGTGGTGGCATCGCCGCCCGCGCTGGCGGCCCCCTTCTCCCCCCAGCCCAGCGTTGGGGAGCAGCGGGGAGCAGCGCCCGGCGGCTGCGGCTCTGCGGCAAGCGGGGTGGGGACGGGGGCAGCGAGCCCCGACGCGGGGAGCCCCCGGGGGGCGAGGGGAGGTGGGCAGCGCAGCATCCTCCCCGGCATCCCTCCCGCTGCGGGCACCCCGGTGCGGTGTGCCGGCGGAGGGGGAAGGGATGCTGGGGGAAGATGGCTGCTCCGCGGCGAGCCGGCAGCGGGGCCGCGCGGGCGCGAGCTCGGCAGGGTAGGGAGAGAGGCCAGGCCCCAGCACGATGGGGTTTTGGGGTTGGGGGGGGGATGTGCTGGGAGGATTTATCCTGCCTCCAAGCCTCTCGCCACCCTTATCACGGTGCTGGGGGTCTCCTGGGTGAGGTGTCTGCATGCAGCTCTCCGGAAGCCACCCCCTGCACGGGGAGATGGGGAACCCACACGGGGGAGCTGTCAGCAGCCCCTCGGAGCTGCCCCCGTGCCCTGACACCGCCTGGCTGGACGGGGGCTGAACCCCCCCTGGCAGAGCTGCAAGCATGGGAGGAGGCAGAAGGTGGGGGCCCTGCAGCCCCCCTGCACCTGCCTGTGCTCGGCGGCATCGCACAGCCTCGGGGACCAAAACACTCCTGGTGCCAACACCACAGGGCACGATGCCCCATCCCATCCCCCAGAAACGCTCCTATGCACCCCCATCTGTCCCCGATGACCCCCCACACCCCCCCATTATTCTCCCCTTCCCCCCTACCACGCATCCAAACCCCAGCCTGACCTTGGTGGGGGTGACACCGAGCCCCCCCCAACACCACCCCGCACCACCCCGGCTCCCACCACACCCCACATCCCAGGGGGGCACCGACCCCGGGGGGCTGTAGGGGTGGGTGGGCTGCGCCCCGGGCAGGCTGTCGGTGGCTCCTCCTGCCATACCACAGAGGTGAGCTCAGCCGCCGAGCCGAGCCCGCGGGCGCGGGGCGTGGGAGCAGCCAGCCGCCCCCGCGCGCGGCCCGCCGGCGTCACCGCGCTGGCACGCCGCGGGCCGGTGACTGACGCACGTGCTATGCATGCCACCGGCCCCCCGGCCACGCAGCGCCCGTGTCCGTGTCCCACCCCATCCCCATCCCACCCCGACATTCGGCCGGTGCAGTTGGGGGTCCGTGTCCCATCCCCGCAGGGTCACCCCGCGCATCCCGGCCAGCCCCAGGTGACACGGGGTGGGTGGCACAAGCCTCGGGGTGCTGCGCTGGGGACCGAAACGGTGCCAATCCCAGCCCCACAGAGCCTCAGGTGCCAGCTCAGCCAAAACCCAAAGCATGAGGTCTCTGGAGCGAGGCGGAGAGCGTGACACCCGTGATTCCTACCAAAACCACGGCCACCAAAGCCCCCGGGGCGGTGACAGCCACGGTGACCACAGGGCGTCCCTCCCACCACAGGGACACCAGAGCTCCCCAAGCCCTCCAGGCAAACCAGCATCCCAGTTTGTCCCCGCATCCCTCTGAGCATCCCTGGGGCGCACACCACAGCACCCTGCCCTGCGCCCACCCTCTTCCCCAAAATAGGGTCCCCGCTCACCCGCAGCGCATCGCCCCGCTCGCCATCCTGTCTGGCCGTGCCGGGGCCCCGCCACCCCGCCTGCCACCTTCCTGGTGGCAGTGTCACCTGGAAGTGATGTCACCGGCAGCAGCACGGCCGCGGCGCCCCGGGCTGGCTCGCTCAGCCCTGGCGGGGCCCAGGGGCGGCCCCAAATTGCACTGACAACACTCCCCGGGCCGGCTGCTCCGGCGCAGGCGTGCGCGCACACACGTGCGAACCCACACACACACACACACACACACAGAGCACGGCGCGGCAAAGGCAAAAGGATGCCAGCAGCATCCTGCCCGCGCTCCCTGGGGACCTCCCGCTGCTGTGCCACCCACCCGGTGCCCTCCACATCTCGGCGAGGAGCCCCCATACCGGCGTGCGTTTCGCCTCCGGCACCCGACGCAGCTCGCTGGGGTGTCCCGAGCAGCCGGCACGGCGGGACGGTGACACCCGCGGCGGGGGTGGCCGGCGAGGACGGGGTGGCAGGTGCCCCAACGCTGCGCTCTCCGTGCCACCAGAGCCCGATGCCATGGTTGGATCCTGCCCCGGTGCGTCCCCTGCTCTCCAGGCAGCGATTGTCCCTCGGAGCCTGCCCGGGAGCAGCCGCACCCAGCGGTGCCCCCCCGCCCTGACAAAGCCCGGCGCAACCCCAATCCTCTCCCTAAGCCTCTTTCCTCCGCTAAATCCCTGCCGTATGGCGAGCAGTGGCGGCACAGACAGCCCCGGGGCGGGCTGAGGGCATGCTGGGCTCCCAGCGTGGCTAGCAGCCTGCCCGGCTGGGCCACAAGCCCACACAGAGCCGCACTAGCCCATTGCACCTGAGGGGCTGATCCCCATCTCTGCATCTGCAGCAGGATCCGGCCCAATCCACAACACATCCCCATGGAAGATGGGGGAAATAATGGGGCCAGGTGCACGCCGTGCAGCCCAGGGCGCATGGAGAGGGGCAGGGGGCACACACGACCCCCTGGCCGACCCCCATCTCGTCCCCATCTCCATTTGTCACCAGGCAGGGCAAGCACCGGGCTGGGTTAAGGGACAAACCAACCCTGCTTTGGCATGAAAAAGCAGGAGAGGGGTGCAAGCTGGAGGAAAAAGGCGAGGACGCATGCAGTGACTGCATTCCCATGGGCACCCCGAGCACAGCACCCCCCCAGCTCCCCGTCCGGGCCCCGTGCCCAGGGCGGCGTTGGCAGAGCGCACGGCTGAGCCCGGCATTGCCACGAGAGGGCACTGGGCTTGGTGTCACCGAGCACTCAGAGGGACACCCCCTCAAAACCCAGCACCCCAACGCGAAGCTGGACCGTGCCCAACAGCCCCCGTGCTCATCCTACCTGGGCCGGGGCGGCCGCGCTGCTGGGGTCCCCTGGCAGGGCTGCTCCGTGTCCCGGTGTCCCCGCGAGCCCAGCGGTGACGTAGGACAGCGTCAGGGCTTTGCCCGCGCAGCCATGGCAGGGCTCCGCTCGCGCTGGCCGCAGGGTCCCCTGGGGCCAAGCAGGAAGGAGAGGTCAGGATGGATGGGATCCTGCTGATCCCGCACCCGTCGCCTGCCCCAAGCCCTGTGGGGGTGGAAAACCAAACCCGGGGTCTGATGGGAGCCCCCCCAAAATGCGCACCTGGGGCTGGCATGGCAGCACCCATGGGTACCCTGGCCGTGGAGCACCAGCCTCGTGCACGGGGGGATCTGTCCAGCCGGTGTCGGGGGCCAGATCAGAGCTGGAAGTGTCACCCTGCACCCGTGGCCGGGCTCCGGCTCCCCTCTGAAGGAGCTTAACGGGGCCACGGGGAGGGAGAGGGGCTCAGCACCCCTGGGTGCTGGGCAGGAATGTCCAGGAACCCCCGACCTGCCCCAGCACCCGGCGCTGGGAAGGGATGATGGTTTGGAGCAGAGCGGTGCCCTGGCCAGACCACTGCGCATCTGCAAGTCATTAGCACTAATTGAAGGCAGCCTAATTGGCCAGGCTGCAGCACGGGCAGTGCCCCCTGGGGCTGCTCAGCCCATGCAGCGAGCTGAGAGCCGGAGCGTGGCTGCAGGGGGGGCACCCCACGGGGGACAGGGCACCCAAGGGACCCTTTGGCATGGTGCAGGAGCCGCACGGTCTCACCCGCTCCCGCGGCACCACACCTGCAGGAACTGGTGGTACTGGTGGTACTGGTGCAGGAGGCCCTGCTGCCCCCACCCCGGGCACTGCAGCCCCCCCGGCTCTCCTCCTCCTCCTCCTCCTCCTCCATCCGTAGCAGCTGCAGCGCCCCAGTGCCGCGGGGTGAGGCTTCCTGGGAAGCTCCCCCCTGGCCCTACAACCCAGGTGCATGGGGTGAAGCCGCTCCCCCGTTGTGCCCCCCAAACCCCAGGGGAGCTGAGTCACGGCTGCCACCCCCGCACCCTGCCCGGGGCAGTGGCACAGAACCGGGCACCACCGGCGGCCCCGCAGCCCAGCCGTGGTTCCCACCATGCCCCACCGGCACCACGCCCCGCGCTAATGAACACCGGGCTAACGAGGCCCGGGGTGGCTCAAGGGGCTGCTAACTGGTTGCGCAGCCCCAAATCCCGCTGGGGCGCCCCCGCCCGCGCCCCCAGGCAGGGGTTGGGTCGGGCTGGCGAGCGGGATGGGGTTTTACCTGCTCAGGGGCTCCCTGAAAAGGATCCTGGAGGAGCAGCCCCCCCATCCCACCCTCCTCCTTGTGCGCACACCCTGCGCTCAGGTGGCAATTTTAGCAAATCCCAAAACCTGGTGAGCTTTGCCAATTTTCCAGCGAGGGTTTGGGTGCAGGGACCCGGCACCACGAGGGCACCCACGGCGCAGGGTGGCGCGCCGCCGCCGCGGCAGCCCGGGGAACGCGGGGCAGGGGGAGAGGCCGTGCCGGGGCGGCACCACGGAGGCGAGCGCGTGGGGAAGCGGCAGCGCCGGGCTCTGCCTCGGCCTGCCCTGCCCAGACAGCCTGGCCCTGGCGCTTCCCCGGCCCGGGGCATGCGGGAGCCTCGGTGGCGGCTGCGGGCAGGGTCCCTGCCCCGTGCCCGGGGTTGCTGCTGCTCCCCCAGCCAGCGGGGCGAGGGGTACGGGGTCGAGATGAAGGCTGTGGGTAAATTGGGAGGCTCCGAACACGTCTGGAGGAGCAGCTGCGAGAGGATGGCAGCAGAGCAGGGATCCTCCTGCTGGAGAAGGATCCGTGCTGAGGCTGCCAAGCGCGCATCGCCAGAGTTAACTTTTAGAGCAAGCGAGAAAAAAGTGAGCAAAAGAAAGCGTCCTGAGCGCTTCGGTGAGAAAAACCTGCCCCGATGCGGCCAGAGGCGGATGTGACGGGGATGCGGAGGGTCTCCGTGCTGCTCCCAGCGCTGGCAGCAGCGCGACGCCCCCGAGACGCGGGGCTGTGCCCGGAGGACAAGGGTCCTCTGTTCAGCCCGGGGAGGAGGAAGAGCAGAGCAAAAGGGAAAAAAAAAAAAAAAGAAAAAGGAATCCTTCCCCCGGCTTCCGCTGCGGGTTCAAACACCAAACCTCAGCAGAGGGGAGCAGGGGGACGGAGGGCAAGCATCCCTGGTGCCTGCTGCCGGGATGCCCGCAGTGCTGCAGGGCACGGTGCCAGCGCCGCACCGCCTCCGCCAGCGGTCCCGGTGCCCGCGTCGCCCCTTACCTCGGTGCTCACGGCCGTGGCATCCCTCGCCGGGTGTCCGGTGCCGGCGTGGCGGTGTCGGCGGGGCGAGGAGGGCGGCGGGCGGGCGGCATGGCGAGGGGCGCGCTCGGCGGGGTCTCCGCCTTCACACCCTGGCCTGGCGGCGTCGCGGGGGCCACGTGCCGGGGGGCTGCTCCTGCTCCCCGCGGTAGCGCTCCCCTTCCTCCTGCACCCCGCGCAGCGCCTCCCCTTCCTCCTGCCGACCCCTGCGCACCCACCAGCGGGCTCGCCCCGGGGGGCTGCCGCTGTCCCTGCGGGCTCCGCGCTCCTGCTGCGCCCTGCGGCTCGGGCCCTGCTCCTGCCGCGCTTTGGGGCCGCGCTCCTGCACCCCGCGCACACCCGCGCGGACCCTCCTAACCCCGGGGCTGCCCCCTTCGGCCCCCCTCGCCCTCCTCACGCCCACCCGAGGCTCTCCGGGGCTCGGGCGGCCCCGGGGAGCCCCCAGCTGCTCGCGGGGGCGCAGCAAGCCCGGCGGGGGCTTGGTGCCCACGGTGGGCACCGGGCGGTCTCCGCGCTCCTGCAGCCCGGCGCGCACCCCCAGCAGCACCCGCTGCCACTGCCCCGGCCGCCCGGCCTCGCCACCGCCGCCGCCCTCCGGTGCCCTCCCTCCGGTCACCAGCTCCTGTCCCCGGGCTCCCAGCCCCGCTTCTTGCACCCCCTGCGCCAAGCCCCCCGCCTCCTGCACCCCCGGGGCCACGCCGCCGCCTTCCTCCACCCCCGGGCTCAGCCCCCCGCCCTCCGCCACCCCCGGCTCCCGGATGGTGCAGGCGGCGCCCCCCGGCCCCGCACGCTGGGGGCTCGGCTCCGGTGCTCGCTTCCCGGTGCCGCAGCCCCGCCGCGGCTTCCTCCTCCTCCTCCGCCCCTTACCCCGCCGCGGTGCGCGCTCCCCGCAGCCGGGGCGCGCTCCCGGGGCGGCGCGCTCCCGCCCGGCCGCGCTCTTAAAGGAGCCGCGTCTCTGGCTTTTACGTAAGGGGAAAGGGGGGGGTTAGGGGGGTGAGGAGGGACGGACAGACGGACACGGGGTAGCATGGGGAGGAAGGAGAAACTCGGGCACCCCAAGCAGGGTCAGGGCTCCTGGAGGAGTCCTGGTGTCACTTTTTGGGGGACGCTGTGACAAGGGCATGAGGGAGAGGGGAAGACAGCCCCTAAAAGCCCAGGGGGGCTCGGTGAAAGTTGAAGCTCACCGGTGTCCGCAACAGCCCGACGGCTCGGCAAGAACTCACGAGAGGCGTTGAGTGTTGAAGCTTTACAACTTTATTCAAGCAGACAGCAGGTAGCCTACAAACAGGCGTTATACCCCACACCACGTCCGCCGCCAGGACTGAGGAAGGGGTATCGGCACCCCAGGAGCCACGGCGGCTCCCCCCAGCCAGGCTTTAATCATCCTCTGCAGGTTACAAAGCACACGATTAAACATGCTATCAAAACGCACACAAATGCTGCGGTGAAGACTGGTAGGCAGCAGCTCGTAGCTGCCACGTGGAGAAGTGATACTAAAAAACCTTAAGACAGAGAGCGCTACACACATGCAGGATACTTAAAGAAGAGGTAGGAGTTGCACAAGCCTGGACCTAAGGCTTCCAGAAAGACCGATGAAAACCCACCGTGTCCATTAAATTTTGGACTGCCAAAGCAGGCTGAGTTCTTCCTTTCAGTAGTACGCTGACCTAGCACGAGTTCACCAAGTCTTCGGAAGGAAGTTCACTAAATCACAGAGCACACGATCTACCTAGCCTAGCTTCCACTAACATTCAAACACCAGTCTCAGGACCGAGGGCAGGACGTCATTTCAGGACAGCACAGCTATGAGAAAGCTCAGCTTAGAGAGAAGGTAGAGTCTAGAGAAGTACATAACAGGCCGAGGTTTGTATTCGCATCACCACAGGAGAGTGAAAGAAATGACTGCGGGAAGTTAATCCATGTTAGATACTAACCATCCAGCTTTGCAGATGACATTGCATGATAAGCATAAAACAATTATGGGAAACACTGTCCCCGATAATTACGTACACCCATAGTGCAACATATGGAGGTCACTGCCTCCGATATAACACTGTGGTAGGCAAAAACTACCTTGTTCTTTACACATTATGGAAGACACTGCCTCCGATAATGTCAGTTAGGTTTCATGATACATAAGGTACTGGAAGTTTGCAGGAAGCTGCCATTGAAAATTGGGACAATGCCTAATCCAAGGTACTTTGTGTGTGCTGCAGTGGGTGGAGCAAGAGCTACACAATGAGCCCTGCTCAGGGTGCCTCTGCCCCTCCGCCCCGGCCAGGAAGGAAGCTGTGCCCCCTTGTGGGGAGAAAAGCTGCCAGAAAGGGGGGAGAAGAGGGAGTCCTAAGCCCAGAGAGGCAGAGGCAACTCAGGGAAACCAAATTTGCAGCATTTGAGTTTCCACCCAGGTTTTCAGCATGTCAAGGATTGTTCTGAAGTGCAACCCGGAGGCTTGCTACCAGGTTTGCACCATCAGGTTTCTGCCAGAGGGGCATTTAAGCCACAGAAAATTTAACTGCTATTTAAAAAAAAAAATAGTAATAAAAATTATAAGATTAAAGTAGGTGGGGGGGCTTGTTTAGATTATGTTAAATGCAAAGTTCCAGTATCATGTTTGATTGTAATAGCAGATGCTGCTTTATTCAAAAACGACAGTATAACTGTCATAATTATGGAAGGCACTGCTTCCGATAATTATCTTCTATAAAAAAACCACACCATTTATAGTGAACACTGTCACTGATAAATAAATAAACAAATAAATATCTCAGTGCCAAACAAGAGCCACCCTGCAAAAATGGCATCAGCCAAACAGTGTTTGGCCAGCAAGAGACTCGATTTCGCAAGAGGCCCCAGCACAGCAAGGTCTGAAGTGCCAGTCCTGAGCCATTTCTCAATGCTGCAGCACTCGCGGGGGTGCCGAGTAAGGAGACCAGATGGGGCGTTATGCAGTCTTTGGGTTATCTTCCCTGGGTGCCGGGACCTGCCTTTGCAGAAGCAAGCCTCCAAGATTTTATTGGAGGGCTGCTGTTGAGAAAAGGCAGGCCGGGCACTTCAGAGCTTGCTGCTAATCCAGCACTTACAGGCTAGTATTAAGCTGCTGTAGTAAGCTGTTTTACTCTTGAACTATAGGTTGGTGTCTGCAGCTCCCTGGACAGAGAAAAAAAATCCTTACTACAAGCTACAAGCAGTAGAGGAATCCATTCCCTGTTCTGTCACCACATTTAGGAGGCCAAGAATAAAAAATAAACATATGATACGGTACCTCCCCACTCAAGGTACCGGTTCAGGATTCACACGAGCTGTTAGTTCTCAAGTATACCAGAGAGCAAACCCCACAAAGCAGCCGTACGCGACCGGGTTGGACTATGGTCAGATGGGAGCCTGGTCAGAAAAGATTTCATGGAAATTTTAGTACCTGCTTTTAAACTGCCTCCTGTGAATTTGTGAGGTGAGATTTAAATTTTTATCTTCAATTTTGGTCAAAAAGAGATCTGTTGCCAAAAAAAAAAAACCTCTACAGAAAAATAATGCCGTGTTAGGGAGTGGGTTTCCTTAATCCTGTACCTTAACCAGGTGTTTGCTGTGTCTAGAATGTGTTGTCTGTATTCCAAATATCACCCTCTAACGCATTGGCAGCCCCTTTAATGGTCCAGGTCGCCAGGGCCAGCTGCTCTTTCAGCATGTCCAAATCCACCTCGCTCCTGCTGGTTTTCAGCAGCTGCAGATGGTCCAGCAGGCTCTGCAGGGTGTGGGAGCCTTTGCCGAAGAAGATGTGGCGAAGGGGAGCATCTTTCGGTGAGAGGTATGGGGAGAGGAAGTCATACTCCACCTGGAGCAGAGGTGCAAGCTTCAGGTTACACTCACCTCCCACGTTTTTCTTTCCTCATCTGTCCCACCCTGAGCCCCCAGCCTCCCACCTCCACCCAGCCCTTTCCTAGAGCAGCTCTGCACAGGCCAGATCCTCTCCTGATAGCAGCAGTTGGTCACATTAACACTACGTAAGACACGGATCTGCACAGCGTCCACAGCTTCCAAGTACAAAGCGCACCCCAGGCAGCTCTCTCCCTTTGCAAAGGGAGGCAAACGAGCTGCAGGCACCCACCTTCATGATCCTGTCGTTCAGGGCTCTGCGGATGACCTTGTTTTCCTTGTCACTGTTTTCAATGTCTCTTCTCAGCGCATTTGCAGCTCGCTGGAAGTCGCCACGGGCAAGAAACAGCCAGTCTAAGTTCAGCCCCAGCTCCTGCGAGGGAGGAACTGTTAGCAAACCTGATTTTCTTCTTTTGCTGCTCTTACCAAGTGTGTGTGTTTTTTTTGCCAGTTAACCAAGTAGCAGAGCAAGTTCCTGGCAGTCTTCTGAGGTCACCGAGCACAGTGACGTCTCTCCCCACCCACTGTTTCTCGTACTGTTTCAGCAGAGGTGCAGATGAGATGCAAAGCTGCACTGTGAATGGTATTTCAGACTAGAAACAATCACTGCCACATCCATTTCCTCAAGAACTCACTAAAGCCACTATAGCTAAACCTGTCTGCAACAGCTCCTATGTCAGTACTACTGCTCCCTAAGGAACATTAATTCAGATCACATCTTGTGACGCTCATGTCAAGAAGACAGATGTCCCCCCAGCTGCATGCAGTAATCACAGAGCCTTGCTAACACACGACTCCGGAACAGTCTACAGGGATTCAGTGCACTCAGATCCTTTCTTACCTTCACATCCTGATCGTAGACCAGAAACTTTTCCTGGAACGCTAACAGTTCCTCACTGTATCTCCCAAAGTCTAGGAAGAGCTCATGGTCATGGGTTAGCCTGAGAGCTATTTGTCCAGCTACTTCCGCAGCAGCACGCAGATGAGCGTACAGACTGTTAATCGCCTTCAGGTTCTCCACAGTGTCCTGAGTAGTGCCCAGGAAGGGATAGTCCTCATCTTTCTACAAGAGAGAAGGTGTAAAAGTTAGACAGCAATGCTTCTCCAGCTAGGAGCTCTCAGCACGTCCCATCAACTTGTGCTTCTACATAGTGAGATTTGAGTAGCAAAACTTCAGAACATGAGGGAGGGGAACGGAACGCCCTCCTCTAGTCCCTCACAGCCTCTGAGGATCAGCCGCATGCCCTGTGAGCTTGTTAGGCCAGAGACACACAGACCCATTCTGTCAGGGTTCCCTGCAGAGCTCCTGCAAACCATCACCCACTTCAGTACACGCTGACAGCACTTTCCAACCTTTCTGAGCACAACAGCCTAAGATTTTTGTGAAGCCTGACACTTGCAAAATCCAAGCACTCAGGAACCAAGGAAGCTGTTAGCAGAAAGGGTCCCAGCTGCACTCCTGCAGCAGGAGCAGTGCAGGCTGCCAGGCTGCTGCCATTTTGCCAGCACCGAGCTGCAACAGCAGATCTGGACAGTCTGTCTGCTCTGGCCAGCTGTACAGCGTCCCCAGAGCACTGTTTGCTGAACAGCAGGCTGCAGTACATTCTCTAATTGAAGCAGTGGAAGCTTGGCATCTCTAATGCTTTTTATTTCTGCGTCATTGACATCTGAGCCTCTAGAAGAGCAATGCCCTCCTCTCCCAACAGAACACAAGCATCCCAGACGCTCAAACAGAAGCTAAAGGCCAACCACATCCCAGGAGCAGCCTTCACGAGTACTGCCACAGCCCCCACGTCCAGTGGCTGCTCCTCCTCTCTCAGAGAGGCTCCTGCATGGACACCGAGCTCAGTGCACCTTGCACTTCGCCATCCTGGAGAGCAGCTATCCCTACAGCACCTTCCACAGCACGAAGGCTAGGCAGGCAGGCGGGCAGTACTTACGTTGTAGAAACCAAAGGACACCACTGGGATTCCAGAGTATGCCAGAAAAGGGAACGCTGCATTATCTAGGCCAAAAGGAACGCTGCAAGAGAGGTATTGAATAGTTACTGACTGGTTTAGACAGCCCAGCTGAAAAGCTACAGGGCTAGAGGGCTCGAGGTGAAGCTCTGAGCCAACCGGGCTACTCTGTCTAGACAAGACAGGTTTTGGCAAGGAGTCCAAGCCAAGTGCCAAGGGCTGCTGGTCCGCTTCCGGCCACCGCTCCTTGTACAAGGCAGATCTTGCCCTGCAAAAAGGGTGTCTGAACTGCCTACAGGCAGCTTGGGGCAGCACTCAGTACGGCTAGTGCTCTGTGTTCACGCCTGCCTGACCCCACTGCAGCAGGGAAAGCCTGCCCCGGACAGTGGCATGAGGTTCCAGCACAAAGGCAGAAGCTGTTTAGTTTGTGCCTTTATGGAGATCTGCTTTCCTCAACAGGACTGGAATACTTACATTGATTTTACCCAGCTGGAGCCAACTCTGTCATAGAGGCTTCTCGAGCTTGTTGCTGGATCCTTTACCTGCAGGGAGATGACAGTCACTGCACTTGTTCTGACCTCTGTTTCAGCTTCCAGGCTGCTGGGCGTGCCCCAGAGCTCACACCGCTATGCAGACACCAGTCAGGTGTGCTCTCTCCTGACCTTTCTTTACACGAACACACTCCATACAGGACAGGCACTCATTTCCCACCAAACCATGGCAATTATTAATTTTGCATTCTGTTTAAGTGAACTGCAATTCCCAGAGCCCAGCTGACTTCAGACAGGGCCCTCCAGAGTATTTCAGCCCCTCCTCTTAAGTGCAGCTTCTCTTTAAGAGGTGCCAGCTCTGCTGAGGAAAGGGACCCAGTGGAAAGTGGCTTAAGCTATTGTTTAACTCTGATCCACCTGAGACCCTTCAACTCACCCCCTTCATAGTTCTCTCCAGTAGTGCATACAGCAAGGGGCTAGCAGAAATCTTGATGTCATTTGTGCCTGCAAGAGAAAAAGGATGTTTAACACACTGATTGCACAATTAATTGCTAGAGCAGCTCAGACCTGCAACCGAGCAACAAGGCCTTCTGGGCCAAGTGATCTACGGGTTGTTGCCAAAAGGTTTTCAAAAGGCACAGGGCAGAAACTGCTGCAGCCTGAACCAGAAGACAGTTCTGCTAGGTCCCTGCAATCTCCTGGTTTCAGTGACAGTGGGCCAACGATGAATTGAGTCATTCTGGCCTTCAGCCAAACACCCAACAGCACCTCTAGCGCAGTCAGGGAAGCGTCTCCATTTCTGGAGGCTTAAGGTTATCTGTCAAACTACCCTCATTCCATCTGGTTTCAAGAAAGAAAAATTAAGAGTGGCAAGTTACCCAGGACTGCAGCATCCAGGTTGATGTAAGTGAAAGCTTTGGCATGCAGCGTGGCCGAGTACCCCTAGAACAAAACAAGCATTTTAAGATAAGCAATGGCAGTATAATACCAGGGAGTTTATTCCACAGGGAAACGTGGAATGAGAAATGACGACTGAGCAGTCATCACACAACAGTCTGAAGAACCAGTACCTCCAGCCATTCAGTAGCACCCACAGTGCCGTAGTCTCCCGCACTCCAGCTGGCAAAGATGATGCTTCGCCTCGGTTTGTAGCCTTCTGCAAAGAGACAGACTGAGATCTCCGCCCTTCCCCTGAGATGTGGATTAGCACTCCAGACCTGGGCTGATGAAGTCACCTGCTGCTCAGGCAGAGCTGAAGCATTCTGCCTGCCGCAAACATGTGCACTAGTGGCAGCAAGGACACTGCAACCTTTCCAGCCCTCCTTGACCTTCTCCATGCTGCACAGTAAAGCCAGGTTCTCTGCATTTTACTCCCTTTCTTTATCTGCCTGAGCCCAGAATTAACCCTGGGGACAAGAGCACTCGCACTAAGTGCCACCGTGCAGCCCCCGCCCCTCCAGCTGGTCAGCTGCTTCGATGTTTTCACCTCCAAGCCTGGCTGTCCAATAGGCAGCTCACGTTTGAGGTTTGCAGTGCATGCTATACAAGGATGTTCTTGCATTCAAGCCATATCAGATACAAGCAGGCAGTCCCTTGGAAGCAAGTGCTGGCTGCAGACAAGCTGTCTGTGTTGGACAAGTAGCAGCTTCTCAGAAAGCTTTGTCAGACTTCCCACACGTTCTGGAAGGATTATTTTGTAACTGGGCTCTCCAGTGTTACACACAGAGCTAAACCTGTATCAACCCCTCAACCCCATGCTTTTGTATACAGATATTTACCATTTTTCACTATGTCCGAGATGGCACGGGCAAGTTCCAACAATATGGCAGTTCCAACGCCAGCCTTGGCTGCTCCTGGGCCCCAGGAGTCTCTCTGGGCTCCGATCACCACGTACCGATCTACAAAGGAGACATCAAGATCTGAGCTGCGAGCTTCAGATCGCAAACACTGTCTACCAAAGAGGCAGCTTTGAGCTTTTGTGCCAGGAACCAAGTGGAGTCTAACTCCTGTATGAAGCACACTGCTTTCATTTAGCCTTTCCCTGGCACTGCAGCTCAGCTTCTCTCTTAATCCTCAGAGACCGGTCTTGGTGCTACTGAGGTTGTCTCTGTCTGGGAGCAGCTGCCATGTGTTACAGAGATCACAGAAGATGAAATGTTCCCCTAGAGGCTGAGCCACAGGGCAGCTGCTGTTACCTGGTTCTTCAAATCCTGTGATAGCACCAAAGATGTTCAGAATCTTCCTGTCCACCATGACATTGTTCACATCCAGTTTCACCGTCAGCTGCTTGTCGCTCCTCACTGTCATCTTACAGACCAGAAGTCCACCTCTCCACTGGGGAAGGCATGACTCTCCATCCATTTTGCTGAGGGGGAAGGGAAAAAAAGATCCTTTGAGCTCATTATCCAGCTCTGTCCTCATTTAACTATCCTAAAAAGTAATAATAAACAAAACACCATCAAGCCCGCAACTGCAGGTGCAGCCCTGTTCAGAGCTTACTCAGGAACAAGCCTGCAGCCCTGTGAAGCCCTGCTCATTAAGTGCGGAAAGGGAGAATGCAGAGGCCAAGAAGAACTCAACACTAGATTAAGACCTGCCTTTAAGCAAGGAGACATGGACAAGCAACATTTCCACAGCCAGTTTCATTAAGTGTTCCCTGCGATACACAGCACAGACCAGCAGAGAGCTCCCTGGGCTCGCAGCACCTCATCATCATTCTCACCTCTGCAGCAGAGCCACCAAGAGCAGAGCATGCAAGCCAGAGAAGCCCGTTACCTGAACAGCCTGCTCGCTGCGTGGCTAGAGATGGTCTGAACAACAATGTGGGGTAGTCCTGAAGATTCAATGGGAGGAAACTGGGTGTGGTTGAAAGAAGGAAAGCCTGGGGTGTAAGGGTCTCCAGTTCCAAGGTGGGCCTGTGGAAAGTAAGAAGCCTTCATGTCTCAGGAGACCAGTTTCCACCTACACAAGGGCATGAAGCACTGCTGGCATGGAAGTCTGCAGAAGGACTGCTACAGTTTGCAGCCGACAGAGCAAAAGCATCATGAGAACAGCAGACAGGAGAGCCAACTGCATACTCACATGCCCAAACGGGACAAGGTCGTCTGTGTTCTTGTACGGATCCAGGTACATCAGCACACCAACTGCTCCTTTCTCCTTGGCGTTCACAACCTGAGGTGCACAGCAAGCAAGGGGAGTTAAGGCAAGTATGTCAAGTAACAGTGTGAGGGGCTGAGCTCCTCACTGCCTAGCTCCACAACAGGCTTTAAGAGCCACCTGACAGAGATATGCACACAAGGATGATGAAAGCTAACAGCCTTACTCCAGGCATAATGTCTCTAATGCCCTTCTGAACAGTTAAAGTGTCCACGATGCACGCTGGCAGAGCCAGAGCGGCACCCAGCAGCGATACCCCAGCCTCTCCACCAGCACCCCTCTGAGGAGCAGTTCTGGGACAGACCTAAAACGGGCTTGTGTGCAGGACTTGGATCTTTTAGGCTACCTGGCTGTTCCGCATCGCTTGCTATGAAGGGAATGTTAAACGACACGTGGCAACTGACTGGGAAGGCAGTGCCAGCACTTTCACTCGGACCATGTCTGCAAGAGCTCAGTGGAGACACGGCAACTGAGCTTTAAAGGTGCCTGGTTGCAGCAGCAGAGGTGCCCTGGGGGTGAGGCTGCTCTGCTTCTAGCAGCCCCGCTGCTGCACCCAGCCATAGCGGCCAGCTTTGCACACGGCAGTTCCCAAACTGCCTCTGCCTCCTAAATGCTTGGCTATCCCAACCAGATTGCCAGCGGCTAAGAACAGCAGCCCCACGAGTGGTAACCAGCTCCATTCAACCTCGGTGTCCAGACCTGCACGTGGAAGCTCGGAGCAAACAAACAAGACCAGGCCTGCAGGACAAGCCTACCTATGAATTCTTGAGACGTGAACTGAGGTAAAGTGGTGTGACTACAAACCAAAAAAAAACACAACATAGCTTCCCGCTGCCACGTTTTGCCAGACTTTGGGCCACAGGCTGCTTACCTTCTCAGCAAGGGTTATTTTTCCAGCTCTGACAATGACTATGGTTCCATTCAGTTCAATCGCTGACTTCTCTAGCTTCTGAAAATCTTCTTTCTGTCCATAGTTTGCATAGACTGGTTTGCCCTAGGACAGAAACAGTGGTTATAAACACAGCAGTCCTGTGCTAGGAAGGCACCTGAAGCACCCTGCCCAGTTACAGGCCTGGAACACATCAGCCTGCCACTAGCAGCAGGGAGTTCAATTTCAGCTATGTAAACTCTGATCACATGCAACACACGTATTGGAGCAGTTCTGTCAAAAGTTCCTGGCTGGATCCCAGCAGAGAAGTTTAAACAGTAACTTCTGTCTCTTGACAAGGTAAGAAAACTGTGTGGGCCCACTCTTTTCCCTCCCTCTCCCCACCGGCTCTTTAATTGGGAAGGCCTTTAAGCAGCACATGTCTTGACACACATGTATTTCACACACCGCCACCTGACAGGCACACAAAAACCCCAGGATTTTCTTGGAGTCACTTACAGTAACTGAGCCGGTCTCACTGTATGCCACATATGCATCAGGAGTCTCCAGTTCCTCTTCTTTACCATCTTCCAAAACAGACACTTTGTTCCTGGTGCTGTTAAGTGTCAGGAGGCAGCGTTACATTCTTTCCTACGTTAAGTGCATACTTAGCCATCTCACATATTTCAGCCTAATAACTCCTGTAATTCTGATCAAGTCCATGCAGAGCCTGAAACCGGCCGACTCATCCCAGTGCTTTCACAAAACAATCTCTGGGATTGTTCAGACATTAATGAAGTAAATTCAACTCCCCTAGCATGAACAGGCAGGAAGACCTGGGGATGTGAGCTGTCAGACAGCTCAGTGGCAGCTGACACCCTTCTGAGCTGTTGGGAGCCACCGCCAGGTCTGCAGCACCTGCCTGGGTAACAAGACTGTCACCCTGCTATCAGTCTTGGGCACAGGGAGTCTACTTTTCAGCTGAGTCTTTACTCTGTGTGTTTTCCCTCCATTTCTTACACATGCTTTAAGAGCCAGCTGTCCCAGCTAAAATTTAGAGGACTGCTATTTGGCCCTTTGGATTTAGGAAGCCTAAAGAAAGGAGCAGCTACAGCTTGGCTAGATAAGATCTTCAGAGAGAGGTAACTGGCACACAATCTCAACAGCAATTAAAGTGTTTACTCAGGACTGTGGAGATCCGTGCTATGAGGGAGAGACCTACATTTTTTCATTAACATACCTGCCTTTGACCTGCAGCTTTATATAGTGCTTATCCTTCCACACTTGATTCAAAAAGAAGCTCTTGAACAGGTCATGAATGTAGATGCCCATGTTCTCATCTTCACTCTGGCCAGCTTCAAAGGAGTACTTGTTTGCTCTTTGCCTGTAGATAAAGGATGTATGGCTTAGGCTACAGCACCAGGCTGCACTACAGTCCCCCAGCCTACAAACCCAGGTTGGATGAGCCATTTAAATCCACCTTTAACCACATGCCCCCCTATATCACCATGTCCTTGTTCTCCAAACAAGCCTGAGTTCTGCTCACAGGCTTTGCCTCTCCCATAGCTGTAAGCTAAGCTTTCTGGAGCTGTTACCTCAAGTTCTCCTCAAGACGCCTTTCTGACAGCTTAGTTGACAACAGCTTCTTAAGATCAGGCCAGTAGAGGATACGTGGTCCTGGAACTTCTTCTTCCTCAGTTTCATCACCATCCGCTAAGTAAGATGCAGTAGGAGTCACCTCACACTTGCCACCTCCCTCTAGACACTTGGCAGCCAGCTGCATTCGTCCCCGGTAACTCAAGTAGCCGATCAGAAACCCTATAGAGAGAAAACACGTCAGAAAGATGACCACACCAGCACGCTCACAGCAGCCTGACAGTTAAGATGCAGCACTGTTCTCACTCCATTTTTAACGAGCTGGAATACCTAGGGACAGACAGCAGTATGCAGCCTGACATTTTGCCTGAGCTGGCACATTCTAAGGCACACTGTAGCACTGTAGATCTGACCTTGTGCTTGGCAGAGTCCCTCCAGACAGGGAGGAGGATTGCTCTAGGTGGCAGTATTAAAACCCTGGAAAGACCAGCATCAGGCCTTACCGATGTGTTTGCCCACATTTCTAGAGAAGTGTGGGGAGTTGATGAGGGGAAAAACCAGTGACTGGTTTGCCCTTTGGCTAAGTCACAGTCCCGCTATCAAGCCTGACACAAGTCTGAGCATTTGTAAGAGTTAGTGACAAGAGGCTGCAGCCTGGATCCAGGCTCTTTAATTCTATCCTGAAACAACATGAATTCTAATGTTAGTGGATAGCCTCAGGTAACTGCATGACGCAGAGCCTGGTACTTAGTTCGTTTCCCACTCTTTCTTACCAATCAAAAGGAGGAGAAAAGCCGCAATGAGTAGGAAGCAGAGGTTCTTGCCATTCCTCCACGGCTGAGCCACATGGGCATGCAGGTGCTCAGGCCTCCCAGCCTCTCCTCCTTCCTCATCGTCGGCAGACAGCTTCATCTCCACATGGCTGTTGTCTCCGTCCGTTTGCCGGGCAATGCTGAAGCGCGTGTACGACATCGGCTCGCCACTAAACTGTGTCGAAAGACAGCCACGTGATGGTAGAGTTTGCTATGCCAACCTACAGCCCCTGCAGCCAGTTGCACTTGTGCTAAGTACAGCTTGTTCATCTGAAACTGCTCCAGCACAGCCAAGTGTCGGCTGTCAATACGCCAGGCTGGCTGCTCACACACACAGCCAGACCCACTCAGGGTCTCCAGAGCCTCGCAGCTGTTTGCCCTGCCCAAGCTCAAGCTACGCTATTCAGATTCTAGCTTGGACTCTTCCAGATACAAGGCAGGCAACGGTACTGACATTTCCCATGGAGCCCCACGGCAATGGCTGATAGAAGCAGAATCTCCTGGTCTTCATCAGGAATGCACTGACCTGAACACGTGCAACTTGCACAGAAGGCAACTTTGATCAGAACAGACGAAAGGGAAGGCAACCCCTCCACAGCTGTGCCTTTGAGCCACATTCACTTTGACGCAAGTAGTCTCAGCCAATATCTACATAATCTCATATTAAGCTGCCCCAGGCTACTCTTAAATTACACTATTGATAACTATTATAGAGCAGCTAGGCTGAAAAGGGATGATCCATGGGAACCCCATAACCTTAGCTGAGAGGAAGGAAGGCAGGGATGCGCCTCTCATGTCCAGCCGCAACGGGAACCATTTGAGAGCTCTTTTTCAGCACCCAGGCATCGTGGCTGACTTAACTCTAAGCAGAACCACACAGCTCCCATTGGAGCCACCGAGCCTGCTTGTAGCCATGCTTGCGCTCGGGTACTTGCTGGGGAGAGGCAGGAGGCTGGCTAAGAGCCAGAGGAACAGTTCTGGGAGCAGCGGTCCTGTGGCCTCCCTGCTATGCTGAAGAAGCAGGTGGCAGCCTGTACCCAAACTGCTGCCATCTCTGCCCACGTTACCTGAAATGAAGTGCCTGGCAGCTGTTGTAACTGAGGGGAAACACCGCAGCAACACCTCCCCGGTACTCATTTCAGAAGCACATGTCACAAAGGTTGTGGTTGAGCTCCCCTTCCCCACCCCCCCGGGGGAACATAATAGAACATGTGTTGATTGTCCCGTGCTGGTTGTCCCAACGGGCACTTAATCAGCTTCCTCATCAGTACTTCCTCCTGGAACATTGTTCAAAGCTCTCTCCCCTCCACTTATCGCTTTTCCAGCTTCTTGAGAGACCCGAGACACTGTAGCAGTTAAAGATAACCCTACCAGACCAAACAGCTTAAACCACTTCCTTATCATAGCCAGCTAGCTACAGCAACGTGCACAGCAGCACCTAGCAGCACGTTGGACTTGCCAGCCTCTGATACCAACAACAACTTCGCTGAATCGCACTTCCACGGTATTACCAGTTCGTCACCGAGAGATAAATGGCACGGGGCTGGCAGTGTCTTACCAAGTTCGAAATGGCTGCTCTCGCATGGTCCATCGCCTTCTGGAGGAGTACCCACCAACTTGACCGAAGCCCTAGAAGTTCAGAGCACAACAAATCAACTCAGGCTGTTCCCCTGCAATTATAAAAGATGCCCAAGATCAGCCACAGCCACTAGCAAAATGCTTGCCCATGAATTTTATATAAGTCCTTCACCATGTTGGTTATGCTAGATCAAGCTTGCCCCTTAGCCTTGAACACAACCTGAAGTTTGCATCTCCACTCTGCAGATGAACAAGAAAATACCCTTTTTGTTGAACCCCAGTGGTGAGAAGGGTATAACTGAGGAGTAGTCTCGCACAGCTAAGTTCAGCCGAGGGTCTTACGAATTGTAGGACCACCTCCACTTGGGAAGGGCTCACAATAGGTGGATACTGAGCAGTGACAAGGGACAGCACGTGGAGACTTTATGGCTCCATGACAGCACGGAGACAAACATCCGACTGGTAGCCAGAGGTGGCACAACACCATCTGCCAAAAGCAGCCCCAATTCCTACCCTACAGGAACACTTCCATCTGGAAGGTCCCTTCCAGGTGACTATTTCTTTATAATTTCATAAAGACAACCTCCGCACTGGCCTTTCTCCCAGAATGACTAAGAGCAACCACCCAAAAGCACTGCAGTTACTTTTGCAGCCTGCATTTCCCCAGAGGGTATAACTTCTGATTTGAATCAGTTTAGGACTTCTTCCTTCAGGAGGATGTTTCAAGGAGCTCTGTAAGTCAGTGACCAGCCAGCTGGGCTTGGGAGCACGTGGCTGGAGCACACCCTCTGGCTGAGAAATGGCTCTGAGCCGGTGCACATGGGCAGAGCGCTCAAGCTGATGGTGCACGCTGATCGCCACCTGTACACTGCACAGCTCTGCACCACGAGCAGAGACCAAAGGTTAACCGTAGCCTCACCTTCCTCTCAGAACAGGGCTGTGTGGAGGAGACGAGCCCCGGCGGCCTCACCAGGCCACGTTTTGAGGCCCAGGCCATAGCTGGCAGGCAGGGAAGCCAACATAGAGGGGGGAAGCAGGCAGGGGGCAGCTGCAGGGGCTCACGAGGGACAAGCTGGCGGCACCCACGGCCCTGCAGGCCCCACGTGAGGAGCGATGCTCAGCACAACGCTGCGGCAGCACCCTCAACCCACCCAGCACCCGCATCCACCCCCCCCCCCACGCACCTTGACAGCAAATAAAACGAAAAATAAAAATAAAATTAAAAAAAAAAACAGCCGAGGAGCCACCGCCTCTCACCAGGCACGGTATCACAGGCAGGGCCGCCCGGCTGCCGGCCGCCCGATAAGCGACGGGGCCGATAGGCCGCCCTCCCGGGGCACGTCTCTCCCCCCTTCAGGGGGGCCCCCTTCGCATGCTCGACTCGTCACGGCAGCGCTGCCTCTCCTCAAGGTCAGGCAGCCATGGCAGCACCGCACCGCACCGCACCGCCCCATCTCACCTCGCCTCACCTCAGGGCCCTTCCCGCCTCAGGGGGGGCTCTTCCCGCCTCGGCGCGGCGCGCGCCCTTCCCGCCCTTCCAACGGCCGCCGCGCGAGCCCCCCGCTGCCGCCGCTGCGCTCGTGCCGCTCCTCGCGCACGCACTGCCGGGCTCTGCCCCCACCGCCCGGCTCATCCCTGCGCCCCGCCCCCCCCAGCACGCCGCTCAGCCAATCAGCGCCCCGAGCGCAGGCGCAGGCGGGAACCTCACCCCCTCCCTCTGAGGGGCGCGCGTGAGGTGATGGCGCTGCCCCGTCCCCGCCTTCGCCTCACCTCAGCGCTGCCTCGGTGTGTGAGGGGGCAGAGGGGGCTCCGTGAGAGACCCCAGACCCCCGTGCCCGTTGAATTAGCCCTGATGGAGCCCGTGTGTGTGTCAGAGCCCCTGGTTCCCTCTCTTGTTTCCAGGGAGCCGTGAGGAGAAGTGAAGTGTGGGTCCTCCTTGCCCTCTGCTTCGCCTGGGAAAGGCTGAGGGGAGTAAATATTACACGAACGGTGTTTCAAGCAGCACATAAAGCACCGGTGTTGGTGATGAGTCACTTTCCGTAAATTGCCCTGTCCTGGTGCTGAGGCAGTTCTCTAGCACTCCGTACAATGCCGGGCTAACCACGTCTGTGGGCGGTGTTGGCAGCAGCTCCGGGGTGGTGAAGAACTGCGGCACAGTCACTGGGCACGCTAACACAGCCTTCAGGGAAAGGACAGCCCTGCATCCCTGCATCCCTGCAGGGCACCTCAGCACCCCAAAACACCAAAATTTCTATGCTGTGAGTGCCCCTGGAGCCACTTGTCCCCAGTGTCCGTGCTCCAGAGCAGGGGCTGAGTTCATCCCGTCCCTCACAGGAGGGCCAGAAGTGCCCCCAGGTCTCGCTGTGCACACACTGTGGTGCCCTGTGCGTAATTCCTCTTGCTCGTTAAAGAAATAGGTGGGTAGGGCAGGATTATTGCCTCAAATCCTCCCCCGGGAAAAGAACGACGGGAGCAGAAAGTTGGTAGTTTGGCAGGACACATGACCGCAAAGAGGATTACGCTTGGTGAAAAGCAATACATTCCTGCGCTGGTACTGGGGGGATTAAGCAAGGCCTGGGCTCGATGCTGTTCATGTCTGGAGACAAACCTCAGGGAAACGGCAGCCCCGGGATGCTGAGGGGTCCTCGGGGGAAGGCAAGGGGTGTAATAAAGGTGCAGAAAGGGTTTTGAGCCGTCCTGGAGGGTGGATCCTCTGGTTGCTTTTAAATACGAGTCTGGATGCAGGGAAATATATAACCAGGGGAACGCAGCCCAAGCCCTGCCCAAGGTTTTATGTTCCTCCTGAACAAAGGGATAAAATCTCCTGCTGTGAAGGCTGTTGACGGAGCTGGAGGTGCCATTGCCATGCAATTAAAGACTCAAGTGCTCATCAAATCACCTTCAGGGCAGTATGAGGCACCCATTGCGGAGAGGACAAAACCTGTTAAATGGCAGCAGTGCCCTAAGGCCCAGAGAAGAGTCTTTAATTTCACTCCAGGCAGGTTTTTACCTACGTGCAACCCATACAAACTGCTGCAGGCCTCCAGAACTGTTCATTTTTGTAAAACCAGGATCCTGCAAAGCTTGGAAACAGAGATGCTGAAAAGCAGCCACTGATTTATGTCTCTCCGTGGGCTCTGTCGGCTGCCAGCTCCATGCCGGAGGAGGCACGTTGCGCTGTGCCATGCCAGCCCCAACCTGCCTTGGCACAGAGCGGCTGCAGGTGTTTTCTGTTCCCTCTCACATCTCTGGCCACATGCTCAGCAGTTCCCCATTTTTACGCCTGCCCGGAAGAGGGGAGGGAGCTGATATTAGAAAAACAGCTATCTTTGCAACTTAGCTAGTGCTGGCAGTGAAATACCTAAAAATGTTGCCTGCTTCAGATGCAGCACGGTACCTGAGAGCAGCTTAACCCTGGCCCAGCTCCCACCAGGGCGTTCCTCCTCCTGGCAGCTTGGCCCTGGTGTTTTTAGGAGATGTTTGTCTGAACTCCGAGGGGCTCGTGCGTCCCCTGACTTAGACTCAAATGACTTCCCAGTCCCTTGTGCAATGCCCCACAACGTGACCGTGTCCCTGCTGCTGGACAAATGCCCGAACATGTGACCAAAATGTGGGGGTGAAAACATGGTTTCACTTCAGCTTTACGGCACGGCTGATGGTTGCGTGACCAGCTGTGCTGCTCACATTTTGGCGGTGGCAGTTAGAGAGCAGAGGGAAAACAAAAGCCCCAGAGATAACCAGGTTGGGAAGGATGCCCTGTGCTCTGCGAGCTGCTTATCAAAAACAAGACTGGGAGGTGACTCGAGTAGTTTTATATCGAGAAATACTGGAAGCACTGTGGCTTTTTAATCTGGACGGGTGGAAAAGCCAGGGACAAAGTGCAGGAGCTCGGTGCCAAACCAGGGGTGCTGCAGCCGAGCGCAGGGCTGAGGCCAAAAGCCAGCGGGGAGATGGTGGACTCTGAGACCAGCAAGGCTTCAACACGCCCTGCCCGTGGGCTGCTTCCCCAGCGGTGCCAGCTCCTGCCTTTCTGGCAGCGGATCGGAGCAGTGCCTTGTCTATGCTCCCCGCTCAGCTCTCAGCCTGCACCGGGCTGCAATCAGCTATGGTCCCAAGGGAGTTGCTAAATCCAGGTTTTTGCAATTTTGGGAATGCTGCCCTCATCCTGCCCTGCCAGAAAAACCCTGCCCTGCCTGCTCGTGTCTCCTTCCCAGCTGCGAGTGTGATATCCCCAAACTTGGCAAGGAATGTCTCCATCCTCTAGGAGGTGGCCTTGTGGTTTTGCCATTTCCTTCTGACTTTCCCAAATGCTCTGCCTAAAAGAGGGAGCCCGGCAGCGCCGGTATCTGGGAGAGGATCTGCAGCCCACCTCCCTGCAGCAGAGGCCAGGAAAAGGCTCTGGAGGGGGTGGAGATGTGGCAGGTAGTGCTGAGAGCCGGCCGCGGCCCCATCCTCCCTTTGAAACAAATTAATCTTCGCATCCTTCCCAGGGAAACACCTGGCCCTGGCCTGGCTCATTGTCCTCAGCTGGCCCCGCAGAGAGCCGAGCAGCTGGGGACCCTCACGGAGCTCCAGACCCCTCCAAGACACCTCCGTCTGCCCAGGAGACACCCAAACCCTCCTGAGATTGCCCGAGGAAGGAAGCCAGGCTGGCGGTGCTCGCCACCGCTGTGCCGCTTGCCAGGGGCCGGCGTCGGTTCAACCTTTTGGCAGCTTCCCGAGGGGACAGCAACGGCGCGAGGACAAATCCCCGGTGTGCACGGGGCCGATAGGGCCCCCACCAACAGGCAGCGCTGCGGTGGGCAGCAGGGGAGGTGCTGTGGTTGACCCAGAGCCCCCAGATCCCGCTATCTGGGCGGCTGCACCACCGCACACCGCTGCTCACCACGGCCCCGATAGCAGCTCTGCCCCCAGAGCGAGCCCGGCTGCGCTTATCTGCTGGCCGGGGCCGGTGTCCGACAGAGCTCAGGCACCCGCAGGGGGGCTACGGGGCTGGGGGCCCCCCCGACAAGTGCACAAACAAGCTCAGGATGCGAGCACAATGGCCAGGGACGGGGCTTTGAAAAGCAGGGGGACGCAGCGCGGCCGTCCCGGGGCGCATCAAAGGCCCCGTCTCCAGCTTGCGGCTCCCCAGCAGCCCCCGTGTTTGATCGCCGCCGGCCTGGCCCCAGCTGGCCGGGGGGCTGGGGCGGTGGGAAGCGGAAAGGGAAAAGGCAGCAGTGGGGAGAGGGCAGGCACGGGGCTGGGATGCAGCCCCCAGGGTCCTGGGCTCCACGTCACGGGTTTCTCATGAGCTCCCTCGGTCCCTCTTTGTTCTGGCTCTCCCTGATCCGTATCTCGAGCGCAGCACACTGCCCCTCTCTTCCCCACTTCCCCGCATCTCCGGGCAGGCATCTCGGTCCTTTTCCAAAGTGCTTTGTGTGCCGTTTCACTCTGCAATTGGCACAGCCGGGAGCATTGCTTTTATTTATTTATTTTTATTTTTATTTTATTTTATTTTTTCCCTTGCAGATTTGGTGGGCTGAGTCCTAGAAAGCCCCGGAGCTGCTCGGCACCTGCCACCCCCTGCACCATCACCCCGACACCCCAGCCTGCTTATTGCATCCCGCTACACCAGCTGAGCCTCTCTCCCAGCAGCAGTCCTGCGAAAATCCCTCCTTCTTTATTCCCAAAAGGGCCTGGGAAGGGGCTGGAAAGCCCAAAAAGTTTCCCCTCTGATTTTCTCTGCAGTGCGTGCGCTCGCTGCACCACGGGGATGGCACAGCCACCCTGCCCGGCACAGCCCCGCCTAGATAAGGGAGCGCTTGGCTCCGGGGATTAGCCCTGCCTGCTGCTCTGCTCTTTTATTTATGCATTTATTCCTTTATTTATGCATTTATTGGCAAAAGGGGAGCCTGAAGGGGGGGGAAAAACAACAACGGAGGGGGAAACTGCACCCTGCTGTGCACTGCCGGCTGGCGCGGCGGAGGGAAATTGTCCCCAGGGGGACAATGTTCGAAAGCAGAGAGGGGGGATTTTTAATTGGGGTGGGATTAGCAGGGAGAGGGGGAGCTTTCTGCCTTCCTGCTAATTGCCCCTTATCTGCGGCGGAGAAACCTGCTGCTGGCTGCCTGCCTGGCTGCGCTGGGGCCCAGGCGAGCCGCAGGGCGGGTTGGTAGGTTTGTTTGTGGGGTTATTTGCGGGTTTATTTGTGGGTTTATTTGTGGGGTTAGTTGCAGCCTGGCTGGTCCAACGTGGTGCCTCCGACCAGGGCGCTGGCTCGAGCTGCACGCAGGAGCCTGCCGCGCCGTTTTCCCCGGGGCACGCAAAGCCGGTCGGCACCTCAAGGGCAAATCTTTGGCTGGAGAAGGGGCGCACGCTGCTGGAAAACCTGAGATAAGCAGCCCCGCTGCCCGGCCAAATCGCTGACCTTCCAGGGTGTGCTGTTCTGCCCTGCAACAGCCCTGGGCGCCTGCCCAGCGCACGTTCTGCCAGGGACGGGGGTGCTGAAGGAAAATGTCTGCAGCCAGCACGGCCTCGCCTGTCCTGCAGGCCTCCCTCGGGATGCACACCCGGCAGGGCAGGACCCCGCGCGGTGGGCAAAGCTGACTTTACCCTACAGGGAAAAAATATCTCAGCTTGTATTTTTGTTTCTGCGCGGCCTGAAAGCTGAAGCAACTAAAAAAACACTCCAAAACCAGAAAAAAAAAAAAAAAACAACCTCCCCGCTCCTTCCCCCAGCGATGAGCAGTCTGGTGTTCTGCCCTCCTCCGTTTTAGTCATCCTTGTCCCGTAAAGAACTGCCCACGGGGACCGTGTCCAGCACCGGCCTCTCCCTCAGCACAGCCCGGGGGCTGCTGAGCCCGTTGTGGGCGCGGGCACCCCCAGGCTCCTTGCCCTGCCTCCCCCGCAGCCGGCCGGGCGCAGTTGTGTCTTTTATCAGCCGGGTGCCTTGTGAAAGCGCCCTGCTTTGCTCCTGCACGTCCCAGCTGCTCCGAGCAGCTGCTTCATTCATTACCCAGCTCAGCCAAATTGCCGAGCACCGATGCTGCGCGGCCAGCACCGCTCACGGAGGAGCAGGGTCCCGCTCCCTGCTTGGATGCGGTGCTCCGAGCCCCCCCCGGGTGGGCACCCACCCCTGGCGCAGGGTGGCAGCACCCAGGACGAGCGGTGCCGGGCGTCCTGCTGCACCCCCCAGGAGGGGCAGGGATGTGCTCACACCCACACAGCCCTACGAGTACGGGCGCATACACACCTACGTGCCTGCGCCCAAGCAGCTCCGGGTGCCCCCACCCTCCCCGCCCCGTCTCCTGGGCGCAGGGTGCTGCCGGCCCCGCTTCGCCTGCAGGCACGAGGCGAGGGTTTAGGGGGCAGCCAGGAAATTCCTGGCGCGGTGTCCCCTCAGGACAGATGGGGCAGGATGGGCAGGAGCAGAGCTCCTCTTCCCTAAAGACGCCGCGCGTGTGTGTGTGTGCTGGCTCCCTGGGAGAATAGTTTGGGGTTTGAGGTGTGCCTTTCCCCAAGCCTCAGCGTTTTCACCTGCAAGCTCCTCGCGAGAGGCAGACGGGTAGGAAAATAAACTCCGGACCAAAGAAAACGCCCGGAGCCCACGCACAGTGTGCTTTCACCCCGTCACGCTCGGAGTGCAAACATCAGCAGTGACGTGCAGTGTTTTAGGTGGCCGCAGGAGAAGAAAGCCCCTCTGTTTTCAGACAAGGTGCCTTTTCACGCCACAGGAACCCGCTGCGGTTGAGCCCGGCGCTGCAGCAGATGCTGGGCGCGGGGAGGAAGCAGCGCCCGAGCGTGTTGACGGCGGCGCTTCCTCAGGATCCCCCGGCCGGGCTGGGGACCGACGCCGTCTGTTTGTCCCCTTTGAAGGTGACAAAGCCCCCGCCCGCCCCGGTGAGCCCTGCCGATCGGCTGCATCCGCTCCGGCCGAGCGTGGCACCGCTGGACGTGGCTCTGCTGGGAGGAAGAGCAAAGAAAAAAGCAGCCCAGAGCTGCTCAGCAGAAGATGGAGCCGGGGAGGTTATGGGGTGCCCCATGGGCGCCTGCTCGGGGCCACTTCTAGGGCCGGGGAACCACGGGGCAGGAGCAGCCCACCTCCTGCCGCACAGCCCTGGGGCTCCTATCTCCTGGGCACTGCTGCTCCCACCCTGCCGGCCGCCTCCTTCCAGGGGTGATCTGTGGGGCGCACCCCGCGCTTATCTGCGGGCCAGCCGCGGGCAGGGCTCCCCTGCGGCACTATCAGCGGGGTGGCTGCGGCCTCGGGGCCAGGGGGACACAGCCCCATCCCTCCTGTGCTGGGGCCAGCCCCGGGGGCACGGCCACGGCCCCGCTCTGCCCATGGCACGGCGATGCTCCTGGGGACAGGGCTCTGTCCTGGTGTCCCCCCGCAGCCTGGCAGCCAGCGTGCCAACGCCAGGAGCTCCGGGGTTGCGTTGCAGCAGGGCACGCGATGGCAAACGGAGCCTCACCTCGCCTTGCTGCCAGCAGGATCCAGCCCCCCGGCCTCTCACTGTTGAGTTTCCTCTTGGCGATGCTCGTGGGGTGCGGGGGAGGCCAGGCAGGGCCGGCGCCTTGGGAAAGGCTTTCCTGTCCCTTTCTCAAGTCCGGCCACCGCCACGCTTTATTTGTTTCTCTTGAGCCGTGTCCACCCTCCTGCTTCCAGCGTCTCCGTGGGGTGCAGCCGGCACGCTGGAGGAGCTGAACGGGGTCAGCAGCTCCCCCTAAAACCCTGGTACGGGGGTGCCGGGGCTGTGTGGCCGACACGACGACAGCACAGGGCAGGAGAGCTCGGGGTGAAGATATTTATTGCCCGTTTGTGCAGCCGGAGCTCAGCCTGAAGGAGCCGTGCGTGTCCCTCGGTGTGCGGGACGGTGCGGGGAGCCGGTGCGGGTGCAGCGGGACATCGTCACTGCGTGGTGTCCCTGCCATCCGCCACACCCCGAGGCGCTGGGGGGGAGAGGAGAGCAGGGAGACAAGAGCATTTTGGCCTCCTGACAGCTCCCAGCAGGGCTCTGTGAGGGACATCAGCTGGGACAAGCAGCCAAAGCCACCAGGAAGGTGGCACGCAGCCCCCGGGGGCGAGCACAGCTGCTGGCCCCCCGCGGGCTCCCCAGGAGCTGGGCCAGCAGCTCCGGCCGCAGCCCCGGGCAGTTGGAGATGGGCGGAAAACCATCCCCAAAGCCCATGCAAATATTTGCATTTCCAGAGCTTTTCCAAGTATTGGGGAACGCTGACCAAGCAGCCGCGTGGGCGATGCAGACATGCCGAGAGGGGTCCGATCGGCTTTTTTTGGGCAGGGTTTCAAAGGTCAAGCGCTTCTGTTTAAAGAAAGAAAAAGCTAACCAAGCAGAGAGGGTTTGCCAGCACAGCATGCCCCCTCCAGCAGCTCCTCGGAGCACAGCACCCACCACGATGCCCGTGGCTCTGGGTTCCCTGAGCCTTAAATTGCCAGGGCCCAGCGGGGCGAATGGCTCTGCTGGGTGCTCTGTTTTCCTTCCCCACCTAAGGGATTTTTTGGCAGGAAAGGGGAATCCCAGTGAGCTGGTCAGCCCTACAGCACCCTGGGGCTGGGTTTGAAGTGATGGGGCTGGCCCAAAACCTCACCTGGTCCTGTGCCAGGAGGCGGGTGCTCACCTGCCTTTGGCTCCTGCCCGTCCTGCCTGCCCTTGCCTGCAGCAGCAGCCTGTGGGGACACGGGGGGGTGACGGAGCCTGGTGGAGCACCCTGTGGCCGTACCTGGCACCGTGTGCTGCACTCAGGGGACACAGAGGGGCCCAGGACACGAGCAGATTTGGGCAGGGAGCAGCGAGTAGGGTCACGGCGATGCTGCAGAGCCAGGCAGGGACCAGGAGCCAGCCCCACTGCCGACCCCGGGGCTACGTGCGCCAAGGGGAGCAGGCTCCAGCATGTGCCAGCCCGGGCGGCACCGCGGGGCGTGCAGCACGTGTGTGTGCACGTCAGGGCAGGGCTCGGCCTCTCCAGGCCAAGGGATACGTGCGGCTCTTCCCCAGGGTGATGGGCTCAGGGGGCTGAGCACCGGTTTGGGGCCGCAGGGCAGCGGGACGGTCGTGGTGCAGCGCGCTGTGACCCTCAGGGTGCAGGGTTTGGGCAGCGGGGCTGTGGTGCGCGGCACCCCGGGCACCCCGTGTCCCTCACCTTGACGTAGCCGTCGCAGTGAGAGCAGTAGATGATGTGCTGCCGGCGGGGACGCTGGCACCTGCCCCAGGGCTGCCGAATCGCTGTGCCACAGAGCTCCAGGACGTCCTCCCAGCTCCCTGGTGCGGGCGACACGATGGGGACACCGCTCCCCCCAGCCCGCTGCTCCCGTATCCCGCACCCATCCGGGCGCCTCACCTGGCTGGGGGAGCTCCAGGCAGGCGACGCTGAGCAGGATGAGGAAGGTGGCAGCCAGGATGGAGATGAGGAAGATGCTGCTGGAGATGGGGAGCAGCAGCAGGACGCGCAGAGCCGGCCAGCTGCACCTGCGGCGGGAGCGAGGGGAGGTCGGGGCCGAGCGGGCAGCGGGGTGCCCAAGCCCAGGGGGAGGTGGGCACGGGGAAAATGCAGCTCGGGGATGGCAGAGCTGATGCCCAGCTCCAACATCTGCAGGATGCCGACGTGGAAGGGTGGCTCTGTCACCCCGTGTGGGCAGGATGGGGCTTGGCACGCTGCCGTGGGGGGACTTACGGGCCCAGGAGCAGCAAGCAGAGGCACAGGAGGATGGAGAAGTGAAGGGGGGTGACGGGCTCCATGCTGGGCTGGGCAGCTGCCTGGCCGTGGCCCCGCTGGGTGGTTGGCATCCCCTTCTCCTGGCCGCAGCCCAACGCCCCCACTCCGCTCCCACAGCAACCCCCGGAACCCCGGCCCCACGGCAACCGCAGCGGGGTGCTGGGGACACTTTTGGGGTGCAGACAGCACCCTGGCTCCTGCAGGACCCCCCTGCCTGAGTGCAGAAGGGCTGGAAGATGTCTGAAATCCCAACACAAACCAGAGCCCGAGTGCCTCGGGGTGCTGGGGGGGTCACCAGGACTTCACCCTGGTGCTGGCACTGATTCTGGGTGCTGAGCCGTGGTGCTGAGCAGGGCTGGCCCTGCCCTCTAGCGTCACGGGAGCTGCTCCCAGCGGGGCCCAGCCCCGTGCTGCCACGAGCAGGGCAGGTGCCACCACCGGGAAGGACAGATGGAAGGTGGCAGGCGTGGTGGCACCACCTCCCCCCCAGCCACCGCCGCAGAGGGGGCAGGAGGACGCACGGGGACCCCGGCACCACGGGGACCCCCACCCAAACCCATCCATGGGGTGCCCCAAGGGGCGGGCAGGCGGTGTCACGGCACCGCAGGGCCCCGCACCTTGGGTTTTGGGGACACGCAGGCGCGATGGCATGCGGACAGCCACTCCTCCGGGTCGATAACCGGGCGGCCGAGGGGGTTGTGGGGCCGCCAATGAGTGCCTGGAGCTGGTTAAACTTGAACGAGGCGCCCAGGCCTCCCCGAGGTCCCTGCCCTGGGGACTCTGACCCCGTGTAGAATCGGGGAGGGGACGCGGAGGCAGCCGAGCAGCTGCTGGGACAGAGCCGGGGAGCAGCGGGGCAGGATGGAGCCCACCATGGAGCTGGCAAATGACCCCAGGTGGGTTTGGGGACCCCCCCCCAGTGCTGCTGGGATGCTTCGCAGCCGCTTTTGGGAGTGGGATTTTGGGTTAAAGGAAGGGAGGGAGGCGGGGGAACCCCATGGGGCTGGGTGTCCCCGTGTCCCCAGCAGCGCTGCCCTTCTCCTCAGGTTCCCCCGCTCGCTGGTGGAGATGCTGATCGTGAACTTCAGCGTGCCGCCAGCCTGCTTCTCCCTGCCGCCCACCTCCCGGCAGCTGCTGCAGGGTAAGGGGGGAGCGGGTGGTGCGGGGGGAGCCTCCTCCTGTCCCCCCGGGGAGTGGGACGGGGATGAGGGACGGCGGGGGAAAGCAGGGGGCGGCCCCAAGGAAGGGGGGAGGCAACGGGGTGCTGCTGGGGGCTCAGCTCCCACCCCACAGCCCTGCCCAAGGGGGGGTGCTGGTGCTGTGCCAAAAGGGAGATGGGACGGGACGCGACCAAACCCCTTTCTCGCCCCTCCCCGGCAGAGCTGGACATGGTCCAACTCTCCATCATGGGCCTGGCCACCGTCCTGACGCTGGTGTCGGTCGGCATCTACGTGGAAGAAGCCCTCTACCTCACCCACAAGATCCGCTGCCCCATCAAGATGAAGACCCTCCGCTGGAGCAGCTCGGCGCCCACGGTGAGCTGGGGATGGGGGCGGTGGGGTGGGGGGCACCTGAAGGGTCTGAGCACCCCCCCTGGGAGGGGACGGGGAGAGGCTGCGTGCCATGCCCACGTCTCCCCCTCAGGTCGTGGCCGTGTTCAGCTGCTTCGGGCTGTGGATCCCGCGCTCCATGATGGTGGTGGAGATGGCCACCACGATGTGAGTAGCGCCTGCCCTGGGGGCAGAGGGGCTGGGGAGCCCACGGGAGCCAAGCACCTTCTGTCCTCATCCTCTTCTTCCTCGCCAGGTACTTCTCCATCTGCTTCTACCTCCTGATGCTGGTCATGGTGGAGGGCTTTGGGGGCAAGGAGGCGGTGCTCAGCACCCTGAAGGACGTGCCCATGGTGCTCAACACCGGGCCCTGCTGCTGCTGCTGCCCCTGCCTGCCCCGAATCACCATGAGCAGGTGAGGGAGGGCTGGGGCAGAGGAGAACACCCCGGGCACGGAAACCTCAGGGTGCCACCGACCTCTCTCTCCGTGCCAGGAGCAAGCTGCGGTTGCTGATGCTGGGGACTTTCCAGTACGCCTTCTTGAGGACGGCCGCCGTGTTTCTGGGGCTGGTGCTGTCTGCTGACGGGAACTACAACCCCGCTGATGTGAGTGCTGCAGCGTGGGGCTGGGCAGGGTGACGGGTGGTGGCTCTGGCAGCCCAGACGCATTTCCTGCCTTCCCCCCCCAGATCTCGGCGGAGAGCGTGGCGCTCTGGATCAACACCGTCGTCGGTGCCTCCACCCTCTTCGGGCTGTGGGCTCTGGGCATCCTGTTCCGGCAGGCCCGGGTGCATCTGGCGGAGCAGAACATCCAGGCCAAGTTCACCTGCTTCCAGGTAAGCCCGAGCACAAGGAGCAATTCCTAGCGCAGCCTGGAGGTGGGACAGGACGTGGTGGTGGCCGAGATCCAGGTCCAGCTGCGGGTGGGGACGGTGTCCTCCCCCTGGGGGTGTTGTGCTTGCAGGTTCTCCTCATCCTGACAGCGCTGCAGCCTGCCATCTTCAGCATCCTGGCCAACAACGGCAACATCGCCTGCTCGCCGCCCTTCTCCTCCAAGGCCAGGTCGCAGCGTAAGTTGGGAGACGTGGTGGTGGATGGCTCGCTCCTGGCCGAGCACCTCCAGCACACAGCAGGGTACGGACACGGTCGATGAAGGCATCTTTGACCAACCTGTCTCCGTTTCTCGCTTCCAGAGATGAACATGCAGCTGCTAATCCCGCAAACCTTCATCCTGGCGGTGGTGGCGCGGATGTATTACCGCAAGCAGGATGACAAGCCGGGCTACCAGCCCTCCAACATCACCCCCACCAGCAGCAACGCCAAGGTGTGAGCAGGGGGAGAGCACAGGAGGGTGCGAGGGGCAGAGCCCCGGGTGCTGCCCACCCTGCACAGCCACCTCCTCCTCCTCCTGCGGCCCTGGGAAGCTGCTGGGGGCACAGGCAGCAGAAGGGGGAAAGGGCAGGCCAGCGGAGGGGTGACAGGGTCCGAAACCTGAAGGCCACGAGCCAGAGGGAGCTGTGAAGCAGCTGTCCAGCCCCGGGGGGGGGCTCTTGTCTTTTTTTTCCACTTAATAAATGTAACTCTGTACGTGGGTCTCGTGTTGGTTGCTGGGCTCAGATGGTGGGAGGATGGAGCCCAGGGCAGCAGAGCCATGGTGCAGGGCTCACGAGGTGCCCAGCACCCCCCACCGAAGCCCCTTCTCCCTCCAAGCCTTGCTAAGACAGCACATGAGGAGGCCACGACGAGCGCTGGCTGGGCTAGAACAGCAGAAGGGACCTGGCACACGATGAGTAAAATGACTTTGCATTTATTTGGCTAAACACAGAAGCCAAAAAACCAACCCCAGAACAAGTAAGACAAAGGGGCTGCGCACACAGGCCATACAGACAAAGCAGCACAGTGAACACGGATCGGGAAGAGCCAGCCCGAGGTGACAGCACAAGGCCAGGGATGGGCAGGGGATGGCAGAACGTGGGTGCTGAGGGCAGAGCTCGCTGCTGGGCACCACCAGACCAGCACCCTGCTCATCTCCCAGTGCCCCCCAGCACTGCCTCTGGCCGGTGCAACCCTGGGGAAGAGAAGAAGAGTCAGAGAGCCAAAGCTCCCGACTCCCACTCTTTCATTTCTTTCATCCATTTCAGGGAAAAAAGTTCTCTTTCCCATCAAGGGGGGGGGTGGGGAAAAAAGTGACTCAAAGCTTTTTGTGGGTGGCTGTGTTCAGAGTGAAACTGCTCAGCTGGGAGACACAGCGGTGAGCAGCTGGGAGACCGTGGGGCTTGACAGACTGCTGGCAACGGAGCGTGACAGGACTTTCTAGGCACCACCAGCAGCGTTGGGCCCCGAAGTCTCCTGGTTTTGACGAGCAGCAACAGGCAGGCGAGCAGCAAAATGCAGGACTCGGTCCAATGTTGGACAGCCAGGGCCAGCTCCTTTCCTGCAGCAGGTAGGACACCCAGCAGGGAGCCCTCGTGAGCACCCTGAGGGCAGGGATCAAGACGCAGGGTTTGTCCCAAAGGCACCGCTCCTGCCAGGTGTATTCAGTGCTCCAGCACCTGCCTCGGGTTACAATAAAGTCCTGACCCTGTAAAATGTCTTGGTAGGACAGGGCAGCGCTGGAAACGGGGCCAGTCCAGCGATACAGGAGGAAACAAACAAAACTAAAAAGAAAAAATAAAATAAAAAAATAAAAGACTACATTGGGATTCGAGTGTCCTTTTTAATTTAAGTGCAAGGAGGAAGCAGGGATTATCGGTTACAAGAAACAGCTCTGATACTCCAAGCTACACGTAAAACCACGTCTGGCTTCTTCCCAAGCGCCCCGGGGTTGTGCAGAGGCACCAAGAAACACGCAGGGTCTCCACAGAACAAGCCACCATCCAAAACACACCACTGCTACCCAAAATGACAGAACACCGTTGCATAAGTTGTGTTTAAAACAGCAGGAGGGCTCTGAAGCAGCCTGGCCTTTGCGATCCGCCTGGGGAAAGCGACTCGACACCCCCAGGGAGGGAAGGGAGAAGGAGGGGAGGTGGGGAAAATAGGGAGAGAGACCGCGGGTGGTACAAAATCTGTGCTCCACCATGGTGAATAAGCCAGGTGAGGGAAGGCTGCCTCGTACCAAGGGACCCTTTTTGCTCTCACAGCTTAAAGCCAAGAGCAGCCAGCCACGCTGTGCACACCCCTGCTGAGAGAGCTCCGAGCGGTGGCTGAGGAATCCCCCAAATTCCCTTTCTCACACAGGCTCTGGTCTCAGCAGAAGCCCGGAGCGATGAGGTTTCTCTCCTCCGAGACTCTGCCAAGCCCTCCGGGCAGCACGACGGGGGAGCAGCAGGGTGAAAGCCAGCAAGCAGCAGCAGCCCGGGATGCTTCACCTCCCTGCTGCTCCCCAGTGGGATGGGAAACTTCCCCCGGAGAGCTGCGGGCCACAAAGCTCGGTGCTTCCTACACACACACAGCAGCAGGCAGCACTAGGACCTTTCAAACGAGCAGAGCACACGTTTAAAATCTTGAAAAGCTGCAGCACTCTCCGAGGAATAAATGGGCAGGATTTGTGCATTTGTTGCACAGGATCGGTACACGGGACCGCCACCCTTCACTGGGTGGTAAACGTGCCCCCCATCTGCCCAGCTGCACTTAACAGCAGGCAGCAAACGGGCTGCACGAATTCTTGTTTTGTCCTGATAGCAGCAACTTGACCAGTGTAAAGGACCGCGCCAGTCCTTGGAGCACAGCAACGGGAACACAGAGGCACAGAGCACAGTGCTGAGGGGCCACGGGGACGGACACACACTGAGGACACACCAGAGACCGGGACGAGGAACTTCGCAAAGGAGCACACACATTATTTCCCACCCAGGTGCTCACACACCCGAGGAAACGCACGGACAGAAAGTGCCCTGAAGCAAGGATTCATTCTCTTCTCTCCATCAGCAACCGGAGGGCTCAATTTTAGCTCGAGATTTAGCAGTCCCGTTAAGATCAGCTGGGAAAGGCCTCTCCCCCGCAGCCAATTTGTGCAGATTTAGAGCTGCAAATGCTGCACACCTGCAGGGTGTGCGGCTACGGTGCCGCCACTCCTTCCAGGGCAGCAGAGATGTCCCTGTGTCCTAGCAGCTTCTCTAAAAAACTGCTCCCTGCGTGCTGTCGAGGTCGCCCTGGTGTCTTTCATTTGGCAGCGGCACGGATACTGCCTGGGGCTGGGAGGGATAAGAGAGGGGAGCTGAAAGGAGGAAGGGGCAGGTGGGTCTTACCACTCTCTGCCTCGCCTGGAGAGCCTTAACAGGGGCAAAGAAACCAGAACAAGAGCCACACTCGAGTGCCATCCTTTGTGTTTTAAAAGAGCAGTTTCTGCAAATATAAAAACCACCTTTCCCCTGGAGACCGCTAGGACGTAAACCATAAAAGGGGGATTTGGGGAGAAGGGAGAGGAGGTTTGAATGTGCTTCCAGGCAGCAGCCCTCGCCAGGAGCAGCGGGTGCCTCCCAGGCCCTGCGCTCCCCGTCAGCCCTGTTCCTATGGCTCTCTTGCTCAGGTAGAGTTCCCCAGTGGGTCTGGACCTAGGATTCGGCGATCAGCGGGCCGCGGCAAATCCCGGCTGGCAGCTTAATCCTCTTCATCCTCGCTGATGTCGTAGGTGACTGCAGACTCGTTCCTGGAGCGGTTTCCCGGCGAGGAAGGAGGAGTCTTGGTCGAAAAGGGCCAGCGGAAGGAGGGCGACGGGGAGCGGTCGTGCGTGGGGCTGCTGCTGGGGCTCTGCTTGGGGCTGATGGCCTGCAGCATCCGGCCCTTGCCCTCCTTCAGCATGTGTTTCTGGGGTGGAAGCAGGAGGGACGTTAGCAAGAGCGGTGGAAATGGGCACTGCTCATAGCCCGTGCAGCCTTTTGAGCTGTTGTGCCTCAATTCCTCACATGATATAAGAGCAGAAACCCAACACAGTGCTACAGTGCCTTCAGACACTGCCTCTGCTTTCACCATGACACATTTTCAAGCACCTCTAGCATGAAGTGCCTGTGACATTTGGCCAGCACCACGGGACAGCCAGGCAAAAAAGTTGTTTCAGACCCATCCCGTCCCATGCCAGTGACAAAGTGACTGCCAGTCTCTTTGCTCTGTGGCCTGCAGGACACAAGCTGGAGTTCACAGACCAGCTTCTGGGGAGCGGGGACCTTTTGTGCTACAGCCAGAACTATCTTTATCCAGCGAGCAACAGTGAGGGCTCTCTTTAAACAGCCTGCCCAAGGTCTGTCTGGAGACTGGCAGCACATCCAGCACTGCAACAAACCTGAGGCTTTGTTCTGCAGTATGGGCTGCACCGTCCCTGTGTCAGCTGCCAAGCTCTCCCAGATCCCCTTTCCCCTTCTCCCCAGGCAGCTCCTTACCAAGGCGCCTTCTGGGCCAAACATCTCCAGGAAATTGCCAATGAACTCCCGGGACTTCTCTTCCCACTTCTGAATGAGATCAATACTCTTCTCCTCCACTTTCTGGACAAATTCCTTTGACTTCTCCTCCACGTCCTTCACCCTTTTTTTCACCTTATCCACGCGCTCCTGGAGGTGGTATTTCTTTTCCTGTTGAGTAAACGACGGATGAGAACGCAGCTCACCAGACCTAAGAGGCGACCACCACTGCTCTGTGTTATTACACTGAACTGCTGCTTGAGGCTCAGCATCCCCACCAGTTTTGTGGCACTTGGCCCTCACTTCAGCGATGCTTCTTCCCTAGACTAAGTGGCAGACACGCAGTGGGGCTGCGAGATGCTTTGTGGCAGGCCCTGGCACAGTCCACAAAGCAAGACTAAACCCAGAGATAAGGGCTATCTAAGAGCAGTGCATGGAAGAGGGAAATATTTATAAAATATACAGATTAGATTTGAGTGACCTGCTGTAGGTCTCCTTGCATATCGAGGCAGCACAAGAGTTTTTGCTGGGTGTTCGTACACAGGGACAGTTGGATGCCAAGGAGAGGCCAAGCAGCCGTTACCTCTCCCGTTTCATTTTGTATTTGATTGTATTAAAAAGGCACAGTGTCTGAGCGATAAGAAAAATGTTTACTACAAAAGAAAAGCCTCCTGCCATGTATTCTGCTTGTGTGCTAAGAGACACTCAGTAAAGGATCATGGCACATCCTTCTCCCCTAACTCCTGCAGCTCCAGAGAGGGAATAGCACAGCGAGAACAGGATCAGATTTTATCCTAACAAATGCCTCTACCTTAGGGAAGTGGCTGAGGGAAGAGGAGAGAGGTGAGGCGCTGCATCTGCTGCCAGGAACAACCAACACTTCACTCGACTCGACAAAACACACATTTTGCCACATGCCCCGGCCTCCAGCTCTCTCAACTGGTGAAATATCACCAAGTAATTTCTGATAATAGAGCAGTATTAGCAAAACCCCAGCTCCTCTGGACAGGCCTACTCTTCACAGTGAGAGTTTCAGCAGAGAAAGAAATCTAATTTCTGCTACAAGGACGCCAGTTTGGTGTAACTGTTTAGCTCTGCAGACTTGCTGCTCACGGGCATACAGCAGGAGCGTGCTAGTGCTATGCAAGGCACAGCTTCACACAGCTTACAGAGCCACAGAACGGTTTGGGTTGGAGGAGACCTTACAGATCTCCTAGTTCTAACGCCCCTGAAGGGCAGGGACACCTCCCACTAGACCAGGTTGCTCAAAACTCCATCCAACCTGGCCTTGAACACTTCCACGAATGAGGCATTCACAGCTTCTCTGAGCAAGAAGTTGTGGCCAGACACACTTCAACTCACATTTATGAAGCTGACGTTGAGCTCTTTAGCTGTGTAGCCCCGTTGCAGGTTCCGTCTGGCATAAACATCATAGTCCCGCACGATGCGGGTGATGATATCTGACGTTGAGATCCCCTCAGTCCTCTGAGTTGGCGCAAACATGCCTAAAGTTGGGGAACAGGATTTGGGACAGCTGTAGCAAGACACATGGTAAAAAGCTGCTGCCACCTCTAACGGTAAATAACTTCTCCTGTGAACACTCCTAACTGGCCTCACACCATCATGACTCTGCCCTGGAATGCACAATACCTGGCTCCTCCTTTCTGGGAGCATGGGGAGGAACTAAGAAAGGCCTAAGCATGTCAGAAACGATTTCTTACTCAAATTCAAACATATCTTCTAATGAAAAGCTCCAACTCTTCGCTTTACCTGGTTTTGAACTATGGACTACAACCCACTGCATTGAGAATAGCGTGGTGGCAAGGACAGAAGGGGTCCCACAATTTAGTGGGTGGAAACATAAGCCCTGATGGCTGGGGTTTGATAGCTTAACATAAACTGTACCCCACAGTGAGTTTTACAGCAATCAGCTAGAGGATCCACACTGCGAAGTCTGCAAGATTCTTCACTCGTGAGAATCTACAAAACAAGCCATTATATTTTTCCAAAAGATGGCTGAGAATTCAATCACAGTAACAAGGTTGTACATAAAAATTCATGCAAGGCAATCCTTGACATGGCACATGGAACAGTCTTGGCCTTAGCACTACTGCCCAAAGCTGTACTTCTTCCTGCCCTCAGGGCCATTCTGCAGGGCACAACCCTGATATACAGGAGCACAAGAAAAACTACAGCAGAGAACCTGACCCAAACTCACCTGCTTCTTTTATGTGCTTATATACATCATCGCTGCCAGCAGAAGAGTAGGGGATGTCATCATGTGCAACAAAGTCGATCTGAAAATTAAGAAGAATATGAGAATCAACATTTTATCCCAAGCATCTGTCACGGAGGGTAACTTTTTGCTCAACACCTCCACTCAGAGGCATGGCCGAGAACTGCACGAGTTTCCCCTTGAAAAACCAACAAAGAGCAGTCACAAATTCTCACGGGCAATTGCAGATCAAACTTGTTAGCACACAACAAAAAGGAAGGGCTGGGACTAAGGACACAGCTGCTTTAAGCCCCAGAGAGAAACAGCTTGTTAACGGCCACAGGGGGAAACTAAGCACACTCCCCAGATGCTGTTTCACTTCCCAAAGCAGTTCAACAGATGTCAGAGGCTCTTTTTGTTCATCTTACCTACTGATAAAAGACTCACAATACAGCTTGCCTGGTCTCCTGCTGCGGGGAAGCTGATGTAGATTTAATCTGGCCCTGCTGAAAGCAGAGGGCTGGACCACACGACCTCCAGAAATCCCTTCCACCCAATGTTATGCTCTCCCTTTTTCATGTTTCACACCAATCTGTAACCAGCATCAGCTTCCCCTGGAACACAGAAAACCCTTTTGCCCTCTCGGGCTCCTTTACCTTGTCGCTATCTGCCAGCTCAGCACACACTTCTAATCTTCCAAGAAGCCCCACCTGGTTCCCATAACCCAGCTCATTCTATATTTAAGGATCTTCAACAGAAAGGGGTTGATCAGGCAGAGGTCACCCCCACGGATGAATTCTTGCTGTAAATAGCAAGCACAGACAGCAGCTAATCAAAATTCAAAGCAGATCAGATGCCACATATTACCCTGTGCTCTGCCAGGAATTCAGGGGTGAGCGTCCATGGTGCATTTCTCACCACTTCGTCCACATAGCGACAGTGCTGCACAGCATCGTACCGCTCGTTTTCATTCATCACCGTGAAGCCCTTGAAGTTATGGGTCAGCTCATCACTGCAGACTGAAGAAACAGGCGGAGAGAAGAGCGAGATGATGTACTTACCCTAATACTTCACAGCAAAAGGACCCTGCATACACCCCTGCCAAGCCAGACAATTCCAGCTGCTGACAGGCTGGCGCTTCCAAACCTAACTCTTTGAGCCAAAAAGCACTAGAACCAGGGAGTGGTGACAGGGCACCAAACTCTCGAGCCATTCTAGGCAGGCTGAGCAAGGGGAATTGTCCATTTGCTTGGGGGATTTCTGCACAAGCTGGGGACCCACACCCTTCGTCCTCAAGGTCCCTAAAGATTACAATACTCTCCAAGAAAATCAGCCACTACAGAAGACAACTCTCCTGTATGAAATGGCACCTGGCAGAAACCTGCTTATGACCTTCTGGATGTCTTAGCTCTGGAAACTGGAGCCCATATGAAAAACAAAACCAAACAAAAAAACATCAAAAAAACCACCTCCCAAACTTCTAATTTCATAAATAACATACCATAGTCCACCTCTCGGAAAACTAAAATGAAGAGTGAGTTCACAGCAAATTAAGTTCATTTAATTATGTTCTATGAAAAAGTAAATGAACCACTCTTCACAATCTACACTGAGGAGGAAGCAGTTTCACTTGGTTATCAGACTCAAAAGTAAACAAGGGATTACCAATCTCAAGGTATTGGATGTATTTATGTTCCAAACAAACGGATGATAAAGAGTGGGTGAGATTGATCCCTGCTTGGAGTTAACATTCACTTGGGCTGTGGCCTCATCTCCCTCAGTTCCTGGTGCAAGGGGAGCAGCTCACTGCCCTCTACAGCTCACCAGTCTCCCAGATGCAGAGACCAAGATTACACATCTCGCTACACCAGCATGTTAATAGCGTTACCTGAAGGTATTTTCCTGCCTGATGTACATTTATGTACATGGCTTGTCTTTCTGCCTGCAGAAACTTTCTGAGTTTAGAGCATTTTCAAAGTCTGATTAACTCTATCAGCTTCCTCTCTCCCCTTCCAGACACTACTGGAGCACACAAAAAATACAGAAGTACCACTGTGAAACTGCTCTCAGCAGTGAAACAAAACGCAAAGGCATTATTAATGGTTTGTCACAGAATCAGTTTCACTTTGCTGCAGCAAGTTAATGACAGTTGAGAAAACTAGTGAGGGGTATTCCCAGCTCCTGACACCTCAGCATTATTACGCAGCCTGATTAGAGGTCAGCTCCTGATAGACAGCATCCACAGCCTGACGTGTCTCCAGTGTCACATATCAGAAACGTGGGTGAAGGTACAGGCACAGAGGCACTGCGTGGACAGAGGCCAGCGTATTGCAGCAGCCAGAGGAAAGGGTTTCTTCTTTCCTGTTATATTTTTGAAGGAGACCTGGCTGAAACACCTCTGCTGGATCCCCTCAGGCAGTGAGCAGGGTATTCCTGGTTTTATCTCAAGGTCTTTGAATCTAATGAACAAAATGGAAACTTTTTATTGGAGAAATGGGGGCCTTACTGACTTCCACGTGGGCACTCGTGTGCCCAAGGAACCACTGTTATCTCCGTGCTCCTGGCTTGGGGTTAGCCAGAAGCAATTCCCAGCAGAGAGCTGGAGCAGGAGGGTGCCTTGCAGGGCAATGCAAGTGACACAAAGCTCAACCAGCCATGGGGGGACTGTTAACTGAGAGGCAGATGCTCAGCTGCCGCCAGTATATTTTCATACTCAGTGGTATCTGTCAGAAACAGAGGGGCCAAGTTTGAACAGGCTGATGAGGAATCTTTTCCCTGTGTTCTTTTGGTACAGGATTTCTTTCTGCAGATGTCTTTATGGCACTAAGGCCATAAGGACAAAAACCCTGTTATGCCAATCTGTATGCACAACAGCGGAGGTTAACTGCGCTCCCCTGACAGCCAAAGTCAACAAGATCACTCCTTACCTCCCACAATGAGGTATGTGTTTGGGAAGAGGTTTTTTGCTTGCATCAAGGCCCGGGCGTGTCCAGAGTGAAACAAGTCAAATATTCCATCGGCGTAAACTCTGACAGGGCGATCCACTGTGCCAGAGAGACAGACAGACAGACATTTGTGAAGATGCCCTCCTGGAGAAGTAGCTGCTGCTCATGCATGCACATGGGGACCTTCTGAAACTCAGGGGGAAGTTGCAGGAAACTGGCAGAATACAGAGCCATAGCCAGGAAACATTTGTGAAAAGAAATGGCTGGCTCTTTTCCTTCGCACATGGAAACAAACACAGCAGAGAACAGAGCTGAAACTGAACCATATTCAAAAACAGACTCAAAACCTACCACATGTCTACCATGAAGGGACACTATGGGGAAAGCAAACTCTGAATATCTCCCTCCTACAGAAATCTAAATGTAGCATTCATTTTTGCAAAGCAAGGAGATACCAGAGGGGAATTGGCCGAAACATTTCACAGGTGCCCAATTCGCCCTGCCGTCCAGGATGGCATCCAAGACCTTCTCAAAATCCTCCTCTCTGCAGCCCACTGCCACAGCTATCACGTCTGGTTGAGGGACCAGTCTATTCTGATTCCCCACCAGCATCACCAGTTCCCTACTGTCCAATGAAGTGTGTGTCTGTATATTAAAACCCAGCTGGGCCACTCAGAGAAATGCAAACACAATCCTGCTGAACTGCTGGCATGCACTGAAATCACAGATTAATAAGGAAGAACAAAGGCCATCAGCCCATCTCTGCCGGGGTAAATCGTAGCTCTTCCCTGAGCTCAGCACAAAGATAAGCTGAGATAGAGGAGTCCTGCCACGTAGCAGCAGGAGACTCCCCGACTTCTGGTCCCCTGGGACCACACGGGGCTTGGGCTCTCTTGTTGCTGGTGACAGAAAGCCACATAGACTGGCTCAGAGGCACACCAAAGCTGCAGCGAGGAAGGGGCAGAGAGAAGACCCATCAGGAGAGCTGAAACCTCACAGCTCCGAGAAGGGCTCTGACTGCACCTAGTGACACAACATGGGAGAGGAAGGCTCGATGCAAAGGGAAGGACGTTAAGTTCAAGCTAAGCAGAGGAGTCAGCTTGAGGATGGCCTCCTGCAGTCATTTGTCAGCAAACCTGCCTCTGTCTGAAGGTGCCAGGAGGCTCTGGAGGGCCAAGGATCTGGAGGCCTAAGACTGTGCGAGCTTTCTGTATGCCAGAAGAGGGCTGGCCCTGGCACGCCTTTGTCACAGCGCAATTATGTTCTGGGAATTGGCTGGGACATCTCTATCTTTCCCTCTGTACCTGCAGCAGCCACAGTTGCTGAGCACAGGCATAAACAACAACAAGGAAGCATGCAGTGTATTTTAGTCTTAGCAGGCAGGAGAGCCATCGATGTTGAAATCAGAGACCTTTGTGCAGGTTCTGGAGACTTTCAGCTGGGAGAATAACGCGGGCTGTGAAAAGCACTGAATTTCCAGAAACTCCTGCAGGAAATCACTGCCAGATCTCATTCCATGCTGGCTTCTCTCTCAACATCGGCAGCAGTCAGGTAATCAGAAGTGCAGCATTTTTATTGTCTCAGGGTCTCCAGAATGGAGAGGCCAAGCAAGGCAGTACGGTCTGCAGACAGCTTGGCCTTCAGGAGGAGCCAGTCCTGCCTCTGCCTCCCCGTTGGACTTGCAGAGAGCACAGTTTCTCCGTTTGTTTTATAAAATAAAAGGGCATGTTCCTGCTGTGGGGATAGCCTATTTTGATTAATGACACTGACTTTAATTCAAATCCAGGCTAGAATGGGATACTCTGGACAAAGACATATGTTGGTTTTACTTGGCATTTCAAATTCCTAAAGAGATGACTTTTAAAGTGCCTAACTTTAAGCTGCTTCAGACAAAGTAGTACAGAAAAATGTTCAGCTCTTATAGTACTCTTTAGCTGTCAGTGGCACAGGAAGAGCTAAAATATGAATATTTATTTACTTCAGAGAGTCTTACTGACAAAGGTACAACACCTCACACACAGAGCCTCCAATTTCAGTTGGACTGGCAGACCTAATTTCACACAGGGAGAGCTATCTAACCACCAAAGCATGAATAAAGTCACGGGCTGCAAACCTGGTTTGACACAGAAGGTTGGATCAGAGTCAGATATCAAGAATCAAACCTCTTCCCCAAACCCAACGTTTATACAAACCCCGTCCAGTCTGGTTCTTACTTACAAGGGGTCCCTCTCATTGCTTCTTCATAGGTCACTCTGATGTATGGCTTGCTGTAGTCGATCTCCACTTCATCTGAAAACGGAGCTGGTTCCTTCAGACCCTAAAAAGCCAGAGGTGGTCAGCTGTGAGGACGCAAAGGCGAGCACGCTGTGTAGCACCAGCAAGGCACCTGCAGTGCTCTTGTCGTGGAGTGACTTGCTGTGTCTGCATGATTCAGGCACGTGTACTGAAAGACTAATTAGCGTTAAAACCTCAAAACAGCCCTGCAGGGCGATTAGCCTGAATTTGACAGGGGGAGCTTCAGCAAACCTCATTGTCACAGCTGTGACTTTGCCCACCCAGGCAAGACAATCGCTTTGCTGGACTTGTGTGCCTGTGCCGTGATGTGCAAATTCTAACAGCTCCTCAGTTTGAATACACAGATGAGCAAAAGAGCAATACCAGCAGCAGCACAAATCCCCAAGGAATGTGTGCATCATCTCCCTTTTCTGAGACGTGCAACAAGAGACTGACCTCGATCTGTGGCAGAACATATCCTAGTGCTGCAGGAAAACCTCTCTAATCTACTAACCTGATCACAGCAGTTACATTTCATCAGCAGCTGAAGTCCCCGTATCCTTTCTGGCCTCCTCTGAGCGGGAACAAAACATCTGACCTTGCCATAATGGAACAAACAGCTCAACTTCCTTCTCGCAGGAAGGTGTGAGGCAGCAATGCCTTCTCTTTCCTGAGCCAGAAGGCTAGGAAACGAGCCTGCAGATCATTACAATAATACCTTCAAGCTGCAGAAAGCTAATCAGCAGTTTCCTCTCTGGCTTCCTGTCCCATTGCAGCGTCCTGCCACAGTACCTAGCACCACTGCAAACAGAAGGACCACTGCTAGTACTGCTAATGTCATCCCTGATTACAGTGCTACAAGTGAGGTGCAGAGAAAAAGCAACCCACTGACCACTACACTGAAGCAAACTGGTGCTCCTTTAACAGGAGCATTTTCTGAGGCTCTGGTACCCATGTTTCACCTCCTCCGGTGGATCCTTATGGTTAGGTAAGGCCTGTCTCTCTTTCCTTTCCTCATGGCCATTATATTTGGGACTTGTGAATAAAACCAGACTCTTTGCAGCTTGGTTGCCATGTATGTGACGCAAAGCTAGGAATAACAGCATAAAAAATTACCGAAATTATCAGATAATCACAGAGAAATGCTCTCAAAAGCTCCTGCCCATCTCACCCTTCCTCTGCAGCACCTACAAAGGTCGGGACACAACCAGATGTGCACAATACAACAGGCTGGGTATTACCTGTTTCATGTTGTTCATATAGAGATGCTTTATTTCTAACACAGGACAGACACCAAACTGAAGAGCAAGTGATTTCCATGGAATAACCCCTATGCTTCTCTTTCCTCACTGAGATATGTGGAATTTTCAAGAGATGGATCTTTATGGAAGTCGAGGATATTAAGGCCTTGTGGAATTAAGTCATGCAACAGCTCAATCCTTCAATTCCAATGCTGTTAACATCTGTCAAATGTCTTGGGACAGCACTGAAATACTCCTCAAGAGCAAAACGTTATCCAAGAAGAAAGCCGTGACACATCACCAAATTTTACTAAGGACTATGACCCCAGCGTGATGTGGCAGGGACGGTAGTTGCTTCTCAGAGATAAGGAAGGAGCAACCAGCAAACACGTGATGCACAGGAGAGCTCGAGGAAAAGGAGCAGAGAGGAGCTGTAGAAAGCCCATCACCACAATATCACAGCAAGGACAAGGTAAAATCAGCTCTTCACAGTGACGTTAGCTGAGACAGATGGACACATGACCTTTAGAAGAGACTCCAAGTTTGATCTAGGAGGAGAAATACTTTCCATATTTTCTTTTTTAAACATTCCTGAAGTACCAGCAACATAAACGCAGCATCCTGCCACACAAGGAGAACCAAAAAGTCATCTTCCCTGTGTTTCAGCAGCGGTCTTCTGCAGGTGCTAACAAACTTCAAGCCCACCAATAGGTCCCCTGCCTTGACGCAGACTTTCTGCTAGGTACACAAGTTATTTTGTACTTGTTTGGTGCATTTCTCCCTCCTGCTGGGTCACTGAGAAAAGCCACCTGTGTGAAGAGCAAGCTGCCTTTTGTAGCACGTGGGTATCTATACGCATGCCTCTTTGGGTGCAGATTAAATGATACAAAGAGGCTGGACAGACCACAAAAGCAGCTTAGCAACGCTCGCCTCAGATCTAATTTAAGCCCATGTTGTAAGCATGTTATTAGTATGGGCAAAGGAAGATTTCAGACTGGCTCTACAAGAACGATAGCTACAGTCATTTGTCTTTCCTCCCCCTTGTTTTCCGTCTCCACAGAAACCCCATAACATTTATCTTCCTGCTGCTAAGACTTCAGTGCCTAATCTCCAGGCACCTACGGCCCCTATCTCTGCTTACTTACGAATGAGCGCCGGGACATTTTTGGAGGGACTCCATCCAGCTCCGTCGCCCCGTTGGGGCCGGATCCATCTTTTCTTCTCTTGCGGGAATTCAGCCGGGAGGAGGTCGGCGGCTCCATCTCGCCAAGCGCGTCCAGTAGGAACTAGGACAAAATGAAGGAGGAGAAAAAAATAAATAATAATAAAAAAAAGGGACGGGAGGGAGAGATATTTCTCAGCTCTTCCAAAGCAAAGAAAAAAAAAAATCAGTCAACAGCAGGCACAGCGCACAGAAGGTCAGTGCAAAGACACAGCCACCTAACAAGGGGCTTAGCCAGTTGTATTTGGCATCAGCTGCCAAGGCTTGACAAACAGTGCCTGGTGGGAATACGGAATCACTGAGTGCAACCCGGGGCTCTGCTGCAGAGAGAGGAGCGTGCAGCAGTCAGCTGGCTGGAGAGAAACTCACCCAGGAGTTGCAGTGCAAGTTATAAATCATCAGAACAAGGCTAATTCTGCTGGTTTAGCATCTGAAAGGCAAGCTAAGGATTAAGGCATGCCCAGTCCGCATCCAGCCCTCCCCCAGCTCTCATTTGGGTGACACCAAATGCAAACCCTTCTGCCCCTCAGTGCTGCAGCCCCCCTTTGAGACCCCGGGGCCCTGCGCAATGCCGATGCAAGGATGAAGCTGGTTTAAGCAGAAGGACAAGGGGAGGGGAAGGAGCAAAGGGGTGCAACCCACGGTCATAACTTCACTAAGGAGACGGCTCGCTGTTTGCTTTGCTGTTTGCGTAAGACCAAGCCGGGGCTCAGCGGGGACAGCTCACCTTGGGAGGGCTGCCACCGTCCTCCCCGCTCGTCCCCTGTCCCCACTGCAGCCGTGACTCAGCTGGCGGCGAGGCAGCTGCTGCCACCACGTTCGGGCACACACTTCTGGCACTTCATGTACCAGGCTGTGATTCTGAACGGGCAGAGGGATGAGCAGCTCGGGACGCAAATCGTGACAGCTCTCTGGTCGTGAGCTACCCTGGCGTGTGAACTGGGGTTACCGTTCGCTGCTACCTTCCCAAAGGGCCCCGCAGCATTAGGAAGTACTCCAAGCAGCTGAAGCAAAGCTAGGGATTTATAAAACGCGTGGCAGCCAACACTCCTCTTTCAGCTGCTGAGACAGAGAGAGGTGCTGCATTTGCAGAGGCTGTAAGGAAAGAGCAGCAGCCAAGGCTTGTCCCTCCTGCTCACCTGAACCGCGCAGCTCCCAGCGCAGCGTTTTGGAGCCGCGAGCAGCGCGAGCCCTCCCTCCACCCAGGAATGATGATTATGTGCATGCCTCTACACCCTTCTAATAAGAGCCAGGTGGAATGTAAAGCTTCTCCCCACCCTTTGCAGAGGATGAGCTGGAACACGTTAGGCGGGGCAGTGCGAGGGAAGGGGACAGGGCAGTGCCCCTCTGCGCGGGGTAAAGCCCTGCTCCTCGGCTGCCAGCAAGCCTGGGCTCTGCGAAAGGGAACTGTGAAGGAGCAGATTTAGGGATTGGGTTTATCTGACTCCAAGTTAAAGAATGTCCCCAGGTAAGGAGGCAAATGCAGTTTAATAACTCTCCCCACCAAGCATCAACCTTACAAGCAGGCGTAGGGCCAAGCGCAGCCGGTGCGGTGTTACCTGCAGACACGCACCCCAGGCTGCTCTGTTAGACCTAACGTGAGGCACTACGACCAGGAAAAGAGAATTTTTAGCAGCACAATTCTGTCTCTGGTGGGAGCAACCTTAATGTTTACGGAAAGAGTGGGGGAAAACAGCTGTAGGTTCTCCTGACTACCTGGCTGGTGGATGGCACACAAGCGCTCTCCCTGCCCTGATGTTTCAGGCTAGACCGTGCTGAAGGAGCCTCTGCAGAGTCTGGAGAGCTCGGCTGGGCACCTCAGGAGTGACGCAGCTCTGTTAATTACTCAAATTAATGCAGAACTTAAGCAGTAATTTTACCTCTTCGGGGCTCTAAAACCTTCACCCCGTGGCTAGCGCGTTTCCGGGAGCTCCTCCCAGCACCGAAGTTATTAATGAAAATAACTGGGAACAAGTTGTTTTGGAAAACAAGCCATACCTCACTGCGATAAAGCTACTGCTCTTAGAACATTTATTTTTTTTTTTTGACCCAAAGGACTAAAATAGCACCCTAAACAATTGCTTCCTAACAATGGGATGCAGCATCTGTAGCTGAGCTGAACACATGAGCACACATCTTTGCTTCCCCAAACGAGTAAAACACTGCCTGTTCTAAAATTAATTACACTTGCAGCAGATGGGGAGCAGGGAAGGAAAGATAGCTCTGAAAGCTTATTCTGAAAACCTCCAAGACAAAGAAATGGCATAACCAGAAGGAACGGCCCTGTTGTAAAACATTATCACTGTTCCACTTTGCCTAACGCATCAACCTCCTGCAGGACCGAGCCTGTGCCTGACATGAGAAAATGTTCTCTAGGAGCAAAGCTAAGGAGTGCCCTATCAGGGCAGGCCCATGGGGCAGATCCCAGCCTCTGTGCCACTTCACAGAACATTTGGGGCTTTGCTTCCGTAACTCATCTCTTTGGCTTGCACCCCGTATCAAGGAAGTGCCTTCCATCACCTGCCTGCTGTGTTCTGCAAGGAGCAGCCGACTACAAAGCTCAGGGCGTTCCCCACAGGAACGCAGCCACGTCTCAGAGGGGAGAAAGGACAGGCACAAGGAAAATTAATTTTTTTTCCCCTTAGTGCAAGTTAACTAATCATCATCTGAGCTGGAATTTCACCACAGCACCTGTGGCATACGGACAAGGTCCCAGAATTGGTGCAGCAAATCCTGTTGCTTACCAAAGCCTTACCTCAGGGGCTGCTCCTTCCCGGGCAGCACCGAGGTTTAGTTTAGCCCCGAGTGTCAGCATTTGTGGTGTCGCAGGACTCTGACACCACAGCAGCAGACCAGATATTCCTGCATCCCGAGCCCATTGATGGAACGGGGACCTGGCTCATCTGCATTCTTCGCGTTTCGAGACTCGAGGGATTTCTCGGAGAGCGTTATGATTTGCAAACCTACGTGCAGCAGCTGGATTTCTCCTGCTGCGTCCTCCTTGCAGGTTCCCACACCGAGGCAAAACAAAACCTGCTGCTTAAACTCGAAACACGTACGAAACGAGAGGTGGCTGCCACAACCCCGTAAGCGCTCCAGCCCCGAGCTGTTGCATTTACCAGCAGAGACGAAGGTCAGCAGGAGGCCTGCACACCGGGACAGCGAGCCCCCAGCCCCAGGCTCCGCAGCCTCCTCGCATGCTCCCGTCGCCCGCTGGACTCGGAAGGCGTTGTTAGCACGGTCAGATGTGACTGTCATGTGCTGCTCTGCCTACAAGACGATCCCACTGCACAGAAGCAAGCTATTTCTCTTCTGCTGACTCATCCGCAGGCAAATACTACCAAACTTTGCACTCTGGCAGCTGTCCACGGGGAAGAATTGCCCTGACACATGGAAGGCATGGAGCGAGAGCCGCAGGGAAGAGGAAGAGGTCCTGTCACCGCCGATAATTCCCCTGCCAGGCTGCAAAGCACCCGACCTGCCCTGCATGCCTCAGCCACGGGGAGCACAGCCTCTGTATTGTGCTCTCCATCCCTGATTTATGATTAATCTCACCGGTATGCCTCTCTGTAGGGATCCGCTGTAGACAGGAAGGCTCAGGAGAAGTTAATGACAAGGCTCGTCACACGCCCCTCTAGATACTGACGAAAGGCTGTTTACAAGGTGGGGGTTAACCTGTATGTAATTACTGGGAGAGATCAGGATCCCTCTTAGTGTTTAAAAACCTTGCCCAATCTCCACGCCAGCCTCGTTCACAGCCCAGCCTTGCTCAGTGCCCCCAGACCGAGGGCACCGGCACAAAAATTGGGTGGAAATGGCCCAGACTGTGGCTGTCCCTGCACTCGGTGCCAAGCCCCCAAGCCCAAGGTTCGGCGGGGTCTGGCACACCCAGAGCTCTGGGGTCAGGGGAAGGATGCTGGGCGCCCCCCGAGCCCCTGTAGTATAAAAAAAAAATAAAGGATTTTCTGGTGGGACCTTTTTGGTGAATTCGCAGCCCCACTGGGCACACCATAACCCGGCGCACGGAGCATCCCGGCACACACCAAGGTCTCAGCTGCGGTCTGCAGGAGCAGATTTCTGCAGAATATGGCAGGTTTGGGGCTTTCCCAGGGGCTGCAACATACAGGGATGGGCAGCCGATCTGCCTGACCTTTGGGCTGAAAACCGTGTTTTAGGGTCTGCCAGCAGCACCTACTGGGAGCCGGGTGCCAGCCTCCCCCAGGAGGGCTGCATATCACCACCAAGCCCCCCAGAGCCCCCCTGGGGTCACACCGAGCCCACCCCAACCCCTTTCCGTGCGCCCAGGACCCCCCAACCCACCCATATCACCGACCCTGCGGTTATCCCCGGGTAACCACCGCGCAGCCGTTCCCAACGCGTCTCAGCACCCGACCCCGCAGCCACCCCTCCCGGTGTCCCCCCCGTGTCCCCACACACCTTCAGCCGGTGCCGGAGCCCCGGAGCCGCCCGGTGCCGGTGCCGGTGCCGGTCCCGCCCCGCTGCCGCCAACGGGGCGCGGGCGGAGCCGCCGCGCACAGCCCGGGCCGCAGGAAGGGACCGGCGGCGCTCCGGGAAACCACGGCCCGAAGCCGCGTTCCGGGCCCCGCCGCCTTCCCTGCGAGCCCCGGCAGGTTATCAGAGGGGTGCTGAGCCCCACAGCTGCCGGCAGGACCCCCGGTGCTCGCCCTGACGGCTGGCAAGAAGCAGGATGGTCACAAACTGGGGGGTTTGTGTCAAGTCTTTGTGAAGCGGGGGTTAAAAACCGCCCCAACCAGAACACGTGCAAGGCAAAAAAGCATGATTTGATCACCGTGACTTGATAAAAACGTCTAAACAAGTCTAAAGATATATATAATCTGTGTTTTTATTTTTTATTTTTTTATTTTTTTCCACTGTTTTCCAAAGCTTGTGGACTCTCAGGTTCACACACTGAATATTGCTATGACATCTTGGCAGCTCATTTAACATGTCACAGATACAAAGACAGCAGGGAAGTCACCATCCATTTCCCATCAGAAGTAAATCAGATGAAGCTGCTTTCAAACAAACCTGTTACAGAAATAGGAATGCGCTAGTTCTGCAATTTTAGACAGAAGAGTGATTCTAGAAGATGAACCATAATTTTTGACTTCTCTGCTAAGAGCTGCATGGGCAGAGTGTGTTCTGCTCTAACAGTTGGTGAGGGTGGGATTCAGGATTCACCATGCTAAACTTCAGTGCTACAAAAGCTATTCATGCAGTTGAAATTGTTCAGCTATGCTTCTTCCTTAGCACAGAGAACAGGCATCAGCATAGAGCAACTCCTCCTGTCTTCCAATGGGCATTTAAGATGCATTTCAGTAGCACCCATCTCCCAGGAACCAACCTCGTCCTCTAATTTTTGGGGAGATAAGAGATTTTGGCTCTCCCTTTCTGATTTACAGCAGCCTTTTCTATTGTTCCTTTAAAGGTTTGAGTTTTATCAATTTTGCTCTCCAAACATCCAACTGTGTATCCTGAAACAGTTACAGAAAGCACTGCAATATCTATTGAACTGGGCACTGAGCAATGGTTATTCAGCATTTCCACAGGTGCCAAATTGCACCGAACCAATGAGGGGTTACAGCTGGGTGTTTGGGCGCTTAATGGGGTGTGCAGGCTACTGTTCTGAATCATTATCCTAAATACCTTGTCTTCCTGTCAATTGATATCATTTTCATGTGACACTTAGCTGGGATTGACAGCGTAATTCTTACAGAAGTCATAGTAACAAGTCTGGATAGCCAGAATTAGAGATCAGCTTTATTTATTAACTTACAAAGAATCTTCAGAAAATGCTTATCTGAGAAGCACTGATGAGCAATCAAGGCCAGTGCATTTCACAGAGTGGAGAAAAAGAACCAGTGGTGGAAATGGCAAAGGTAAACACACAGGAGAGAAACAGTAAATACACAGATTTATTATATTTCTTAGAAATATTTCATTCACTTATGAAAATTAATAAAGTAAAAATAACAGAACTCTTTTACAACACAAGTTCAGTTTGCCCTAGAAACAATGGCTATTGGCAGTATACTGTTTAGGACAAAACCAGTACACTATATAAAAACTAAAGGATGATTTAAATAATGATGATAATAATGTGCTTAAAGCTATATTGATATCCACAAGGGAGGAGGGATGTTGTAGTGTAACAGGTGTAGGACGTGCTTTGTAGAGCTGTATTGTGTTAGGTATTAAAGGAAGAGTATGGTGCTTTTGTGTGTGTTAGCAAAAATACTCTAAAGTATTCCTCCCCACCTTTGTCTTTTTGTGCAATCTTTACCATCTTCAATAGTAGAAGCAGCCAAATGCAGCTACCACACAAAAGAGGCTGTCCTGGGGAAAACAGAAAGGCTCTGCATTAGTAAAGGCAACTCTTTGCTAGCGTAACTGAAAAAGCTAGGCTGAGGGAAGGCTTGGACCAGAGCACTAAAAATAGTTAGAGCCTTATGCTGTAAAGTCCTTCAAATTTTTGTCTTTTTAGTCACTTATTTACTTCAGGTGTGGTGTAACCCAGGCCAGTGAGTCTGAATGCCAGAAGTGCCTCAGTTTTCTCCAGCTGCACACCCAAAGGTGTGTAGGCGTTGTTTCTCTGTGTACCTAGAAGTGTCCCAGTCATGTCAGAACTGACTAGTTTGACCCTTGTCCCGCCTTCGCCTCTCCAGGGCCCATAGGCAAATTCACCTCTGGGCTCCACTCACAGGGCGTTCTTAGAGCACCCCTACTGTTTCAGGATTCACAGGCACTGTGGGAACGGGTCCCAGTGATTTCTCAACTGCAGCTCAGTGAAGATAAGATGACGACCCAGAAACAATGTAAAGCATGGAAAATTTCTGCTGCAGTGACCAAACCCAAATCCAGGTGAATGTCCTCACCAAAGAGCAATCAATGCTCCTGCCTGTTATCTGTAGCTCACAAAAAGGACATTCTCCTTCCTGAAAGCCCCGTAGGCTGATGCCTTTGACAGCAGAGAGCCTGAAGCCCTTCATAGAGAATTAAACCTGGGAAATGCTCCGTGGAGTCAGGACAGTAAAGAAGGAGGTTTTAAAATAAAATACTGGCTTTTGCTCAGTCCTGAATTCCAGCGGTACTTCTGGATAGCAGCTCGGCAAAGCATGTAAAAAAAAGAGAAAAACAACTTCATCTCTTGTGCTTCCTCTCCCTACCTGTAAAATGGTGCAACTTAAATGACTTGTGTACAATATTGTATGATCTACTCAATAAACAAGTTTTACTGTATTGGGTATTACGTCTATTTCATGAATTTGTGAATGAGACTGTAAATCACAGTTTTGATTTGGCTTTGGTTCCTTCCAAAGGCAACAGCAGTTCCTTTTGCCTGCTTCACGTTTTAAAGTTAGTCTGCCTGTCATAAAAGTAGTAGCTTTACATTTCCTATGGTAAAACACTCAATACTTACATTAACAAAAACATCATGAGCATAGCTGTCAGTGTCAGCATCCCAGAAACACCGCGCAGCCATACTAGAAAAAGGAGAAAGCACAGCCATTACCTGCAAAGTTAGGTGTAAGGATCTAAGTGATCACACTTTCCCTGAAAAAGCAAGCTAAGCTTCCTTTAAGGATAAAAGGAAACTGGACGTGTTCCCCCAAATCCCGAGCATTGCTGAATTCCGCCACACGCTATAAACCTCTTTGTATGTTGATCAAGATGCATCTTGAAACTCCTCAACTATCAATTCTGCCAGCTCTGCTGTGCAGCAGGGCTTGCAGCCTCCTTGCTTTCATGCTTAAGAACCTTCTGACTTCTGCTGTATACATATCAGTGGCTAATTTAGCTGATTTGTTCTCATCCTTCACCTCCCGTGCCCTCCTGATGCATACTACCCGTTTATTTATAGGGAGCTATCGTATTCCTTGGCAGCCTTCACATTACTAGAACCAAGCTGAACTCCTATAGCCCTTTCATATCTACACTGCCTGTTCCCTGAGAATTCTGGCAGACTTTTTCTGCATCTGCTTTACTTTGAAGACAAGCAACTAGACTGTCAGAGGATATTCTGGATGAGACCTCAGTGCTGCCTTGTTTAATGTCACTGACACTCTTTTCTCTCCTGCAAATGCCCAGCTCACTACCTTCCCCACTCAGTCTCAACTGACAGGATTCCTGTTTGCTTCACTGATCTTCTGCTGCAATACCAAGCACAATAATAACGTGAAGCCCTGTGTATAAGGCACATAAACCTTGTGGGCTGTTCCTTTTTGTCTTCTCCTTACCCAGCAGTAACAGAAAGCTACAGCCCACCACAGCAGCAGAGAGGAATTCTTTTGTCTGACTGCAGGCATTGGGAGCTAGATTTCCAAGTGCTCAGCACCCCCAGCCTGGGCTAGATTCCCATAACAGTATTGCAGGAGGATTATAGGAATTTGAACTACTGAAAAATACTTATTTGGGGGGATTAAATGCAAATGAAGTACTTATGGAAATCAGGCTTTAGGCACAAGTGAGTTACCATGGCTCTTGTGCTCCAGCAGGGCCCTGAGAATAGACTGGATGTATGCTTCAGTTCATCGTGAGTACAATATAAAATCTTTTCTGCAACACACCTCACAAATGCTTTTCAGCATTTCAGCCTGTTAATACCCATCACACAGCCAATTATCATCAGTCAACTGACTAGTAATTCAATCAGCCACAGTCCAAGCCTGCACTTGCTGCTTAAGAGGAAAGAAAATGCTTTACATTTTAGTACAGGCAGAAATATCTTAGAATCTGGAAAAGTTGGAAGGAGCTCCCGAAGGAGAATGGAAAAAGATTAAACAAAAATCATAGAAATACAATTAGAAAATGCAAAACTTACTTCACTCCTTCTCCTCTCTGCTCTCCGATCACAACCTGCACCACCATTTTGTACCTGTCAAATCCCTCCTCTGGGAAAAGAAAAACAAAAGAAAGCAAGAGCAATTTCAAACTCTGTATTCGTTTAAGATATGAGCCCAGAACAGGACACACTGAGAGCAAGATTTCTAGTTACAAAGCAGTGTCCTGTACAAATTAAAAGTACATGCAATAGGCAGAGCAGACCAACTGTCTCATCACTTCACTCTCCTAGATATGGACTACCACAGCCTCATTTTACTCAAAGGATGAGCAGGGTATTTGGTATCTATCAAAAGATGCATCTAAATCATAAGATATCCCCAAACAGCCCTCTTCTATGTAAGCATTCCAGTTCTACAGCGTTTAAGAACTGAACACATGGTGAGAATGTAAATAAGGCTGCTGGTAGGGCAAAAGCCAGTTTAATAAAATTGGTTTATTTTAAAGCTGTTCTGATGCAAAGGTATTTTAGAGATTTTTCTGCCACGTAGTTGTTTCCTTTGCTTCTGAGCTGAGATAAAAGGTCACAAAAAAAGCTTAGGCAGGTCTAAGTTTATGTCTGCAAAAATATGATTGTTTCACAACAGTAAAGGGATACCTTTGGGGCAGAGGTCAGATCCAATCAGGCCATGACAAGATTCCAGAATTCAAACCAGAACAACCATGTTTTAAATAAAATATTAATCCTAATGCCTTTATCTTCAATAGAGCAACATAAAGGAAGGCTCTAGTGCCTGTTTCTGCTGAAAGATTGAACATTACATGCTGGGCCTGGTAACACCCACTGTGTCAATGCTTATCGGAGATGTCAGCCAATACAACGGCCACACTGGGCCAGTCTTGCTTCAGGCTACTGCGAGGGTGCTTACAGATTGCTGAAGTCAAGCCCTGTGCATATTAGCTTGGCATCAACATGTGCTGGGACGACAGCTGCTGCTGCTTTTAAAGCAGATGTGTAACTCTGGGGGAAGCATAAACCCACGGCTCCTGCTGAGGGTGATGGCATTTCTGCACAGCCACTGCTCGTCAGCCCAGCAGATGGAGCACCAGCCTGTCCCAAGGAAAAGAGGGAAAAGAAGTGACCACACCAACTCACACCTACCTACTTTTTCCAGCTCTGAGCACAGGAAACACCTGCTGGATCTTGCACTCAAAAACGTTGGAGGGTATCTTGTGCAGCAGCACCACCACGCTTCCAGTGCTGTATTCACATCCCTCCCTGATCGACAGTGCTCCTAACTCACCCTTCACTGCTCCCACCTGGTCTTGTTCCCATCTCAGGGACACAAAAAATGAAACAAAACAAAAAACAGGAGGAACACTTGCTTGTTGAAGCAAGAGGCAATCGTTCCTCCTTCTCTCTAATGAAGCTTCTTTCCCCTACAGCCCTGCAAGGCTGACATCCCACACCAACCAGCCCATATTAAAACAAAGCTGCTTGCTTGAATTAGGTTTCTGCTTCCACAGGTGAGGCACATATTTATGCAGATAACAACAGCAGACTTCAGTCATTTGACAGTGAAGGAACAGGCTTTAAGAATAAAGGAGGAAAGAGGGGATTTATGAAAGGAAGAGGACACATTTTAAAGTTAGAGAAATTAAGTTTAAAGTGAGAAAAGAAGCGGCTTTCGCCACATGCCTCCTTACCTTTCAGCCTATCTTTTATTATCTCTGATAACGACTTTGTGAGCTGAGGCACTTCTTCTGGGACGTACTGAGCATCGGCCAGCTTCTCCTTCAGTATCGCATGGATACATTCCTTCACCGTGGACGACTTAAACCTACCAGGGGAAAAAAAAACAGCAAGAAAAGGCTCATGATATTTATGTTATGTACAGAAACACACACACACCACAGACAAGCTCAGCTTTCCCATTAAAAAGTACAACAAAGCGAAGAACTGCAGAGAAAAGAGCTTAGCTCGAAGGGAATTAGCTCCTAAACCTACTAAAAATAAAAACACGGCCGGGGGCAGCCCCGGTCCTTCCTCACCGCGGCCGCAGGCCGGGCCGCAGCCCGTGGGCATCCCCGGAGCCCTCTGGGCCCAGCTCGCCCATGGCCGGCCTCGGTTACCATGGCAACCGCGGGCACTTCCGCCTCGCTACTTCCGCGTTGCCGCCTTCCGCGTTGCTGACGTCACGGCGCCACGCCCCGTTTTCGCGCCAAGCGCGGCACGTGGCGCGCTGGGGCCGTGGGGTCCCTGCCCGCACCCATGGGTGCTGCTGAGCCCCCCCCCGGGGTGCCCCTATAGCCCCCAGCCCACCCTCAGGGCTCGGGGATGGAGTTGCTGCACGGCGCAGCCGGGTCCCTGCTCGCTGCCCTGGGTGCCATGCGCCCTCCTGCGCTGCCCCGCCATGGGGTTTGCACCCTGGGGTCCTAAAAATAATAATAATAATAAAAAACATTTTGTAATTCCACACCGTCATCACAGAGCTGTGCTGCTCCCCCTGCCCGCTCCCCGTCCCGCGCTGTTGGTAACGGCTCGCGGCTGGTGCCTCGCTGAGGAGCTGACATCCTGCTTCCTCTGCTGCTTATCTCGCTGCGGCAATCTCTCCGATTGCGTTTCCTACGTACGGCTGGGTGACACCGTTGAGAACTCGGCGCCTGGGCTAGAATAGAAACGGCACCAAAAGCGCAGCTGGCTGCGGGGTGGAGCGCGGCGCGGGGCTGGGGGAGCAGGAAACCACCCCCGGCTGCCAAACGGGTGCAGGCTGGCCACCCCGCGGGCACGGGCTGCTCTCCCAGAGCCCCTTCCTGCGGCGGCTGTGAGCTCTGACACAGCCAGGCTCACACCAGCTCCTGCCCCGAGCCTCCCCTGACCACATGCGGGTTGCTGGGACCCAAGGTGCAGCAGTTGCTGGTGCCCATGGGCTCAGTGCTTCAGCAGCATCACTCTCTGAGATGATCCAGCAGAGCCCTGGGCACGGGAGCACCTTGGTCAGCAGCTCAGGAGCTTTTCCCATCCCCATACCAGGGCCATGCAGATTTCTGCTGGCTGTAGGAGCCCCTCGGTGCCGCCGCTCCCTCTCTTCGCACCCAGCACTTGCTCAGCCCGAGGCACCGCTGGGCTGTGTGGGTTGGAGCCGCCTCGCTTTCCCGCAGGGTCAGGCGGAGCTCATGCAAATCATCTGCACGGGCCTTCTTAATTTCCGAGAAGTATCTGAAAGGCAGCGGGCTTGCTTTGCATTTATTTGCAAACACCATTAACCATTTCCTGCTGCTGCCCATCTATTGCCGCCTGCTGCCTGGATCAGAGCCACAGATGCAAATTCAATTAAGAAGCTGTGTGTGTGTGTGGACGTGATAAATCTGCGGGCTGATCTTCCTCAGCATCTGTTCATGGTTGGTTTCATGGTCCTGCTCATTTTGGGAGTCTTTGTTTTCCCAAGGCTTTGTGGGCATCCAGGTTGGGGCCTCAGCAGACTGCATACCAGGTGCCTGAACATTGATTTCTTGTTCCTCTTCCACATTTTCAGTGCTCCTTAAATAAATACCCCAGGTGATTTCAAGCTGTTTCGGGACTGACCTTAGGCCCTTTGAGCCGTTTGGGGTGTGCTGGCCTTGGCAGGGTGAAGAATGCCAGTGAAGGATTGCACCACGTGCTGTTCCAGCTCAGAGATGGAGATTTTTATTTTTTTTTAAAAGCATCAAAGGATCTTGTAGAGCTTGAGCACTGCTTTTCCTTCCCTGGCATCCAACTCCCCCTACCTGTCTGCCCTGTCCTTGTCTTATCTTAGCTGGGCCCCTTGCTGGGGCCAGGCTCCCCCCGTGATGCCAGCACCCGGGGCACCTGCAAGGTCCCTGCACAGCTGCACATCTTGCTTCCCCTGTAGCCACTTTGTTGTAGCAAGGCAGATCTTGGCCTTTTTTTTTTTTAAAAAAAAATCACCCTTTTGTGTGCTTTCTGCTGGTGCTCGGTTGGACAGCTCCGGGCTCGTGGTTTCTGCTGCATGCCCAGCTCTGCAGCCTCCCCTGTGCTTCGTGACCAAGCGGCGGGGCCGCATCCTGCCCCTGAGCTTTGGCACTCAAATGCAGCCACTGAGCTGGTGATGAGGAGAAGAGTCTAAGGCAGCAGGAAGCAAACAGCAAAACTAAGGGGTGTCTGGCACTGTGAAATGTGTTTTCCCATAGGAATTTTTGATTCCAAGCAGTGGGCATTTCCCTGCCCTTCCTGCTCTGCTGGGACCCACCGCCTCGCTCACGGTGTGCTGTGGAGAGCTTCTGCCAGACCCAGAGGGAACCTGAGTATCACGAAATATTGCCTTACTCCTTGCATTTCCCCCTCGTTGTTTTCTAGTGGACACAGCCGCCTTCCCCGCCCCGCTGAGCAGCAACCCCCTGACGCCTCGTTTCGAGTGTGTGTTGGAAAGTTTGAGCAACTGCGCTATGATTTTAATCAGCCCCGTGCCAGCCGTGCAGGGGTGTGAGCCAGTTTTTCCTGCCGATCCTTCCCTCGGTGAGCTGCAGCCTCTGCAGCGATACCCGTCACATCTTCCACCCAAACATGTCGTCAGGACTGCCTGGAGGCTTTTTTGGGGCTGCAGGGCAGGCGGTGAGAGCCCTGGGCCCGCAGAGATGGGGCTGGGGGTCTCCAAAGGGAACTGGGGTGGCACAGTGATGCTGTGGTGTGGGGACACAGAGCACCAAGGGGGAAAATCTGCCTTGCTCTGAGCCGTTTCCCAGAGTTTGTTTTAGTTTCTTTAGTGTTTTTTTTTTTTTGTTGTTGTTGTTGGTTGGTTGGTTTGTTTGTTGTTTTTTTTTTTTTTTTAATGGGAACACAGGATGAGGCAATAACCATCTCAAATCCACCAGCGCTGCTGTACATGCTGAAGAGCGCTCCCCTGTCACCATGCCGGGCTGCGTGGTGGCCTTGGGAGGTGACAAGGACGGGACAGCCCCTGGGCTCTCTCTTCGGACCATGCAATGGTAAAAGCTGAGGACCAAGGTGTGAAGCTACAGCACCAGGTGGAGGCCTGAGGGGAGATCCAGGAGGGTCTAGTTGGGGGCTCAGCCTCCTCCCAGGCTGCTGTTGGGTCTGAAAGTGAGATGTGAGTGAGCCTCAGCCCCGCTGCTTAGTTTCTGAGAGCCTGGAAAATTATTAAATCATCATAAGAATAGCATCCTTTGCCCCAGTTATTAATTTTCCCCAGACACTTTCCAAAATTGCCACCGCATCACGGCTGGGCTCAGTAGAAGCAGGAGGAGCCAGCGAACAGTGCGGTTTCACCGCTGCTTATTTGCGACGTGAATATTAGTCAGCAGGGCGAGCGGGAAGCATCGCTGGCAGAGAAATTAAAGAAGTCTGCAGAAAATATCACCCCGATATCTGTACCCAAACCTTGCGCACCTGCCCCCTGTAAATTCTTTGCTTCGCTAGAAACGGGCCCAAGGAGGCAAAGTGTCCTTCTCCTTCTCCTTCTCCTTCTCCTTCTCCTTCTCCTTCTCCTTCTCCTTCTCCTTCTCCTTCTCCTTCTCCTTCTCCTTCTCCTTCTCCTTCTCCTTCTCCTTCTCCTTCTCCTTCTCCTTCTCCTCCACCTCCTTCTCACTTTCTCCTTCTCCCCCTCCTCCTCCTTTCTCCTCTTTCTCCTTTTTCTTCTCCACTTTCTCCTCCTCCTTGTCTTCCTTTGCCCTTTTCTCCTTCTTTTCCTTTGCTCCTTCTCCATTTGCTCCTTTTTCTCCTTTTCTCCTTCTTGTCATTTTCTCATTTCCCCCCTCTGATTTTCACCTTCTCCTCTCCTCCTCCCTCCTTTCCCCATCCCCTCCCAGTATCAGCACCCAGCACCCATGGGTACCCAGGAGACCCAGACACCCCTTCCCTGCCACCCGTGGGCCATCCTTGGGGCTGGGGCCATGCTATGGGGCCCGCGGGGGGAGTGCACGGGGAGGGGAAGGGGCCAGGCCACAGCTCAGCTGTTCCCTGCCTCGGTGAGGAGGAAGCCGGGGGCGGGAGGCAGCCCGGGTTTCCCTGCGGGGCTGAGATGGGCACGTTTCATTTCCACCCCAACCCCTGCCGCGTGTGGCGGAGGACGAGACAGCGCCGTGGGGAAGGAAGCGCGGCGAGAGCCGGGGCTGCGCGGCACGGCACGGGGCACGCGGCACGGGCAGGGGGCCCGCTGCCTCGCCATGGCTCCCGGCACCTCGAGGACCACACCGGGCAACGTGGACGTGGCCCTGGCCGGCCTCTTCGTCCTGCTGCTGTGCTGCAGCCCCGCGCTGGCCGGCTGCCACCGGGGTAGGTGGAAAACCCAAAGGTTTGGGGTACGGAAGGGGCAAGGGGAATGGGGGGCGCTCAGCGGAGGAATGGGGTGAAAGGATGGAGAAAAGGGCCAGGTGCTGAGGTCGCGGTGCTGGTGGGGCGTGAGCCTGGCTGCGTGTGTGCCGACCACGGTTGGGGTTTGGTGTTGGAGGTTTGGGTTTGTCAGGTGCTGGGGTTTCCTGCTCTGGGTTTCATGCCCCCGTGCATGCCCTCCTGGGGTGGGCTTCATCCTCACCGAGCCAGGCTTCTGCCTCTGGTTTTGTTTGGTGTGAAATTTCGGGAGAGAAAGGCAGGTGGAGAGTGAATGGGGGAGTCTGGGCAGGGTAAGGAAGAGTCCTGGGGAGGCCAGGTCCCCGCTTTGGTGGCATCGGTTGTTTTCTGTCCCGGTGGTGAACACGGGGCTGGAAGCCCCTCGTGGGACCCTCCCCAGGCACCGATGGCAGCTGGTGCTGGGAGGAGGCAGGGACACCTGTAAAACCAGGGACTGCTCGGGACATCCTCCGAGCACTTCATTCATTGCTGAGAGTGGCGCTCAGTAGGAAGCACAGCCCTGAGCCTGCTGAATATTTCCTGTTAAACAGAAGAAACTAAGAATACTGCGAAAATTAAAACTCTCGGCATAGGCACTGCCACAGCAAACGCTGCCCGCCAGGAGCTGGAGCAATTCCCTCTCTCCATCCTCCTGTCTGGTATCGTTTCTCAGTTTTTTAAGCCCTGTTTTCCAGCTCATCCTGTAATCAAGGAACTGTCCTGGTTCCTTCTCTGCTTGGTGAGCCTGCTTGTACCAGCCTTAGGCCAATGCTGAAGGGAGAAGGCACTTTTCTGATCCTGCTTCCGAGTCTAGGGGCTGGTGTCGGTGCTGGTTTCTGAAAAATGGGAAGTTAAACTTCACCGATGGTTTGGATCACGTGTAGTCAGAAAACCTACATGTTTTTTTTTTTTTTTTTTTTTTTTTTTTAATTTTCTTTTCTGCTTTTTATTGCTCTGAACCCAATATAGCACAGCAGCCACCTCTTCCTGCTGGGTCTGCTTGTCCTTGCCAGGACATCACCCATTCCAGTGGCTCAAGCAGCCAAAGTGAGAGGCAGGCAGAGAGTCTGATGGGCAGGATTAATATTGCTAATTCTTGCTAATTAGGGGCTTGCTAGGGGACAAGAGGGCACTGCTTGGGCTCTGCAGCCCTGGCTTTTCTCAGGAGGTGGTAGAAGGTGCCTGGCCCATGCCTGCAGCCCTGCTGGGACTGGGTGGGCAGCACTGGGGTGCCCCAAACAGGGATCCAGTCCCTCTGCTCGCTTTTGGAGGCGACACCAGCTAGAGGAAGGGTGAAACCCAACGTTAACACCGAGCATGGATTTAATAGCAGTAATAATATGCCTCCCCCTCCCTGAAGTCTGTTTTTTGCAAAAGCTCCTGTGGGTTCATTGTAGGGGGCTCTGCTGAGCCCACTTGGCGCAGGTCACAGGGCTGGCGTGTGAGCAGATTTTTACAAATCTCCTTAAGGGCCTTCAGGAGCTGAGGGTGGGACAGCTGAGAAGTGTGCGGGGACTCTGGCACATGAGGCAGAAGCACGAGGGGCTTGGGAGCCCGTCACCTCCGTGCGGGATGGGAGCTGCAGGGGGCTCTCACCCTTTCTGCAGCCCAGGATCCCATGAGGGGCATGGCTGCTCCTGCTGCCCGCTGTCACCGTGTCATTTCCTTGCTTCTTCTCTCCCCAACAGTGACCTCCTCCCCAGCCATATTAACTCGCCCCGCAGGCAGCTCAGCCACCTTCTTCTGCAACATCTCCATAGAGAACAACTCCAGCCTGGAGTACAACCTCAACTGGTACAAGGAGACCAACCACAGCAATCCCCAAAAAATTGCTCAGATCAGCCGGAGCATCCCCCAGACAAAGACGGAGAAGTACCTGCTCTCCAACCACGCTTCTGTCTTCAAGATTGAGATCCTGAACCTCCACCAGAATGACTCGGGCTCCTATTACTGCGGGCTGATCGCCTTCTTCCAGTCCAACAAAGTGGAGGAGAGCAACCGGTCCCACCTGGTGGTCACAGGTCAGCTGAACGGGACAGGCTGTCGGTGTCACCCTGCAGTGCCACCCCAGAGGGTAGGGACTGGGGTGGATAGCAAGGAGATGGGGACTCCCGGGCTTGTTCTTGGTGAGAGCCCTGTGGGGTTTTGCACATCAGCTATGGAGTGATGTCCTCCCTCTGCCCTGCTCCCTGAACCAGGGGCATGCTGGTGGCATCTCAGCTGTGGTGCCTCCAAGGGGCTGTGTCCCAGAGATGGAGAAACCACATTCCTGGTTAAGTGTATGGCCCCAGGCAGGCAGCACCCTCCTGGGGAGGACCTGGTGTGGGTGAGGAGAGCACAGCCCTGCCCTTTACTCGTACCGTTGAGGTCCAGGACACAGCAGGCTGTCCTTTCCCTGAGCACCTTGCAGCTGGGTCTGGTCCTGAGGCAGGAGGTCTCTGTCCCCAAGGATGCTCTGGGGAGGAATGAGTCCTTACTGATGGCATTTTCTTTAGGGGAAAAAAGGAAAAAAATAAGGGGAAAACACTGCAAAATTTAGTCTTCTTACACATCTCCTGCCAGCGTGAGCTGGCCCCAAGATGTGGAGGGGTCTGGGAGGCTTGGAGGAGCTGTGTTCTCCTTGGGGATGGGGTCCTGCTGTGAGACTGCCTGTGGGTGTCCTGGCCCCTACACTGTCACTGTCACCCCAAGTGGGATCATCCTCACCACCCGCAATGAGGAGGAGTGGAACGTGGCCAAAAAAAAACCCCACATCAGCCCAAATTGAGGGTCCTGGAGGGATGGCGGGGCTGTAGCAGCCAGCCTGGAACTGAGCCCTTTCTGGGGACACCCCCTGTGCTCCCCTAGTGCCATTCACAGAGATCTTACGCTCCTGACCTGCTGGCTTTTGTCACGGCTCTTGCAGCAGCCCCTGAGAAGATAAACACCACCGAGGAGCCTGGCGTGGAGGACAGCAGCCCCCCAAGCCACATCAAGGCCGTGATCCTGGGCGTCCTGCTGCTGGGCTGCGTGGTCGTGCTGGTGGTCCTCGGCTACTGCCTCGTCACCTACAGGAGAGGAGGTGGGGACCTCGGGGACCCCGCTCGCCGTGCCAAGGGGCTGGGGGTGCTCCAGGGGACCCAGGGGGTGATGCTCCTTCAGGAAACCCAGCTGGGACCTGGGGGCAGATGGATACGTGGGGTGCACGCGGGCTGGTTTGGATGCCCAAACTCAAGTGTGGCGTGTCCCTGTGGGACAGGCATCTCCGTGCTGATGGGACAAGGGTGCTCAGGGCTGCTGCTCGCCCTCCAGCCCACGTGCTGAGGCTCTGCACCTCACCTTGGAGCAGCACCTAAGGACACGAGGGGACTGGCGAGCCCCGGTGCAGCAGCACGATGAGGCTGGGTCAGCCCCAGCCGCTCAGACTGCCTTGGCACACAAGCACCTCCTAACCAAATGTGTTACTTTGCAGATGTGCAGAAACCACCGAGTGAAAACACCGCAGAGGTGAGTTCTCCGCCTCCGACAGCCCGCTGTGCTGCGGGGGAGCGGCGCTGGGTGCGGGAGCGGAGGGCACGGGGCCTCCTTTTATCGGGCTTCTCGCTTCCCCTATCTCCTCTGGCACCACGCGATCTCTCCGGCACCGCTACGGCTGCACCTGCAGCACGGCCCCATCGCGAAATCAAAAAACCGCCTGAGGCAGGACGGGGGCCTCTCTACTCCAAGCCTTGCTCAGAGCAAGGTTTTATCTGGTGGGGAATTGTGTTGCTGTGAATAATGGGAGACTCTCCCACTCCATACCCAACTCTTGCTGCAGCTTGGCTTGTTCCCGCTCTTCCTTTTGCTGGGCATTGCCTGAAGGAGGCCAGCTCTGTCTTCCTCCAAGCCCGTTAGGTAGCTGAGGGCAGCCTTCACTCTCCCCTCTCTGGGCTGAGCACTTGCAGCCTCAAGCTCACCCTGTGCCATTGGTGCCTGTGGAGAGGTGGGAAAAGGGACCCTGACGTGCCTGTGGGTGACCCCAAGCCTCAGGGTCTGGTTTCCCTGCACAAATGCCACCCCAGGTCTGTACATCCTACCCCTCTGCATTATTCTCGCCCTCGTGGGATGCTTGTTTTGGCACTTGCTGTACAAAGGGACTCGTGCTGGGAATGAATGGTGCTTCTGGGCAGAGCATGGATCCCAACGGGGCATCCTTTCTCTGCAGAAGGAAGAGAAGCCGCCTGTGGTGTCCGTGTCCACCGTGGACTACGGCGTGCTGGAGTTTCAGTGGGACCCACACACCCAGCTGCCTCCTGAGACCTGCCCGGACGACCAGACCGAGTACGCCACCATCATCTTCCCCGAGGAGAAACCTGTCACACCCGAGCGGGGCAAGAGGCACCTGGACGAGAGGACGTGGCAGCCCCCGTCACAGCCCTGCTGAGGGCCAGGCTGGCCCCAAAGCCAGGCGTGTGCTGAGCAGAGCGATGGAGGTGCTGCTGCTGCAGTTCGTGTCGGACAGCGCTGGCTGTGCTGGTGTCACGGCCACGGGACAGGCACCGAGGGACGGGGACAGGTCCCTGCTGGCCTGGTGCTGGGCTCCAGGTGCCTCCGTACTAAGGGCAGGATGGGACGAAGCAGCGATGCCAAGGGGTCTGTGCCAAGGATGGCCTCTCAGCGTCAATCTCCCGCCTCTCCCCGGGGATATCTGGGGCAGCCGCCCTGCGTCCAACCCTGATGGCAAAGCAGGGCTTTGGGACGGGCTCCAGAGCGAGAACAGGGGCAGTGCTGGGAGCTGCCACCCCACGGGAGCAACATCCCCACCCCAGGGTCTTGTGCCAGCTCGGGGCAGGGCCTTCTGCACGTACTGCTATTTATCGAGCCCCGGGGAAGCTGGCGGGTGCTATCAGACACTTCCCTCCTCCGTGGGGACGAGGGACACCGCTGGGCATCCCGGGATGAGGATGCTGTGCCTGGTGGGAGCCGGATCCGGCTATGGGGGTGAATAAAGGGGTTGGCACCCGGGCTGTTTGCTGACTCGTGGTGGCAGGCGCGTGGGCAGGCAAATAACAGCTCCTGGCAGCACGCAGGTGAGAGCCGGGAGGCGGCGGCGTCTGTTGTGGTTCCTGGGCCCCTCCGTGTGATAAGCAAGCCGCTCTTCCATGAAGCTGCTCTTAATAATTTAGAGAACGAGCTGCTCCCTGCTTCCCAGCCCTGCCTGGGTGCAGACGGGGCTGGGGCAGCCACAAAAAAGCCCCCCACTCCCCTGTCTGGGCTCAGCTTGGGGTTTCTGCCTGCCCAGCTGGGGACAAGGTGCCGGGGACTGGCTGTCACCACGTAGGGTGATGCTCATGGTGTGGTGTCTGGCACAGCCCAGCTGTGAAACTGTCTCCAAACTTCCATTTTTCCCTTGAAAGCGATGCCAGGGATGTGCAGCTCAGCCAAAAGCTTACAGAAACCAAAAGAGAAAGCAGCGGCAGTCGCTAGAGACTGGAGGAGCCCTGGTGAGAAGCAGGCTTGGAGGCAGCAGCGTCCTGCTGGGAGACCATGAAACCCCAAGCAAACAAAGGGCCATTTGCATACTGCACCTCGTGGCACTGTCAGCAGCTTTCTTTTTCTGTTACCACAGCTAAAAGTAGCATAGCCTTGAGACAGCAGGCACCAAGGGCTGTGCCCTCTGGGGGCTGTGACACCCATGAGAAGCCTCCAGAGAAGATCGTATGGGATGAGCATCCATCCAGAGTGGCTTACATCCTTCCCTAGGGCAAGACCATGGATGTGGTGGCCCTGCTCAGTCCCGTGACCCTCTGCAAGCTCCCCTGGGGCAGTGGCACATCTCACCCCGCGTTCACACACGTCACAGTGTGGCTCAGTCCATCCGGACTCGGTGCAAGGAGCAGCTCCGCTCCTCGCCCTGCAGCAGCGCCGCGCTGCCCCAGCAGCGCAATGGTCGTGCAGGAGGCAGCTGCAGCAAACAAGAAGCGGGAGCTCAGTCAGCAGTTTTGGTTCTGCCTTTCCCGTAAGAGCACACGCAGGAGGGTGGGCCCTGCTTCATTTTTTCCACCCTGCCTCTTCGGGCAGCAGGGGTGCCAGGCACGCCGTGGGGGCTCAGCACTTCATGAAAACCCCAGCGAGCACCCCGAGCCACCGCAGCGCTGTGCCCCTCGGGGCACCCAGCAGCCTGGCCATCGCCCTGTGCCTCGCAGGGAGCAAGGCAGTGGGGCTGGGGACATTTGGGGAGCACGGTGGGGATGCCCCAGGCACCGTCTCCCACCCCTGTTTGCAGGGCAGGGTGCTAGTGCGAGTTTCCCTGTTCTGGCTTTCCCAGCCCCACCATCCCACATCCCTCCTTCCCAGCCCCTCTCCCTGTGTCACAGCCCTCCTACTTTTGCCCTCCTCCATGCCCACGCCGGCTGGCCTTGGCACTGACTTGGCACCCTTTTTCTCTGCTCCAAATTGAGCCAGGACCCAAGCAACTCATGTCTACCCCTGCTAAGGTTTGCTTCAGGTTTCCTGGGGAGGCTGAGCTGACACCCTCACAGGCTGGTGCCCTGCAGGTACTTTAACTCTCCCTGCCTGCACCAAGGTTGGGCTGTGATGGATCAGGAAGTTTTGGGGGGATTTGGCAAATTCTGGCCTTTCTGCAGCAGCTGCTTTGCATTGCTGTGACGAGGAATGATTTTAATGGTCCTCTGTTTAGGCTGCAGAGAAAAAGCTTGCTGCAGAGCAGCCAGCCAGACCCCCAAAAACCTTGCTCTGGCTTTGAGCTCACTTCAGCCTTGTGGCCACCAGAGCTCACCCACACCCTGCAGCCGTGCTCCCAGCCAGCCCCGGTGCTGTGCAGGACGGGGAGCAGCCTGGCTGGCTGCAGCCACCGCATTTCCTGCTCTCTTGGGTCTGTCACAGCAGCCACTTCCAACCACGGCCACCCCACACTTCCTCAGGGCAGCGGGGCTGTCACTAGCATCACTGAAGTGCTTTGTCAGCATCTCAGGTGCACCCAGAGAGCAGGGCTCACCCCAGCTCCTGTCCCACGGCTGGGAGACCTCCAAGAGCTGGGGCTGGTCCCCATCAGCACACACAAGAAGCTTCACATGCAATAAAGTACCTGAGCAAGCAAATATCCCAGCAGAGCTCTCTGAGCCCCCACTGTACCTCCTTATGTAGCCCAGCTGTGGTCAGAGGTGATAGGGAACATGTGAGTCCCTTAACGATGCCCCAGCCCAAGGGCTGGGTTTTGAGGAAGCGGGCAGGAAGGTGGAGAGGAAATCCTCTGCTGCTTGCAGGAGTGTCTTCGAGGAGAGCCATGCCAAGGAACATCAAAGCCCTGTTCCTGCAAAATAGGGCATTGCACGTGTAGGGGAAAGAAGGGACAGTAGGGCCACATGGCAATAAGGTCACTTAGAAGCAAGCAGCGTCCTGGTCACTTACAAATGTGGAGAGCTGGGAGGTTTCACAGCAATGTTTTGGTTTTTGGAAGGGCTGGGCTGCAGGGGGATAGGTGTGCGAGTTGTTGGCCTCTGGGTTGGTGAGGTGGTGACCTCTGGGTGGGACTGGCCCCCCAGGTGTGGTGGCCAGGGAGCATCTCCATGGCCCCGTCATGCTGGGAGAGTGGCTGAGGTGGGATGAGTGCTGCAGGTGGTCGGACGTGCTGCTGGGCAGCTTGCCTGGACCCCTAGCCACAGCCCATCTGCACCACCCCAACGTGTTCTGATGGGTCTGCACCCACAGCATCTCCTCCATCCCATGCAATCCCACCGAGAGCCCTGCCCTGCCTGCGACCGAGAGTGCTGGAGGCTTGCCGAGCATCTGCGTTTCCTCCTCCTGCCCTCATTTTGCTTTCTCTAGTTTTGCTTTGAGTCGGCTCCATGGTTTCTCCTTCTCTCTCTTCCTCCCTTGGGAGGGATGTGCTGCTGGAGGGGCTGGCTGGCTGAGTGGTGCTGAGCCCTGTGCCCGGGGACAAACCCGCTGCCACCGCACCGGGCACAGCCTCCCCGGGGGGCTGAGCCCTCTCCTTACACCAGGGGGACCACCACGGGGCCACCAGGCCAACGGGGCACCAAAACCCACTCGGGGTGGTACCCGATGGTGTTTCCTCAGCTGATTCCCCCCTTATATCCCTCCCCACTGCTCAGCATCCCCCTCCATCGCAGAAGGCTGGGGGCAAGGGAGCGATGTCCCCTTTCCACAGCCCATCTCGGGCATGTCCCCATTTCCTTGGGATCTGATTCTCCGTGCCTCAAACCCATCCTGGGACAGACCTGCCTTCTCTAAGGGCTCAGCCGTGAAGGAAACCCAGCCTGGAAGGGATGCTGGTCCCTAGAGGACGTGGGCCTCGCCGTGATGGGGTGGCAAGCAGTGGCACCAGTGCAAGCTTGGCGTGGGGGACAGGGACACGGGGAGCTGGCACGGTGCTGGCTCCCGGGAGGGTACAGATGCCAAGCTCGCCATCTGCATCAAGGAAAGGGAAAAAAGAGGATCCAGGAAGCTACAGATGAGTCAGCCTCGGTACCCGGAAAACCGCTGGAACAAATTAGTAAGGCCACCAAGCGGTAAACACCGAGAGGGCAGCGCTGGGACTGAGAACGTAGATTTAGCAGGAACAAATTGTGTCAAACCAACCTAATGCTCTTTTCATTAGAGCTGGGTGGTGCAAGGAAACTGGGAGTGATGCTATCTTTGTGCAGTGTGTTATGTTACATTCTCGTAAGCAAATTAGGGAAATGGGAAATTCTCCCACTGTGGGTGGACCGCTACCTGAGAAGCTATATCCCCAAAAGAGTTATCAATAGCCCACGATGGCAGGCTCTTCAGATAGGGTTTTTCCAGGGAAGGGATGTGCGTGGCCCGAATAAAGGCAGCCTGCTCTTTAGGGAGGCTGTGGAGGCCATCAGGGTTAGAAACCAAATCCACGGGTGAGCTGGAGAAAGGAGCAAAAATACCCTGAAAAAAAAAAATGTTGGCGCAGCGAGAGCTGGGAGGGGAGGAGAGGAAGGTATCCACCTCCCTCCTCACGCCCCAGCTCACCTGGGGGTGGGAACCGAAGCCAAAAATAAATTCGGGCTGTGTGAAAGTGGCAGGGAAAGCACCTCGCGGGCTGTGCCTCATCTTCTCCTTCACGCATCCCGCGGAGGAGTCAGGGCTGGAGCTCTGGGATGGAGAGGGCTTGTGGGGTCCGGCCCCGTGGTGGGATGGGGCTGATCCCTATTACCCACCAGGGCCGTGCCGGGGGTCCCACGGGAGCTTTTTCTTTTTTTTCCAGGCAGGTGCCAGTAAGCATCAGGGCGCTGGGGCAGCGCCGGGAGGTGTGCGCCGAGTGGAACAGGACGTCAAAGCAGTTTCAGCTCTGTGGGTGGTTCTGGGAAAGTCCCTTCAGTGCCGGCAAGCACCGGGCTCTGACAGAGGGAGCAGCGCCCGGCTCCTCGCAGAGGGCTTGGCGCCCCGAGTCGAGATCTGAGTCGTGTTGCCGTGACGCAGCGGGGCAGGCTTTCCATGACAGCGGGGTTTTGGAGGCACCCGGCCCCCCGAGCCCGAGGGGCAGCAGGGAAACGGGGAGCAATGCTGGCATCCCCGGAGCCTCCCCTTTTCTTTTTCCCCGCATCCATCCCCTGGGATAAATCTCAGCCCCGAAAGCAGAGGGGCTGAGGGGGTGGGCAGGTGCTGCAGGGGGGTGGCCCTGTCCTTGCTGCCCTGTTGCAGGATGGCAGTGGGTCCCCGTGGCAAGGTGCTCGGGTCCCATCTGCAGGTTAGGGCTTTGCTAGCTCTCCGTAAAGATCCTGAAAACTCTGCCTTGGCTCCTCTGCTTGCAGGAAATCTCCGTTCCTCCCTCCTGGCCTTGCTCCAGATGACAGGGAGGGATTGCTGTTAAGGGTGGAAGGACCTCAAAACAAGGATTAAACAGGCACAGGAGGCAGGGTGCCTGCAGGGAACCCTGCTGCTTCTCCAGCCTCTGGAGGAGAAGCTCGGCATCGTCCTGGGGAGCTGCTGCACGCCACACCTGGCGAGGGGTTACAGCCCCTGTGCTCAAACCGTGGTGGCCCACACAGCCTTTTTCAGGCACCCAACACGATTTGCTGCTGTAATTCTCCCCAGGGGCTGCATCCTTGGTGGTGCCCTCCAAGGCCAGGCACTTTGGGGAGTTTTGCACCCTCTCTGTGCAGAGGATGGTCTCCTCTGGATCCTTCAGGCTAGACAAGGTGGTTTCACATCGAGGTGGCTCCACTGGGCAGCAGATCCTCCCTCAGCTCCTCTCTCAAGACCAGGTGCCATTCAGCCCCTTATCTGCCCACCCTGTGTGGCTCTGGGTGGGATGCCCGGCGATGGGGGAGGCAGGGGGTGCCAGCAGCCCCGGCCCCGCTGCTTTCACCTCTCGGCACAGAGCTCACCTCCCCACTTTCGGTTTTATGTGCGGTGCCATCGTCCCCGACTTTCCACTCTGTGGTTTTGTGTCAGGCTTTTTCTGCTCGAGTTGGCTGAAAGTTGTTAAAAACACCCCATGTTTGGTGGCAGCTATCGAGAGAGATAAGTGTACCTCGGGTTTTGTCAGCTGCTGAGCTCTGCATTTTCGGTGGGTTTTGCTTCCATTATTCCTATGCTGGGCCAAATCTCTGCTGATTCTGCCCCATTGCTCTGATATTGGTGGTCCTGGCCAGCATGGAGGTTTTGCATTTTGAGCCTGTCTGCCTACGGATGGAGCAGCGATGACAGCTTCAACAGGGATGGGAGCTTGCCCCGTGCCCAAATCTTGCATGCAAAACGCATCGGGGACAGCTGCCTTGGCTTTGCTTTGGGGGACTTTTCACCTGTCCAGGTGTGGCACAGCGTCAGCAGAACCAGTGGATGCAGGGAGTGGGCTGGGGTGGTGCTGCTCACGCGGGAGCAAAGGTTCCCGTCTCCAGGCACCGGGATGTGACTTTGTACCCACAAGGGAGGGAAGAACGGTGTGGGGCACCAAGAGCTGCTCACGTGTCAACGCCCAGAAGCTGCAAGCTTGACCTTGGCCACCGCCGCTTCCCCGGCTCCAGGCAGGACCATGAGGACATGGCAGAAGATTTTTGCACAGAAGATTGCGGAAATGGGCGTGGAGGAGCCGTGGACAATTCAGGAGGATGGCAGCCTGCAGGTGCACAGCCCCAAGCATGGCCGGAGGGAGTATTTGCAGAAGCATGCAGCCGGGAGGTAGGGGCTGCCGACTCTGTCCCCTTTGAACCACCACCACTGTCCTCCCCAAAAAGCCTCCCGATCCTTGGGCTGCAGCAGGGTGACCTTGGTGGAGGGGTGCAGAGCCCTGTGCCACAGCACCCTGCAGCCCAGGAGGCAGGAGGGGATGCAGAGAGGGGTGCTGGGCTGCCAGCCCCCGTACGTGTTGTGAGAGACGAGGAGCTGCAGGTTTCTCCCCTTTTGACTGCTCAAGACATCTCCTCACCTGCCCTGCGGCCTCCACCCACACCTTCCTTCTATTTTGCTTCTTTTTCGACTTCCCCTGCCCCTTGTTGATGCTGGCTTTCCGCTGAGATGTGCTGCAACAGCACGGGCTGGGGGCTGGAGCCCCAAATGGAGCTGGTGCCGGATGCTTCCCTCCCCCAGGGCCTCTGCTTGGGGTGGTGGGGTCCAGATGGGTGAGGGCACCAGGCTCATCCTAAAATCTGTATAGAGCTTGGGCCAGCCCCCAGCTCACCATGCTGAGCTACCCAGGCTGGTGTCAGGCCCACGGAGGAGGACAGGCCATGGGTGTCCTTGCGTGAAGCTGATCCCTCAGCCCTGACTGCCCTGGTCCCTACTGATGGCGTGGGGAGCTGCTGGGCTGCAGCAGGGAGCCGGGGATGAGCGGGTGTCCCCTGTGCCCCCCCGGCAGGTTCCAGTGCTCCCAGTGCTTACGTGAGTGGTCCTCAGCCAAGGTGCACATCCTCTTCCACATGCGCCGGGGCAAGGTGAGGATGCGAATCTTCCGGCAGAGCTGCCGGCGCTGCCCCAGCACCCCGCTGGAGGAGCCCAGTTTCAGCCAGGAGAACATGGAGAGGATCCTACACAACCTGGTGCTTCAGATCCTCGAGGACTTCTACGAGGTGCCCGTGCAGCCCTCTGATCTCATGGAAGTGATGGTGGACACCGTGCCGGCGGGGCCACACGACAGCAGCCACTGCGAGGGCTGCCGGCTTGGGGCTTGCTCCAAGCCACTGGTGGCCCCGAAGACACCAGCCTGGAAGCCCAGGAGGCATCTGGGCACGGCCACGAGCCCTCCACTCCAGCTCTTCAGTGGTGGCTTTCCCAAGCAATGTTGCTTTGTGCTCCTCTCTGTAGGTATTTTGGCTGTGATCCTCTTCATCGTGCTTTATTTCACCTTGAAGTAGTGGGAGCTGGGGCTGGCAAAGGGTAGCTGGGGTGATGGCTGTGGGGATGGGGATGATGGGGGTGGTGGATGGAAATTTGGGTGCCCAGGGCCAGCCTTTTTCCCCGTCTCGAGGCTTCCCCAGCACACAGCGGTCAGGGACAGCCACCACCACCCTGCTTGGGCACCTTGGCTCCAGCTCGGGGGAGCCTGGTGGGTCTGATGGCTTCCTTTGGGAAATATTCTGCATGAGGATGACCCCCCCCCCCAAAAAAAAAAAAAAGATGGAGTGTACCTGCAAGAATAAACCAGCTCTTTGTCCTCAGCCCGAGGATGCATTTGTGCTTTTGTAATTTCTCCAAAGCCTTTTTCTGGGTATGTGCGACCAGCTCAGCTGGAAGCAGGGGATTCCTTTATCAGCTCGTAGGAGACATCCCAGTGCTCTCCTGGCTCAGCCTTAGTGAAGATGGGTACCCAAAGCAGCCGAAGGACACCTGGAACTGAAGGTTTGCAGCAAAAGCACCGTGAGCCAGCAGCACCCGCCCGATCTGTACCACGCAGGTGGTTTGGTGACTTTATGCCTCGGTTTTCTCACCTGTAAAATGGATCCCAACCATGCCATGGGCATCCCCCTTATTCCTTCCAGCTTCCCACTGCCCTGGAGACGGGTGCCATGGGGCCAGGCAGGGATCCTGAGTGTCCCCAGGTTGCTGCAGCAGCAGGGCTGTGGGTGACGATGTGTCTTTGTGCTCCTCTCAGTGCTGCCCTGTCTCACCACCAGGGCTCTCCTCTCTTTCAGCGCCTGGTGATCCCGATGTGAGCACTTTTAGAGCTCAGCCCAGGCCATCAGCCTTTTCCACAGCCACCCGGACCAGGTTGAGGTGCAGATGAGGACCTTCGAGCAGTGTGTGTGTGTCCCTGATCCCCCATGGACCAGAGCTGCATTGCTTATTCATCTCTGCCCTTCTCTCTGGGGTTTTCTCTTCCCACCAACTCTCTCTCCCTTTCCCCAAGCCTTTCCTCCTCTGCTTCCCTCAGCCCCAGCGCCAGCAGATGGAGCTGCGAGATCTCCGGCACGGCACTGGGAAGCACTGGGACCAGTGTCTTGCCAGCACTGGGAGGGGACAGCCCTCCCCAGATGGGGGCAGCCCTCTCCCCCATCCCAGTGCCCTGCTGGCTCCCTGCAGCATGGCTCCCCCAACCCATGCCCTTTGTGGGTATGGTGCCAGCCAGTTGAGCTGGTCTCTCGCTGTGATTTCTCTAGTCTGGGAGCACTGGAGAGAGATGCACAAGTGATGCAAATCACCATGTTTCCTGAGCATTTTGGGCAGGAGAACCTGAATGTCCCCATCTTGCTGGAGGTTTCTCCTTGCTCAGGGGCTGAGCTGTGCCGCAGGAGGAGCTGGTGCTGCAGATGTTGTCCCTTCCATCCCAGGGCTGCCCTGACGCTGGGACCAGCCCTCTCCCCGCCAGCGTTATGTCATGAAGGCGGAGACGCTGCCAAGTTTCTTGCTGCCGTTGCCCCTGGCCCTTTTCTTTCCATGCTGAGGTTTTCCCAGCCCCAGTCAGTCCCCGTGCCTGGCTGCCTGCAGCCTGCCCAGCCACCCAGCTGCAGGGGGAACTCCCTCGCCTCCTCCTGCGAAGCCAGCTCTGGTGGAGACTGCATCCCTGCGGGGGTCCTTGTTTTCTTGCTTGTGTCTCTTCTGCTCTTTTGCAAGGGCAGGGCATCCCTTAACCCTCCTTAAAATGTTCTCTGCACACACCCAGGCTCCTTTCACTCATGGCCTTGCACGCATACGCTGCTTTTTCCCCAGTCCCCTTGCTGACGCTGCCTGCCTGTCTCCTTGTGCTGTGTGTGTTTCTGGAGGGGCTTTGCCCCCTCCATCGTGCAGCTGCTTCATCCCCTTCCCATCACTCAGCAACACCCATGTATACATGGACTTCTGAGCCACAGCCTCATTTTTGGGCTTTTTTTTTTCCAGCATACTCCGCTCTGATGTGCAGTTGTGCCGATCTCCCACAGGTTTCTTAGCAAAGTGCCCTCTGTGTATTGCTCTCCATGGCTCTTGGCACTTTTGGAGGTCAGAGCAAGCCCCCCCAGCTCAGTGCAGTGACCAGGGAAGGTGAGAGGCATGGAGACAGAGAGCCCAAGGAAGGTGGCTGAGGAATGAAGGATGCTCTCCTGGTGGGTCCTGGACAGGTCCTCACTGTCCCTCTTGTGCCACCCTGGTCTGTCCAGGGCTGGGCTCCTCCGCAGCTAATGTCTGGTGCTTACACTTGGCCAGGGATGGGCAAACCTCACCCAGGGGCATTTTGCTGGATTTTTACCATAACCTAACTGATAAATTGCTCTCTCTGTGCCTGTCTCCCTGGCGAGAGGCTCTCAGGTCATGAGGTGCCAAGGAACACATGGCCAGCTGCTGCTTTTGCTGTTCCCCTCTGCTGCCTGCTCCCATCCCCATGGCACTGGGGCTGGCATTTGGTGGCACGCAGGGGACACGGGCTGGGTGGCATTGGGGACTTCCCAGCAGAGCTGTGGGAGGGAGGAGGAGGAGAACAGGCTGTATTTGTGATGGGTATCTTGTGGGCAGCAGCGTTTTGTAACTTGCCTGGGAGCTGTCTAGGCACAGGTCCTGCAGCTGATGGTCTGATGCCCAGGGGACCATCTTTTGCTTTTGCTTTTTCTTTCTCCTTCCGTTCATTCTTTGGATGTCTTTGGACATGCCAGCACACCCGGGCGTGAGCAAGCCTGGGCAGCCACCCTGCTGTGAACCCCGAGGAGCTCAGTCGTGTTATTCCCATCCCGTGCTGTAGGAAAATGGGGGCCAACAGCCCAGCTCCCAGCCCTGGATCTGGGCACAAGGCAGGAAACATGCCCGTGGCTTAGGCTCTCTCCAAAGGCTGGATTTTCACAGCCTGGGGAAGAGATGCTCAGCAGAGCTGTGTCCCTGCCCCAACTTCCATCGTGTTTGCTGCGGAGCCCCTGCTGTGAGGATGTGCTCTCTCCCAACAGCTAGCAGGGACGGGCTGCTTCTTCACCCCTTTTAAAACTAAAGTCCCTTACCTGTTATTTTTTCTGCATGCCGATTGAACCCAGCTTTAATTTTTATTCTCTCTCACTGCGCTCTCCTCCGGCCACCAAATCCATCTTTAATGACACGCGAGGGCTATAAATAATTGAAGGGCAGGCTCTCACCTCTTGCTTTTCCCTGCAGTTTGCATTCCTGGGCAGTCCAGGTCTGCCTCAGCCCATGAAGCTGCAGGGGCTGTAGCTGAGCAGGCACACTGCCAGCCTGCACACGGGGCAGAGCCCCTCAGCATCCGCCCTGCACAGGTGAAACCACAAATGCTGGTGGAACCGCAGCATTTCTCCCCTCAGTGCATTATCTCTGATCCCCAAGTAGCTTAAAATAAACTGACAGCGTAAACGGAGAGCCCAAGGGCTTTGGAAGTCGCAGTCGGTAGTGACTGGTGGTGGATGCGCTGCTGGACACCAGCCCAGCTGGCAGAGACGAAGGGCGATTTGCAATCCTGGGGGATTTCGTTAGCATTTCCCCCGTGATGCTTAGGGACAAGAGATATATTGCAGGCGCTTCAGTTTAATTGTTTGCTTTCAGGGATAAATATTTTTTTTCTCCCCAGCACTTCTGAAGAGGGAGTTTATTGAAAGCCAAAGGGCTCAGCGGTGTTGCAGGATTCCTGGCCTTGAGAGGCTTCTCTGCAATCTGCAGCCCCTGGGGACCGTTTCCGAGCTGCCTTCAACCTGTGCATTGCCGCGGGGCAGGGAGCTGGGACACCCCTGGGCAGCGGTGAGGAGGCGAGCCCTCCCCTTGGGTCCGCAGGAAAAAACTCCTCTCCTCCACAATTCTCTCCCTTTTCTGGGCTGAGGAATCTGCTTTATTTCCCTTTTTCATGTAGGGTATCCATGGGTCCACATCAACACCTGGGCTTTAGCAGCCCACTGCATCACCTGCTGGGCTCCCCGTGCCCGGGGACGCCGGTGGTTGGAAGTCAGTGCTCCACCGCTGTGACCTTCCTGAGCCACTCCAGGCTCCGGATGACACTGGAATAAACCCCGTACTGCTCCTTCACCCCGCAGCCGTCCCCCCAGGACACTGTGCCCAGCAGCTGCCACTGGCTCTTCTCGGGGCTGAAGGTGACCATGGGACCGCCTGAATCTCCGCTGCAAGCATCGTTCCCACCTGCATGGGGTGAAAACTGCTGCAGAACCTCTCCAGGAACCCAGACACCCTGGTGGAGTGAACTGGAGGGCTTGCAGGGAGCAGGGACTGGGATGCGAGGCTGGAAATGGCACGGATTTTACCTTCTTTCTCCCCAGCACAGAGCATGTCATCCGTCACCGTCCTGTGGAGCCTGGCGTAGGCATCTCTGCACTCGCTGTGCTCGACAATGGGCACCTCTACCTGCAACGCAAGTGCTTTGGTTCATTTCTTCCTGCCTCCTCCATCCAGCCTCCTCCCCAGCACTTCCCGAGCCTCCAGCTCTTCTCACCAAGTGCTGCGTGAGCCCCAGCACCATGGAGGGAACCCCACCGTGATGGGGACATGGGGCAGTGCCACGTCCTGCTGAAAATTATCTCTGTACCAGCCCCTGAGGCCAGCTGTAGCTCTCACCTCCATCAGGGTTTCGGGAAGCCGTTGCAGGAAGGGTTTCCCCCAACCACTGACGATGACCAGGGTGTCTGAAAGGGAAAGGGAAGATGCTGCACTGCTCACCGTGTGTGCTGCCCTTGTCTGGTGGTTCTTAGATGCTGGATGCTCCTCCTGCCCACCTTCAGGCTGTCTCTGCCTCCCACCTCCCTTCTCCTGAAGGCTGCCCCTGCCTGGCAGCTCCTGCCCCAGCTCCCCCATCTGAGCTGTGGTTCGGGGCTGGGGAGTCTCATAGCTGTGCTGGGGAGCTAAAAGAGACGTGTGGAGCAGGTAGTAAAACTGCCTGGACCTCACACAGGTGTGCAGCAGCTCGGGGAAACAGCTGTCAGGCAGGATGTCTGGGCTACACTTCGATAAGGGACAAAGGGGTTGGGAAGAGGAGGGGGAGGGGATTGTGGTTCTGGGTTCACAAATCACTCAGAGGTGCAAGGATGAGTGTATCAGCTTCATACAGTCTCTGAGGAGGCTAACCACCACCAAACGCTGTGGCTCCAGCTCTAGAAGGCTGTCTTGATGTACCAACTCCCCAGTGAGGTCTGAGAAGCACATGCCAGGGATGCTTTCACTTGGTTGATCCCAAGCCAAGCCAGAGGCCTTGTGAGGTCCCTTCCAGCACCATTTCATATGATATTTCATCCCTGCCATTGCCCTTCCTCAACACCCTGGCTCTTTCCCTCTCCACCTCCCCAAGACATCCCACATACATCTAGGTGCCCTCTGCACCCACCCTGGCTCATCACCCAGCCGCTGTCGGGGTGCACCCTGGCTGCTCCCACTCCTCATCCCCACTCCCTTCCACCTCTTGAGCCCTCCCGCAGCCCTTTCCCCATGGCAGAAGAGGGAAAGGAGGGCAGCGAAGCTCTTGCCTCGTGGCTGCTTCTGGTCGGGGAAGCAAATGGGCATGATGTAGTCGTTCAGTGCTGCTGCCCCAGACAGCTCCACCAGCCCGATGTCGTACTCCAGGGTGTCAGGGCGGTAGGATGGGTGGACGAGGAGGGTTTTGGGGTGTATCTGCTGCTCCGTGTCATCCTGCCTCAGGGTGCTGTGCTTCCCTGGGAGGGAGGGGAGACAGGGAGATGTTTTGTACCAAAGAGGGAGGTGGCTCCGTGGCATTTTGGCCATTAGGGCAGCTCCCACCGTGGCTGGGTGCTCTGCATTTGTCTTTCAGAGGTTATTTTGCAAGCTGTGCCCAGAGCCACCGTGGGGAGAGCAGAGCCCTGGGCATGGCTTCACAACCCCCCATCAGTGCTCTGCTCACCCAGGATGATGCTGAAGGAGGAAGGGGCGAGCAGATCCGAGCTGCGGAGCTGGGGGCTCTCCATGTCCAGTTCGTTGTGGAGGCAGTGGGCTGCGGTGACAATCCACTTGTTCCCTAGAAAACAACCCCCAGGGCATCAGTGTCCCTCTGAAGAGTCTACCATAGTTGTTCTTGGTCACTGTGTATGGGAGAAAGTCTGGTGGAAGTGCAGTGGGAATTGCACAAAAGGAGAAAGCCACGGGAGCAGGGGTGCTCACTTCTCTTGTAGTTCAAGAGGAAAGGGAGCACTGAGTGAAGCTGGCTCCAATGAACACGAGGAGCAGTCACCCTCTGGGCAACTGCGAGGGACCAAATCTTTACATATGTTCAAAAACTACGTCAGTATTTTCATCAAGCAGGATGGTGAAGCTCAAAGGCACCACATCTGAGCCTGGGAGTCCCTGGGCAGCAGCGGGCTGGAGGCTCCCAGCATCTTACGATCCTCCCTAACCACAGGCAGGATATTCCCAGCCCGGTTTTTACCTCCTGCAGCATCTCCCCGAGGATGGGCTTACCCAGAAGGGAGCCTGCGCAGAAGGGCCGGCCGCCCCGAGCGAGCATGGCGATCCAGGGGGAGGCTCCTCGCTGGGAGAGGTGTCTGCCTGCGGGCCGGGACACGGCGCTCCTGGAAAACCTGGGCTTCCCACACACTGCAACCAGAGGGAAGAAAGTGAGATGTGAGGGATGGAAACACCCAGACTTCACAGTAAACCCTTACTGGGGTGTGGTGGAGTAAAAGGATACGGGGTGCCTCTCCTTAAGCCTGAGCGAAGGGCACTTTGAGGCCATCACTTGGGTCTTACAACCCTGAGAGGGTTCCCAGACTTTTCCTGCTGTTTCCAAGGGTTTCCAAAGAGCCATATGGTCCTGAGTACTTGCTGCATTCCCAGGCCATGTGGAATGGAGGGGCTCTGATTCTGTGTCGCTGGCAGTGTGGAAAGCAGCCTGCGTTACCAGCAGCGACCAGAAGCCTGGGAAATGGTCCATGGGGAGGTTTCTAGAGGGCCTTGGCTGTTCTCTGCTCAGCAAATGCTTGCTGAAGCTGATGGTAATTGCAGACAGATTTCCCAAAGTGATATGGATGTTTCTGTCTGCTGATCACTGTGAGACTGGGTAGTATTCAGGCTTGTAAAGCCCACAGGTTGTTGAACCCGACTGAAGGCTAAGGAGCTTCACCCTTTCAAGTGAGCTGGTCTTTTGCAGTACTGCTATACATGGGTGGGCAGGATGACTGTGTGTGAAATCCAGTAGCTCCAGCCTCTGTCTTGGCCATGGAAAGAGTTTGTGTGATGCAGAGCTGGACTGTGTGGAGCTGAGGGCATGGCTGATAAGGACTGATATGGACAGAGAGCAGATGTGATGGAGAAGGAGAAGGGGTGTGTGGCACAGACTCATGACCTGCCTTTGCCCTCAGTCCTTGACCTTGATCTGCCTGGAATAAAAGCCTCAGGGCACAAACTCAGTAAATATTAAAGTTTTATTTTGTTCTCAAGAGGAAGATTACACAGAACCATCCTTACATGACATTGGATATTTTACAGAATGTAGTATCAAAAAAAGAAATATATATATATATATAAAAATACAGTCGCCGTTACATGACATAGCCAAGAATACAGTTCTTAGCGTGTCTGCAAATCAGACCTTCCTCAGGCCTTCTGCTCCTCTACATGCTCTACAAATGGCCTTTTGGACGATAGCAAAATGGAGAGTGGCTCATTTACTGTTGACTCATTTCTTGCATGGCAAAACCAAAGGAGGAGGAGGAGGAGAGGTCCAAAGGAGGTTAGAGGCATGCAGAGGGAACAGCAGGCAGTTGCTGCATGTTGCTTACAGCTATAGGAGGGCTTTGCTGGCAAGTGAAGGAGTTGATGTCCCTGCTGAAGGAAGCTAAGCTTACCTGGCCGTCCCATATGCTGGGTCGGTGCCATCTCAGCAGCCATTACCTTTCCAGCCATGGCTGAAGTTTAGGGCTAATGTGGACACATCCTCACATCCCTGGGGCCAGGTGGACATCACCTGAGATGCCATCAGGAAGGGATGTTTGTCTGCAAATACAAATACCAGCAAACCCACAGGGCTCTCTCACTGCTCCTTGCACAGAAAAGGTGTTATGCAGTGGGGGGGACCTGTGAGGTCCAGACCTGCCCATCCAGGTTTCCCATGCTGTCCACAGCCCCTGTTGCTCCTCCAGTTACATCATCTGATGGGAAGAGCTGGCCTGAGAGCCCTGAGGGTGTGGGCAAGTCTTTGTGCATGGCCCAAGGCTTCGGTGGCAGGGAAATGCTGCTTCTGTCACTTTGCCTTTGTCACAGCTTGGAGGGAGCCTCCCCGGGAGGGTGGGCAAGGTTTGGAGCCCGGCAGCATGAGCTAAGGATGCCAGATGAGATCTCACCCTTCGCTCCCTTCCCCCAGCTCCCTAGCAAGCATTTCCTAAGAAAGCAAGCAAAGGGATGGGACCAAGCGCAACGGATGACGTGGAGGGCTGGCAAAGGCCCGAAGTGCGGCTGAGCATCGTGGCTACTGCTTGCGAAAGACCAGAGTCTGGAGCATATTAAAAAACAACAAGAAGAAAGGAAGCTGCGGCAGCAAGCAGTGCTTAGTCACTCATCTCTCCAGCTCAGGGTCCAGAAATGTCCACCTCTCTGAGGAGCCTGTTTTCTTCTCCACCCAGTCCACGTAGTTGGAGACTTTGGTGTACACCCCATACACTTGCTTGCTGCCACACTCCTCCGGGCCACCCCACGAGACCAGCCCTTGGGCCACCCACCTCCGGGTTCCCGGGTCCTGAATGACGAAGGCTCCCCCACTGTCTCCCAAGCAAGTGTCCTTCCCACCTTCGTAGTAGCCGGCGCAGAACATGTTCTCGGTCACGCTGTAGTTCCCCGACCGGGACTCGTAGCTGGTCTTGCACTCTGCATGCAGCACCACCGGGAGCTTGACGTACTGCAGGATGTCGGACAGCGTCCTCATGCCCGAGCTGATGATCTCGTCCACGGTGATGTTGGGGTTGGAGATCCCCCAGCCAGCCACCAGCCCTAGAGTGTTGGGGTGAGGTCCCTCCAGCTCGTGCTCGAACTGGGGCAAGCAGACGGGCATGACGTAGTTCCCCATGGTCACCTTCTCCTTTAGCTTGACTAGGGCGATGTCGTGGTTGTAGTTCTGGATGTCAAACTCCTCGTGGAGTATGATCCTCTCCACCGTCCGGTTGACAGCCTCCATCTTGTTCCTCACGTCGTGCAGGGCCAGGTAGACAGTGACGTGCTCCTTGGAAACGGGGATGACCGTCTTGTCTCGCCGCTGCGAGCGGAGCACGTGGGCGGCTGTCAGCACCCAGGAGTCCGAGAGCAGGGCCCCACTGCCGAACCACTTGTCGTTGGGCACCCGGGACATGTCCTCCACCACAATCAGGGCCTGCCAGGGGAAGAAGCCAGGCTCCGCGTTGCGCCCGCCGATGATGCGCTTGATGATCCCGGGCAGAGCACGAGCCGGCCGGCCGCACACTGGGGACAAAACGGACAGCACTGTTACTCCCAGCACTTATCTGGGGAACAAATGAAAAGGGACTTCCCTGTAGATTATGCCACATGGCTGGTTATCTTCATGACCATGAGGATGGTGGGGTGACCCCTGCAGACCCTGTTCAGCCCTTATGGAGCTAGTTCTCTCTTGGCCTGAGCTATTTCAGCAATATTTTTGGAGCACAGAACATCTTGCTTTGCTCATGGGCCCCGGACAATAGGGACAATGCTCTCCTGGAGTTAAAAGTAACTATACCAAGCCCTCTGCCCATGCTTTTTGTGGCTGTGGTTAATGAGACATAGATTAGAAAAGTGTCTTGTTTATGGGACAGTACAATCTGTTGCTTTCCAGGATTTGGGGGGGACCCAATCCTGTCATCTGCTCCCACATGGCACCCTGGGAGACCCAAGGGAGGGTCCCAGGCAGCTCTCCCAGGAGGTACTGCTAAGCCTGTGGCATAATCTACCTGCAATGATGCATGCAATGCACAGCGCTCAGTGCCATCCATCATTGCACCTTTGGGACCTGCAATACCTTCACAGGGGGGTAAGAGGGTCCGACCTGCCTCTGCATCTCCCCATGCACCCTGAAGCATGGCTGTGTGGCTCCCATGGCTATGGCAGCCTGCCCAGACCAGGCCATTCTTCAGCTGGTGGGACTGAGACCAAGCCTGGCCGCTAGGCCAGATGCTGGGGCAGGGAAGGAGGCGTCTTCAGAGCCAGGAGCTCCCTCTGGCTGCTGTCCCAGCTCTGCAGGACTCCAACATGGGTTCAGCCACGGGCAGTCAAGGCCCAGGTTGTCCCAGCATGTCTGCTCCAAAAAGCAGCCTCTTGGCTGCCTTCTCCTTTCCCACCCTTGCTGTAGGCTGTGAAAACAGAAGGTAGATGCCCTTGGCCATGAGGCCATGGGCTTTCTAGGCACAGTTTTGGCTACCAGCTTTGGTAGGTCTCTGTCCCAAAAAGTATCCACTGAGCTTGGGAAGGGTTAAGCTTTTGGTGCCTGTCAGGGCAGGGCTACAGTACATGTGGTCCTATCATGAAGGGAGGCAGAAAGCCTTTGATGAAAAAGGTGGGCTTGTGCAAATAGGTGGTGTGTGCCAGACCTCCACTCCAGCGGGGCTGGAGGACTTGTCCTGCAAATAGTGGGTGGAAAGAGTGGTCTCAGCTGGTGGAAAGAATGGTCTGTTGTCTGCTGAGTGAGCATGGACCATGGGAACAGTTCATAGCAGACCATGGGGATGTGGAGGAGGCTTTTACCCAGTGATAACTACCCCAGAGCTGTACCAGATCTTGTGCCACTGAACCCAGTCACAGACCTAGCAAAGGGGGAGCCAGGGTGGGACTTGAAGTTCTCTGAGCAGGATCAGATCTTACTCTTGGTTTACTCCGGTGTGATTTGTGCTCCAGATGTGCACCATGTGCACCAGACTCCTTATGGAATGGGAAGTAGAAGGAGAATGCTGCTGTGTCAAAGACTTGGTGGATGCTAGGATTCCTGCCAGGCCTGGGCTGCAGTAAAGCAGGGCTGCCATGTGAAGGGTTGTTGTACAGTTGCGCTGGTGGGTGGGAGACAGAGCTGGCTGGTGGGCCAGCCTGCACTTTGCAATTCCTCCCATTGCAGCTCAGTTTCTGGAGTGGTTTGGCTGGACCCACACCACTTCAGAAGCAGAAAGGCCAAGTGAGTAATCCTGCAGCCTCACGCTGCCCCGCGAGCTCGCTCAGCCCTTCCCCAGCCGTCCAGCCGCTTGGGCTCCTGCTCAGCCTGTGCCAGGGGAACGCCACCGGGAGGGCTGGAGCCTTACATCAGCCCAGCCTCACCCCTCGCCCTGAGACCCATCACGAGGCCTGTGGTGTCACGGCCATGGCATTCACCCTCCCGGAGGAGCTGTGGCCGGAGGAGGCTTGGCCGCGGGATGTTGCCTAGCACCGTGGGCTTTACTCCTGCATCCCAAGTCTTTGCCGCAGTTCTGGCAGCCAAACCAGCTTCCCTCTGCTCAGCTCCAGCAGACCCAGAATTATGTCTGAGGGGCCCTGATGTGCTGCCTGGTTTGCCTCCAGGTGCTTTATCCACGTGCTGTGACCCACCGGGAGGAATTCAGCAGCTGAAGGTGGCTCTGAGAACCAAGGTGCCCTTGGGGAACATATTCCTTGGGACAAAGGTGGTAGTGCTGGAGCTGGCTCGTGCCTGGGGCAGTGCCAGGGAGGGAAGTCCCAGGCTGGTTAGTGCCCAGGGGTGCTGGTGATACTGGGAGGCTGTGGGAGACGATTTGGGCTTGCCATGACTCTGCCCCATGCCCTCATATTGGGAGGGGAGGATGCTGAACCTCCCAGAAAGAGGCTCCCAAGGTGATGGGATCAGTGCTGAGAGCTGGGGCAGGAGCACCGGGAGCTGCTGACATGGATTTGCTGTGGCTGCTGCTAGGAAAACTGCGACTTCAGAGTGTGTGGGGAGCATCTGCCTGCACTTCACTCCCCTGCCTTTCCCAGTGCTGCAGGGAACAGAAAACGTGCTCAGGCTAAGAGCTCCTGCCTCCCAGCCCAGCCCAGCTGTGCTGCTGCACCGAAGCTGACAGCCATCCCAGGGAGATGATTTTAGAGGAAACGCATCCAGCCAAATATTTATTCTATTAAATTACATATCAAAAACGCTGACCAGGCTGCAAATGCTCCCACTAATGGCAGAGGCAGGCGCGGCGTGGCCTGGAAGAGGAGTTTCTATTGATGGGGAGGTAGCGTGAGACACGAGGGAAGATCTGAAGAGCAGCTGGCCAGCTGCTGCCTGCAGATCCCAATCTCAGGAGAGCGTCACCCTCTCCCTGGGATTTTCCATTTTCCTGAAGCCTCCCTGTGACTTCTGTCACTAATCAGGAGGTCTGGAAATGGCCCATGAAGGCAGCTAAGGCCCCGAAAAATGTCCCCGTATGCTCCCGGCACAAATTATTTCAGGCTGAAACATCAAGGAGGGATGCAGGGAGCAGCTGCCGAAACGAGAGCAGCCGCAGCCTCGGTCTCTGGAGAGCAGACACCCAGCGAGACCTGCCGTGGGGCTGAGCCCTGCCGCCGTGTCCCTGCACCGCTCCGAAGAGCTGTCCCCGCACATCTGACCACAGCCTGCACCCAGAGCTGCCGCCAGCCCCGTCTGCAGCCGGCTGTGGCCAGCCCATGTCCCAGGGACTTTTGTTTAATCCCAAGCGGGCGCCTGGCCTGGAAACTTGCTGGCTGCAAACGTTTCTGCTACTGCTCAAAGGCTTGGGACTTCTGGCCCTGCGAAGGGGCTGTTTTTTTCTGCAAGGCTCGGAGACGTGCTAATTGCTCCTGCATGGGGACACGCTGCTAATGGCAGCCGGGAGCCGGCGCCACCGGGCAGGTCGTGCGCTGCCCTTGGCTGGAGCCAGCTCCAGCGATGCTGGGGGCTGAACGTGCCCATATTGCTGGGGCTGCTGCCTTCCTGAACCTTGTCCTCACTGCCCTCTCTGCCATACATTGCAGCAGACACGTACAGCACACAGCTCTGTCACCGAGGAGGGGGGTCCCTGCCCGGGAGCAGCAGGTGAGGCTGGGCAGGCAGCCCCCTCCCCGCACATCCCTGCACCCCTCCCCATGGTACCCGTCCCCACCAGTACCTGGTCGGCAGGACGGCAGCGCCGTGCCCAGCTCCTCGCTCCTCCACACCCCTGATGCATCACACGTGTAGGTGGCTGGAAGAGAGCAGTGTGTTAGCTGGGCTATGGCCCAAGTATAGGGACAGTGAAATGCTGCCCTGCCATCGTGACCCTCTGAGCCCTTTTCCAGGATATGACCTCCTTTTGAAGCCCTCTGAGCTGTCACCCCGTTAGTGCTGCTGCCGCCCATTACACTAATGAGTGCTGGATGCGGGGACCAGATGCACAGGGCTGTGAGCAGGGAGGCAGGAATGTGAGGAAATTCTTTGGCTTTCCATACTGAGGGAGGAGGAGGAAGGAGGGCTGGGACATATGTGCACCCGGGCTGCCGCCCAGAGCCATATCCAAAGGGTGCAGAGACCCGTGGTGTTCTGTGAAACCCCTTATGGTGTCTCTGCTGGTGGATAAGCTTGAAGCTGTCTGCCATGATCCCACTGCTCTCTGCAGGGCTTTGGCTCTGCTGGTTTTTGGGATGGGTGCCCTAAGGAGCCATTCCTAGGGCTGCTGGACCTGGTGCTCCCCCCAGCACGGAGACCCCATTGTGGCCATATACCTGGCTCCCCCCGCGTGCCCACCCGCACCATGGGGACCTGTCCCCCCGCTCACCGGTGCTGTTGGGGGCCATGTGGTAGTAGGGGTGCTGGCAGTGGTACTGGATGGCTGCGCGGTAGGTGGTGAGGTTGTTCCTGGAGGAGAAGGTGACAAAGCCGTGCTCCAGCTCCGGCGGCTCTTTGCAGTCAGCAACTGAAAGCCAACACAGAATCGGGGTTGAGCCCTGTGACCGTGCTTGGGGTGCCCAGCCCCGTGCAGGCAGTGCTGGGTTTCAGCGTGGGTGGTGGTCCTACAGGGCAGGGCGAGGCTCCGATAGCCCCATACCTCGCTTCTTTAGGGCAATGCAAGGAGCACAGCCTGGCACGGCTCAGGCAGCTCCTTGGCTCGGCTCCCATCCCTCCTAGGATGTCCCGAGCTGTGTGTTTAGGACGAGATCTGCTGTAGCTTTGAGAGGGGAAGGGATCTGCACAGGTGGGCAGGAGCTGTCAGGACTTGCTCCTGCAGTTTGTCTTTGCATGCCTTATGAATGGGCAGGAAAAAGCAGGCAGTGGTTCATCAAACACCTCCTCCACGCACCAGGCTTTGTTGGTAGCACAGCCCCATCCCTCCTGCTCTGGACCTGCTCAGCAAGACTTGCTGATAACCATTTACAGCTCAGGCTGAGCACCCCTAGGTCCTGGCTCTCCTGTGACAACCAGGGGTGAAGGACATGGAGAGCACGGCTTGGCTGCTCTGCAGGCAGGGGGAGATGAACAGTTGTAGGGAAAAACCTACCTGCTCCAACCTCCAGGGTGCCATTGCCCTTTCCCATGGTCTGTCTTCTCCCCCACATCCTTCACCATGCCTCTTCTCCCATGGGCCAGGCTTGTGCCACCCACCCAGGGTCCCATCCTGCCTGGGAAATGCAGCTCTGCGGAGCTGGGCTCTGCCACTTTGAAGCTGAGAGGATGGGAAAGGAGGTCCAGTGTGTCAGGGGCACGTGAGCTCTGTCGGTCTGGGTGCTTGAGGACGGGGAGAGGGCTAGCAGAGCAGGCAGTGAGGTCAGGAGCCTTACCATGGTGATCCAGGCTAATGAAGAAAAAAATCACTAGAAGCAACGCTGGCACCAGGGACATGTAGCGATGCTCAGGGTGAGCCACCCACTTGGGTGAAAAAAGCCTGGTTTATGGCAAAATGCTGTGGCTCGCTGCTCACCAGGGTCCCCTCTGCCCCGCTGCGGTTTGGCAGGGACAGTGGGCGATGGGATGGGTACAGCCAGGCTGGAGGAGGCTCGGGGTGCCTGTGCCTTGCAGAGGGGCAGAGCAGGGGACACAGACTCCTGTCACCAGCCTCAGGGTCCCCAAGCTCTCTTTCCACCACACTTAGGAGCACAGTGGATTTGTGCCAAGGTACCAGCACCTGCAGGACCTGCAGAAGGTGTTGGGAGATGCTGGGGCTTGTAGAAAGGGGGAAATGGGTGTTGGGGGATCGGTGTGGCTGGCACGTCTGCTCTGGGGCTATTTATGGCTGCAGGGCTGTGCCCCCCAGCCCACACAACCTGCTCCCTCCCCGCGTGTCCCACGTGTGGGGGGCAGCCCTGATGCCAGAATGGGCTCCTGCACAGAGGTGCTGCCCCACCGGTGTCCCGGGTCCTGCCCAAAGGGAGTGTGGAGTTGGTGCCTTGAGCTTTTCCAGACTTTTGCCTCAGGAGAGGGGACATTAAGCCACCTTCCTAAGAGCAGAGCCATGCAGAGCCCCCCAGCACTCTCCTCCTCCTCTTCCAGCCTCCGGTCCCCCTCCCAGTGCAGCCCCTGACACCTCAAGGAGTCCTGGGTGCACATCCTGGGCTCTTGGGGACACGGATGGGGCCAGACACGGGGCTTTGCCCTCTTTTGGCTGTGACCATCCCGATGCCAGCCCATCCTCACCTCCGCAGGGCCAGCAGCAGGGACCGAGGGGAGGCAGAGCAGCATCCCCCGTACCCGTGCCAGGTCTCGGTCCCGCACGCATCCTCCCAAGGGCTGGCAGGAGAAGGCTGCTGATGCCACCCCATCCTCCCTCACCCCGGGGCGGGGGAGCTGAAAGGATGCTCGGAGAGAGGAGAGGAAGGAGTGTTTCTTATTTGCGACGCTGGGCCAGGGAGGAAGGGCAGCGGGAGGTTAAATCCAAACAAACAAACCATGTGCGGGGCCGACGCTCCTTGCGCAACCGCCGGCTCGGAGGGGAGCAGAGCACGGCTGGGGGCGTCCGGAGGGGTGCAGAGGATGTGCCAGGAGCTGGCGGCAGCCCGGGGACAGGCAGGGACCTTCCCAGAGGGGCCGACGGATGGACAGGGGGGTTCGGCTCCGAATTTCCCTTCTGGAGACGGAGTTAAGAAAGCAGCGTGCGCAGGGGGTTAGGAGCGCCATGCCGGTTAGACAAGCCGCGGAGATGGAGTTGGCAGCCAGGGGCAAAGGGGAGCTGCCCTGGGTGTGGGACAGAGCAGAGAGGGGCACGGAGGCAGGCTGCCCGTCTCGGCGGCGCGGCCGGCGCCAGCCTCACGCAGCCACTTGCTCCGAGCCGGCTCTTCTGTCTGTCTGGTTGTCGGCTCTGTCTGCAGCTGCACCGAAGGCAGAGGGGAAGGAGGAGAGCAGAGAGAGAAAGCTCAATTAGTAGCCGAGCAGAGAGAGGCATGCAGGAAACCCAGCCCCCAAAACACCAGAGATCTGTAACGAGCACCAGGAGCCATGGGGACCCCGATGAGGACCCTGATGGGGACCCTGATGGGGACCCGCTCGGCTCATCCGGGGCGATCTGGGGACAGTGGCTGGGAGAAGCTGGCCAGGCTGCAGAGCTGGATGTTATCCACCTTGGCTGGGGAGGTTTCTATTTTCTTTGCTTTTCACTTCAAACCATTTTTGCCTCTCCCAGACAGACGTACAGGGGAGGTGGGAGGCACGGCAGTCTGAAGGCCTGGACTGCCCATTTAGGGGCTTCTTGGCTTTCCAAGAAAGCCACAGAAATTTAGTGTAGTGATTTATCTCACGCAAGAAGGGACCAGTTCCAGCCCAAATGGAATAGTGCAGGTAATCTCCAAAAATTAATGCTTTGGGGGTTAAAAATATCTAACTTTTGCATTATTTTTTTCCTAGGCAATGCCAGTGTTTATCTGATCTCTCTCCAAGCTGGATAAAATGAATGGGAAGCTGCTGGTGAGAGGGGTAGTTCTCTGGTGGGGCAGAGACATCACTGATCCCATACTTTGTAAGAAACCCTTTCAGATAGGAATCTATTTAGCATGTCTGGCAACCTCCCATTTTTCATTTTGAATGAGCAAACGTGACTTAAAACTCCAAAAATACACTCCTAAGGTAAGATCCACGACATCATTAAAACAAAAAGGATATGCCCAGAAGGGGAGAACCTGGGTGCCACATCCCCTGAGAGCATCTCGTCTTGTCTGTCCTGGGAGGTCTTGGGACCTTCCCTGAGAGTGTTTGTTGCTTTTCCCTTCTCTGGGCCAGCCTTACAGCAGGCTGAGTAGCAGTGAGTGCCTTCTGGGGCAGAAAGGTACTGGCGAGTGTTTGGGGAAAGGAAAGAGGTGTTACCAGGTACATGAGAAGCACAGCTCCGGGCCTGAGCTGAGAGAGGAGCTGGGTTAGACAAAAGAAGAGCTGATGCAAATGGAATCTCCTTTCTTTTCCCTCTTTTCTCTCTTTTTGAGGTTTGTAAGTATCTGGGCAACTTTTCTGTCCCATTCCTCTTAGCTGTGCACTGCCCAGCTAGAACCTGGCACCTCTCTAAAGCCCGTGATCTTAGCAGCTTCCATTTGGAGGGAAAGTTGGACTGGGAACCAGGTTATCCCAAATTGTGTCAGATTTATCTAACAGCTCGAACAATCCCACCTCACTCACCCAGGACCAGCCACCTCCCTCCCTCCAGCAGCAGCCATTCATGAAGGTGCATCACCACGGAGGTAAGTCTGATCTGATCCATGCCCAGGCTTTACAGTTAAAAAAGCTTTGTGGAAGCTCGTAGGTGTTTTCTAGACAGCAGGGAGTCATCCCATCTCACGCAGCCCTTGCTCTCACATCGAGAGCAGGATTCAGCCCCGAATTTGCCATCCTTCACATGGCAGCAGAGCCGTCTGTGCTACCGCTCATCCAGCTCCCAAGAGCCAGGGTTGCTCTTTCTTTGACAGGGAGACGGCCAAGCTGGTCACAAATCAACTTATGAGTAATCTAAGGGAAAGCACAAACCTCCTGCTTGTGGCATTTGGACCAAGCCCCGTTATGCTACCCAAGAAAGAGCCAAGAGAGCATTGCAGAATTACGTAGTCTCTCTGGCTGGGTCTGAGTAAGGAGCTCCGCTCTGGCAGGGCAGCTCCATCCAGTGTGAAATTTCAGCAGGAAAAGGACATCGACAGGGTGTGCGTGGGGTTTCCTTACTTTTGCAAACGGGGATCTTGTTACTCCACGTCCCGTCCTTCAGGCACTCGATCTGGAAGGATTCGCTCTCTAGGTTATCCTGTGCAGAAACACCGAACAAAACAAAACAGAAACCACAACACCATCAGGGTATGAGCCTATAAAAAGTCAAATTCTTGGCAATTTAGTAAAGATATAACCAGACCTCCCTGGAAGAGGACTTTTCTAGCTAAAAGTTGCTAGAGGAGGCTGTGCCCTAGGCCCTGAGGAGGAGGCCTGGGGGTGTGGGTCATGTTTGCTCTCCCAAGCAGAGATGTGGTGGCTTTGGGAGGAAAGGTTCCTCCCTGCTCCACACCGTCACCCCATACCTTCAGTACTTTGTAGCCGGTGTTGCAGCTGATGACAACCTGGTCTTTGAAAGTGTACTTGGCTTGGGAAGGCTCGATTTTCCCATTGATGGGTGGCTGCACCAGTGGGCA